>NC_089404.1:3408396-4072028 GCF_020647795.1 Trichoderma atroviride
TAATGGCAGGGCGCATTCAGACGTTGACACCGGTTACAAGTGGCGGATTCGGCATTCCGTCTGCATCGGAGTTTTTGTCTGTGGCAGCGATCGCATGACGAGCGAATACTTGGACCCTGCCTTTGCCTGTTTGTGCCATTCGGGGTTTCTGCCAACGATGCCGATGCGGCATGGTCTGGAGTTACTGACAAATCCATGATGAAACTTGAGCGTTGTTGGTACTGATGAGGATGATGAAGACGAAGAAAACAAAGTGAAGTTGACAAAGTATGATTGAAGGAAGCTAATCATGCACGATCGGCGTTTCTTAGTGGGGGGTTCGGCGATTGTTTAATGGCCAAAGTCAGCGCCATTCCAACTTATCACTACAGCTATAGTCAGGGCAACTAGGTTGACAAACACTCATCTCTAGATATAAAAGCGCATTCAAGGGCTCCATCAAAATGGCCTTTTCCAAGAATATGAAACTTCCAAGTATACCATTGTTATAGTTTTGTTTGTCCAGTCTGCTTTGACAATGGTTTCCCTCTCCCAAGTTCGCGCCTCAAACTCCTTAATCTCTTCTACCTTTTCTGAAAAGCTTGTAGCCGTCTTTGTCGGGGGCACAAGTGGAATTGGCGAAGAGACCGCCAAATGCCTGGCCAAATATGCAAAGAGTCCTCGTATCTACATTGCCGGTCGTTCCCGAGATGCAGGTGATCGCGTCTTGGCGGAATGCAAGCGCATCAATCCCTCGGGACAGTATATATTTTGCAAATCCGATGCGAGCTTGATCCGTGGGGCTGATGAGCTTTGCAACGAGATCAAGAAAGAAGAAGGCTTTATCAATTTGCTTGTGATGAGCCAAGGAGTATATGATTTCAGCCGAAGTGGTGAGAACTAGGTTTTATGCTCCACGTTTGTCTATTTGAACTAATGGGTGAAAATAAGTGACTTCCGAGGGCCTGCATCTCCTCGCCGCTTTGAACTACTATTCTCGCATCCGAATCATTCAAAATCTCATGCCGCTTCTAGAGCAAGCCCCATTCCTTCGGCGAATAGTCTCCGTAGGAGGAGGCGGCCATGAAGGTAGTCTGGATACGGCAGACTTTCAAGCCCTAAACGTGCCACTGGAGAATCTCCGCGAACATCTCTCGACATTGGTTACTCTTGGCTTACAAGCTGTGGCAACATCTTCTCCAGAGGTAAGCATCGTGCATGGCTACCCCGGCACGGTTAAAACATCGCTTCTCAAGGATGTACCTGAAGAGACGTTGAAGACAATGACGTTTATACCTTTGGAAGAGTGTGGCGAGAGGCACTTGTACTTGGCTACAAGTTCAAAATACTCACCTCTGAAAAGCGAATATGCGGGAATCCCATTGGGAGATGGCGTTGAAGTGGCACTGGGATCGGGCGGACAGGCTGGAGGCGTTTACTCTATCCGAGAGGATTGCGAAAATGCCCCCCCTGAAGTTATGCAGAAACTCGCAGAGTTGGGAGCTAATGGGGTAATGGAAGAGGTCTGGTCCCATACTCTGGAACAGTTTGCGCGCATTGAGGAAAATTACAAAAAACACTAGACGATCAGGAGGTCACCTTACACACTAGTAGTAGCGGTTAATACTTCTTCTGAGTTCATACATCGCTGTGAACTGAAGCGTATCTAAATATTACTTGTAAGTGTCTAGTATTCTCAGCATACACAAGAGGCTTGGTTACTTGAATACTTGGGTGATGAAACTAGAAGAATTAGTAGAGTTTGGATCCCACGCTTATAACGCTCGCTCATGCTCCCTCTGGCCTCAACCAGTCAAACGTATCCAACAAATCAAAATTAAAAAACGTGCTGAAATCGGCCGAAACGTCCATGTTCCAATGCCCTCCCTCGTCCAACATATTCGTCTGCACAGGCGCCTCCAATGCCTGCTCCAGCACCCGCCTCACGACCTTCTTCACTCTATAGCAAATATCCGCGTTTGGCGACGTAGGCCCAACCCAGTCCAGGAACGAAGCCAGCATTCCCAGCTTCTCGACAATGACGGCCTTTGTAGCGACTGGACTCATGCTGCCGCGCGTCGTGCCTTTCAATAGCTCCATGCAGAGAACACCGCCTGCTGGAGCGGCGTACGAAACAACGTTCCATTCAACGCAGTCTTGGGCCGTTTTGAGCCGGTTCTGATGCGTCCAGAAGAGATGCGCGAGCGTCACCATTTCAATGCTGATTTCGAAAAGCCGCGTTTCGTTTCCTTCGCATGCGCCGTCTTCTTTGCTGAGGAGGCGCTCGATGAAGAAGAGGTTTTGGAGGTGTTCTAGCCAGACGAGGAGTTTGCCGTAGAGTTCTCTTCCGGGGATTTCTGGATTGTTGATGTCTTCGGGTTGGTAGATTAGACAAGGCGGGAAGCCGGCGACGATTTGCATTTCTCGTCGTTTGAGGTTGCTGCCCCGGTTGTTAGAAGCTCTTGAAGAAATAAGACAGTAGTAGGTGATGGGACTTACACGAGTGCCGTCTTGCCACCAAAATCCATGCCCTGCAGAGAAATCTCCAGAATCTCATCTCTTATATACGACAGCATGCCCCTTGCGCGGAGAGTTGTCGTCGTGTAAATCTTGCCATCAATGTTCCATCCGTTCTCATCAACGCGACAGTCTCCAAGCCTAGTCAGTGGCGGGTTTGACAGCAACAATTCATCGCTCATATCAAGAGGCAGCGGCGTCGATGTGAAATTCCTGCCGAGGAACATGGGCCTTCCCGTAAATGTGGATGTCACCTTGTCGTGTGCAAAGATGGCAGCAAACAGCCGGCGCTTGATTTGGGTCGTTACGGACCAGTCCATGGGATCGGCGTTGGGGGAGACGTGGAGGCCCAAGTAAGTCGTCAATGCCATGAGATCGCCGTGCGTCCTCCAATATTGCATGCCTGCATCTCCCGACACGGTCGACTCC
Source organism: Trichoderma atroviride (assembly GCF_020647795.1). Lineage (NCBI taxonomy): Eukaryota > Fungi > Ascomycota > Sordariomycetes > Hypocreales > Hypocreaceae > Trichoderma > Trichoderma atroviride. The sequence goes on from NC_089404.1 coordinate 3,411,322, forward strand.
AGCAAGCAGTGGCCAAAGACAACAAACGCCAACAGCGCATTGCTATTGGAAGCGTCACGACTAAGCTCGATGCACTTCCAGGCAGCCGTCTTGTACCGGCTTACAAGGCAGCTCCCGTGATTGTTCTGCAGGTCGATGCAGTCCTTTGGCAGGATAGACTTGTCAGGAAGCCGGCGAGCACCATAGGCCCAGAAAACAAAGAGTATCCCGAGAGATTCCCATCTGAGATTCGGCCCGGAAAACTCTTGAAACCACTCTTCCGCATCCTTGTTCCTATCGTCTCCCAAGGGAACCGCGCTGTTTTTACACAACTTGACGGACATGCGCCTAAGTTGCTCCTCATCTCGAGGCTCTTGGCCCAGAGTCCCACCAAAGACCGCCCACACAGAATCGGTCAGCCATTCGCCTGCAAGCGGACACCAGCCTCCGTAGAAGCTGGAGTACATCCTCGCCAAGAGCTTGCAAGTCGCCATGTCGGGGATCGCCCGCACAGCGCTGAGAGCAAACTCGTCCAAGCGAGGAAAGGCCTCCACAATCTTCAGCGGCAGCGTCTCCGGATCGGGCTCGCGCTTCCACGCCGTTGACAGGCGGTTCTGCGCCTCCTCGTAAAAGGTCGTGATGCTTGTTGCGCCGAGATAGCCAACGTTGTTGTTCTCCGACATGTTCGCCTTGGGAGTTGCCGAGATTGACGCCGAGCCGCCGTTGGCAACTTGCGGTGGCCTCAAAGGCGGCACGGATGCGGCCACGGACGGCCTTGAAATACTGCCATGGCGGCTCTGGTGAGGATGAGTCCGCTGGCCAAGTTGAGTCATATAGACGCACTTGTCGGCGACGCCGCCGCGACGACATCGCGAACACACCGGAAGGCGGTGGTCACACGCAACTTTGCGCTTCCGACAGGGCTCGCAAGACTGCAGGCGGCCATTTTTGCGCTTGGGAGCCTCTGTTAGAGAGATCGGGCCGTCCATGGCGGCGAGTTGATTGACGAGACGCCTTTTGAGTGAGTTGATTAATTGGTCGGGAGAGGTTGTCGAGATTAGTCAGTTGCGATTGCATTTACGGTGCTGACATGATATTGGCACTGTATCTTGAGCCTGTTAATTGATAGTGAGGAAAGCATCGTAGAGTTGACATGGTTGACAAAGTGACAATTTTGCGTATTACGTCGTATTGTGTCGAATACTCGGTTATCAATACGACATTACTCGTATTCATAAACGGATGATACCCTTGTGTTTCTATAAAAGTAGAGATATTCCGTTCATATGTAGTCTAGAAGGCGCGTGGAAGGCGCGCGCAAGTCAAGAATCACCATCAAAGTCCAAAAGCATCAAATTTCAAGAAAATAGGATATGGAAATCGTGATTATAAATACCTCTTTCATGTTACTAATTTTCACAACCAGCTGCAATTCCACATCAGGCCGAGCATCATGTCATTGGAGTCGATTCGAGTCAATCTGCCCCACGGCCTCATTTCTACCCCAAGTTGGAGCGAGACTCATACAAACGCCCGCCCCATATTATGCCGCCGCTTTCGCAGGGCGATTATCGGCGAAACAGAATCCATGGTTATACAAAAGTAGCTGAGATTGGAGCTGGCAAGATCAGGCAGCGATCAGGTAATATTTACTCCAAGAATCCCCAAGGCCGGGATAGGAAAATTTCTCCTTCTGCTTCTGAGCTCCTTCTCTCCTTGTTACTCCTTTTGATATCTCTTTGAATATCAACAAATCTTTCATAGCAATATGACTCCCTCAAGCACAAGAGATCTTGTACCGCTAGATGATACACCGAGTCCGGAGTGGCACTCGGGCATTTGTATTAGCGATGGTTCTATGAAAGATCCTACTCTTGCTGCTATTGATGCTCGTCGTCGAGCTGTTGGCCAGATGGTTGCCCCGACAGCTGCCTATGCAGACTCAGATATGTTTAAACTGCAGTGTTCAAGGGTCAGTTCATTTTCTCGATCCTCTTTATATGCCCTATGGCTTACTGGAACTATCGGGATAGGCATCTAACAAACCAGCGGCAAGAAGATGGGACAGTAAGTCTGATTTCGTTGACCACAATAAGCATCTCCTAACGTATCACTACAGATCACTTGACGGCTGAATCCTTAGCACGCGCCCCTGGCATTCTAAAAGTAGCCGCAAGATTCCTCAAAAGACCGGGCATCATCTCGCTGGCCGGAGGTCTACCGACTCCCGACTATTTCGGCTTCCGCTCTATAAGTGCTCAAGTTCCCGCCTCGAACCAGAGCATCCTCTTTGAAGGCGAGTCGACAATTACAATGGGCATACACGATATAGCTACTGAAAACGCAGCATTTGATCTCTCAGTTGCTTTGAATTACGGCCAGGCAGCAGGCTCGGCACAGATGATCCGCTGGATCACCGAGCACGTCGAGCTGGTTCACAACCCTCCCTATGCCGACTGGGATACTTGTTTAACTACTGGAAGTACAGATGGCTTATACAAAGCGCTGAGGATGTTATGCGACAAAAACAGAGGCGATTCGTGGATGACTGAAGAGTACAGTTACGCTACAGCCCTAGAGACAGCTATTCCCCTGGGTATTAGAACAGTCGGCATCAAGATGGATTCAGAAGGCCTAGTACCAGAGGCCATGGACAAAATCCTCACCAACTGGGACGCATCAAGGATGGGAGCAAGAAAGCCACGCGTGCTATACACTGTACCAACTGGTCAAAACCCGACAGGGTCAACACAAAGCGCATCGAGAAGAAGAGCCATATACGACGTCTGCCAGAAACACGACGTATACATCCTCGAAGACGACCCATACTACTTCCTCCAGCTTCATTCTCGCACTTCCAACAGCCAACCTCGAAAACTATCCGTCGGCGAATTCCTCGCCTCTCTGCCGCCCTCATACCTAAGCATCGACACCGACGGCCGCGTAATGCGCCTCGACTCCTTTTCCAAGATCCTCGCCCCCGGCACGAGAATGGGCTGGGTGACGGCCTCGGAGCAGATGATTGAGCGATTCATCCGCCACAGCGAAACTGCAAGCCAAGGGCCCGGCGGCTTCTCCCAAGCCATGGTGTATAAGCTGGTGGACGAGAAATGGGGCCACACGGGGTTTTTAAATTGGCTGCAGCGTTTGCAGGCGGGATATACGGATAGGAGAGACGTCATGATGAGTGCGTTTGACAAGTTTCTGCCAAAGTTGATTGTTAGCTGGCATGTTCCAAGTGCCGGGATGTTTGTAAGTGATGTTCCATCAGGACCATGTTTTTTTCCAAAAAGGCTAACACGAATGTTACAAGTGCTGGCTCAAGATCAAGTACAGCTGCCACCCCAACTCGAAAATATACTCCACGCTTGACATTGAGGAAGAAATATTCGCGGCATGCCTCAAGCGAGGTGTTCTCCTCGCAAAGGGCTCCTGGTTCAGGGCAGAGCCGGATCTGCCGCTCCAAGGAGTCTTCTTCCGCCTCACGTTTGCGGCGGCGAGTGCCGAGAGCATAGAGGTGGCTGTTCGGGCTTTCGGGACTGCGCTTCGCACGATTTTTGGCTTGGTTTAGGGTGGCAGAAGCCATGGTGTATTATTGTCCTCATCTCTCTTCTTCTACTTCTATTCCAGCTTGGATGACTTATAAATCTTTCGGGAAAAAAAGACTATGTATTCAAACGCCTATATATAATTACATGCCTGTTAAATCTCATCAACATTCTAGAGTTGCCGCGTACTGGTCAACCGCCTCTATACACGTTCCAATCGCATCAAACAAATGCGACTCCTTAAACATCTCCGTAAATAACCGCAGCACCGAATACGCAATGTGTTTAATCACCCCTGCGCTGCAGTAGTCTTCCGAACTAGGATCGAAGAATGGAGTCTCTTTCAAGATCCGCGCAATGATGCGAATCAAGACCTTCTCTTCTGCTTCCAACAACTCACTCTCCAAGCTAGCCCGTTCGAGCCACTTGCTCAAGAACAAAGCGCATTCCAGATTAGCGATGCTGTGGATGATGCTCCAGGACAGGATTTGAGTTTTCGATGCGTATCTGATTCCGATGCGAACTGGTATGCTGAGCGCGTGGGCGCTCTGGAGAACGGCCGAATACAAACGCGGCGAGCGTTCGGGCATTGGAGACTGAGCAAATGCAGCCGCGATGATGGCTGGATCTCTTGTGCTAAAGTTCCGACATACTGCCATGTTGAAGCTCAGCCTGATCCAGGCAATGCGGAAGACTGCTGTGGCATTGAACCCCAGCGGCGCCATGTAAGCAATTGGTTGCGCAGTATTCTCCCTGTTTCGTGACCAGCTACCATCCCAGCGGCAAAGGGCTCGTCTAAACTTCATGTAGACATCATCTGAAAATGGCACCTTGTCAATATCTCCGTAGGCATCAATGTGGAGAAGCGTCTCTCTCGTGAGATGTATTTGCTGTACCAAACCATGGACAGAGACCAGACCTCCAAAAGCGGAAGTGCGATGCTCTGGGTTTCGAGACTCCTTGGGAACGGTAAGTTCCAAATAATAATCGCCAAAAGTACTGGAGAGTGGCGGATCACGACGCCGTATTTCTTCCCATTCTCGCTCCGTGGATGCCCACCATACGTTTTCGTGCTGTGGCATCGTCAACGACCAGATTTCTCGAGCCATGAGCCGCGGCGGAGTCTCGTAGAAAATTGTGTGTAAACTAAAGATTATAAATGCAATAAAGACCGTCCTACGACGCCCTTCGTTATATATCCACTGCTCCCACGTTTCATCCGCTGGGACATTGTCTTCGTGCAAGTATCCTCCTTGGCGCAGGTGAAAGGCAATTTGTTCTGCCAAACTGAACGCGTCAGGTAATAGATTTTTGTATTCCCATGAACACAGGGACATGCAGATAATCATGGCCTGTATTGTTTCGATTTCCAGCGGCGGTTGATTTATAGACCTCGCTGAGTTTGTCATGATGCTGGCAACGGCTTCATGGGTTGGCTTTGCTTGTATGGTCGAGTTATGGGCAGCCTCTACTACGGCTGCGCAAACCTTGCTGAGTTTGATATCGATGAGGCTCTTGGCAGCGTAGTACAGCGACAAGGCCGATTCCGCCTCAAATCGGTATTGAGCCCCCATTGCAGCAATAGAAAACACCAGCTCCAATGGCATATGAGAAAGGTTCTTTGTTGAGAGATGTAAAAACGGTCGATGCAAGTTGAAGCTAGAGAAGCCTTCGATATATCTGCTGAATGTATGCTTCGAAGGAAGTTGAAAGTCCAATGGGAGAAGCGCAATACTCTCTTGGGCTCTGGCTGAAACCAAGTCATATGCATCCCGGGACATGTAGCACGGATTTCTCGCCGAAGATTGCAAGTGCTGTTCGCTCAAGGTGCCAACCGTTGCATTGGGAAGCATTGGCCGAGGGTGTATGCTTGGATCTTGGATAGGGGGCTGGAGCAACAGGGAAGACGCGCATGGCAAATCGTCCTGCCATATACATTCTTCTGTCCTGATTGACATGTCTCTATCTGATGTCGTCGTCTCGAGTAGCGACGGCACACTAAGCGAAGGCGAAAATTCAAACGCCTGAAAATTCATCGGAAACTCTGGATGGAAGTACGAAAGTTCAAAAGGATTGTGTTGTAATTGGAAGCTGTCCCACAGCATGTCCAGCTCTGCAGAATGCGAGGGCTGCGTACTGCTCCCAGACGGCGTCGAGGCATTTTGGTGGCTTGTCTCATCAGTTCTCAACTCTTCTGTTTGTTCGAAATCCGGCATGGGAATTTCAGTCTTATCCTCTACCCGCCTTCGTTGGGGAGAGGCATTGGGATCGAGGGGCCCATGCTCTCCCAACTCTTTGGCCAACTTGGCATGGCGCGATAGCAAGTCCCTGATTCATGTGAGTTTCCGCTTGACATGAAAGATGGTGGGAGAGTAGACGAACTGGCGTGAGAAGCTCCGTCCACATATACAGGCATGCGGCTTCTCCTTTGTATCTACCCCAAATTAGCGGTTACGAGACCAGACGATGAAATTCCACATCAACCACGTACGGGTTCTCTCATGGCGTCGCAGATGCTCTGTCCTCAGAAACGACTTGTTGCAGAACTGGCAGGGGGGGCACCTTGACCTTGTGCCGCATCTTTCCTGGTGCGCCTTTGGTCTCTCGGTGAGTCGGAGTCTCTCAGACGAATCTACCCCAACTTTTAACGATGCCCGAGACGGTCCCACTCCATGTCAATGTCAAAGCACGCCCTAGCGCCTTACCAAGGACAAGAACACGTGATGGAGGCATCACATGACGCTCGTTGATTTGACGGGACGCCGTTTGATGGGAACACAAACAATGTCTTTCCAGTTACTGGGGTAGCACTGCATGCAAGTTCTGAATCTTCCTTGGCCATGTTGCGTCATGTTGCTTGATTGTTAAGCAGATCTTGACGAATCTCGACGTATTTCTCTAGCGGGTGGGTTACCCGGCAGGACGCCTCCGAGATCCGCATCGCTACACGCATTTCAAGCCAATGGAAGCCAATCTGTCATGCATGCTTCTTCGTCTGAGACGTGCAGACGCCATAAATCAATTGCTATGATTGATTCACCTGGTAGTCATCACTCTTGAAAAGATGATAGATCTTGAGAAATTGGAAACGCAGGGATCTTATTCACGACACGCCATTCACAGCCATAGCAGGGTAGCAGTACCGAGGATGTAACAATAAAGAGCCCGTGCAAGCCGATCCTTGACGCTTGAAACTCTCGGCTGCTAGCTAACAGTTCCCCCCGAGTAGACATCGGGGGCTTCTTCCAGGCCTAATGTTTGCTGACGCTCTTTTTTTCAGCATTGCTGCAAAGACAGATTCCAGCCTCAGCATGAAGCCTCTTTACCACCTCGCAGCCATTGGCTTCACAATAATTCAGCTATGCTTGGCCGATGGCAGCGTTTCGAAAAGAGGTTCAACGCTTCCCCCAAAGCCCTCGTGTGATCCAGGATTCACGCTCGAGGGCGCCTCAACCGAAGCGGTCAACACTCCGGGAACTCAGTTCAAAGCCGTCATTTCATGCTCAAGCCTCGATACCGACAAAGTGTTTGTATTCGTCAATGGCGAAGAGTATAGCGATTTCCAAGCATCTGACTCGGGTATTGCATTCACCAACGGGCTCAGTGACGGCACAGCTCTACTAGGAATCATCGCCGCCGACACCCACGGATACCCATTCGTGAGCAGCTTTTCGCTTCGCTTCGGCACCCCAACCTCGAGTGTGAAAGCATCACAGCCACAGCAACTTCTTCAGACTACGGCAGACAATGGCTGCTCGACGTGCGGCGACTGCAACTCGTGTCCCGGCTATCCAATGTGCGCAAGCACGTGCCAAGTGCCGCCTCCTCATCAGTGCGACTTCTACCAGACATGTGTCGAGGATTCCGTGCCGTGCTCCGGCGACTCCAGCTCATATGCCATCAACTACGGGTTGAAAAACTGCGAAAAGTTCGACCAAAACCTCAATCTCTTTTCTGACAACGGCCAGATGTTTATATGGGGCACCATGAACTGCCTGCAGAAGACACTCGTTCCGGTGGTTTCGGCTTGCAACGCCACGTGCCAGAGCATCCATGATGCGGCGTTTGGATCGCACGCGCAGTGCTATATTGCCAATGGCTTCTGTAGTCTCGAGTGCAAAGACTACGTGGCCGAGTTGTACACGGTGGGCCTGGATCTCTTCACGTCGGACGCCATCAAGTCTGTCTTTCAAACAGCGGCCGGATGCCTTGAGCGAATTGAACAAGTCATCCAAGAGGGAGCTTGTGTGAATAATGTACTCCAAGATATCATCATGTCCATTCTCGATGTTTTATCCGCCTGAGACACCTAGCACCATCAGACATTGCCCCGGAATCCGAGGGAAAATACACCTTGACAATCGAATGTCCACCATATGATGCCAATTGCATGTTCAATTATGGAAAAGGAGAAATAATGATTCATCTAACATTGATCATGGTGTCATGATGTCGTATATAATTCATGATGTGCGTGATAAAGCGCAGGCAAAAAGATTTACCCGCCAAGCCAGCAAATATGTATAATGAAAGATACGAGGACGTGCCATGGGAACCTCATGTGCTGGCGTCAGTCTCGACGCCTTTTGACGCAGGCAGGCTAAATCCCATTTCCTGCCACGACTCAAACTCCTTTTCAATCGCAAGCAGCTCCTCCTTGTACCGGTCAATGTTCAACTGGTACTTTTCCAGCGCGTCCGGCAGCTGGCCCTCGGAATCGTGCTGCGGCGTCGATTCTGCCGCGGCATCCGCAGAAGACGCTGCGTCCTTTCCATCCGACATCTTCTGCTCCTCCTCCTCAAGCTTCTTGATGAGCATGCTCTTTCGCCGCCTTGTGTCTTCCAGCCATTCCAGGCGAGCATCGGTTATTTTGTTTGACATATCTACAGTAGGCTGTTAATACGGGCAGTGACGAGCAGTAGTGGTAGCACTAAAAATATCTTTTTTTACGCCTTACTTGTTATTCCGTGGAGTGGCCTCTCTTTGATCTCGTGGTCTTGCCAATCTATAATAGCCAACTGCAACTGGCTGGAAAGGAAATATGGGAAAAAAAGGGGGCTAGTCTGGAGGGCCTTTGGTTCCAAAGCTGAGAGAGGGGGGATAGCTTTTGGCGGGGGCAAATGGCGTGTTGTGAGAGGCTGAGCGAATATGCAGGGGGGTTACATCGCGAAAATGGCCCAACTGAGAGCCGAAGCCGAAGCTGGAAGAGACGGATTTTCACCAGCACCGAATGATTACGCAGCATCTGCGAAGCATAACGTGAGTGGAGGTTCTTTGCATGTTTGCAGGGCAAAGAGACGGCTCGCAGCAGAGAGGGGCAAAAATGGAGCAAGGCGGCAAAAGCGTGCCGTTTCGTAGCGAGAAAACGGAAAGGGCTGAATCTAGCTCATGCTTGAATGAAATACTAATCGATAATAAGAGTGCTGATATGGTTGAGTTAGTCTCGTAAGGTTACTAGGTAGGTTATAACTGAATCGCCATCTGGGACGTGCTCTTATTCCCAGCTCCTCAGCGTGTTGGTTGGGCAAGACTCAAAGGCTGGCTCGGCCCGAGCCGTACAAACGTCCGATGTATGGGACACTGCCAGCGAATAATCAAGAACATAGTATAGGCGACAGTTGCTATAGAGAAACAGCGTGTGCATGTGTGTGCTTGCAACTTGTTCTTGGAGCAAATCAAGCGAAGCACAGAGTTTCCACAACTAGAACGCGATAATAGACCCTGTAGTTAATGCTTTTTTTTTATTAAGACACCACCACTGACATGCGAGTGGTAAAGTGGTTATTCTACTATAGGCATCTCCAAGTTATCTCGCTTGCATGCAACTCTACGATAAGCAAGATAGAAGACAACTCCATAAACTAGAGTCGATAATCACACGCGCTCAGAAACTGGCCTTCCATAGGTCCGTCGCCTTTTCTCACCGGTCTATTTCCTCAGCATCTCGAATACTATATGAACCATCAGCCCTGTCCCTGCCGCATCTTCCATCGACGCTCGATCCAGTCCAGATCTCAAAAATGCCCGGAAAACAAGCTTTTCTTTTCCTTTGCCCTCGCCTACAGCATTTTAAAAATTCGCTAGTGCCGGTTCGCCTACACTGAAGCAGACAAACCCTCCCAGACCGACGCCAAATCCGGCAGCGCAATCAATCCAGCAAAAAGTCCCGCAACGCTCGCAAACGCTGCTCTTCTCTCCCTCCTATCACACTAACAAGATGGCACATGCGCTTTCTCGCTGCTCCACCATCCGATGCCGAATCGCCGGTTGGCTCCAATGCCGGTGCCGTTGACCTGCTGAAACGGGCAAGCAGGCCGCGGGGGAGAGAGGCCCGTGAAGATTAGATCAGCCTCTCACGGCGCAGAGTCTGGGTTTTGGCGCAGATCGTGGTCGAGATAAGGCATCTGATACGGCTCTGGATGGGAAACAAGGGAACAAAGATCCAAGGCTAGCATCGCATCGAGTATCGCATCGCATCGCAACGCAACGGCGGCAACTTGCGGGCCGGGTTGAAGAGGATGGAAGTGCGACTGTAATCTGGGGCAGCGGATGTATAAAGTTGGAGTTGCTGGCTGTTGATGATGCAGATCTTTTTTCTGTCAAGACGCCAGTGAATAGGATCTGCCACCTCCAGCTTCAAAATGCCTTCCATCTCCAAGGTCGCGTTGACGGCTCTCGCCTCAGTCCAGGGCGCCCAAGCCTGGGGAGTTTTGGGCCACGCAACTGTTGCCTACATTGCCCAGCACTATCTCAACTCTGCCACAGCATCATGGTAAGCAAAAGGATGAAAGAAGAGAGAGAATATACCTGATTCAAGACCATGACTCGCTGACACAAATAAACAGGGCTCAGGGCGTCCTTGGTGACACCTCCACCTCGTACCTGGCCAACATCGCCTCGTGGGCTGACGACTACCGGGCAACGACGGCTGGCAAATGGTCTGCTCCCTTCCACTTCATCGACGCCGAGGACAACCCGCCCACCTCGTGCAACGTCGACTATGACCGGGACTGCGGCAGCGCTGGCTGCTCCATCTCGGCCATGGCCAACTACACCCAGCGCGTTGGAGACGGCCGCCTCTCCGCCGCCAACGTGCAGCAGGCGCTCAAGTTCCTCGTCCACTTTGTCGGCGACCTGACGCAGCCCCTGCACGACGAGGCCTACGAGGTTGGCGGAAACGACATCGACGTCACCTACCAGGGCTACAGCGACAACCTGCACGCCGACTGGGACACGTACATCCCCGAGACGCTGGTTGGCGGCGACTCCCTGGCCGATGCCCAGACCTGGGCCAACACGCTCGTCGGCGACATCACGTCGGGCGCGTACAAGTCGCAGGCGGCCAGCTGGATCGCCGGCGACGACGTCAACGATGTCATCACCACGGCCACGCGCTGGGCCAGCGACGCCAACGCCTACGTCTGCACCGTCGTCATGCCCAACGGCGCCGCCGCCCTGCAGACGGGCGACCTGTACCCGACCTACTACAACTCGGTGATTGGCACCGTCGAGCTGCAGATTGCAAAGGCCGGCTACCGCCTGGGCAACTGGCTCAACATGGTCTACAGCGCCAACATTGCCAAGCGCGAGGCTGGCGACGATGCCGCTCCCAAGCCTGATCTGCTGGGCCGAGACCTGCTGCCCGCTGCCCGTCCTGCGACTCGTGCCAAGCTTGCGAGGGCGGCTATGGAGGGCGCGTGCTGCAAGAGCCGAGACCACGACTACAAGCACTAAGAAACGATATTTGGAATGTGGTTTAGATTGGATGGTTCAAAAGGGTTTGCGAGCATGGCGGGAAAGCGGGCTGAGCGATGATCTGGAATGAGTAATGAGAAAATACCATGGTGAATAAAACACTTTTACGGATAGTTGTTGACGTTGCTGAGTCTTGTTGTGTGTTTATTCTCAACGGACCTTGTAAGCTGCACTAAGACATGAGAGTTGGAGAATTTCTCGAATCATCATTTATGTGCATGCATGAAATAGATGAATTCAATCTTGAAAAATAGTAGATTGATACCAATGGCTATTTCTTTACTCTAAAATAGAAAAGGAATGAAAGGTTGTACTATGTTCATGGACGGTATTCCGAGTTGTGCTTCATCAGGCGCATGAGCTACATGGAGAACGCAACTAGAACTGCTGAAAACAGCATATACAATGGAGAATGATATCGAGTGCTAATATAATATGTGATGACTCAAATAATTACAACCCAACTTATCGCTTCTTACTTCTTTCTTGTCAGTCACCATGGACTGAAATACTCGTCGTCGCCGAAAGTCACTATGCGAACATCACTCAATAGCGCCCGCATCAAATGTTTAAATCTACTCCCTTCCGGCCATCCGAGCTTGTTGCACGTCTATAAGAAAATCTTCAGGTAAAAGATGGAAACGACCTGTTTAAGCCAGCTCATTCATATACCCCTTGACCACAAACTTTCCCATAGGCTAAAAGGTCGGCCTGAAGTCTATCTCTGTTCCTGACGCCCGCTTCTCAACTGATTTACCCAGTTTGGCTGCCCAAGGTACTAGTCAAACCATATATTGCTTATACATACATACAACTTCTTCATTCTTCAATTGTGTTATTCTTTGTGATACCACAATGGTGCAACTACGTAACGTCACCTTGTATCACCGCACTGGTAATAAAGTCCTCGGCTATTTAGAAACTCAGGTGCCTTATTAGAAGAACACAGCAGTAACCACACAACTTCAAAAAGATCTGCATGCCCTTCCTCTCCAAAAATCAAGCTTCATCCCCCCCGGCTCTCCATCCTGTGATCGCCCCGATTCTTACCTTGATCGTCGCAAAGCCAACCCCTCACTCATGCAAGTGTACATAGCTCCATGCTGCTACCCCCCGGTCAATGGTCCAAACGCAATTCATGCATGAAACCAACTTTTTAAGTTTATTTTCTCATCAATCAGTCATGTGCGCCCCTCACGAGTAGTAGTTGCATTGTCAATTTTTTTTTGTTATTCTTTCTGGCCATGGCTTTCATGTGCCAGGTAATTGTTCGTATAACCAAGATATGTATTCAAGAATATGTATTTACAAAATACCACCCATCTCTTCTCTAGTGCTTCAAAATAAACCGCTCTACGCATTCACCCACTTCGAGTAGTTCACACTAGGCTTCGCCGCAAAGCTCTTATCCTTGCCGCCATTCGCCGCCACGCTCGTCGCATAAGCAGCCTGTAGACGCGCAGCATCCTGCTTCGTAATCTTCAGCTCGGGCGTTAGGCCAGGGCGCAGAATCTCAGTCACAATCTGCGCCCACTCCCAGGGAGCGCTGGTGTCGCCGGGCAGCGAGTTGAAGTACTCCCAGCCCATGACGCCGCCGATCTGGCCGTACGTTTGGTCCAGCGTGATGATGGTGTTGTTGAGATCGGCCGTGGGGATCCAGCCGCCGCCGTCGTTGGGCGTGGTCAGCTGTCCGGCGACAATGATGTCGGGTGAGTAGCCGGTGTTGACAATGTTGATGAAGTCGTTGGGCGACTCCATGGTGCCGAAGCCGCTGTAGAACTGCGTGTTGTACCAGTCGATGGAGGAGCCCTCGTCGGTCTGGAGCTGGTTGTAGTTGAAGCCCGACAGGTTGGCGCTGTTCTCCAGAGCCGTCGCAACGGGGGCCAGGGTGATGAGGAAGTCGGGTCCAAAGTCGGATCTCAAGCGGGAGATGAGACGGTTGACGCCGCTCTGGCTAAAGGGCTGCTCGACGTCGAGGTCCATGCCCTCGAGCTCAAAGTTGACAATCAGGTCGTGAAGCTGGCCATAGTAGTGCTCAAAGGTGGTACTGTTGGAAGAATCCAGAGTAGAAGTGCTGTAGGATCCGCCAGCAGCACCGCCAACCATTCCCATAATCTTGACGCCGGCCTGCTTCATGATGACAGTCTCGTTCCACAGAGTAGCAAAGTGAGGGTCATCCGGGGGGAAGTCATTGAGATGGATGACGCCGCCCTGGTTGATGTGGAACGAGCACACAATCAGATGCGTCAGCGCAATGCCCTTCTCGTTGATGAGCGGCAGCATCGAGATGGGGTTGTTGTTCTGGTCGTGCGTCGTCTGGAAGTAAATCACCAGACGCGGCAGATCAGTCGGCTCAGACCGAGCAACAGCAACATCCTGGACCGGGGCAGCCAGCGACAGCGTCGCCAGCATGGATGCTAGAAAGACAAATGCCGACTTCATTTTGAGAGTCAAGCAACGATCGGCACTGGCAAAGACAGGGCAAGGCTCAACAAGGCAGTGGATGGGCAAGATCCCATCGCCAAGCTCCACGCCGGCGCGGGAGGAGATTTATATATGCCTCCATACCTCGAAAACAGCTTCAAACCACACCACTCAAATCTCACCGGCCCCCCCTTCCCCTTCATCTCCTCCGAGCCATTCAGCCAAATTCGGGCCTTTAGCACCGGCCTCTATCACTGCCAAGGGTCTCTCCTCGTGGTCCTCGTGGTCTCGACGCTTTCCTCTCTCTCCCCCCTTCAATCCTGTAAGGGCAGGCTCACGGTCCACTTACACTCGCATAAGAGGATTCCAATATTTGGGACAGCTTCTCCCTTGGGAAACAATCAGATTCTTGCAACCTTCCCAAGTCGGCCATGCCAAGACTCCGTTGCGGAGCCCCTCGCTCAGCACCACGGCCGTCCCATTCTCTGGTATAAGGCGCGGGGTCCTTTTGCCGGAGCGTCTCCGACGGGAGATGGACAGGCCAAGGTCAATGGCGAAGGTTACATTTATGCACGCTAAGCATATATCGACCTAGGCTCTAGAGTTTATTAGCCGTTCCAGGGCGCACGACCAGGGGCCCTGATAACTGCCAAGCGCCACCATCTTCCTCGTGTGATTGTGATTAAGACGGCCGCAACAGGGCGGCCAAATATTTGTCCCTGCTGTCTCTTGGCCGGCCATTGCTGCGTCTGGCACGCAGGCTCAACTCGATAGCACGGCATGCTGTTTCCGGGAAATGGCTCGAAATAGTTGCGGTATTAGTGTGTAATTCTAATCACAACGGGCGCCTGACTATTCGTAAGGCGCTCCATCTTGCAACAATCGCCATCCTCTTGACACATAGTACGACGCTGGGCCTCATGGAGATGCCTACATGTGTCTGTCTCACTCCAATTACCCAAGTCTGCTTAAACGGCCAAGACACTGTTTCGTTGTAATCTTATTAATACTATTATTAGTAATACTAGTAAAGTGTTTCTGCCGCTAGCACGATCTTCTGGATAGAATCGAGATTCCAGAATCGCACACAATTTCCGCTGTCTGACATACACGCTGCATGCAATACCAGCACCTCATATTGCTACTCCGCACAACAATTAACGTTTCCCCTCCCTCTGGCAAAACTCAGCTTCAGGCGACATCAGCTTTGGGAGCTTGTAGGACCGTGACCCCCATTCTTCTCTGTAGGGCTGCAAAGGAGCTTCTTCAAGATCTCATTGTTTTGCTGAAGCATCTTCAAGATCTCATTGTCGTTCTGAAGCGTCTCCGCGGTCTCCATGTATTTCTCAAAAGTCACGAAGATCTCCTTGTCTTCCTGAAGCGCCTCTGAACTCTCATTCTTCTTCTGAAGCGTCTCCGAGATCTTTCTATTGTTGGTCAACATCTCCCGGATCATGACGTTACGCGCCATCACCAGGCCCATGCCTTGATTGAGAAACTGTGACATGCCAACGTCTTTGCCGGTCTGTTTTTGGGTACGCTTTCCGTCGTCCTTCGTCTTCTTCTTCTTCATTTTGGAGCTCGTCGGCCCTCTTGCCCTTGAGTTGTAGAGGCACTGGACTGGGATCAAGTCATATAAATTCCCCTGGCTCCAGATTACGGCCAAGTATTCCCCCGCCGCGATTTGCATCGCATTGAGAGACTATAAAGCAGCATATATCCGTCAGCTCACTTTAGCCGTAAAGCTGTAGGTTGACTCACAACTTTAGAGAATAAATCATCCTTTCCTTTGGCAACCGCCCTTCTTGCGCATTCACGTGCTTGTACCAAGGCAGCACCTTCTTCAGATGCCTTGAAGCCAGCCTGATTCCATATTAGCCCTCTAGACGATTCTTCTATTCACTCGCCGTGCTCACCAAGGTACATGTCCGTCTGGCGTAGGCGCATTCGACACAGGTTTTGGTATAGATCTCTAGAGCATGTCAGCGATTTGGAGGCCGAAAAGAGTGAACAGCTGAAAGAAAACACAAGGTGTCGCAAATGTTTCATACCAGAATCCCTTCGACAAAGAGCACGGACGTCACCATCTTGCATACGCAGCGCGCAACACACGCACGGCAGCAGGCTAAGAAAAGGTTAACGCGTCATGCCGAATAATATCAGCGACAAACATACCTTTGAAGAAGGCAGCAACAACTACCAGTTTTAGCTACATGACGGTTTGATTCCGCTATAGCTGGTGGCGGATTTTGCACTATATGTACTATAGGGTTATAATCAAAAGGCATGACGCCAAATTCCGGGAGATTGTTGAAAGTCCATCTTCCTTGGGGGAAAAGCTCGAGTTGAGCGGCTAAATTGAGTTTGATAGTCGGATGCAACGTGCAGTTAAAATATTCGACTGGGAAAACACTGTTCTGGGATTTGATCTTGTCTGTAACGACTGCAGGTATTTCTGAAGGAATAAAAGAAGGGTGTGTAGTATCCTTGTTCGTTGTTGGATCGCCATCATTTTTGGTTGATGAGCCTATCCCCGTGGTTTTGGGTATTCTGAATGGACTATCGAATGGATATGTCGACATGGCTGGCAGGAGAATAGAGAGCACAATTAGTCGATGAAACGGAGAAGCGAGTGTAATAAATGAATATGGGCGAGGCGCAAATATGGGTGCGAGACTTTGTGTTTGCTTCGTCAGCGTAATAAACAATAGTTGAAGGAGAGGAGAAGTTTATTCTTCGAAGCTTGGGTATTGAGCTGGGCCTGCTTTAAGACACGGCAGTTGCCACAACTGCAACTGCTTTCATCTCAGAGCAGACGCGCTCTTCACTTTTTTGTCACGTTCGCTATTCGGCAAGAGGTTGATGGCAGTTGAAGATTAAATTATTGCTACATTAGTGCCTACCCGCATAAGTACGTCCAATTAGTCGCTTGAAATCGTTGTCGAATACTTTATGTTTAGATTGTTTGATAGCGTTTCAGCCTTTGAGCCGCGATGTACAAGGGAAATATCTCAGAGTAGTACATGTCTAGCCATCTGAAGCATCGCTATACCAAACATCTAAGCCTCGAGGACACGTACATAGCCAACTTCACCTATCACATACCCGACTTTATACGGAGTGCAAATAGTCCCATTTGATGAAATACTGAAGTATCTTACAGCGATAGGAAGCAAACGACATCTTATATCGCACGTAATCCTCTCTCTCCTCCCTGTCCCTGAGAACCTTATTGCTTATAAGCCAACACCAACTTCCTCTATAGGTACAACGGCATGAAAGATGCTAGGCGAACGACGTGATTCGAGACAAGGCGCGGTAATATCCAGTGCTGACCAAACGGGGATTCGCACCCCGGCAGTTCTCCTGGATCGTACATGATTCCTAGCATCAGCTTGTCTAGTTTGTATTTCCTCGCCTGCTGCAGGTCCCATGTGAGGCCCTATGAAATACCGTATAAGATGGCAGAGTCAAAAGGGTATTTGCGTATAGAGAGAATAAACCATATTGTTCCAAACGCCACATTTCAGTTAAAAAAGATAATAGCATAATATTGGTTTTGAATGAAGATCTTATGCATACTTTCGAAGCTCAACTGAACATGACGTAAAACACGTATACAAGACAATCCTGTTCTCCATATTACACCTGTTCCGTGCAACGACGCTAAACAAATACTGCGCGAATCATGTATCAGCTTTCAAGGCCTTTGTACAATAAACGCCAAGCTGCCGTTAGATATAACTTATGTTACACTCTGCTTCGCTAATAGAGATCAATGGCCACCTCCTAAGGTCTTTTCATGTACGACCACAGCCCGATGCTAACCACCGGCACTAGTGCCGTCCCCAAAAGCTTCAAAACCGAGTTCCTGATGCGAGGTCCGACGTGTGTTTTTATAAGTCCTTCGAACTCGGCAGGAGCGTTACCTCTAGGATACGGTGTCTTGGGAATATCTTTCTCAAGAAAGGGACAAATTTCTTCCCAACCAAAGCCACCTTCCAAAGTGCATGCCAAAAGCTGGCCCTCTGGAGCCAGCCTCTTTGCTTTTTCTCCACTAAAGAGTTCTTGTTAGCTTCCAACGATTGAATGGAGGAAAAATCTTTAAGAGAATAAGCCATGCACATACTCTGCTATGACATCCCTCTTTGCTTCTTCCATGCCCTTTTCCATGCCTTTATTGTGGAACATGACGTCCTCAAACGTGACGTGGAGAGCAACAAAACCACTGATGTAATGATCGACGTATTGGCTAACGTTCAAGGGGAACGATCTGCAAGCCTTTATAACGGCCTTGACGGTATTATTCAACGAACGTTCCCAAGCGTCGACATCGCGTTCGACGAGGATAAACTTTGCGTTGGGATAAAATTCAATAAACTCTTCGATGAAAAACTGGGGAATCTCGACGATGGCCTTGTTATAGCGTTAGCTTGTGTCCCTTCCGACATGGTAGAAGGAGGGATAGAGGAACAAAGAAAAATGGTTTACATCGTAGTTGGCGAGCCATTTGTCGAACTCGGCTTTGCCGTATGGCTTTACTGTGCCTGAATACTTGCAACGTATGGCCTCGTCAAAGAGTTGGAGATGAGGGACGCCATTGGTGACCACTTCGAACATGTGGTAAGGGGTGTACCCTAACGTTTTGAGAGCTTGGTAGAGAGAAAACGTTCCAACACTGGAACGGTATACTGTGTTAGATGGATGGAGGTATAACCAAGGTGAAGAGAGCCTACCGGCTGCGACTGAGTACAATCACTTTCTTCTCCTTCACCTTCTCCGGTGTGGGAAGTCTATCGATCAGGCGAGACATGCTGAATCTGAAGTGTAATGAATTTCGATAGGGGATAGTTTACTCTCCTGCTGTTCGTTAGGTATAAGAATTGAAAGGCAATAATCTGAAAAAGTCTCTGAGCTAGCATTTGCCAGCTTCTACGTGTATATATAGCCATCTTTACGAGGCCCGCTAACAGCTACGACTGGTGCCTGTCTAGTTTCAAAGCCTATTAGGATTGCAACAATAACTTGAATCTAGTCAATTAGACCACTATGGATCGGGTTTGTTCATTCAGAGTGAATTACGTGGGCTGATTGGCTGAACATGAAGATGCTAAGCCGTAGGATTGAAGACGGTGCTGACCGAAAGCCACGATCTGTTAGTGTATGTAATTTGGACGCGCGATTCCACAGCTTTGAAGTCGAGTTGGAAGTTACAAACAAGATTTATGACAACTATGAACATGATTCAATCAGCCACGTCAAATTGGGACCATTGTCATCAAGAGCGAGCAAAGCCGGGCGGCCATTTCTTGAATTCACTAACATTCGGGCGATGAGGCGTTGAAGCTAGGCACATGTATGGAGTAAGCTCTAAGAGGATGCTAGCAATGCCGACAGCCCGGTCCCATGGGGTTGAAAATAGAAACAGGAAACAGCCTTTACCAAGGGCTTACAGACCACTTGACAGAAAGACGAGATCAGCATACGAATATGAGATGCAGCGTTGATTGGTTACTGGTACGCGTACGATTGCTTGGCAGCAAAGCCTATTGGGCCGTAGCTTTCGAAGTTGATCGTAAAAGTTTAGGCTTACCGCTTGTGTAGAGTAGTGCATATTGAGATTGCTGTTGGCCACAACTTGCTGAGCCAATGGAATACGATGGGTCGAGGTTCTCATAGCTGTCACTTGACAAAATGAAGTCATGGCAAATCTCATTCTCTTCATCAAGAACGAGAAAGTTGAAACAAGGCGGTGATATAAGGCGGCGAGTCAAGGTGTATTACTTGTCATGACTATTGTTTTCGCTAATTTAGAATCTCACTGGCTCAATGAACGCCTGGTTCACGATGGCTTGCTGAGTTGCTGAGTGGCTCAAGCGCTAATCTCATTGTCAACTTATTCTACGAGGCGGATTCTTAGGTAATACCCATAGCCATGGGGCTGAATGCCATAAGCAGTGGCCGGAACGGCAAATCCATTTGCCGGACACGTTTTGGACAGAAACGTTGGAATCCCGCCTCGCCTCTTCAACCTCCAACTCGGGAATAGCCTGTGCAAGCTGATGGTGGCCACTTTATCTTTGTTGCCATGTGGTGTGACGAACCCTGGAGACGGGTAGCTCTTCAAGGGATCATTTGATAACCTTGATCCCACCAACCGCGTGAGGCATATTACACTTCACGCTTGAGAGATATAAAACGGTCGACAACCAACTTTGGGGGTCCAGCCAGAAAGATAGGTATGATCTCGGGGGGTCACTGCGTGGGAGGCATCTTGCGTTCTCTCTTTATCATCTTCCTTCTTCTTCCGCAATAGGCTTGTCATCCTTATAACACCCCATGCTGTATATCACAAGCCAGAATGAAGCACATGTAACCACCGACGGACCGGACAATTTGCCATTTAGGCAATCCATCAATCTTTTTTTCCCCACGCTCTGGTTAAGAGATTGCAGCCGCGCTATGAAAGAAACAGACAGGGCCCTTTCCTCAAGCTTCCCGTCTTGTGGCGCTCCCGTTCCGTCGAGCGATTTCGGGGGGAGGGGGAAAACGCAGAAAACTTGGGGGAGAAGAAAGTCTGGAGTATCGTATCGTAGCGTATCTCTTGATCCTCACGGGAAGGGAAAGCTTGAATGAAAGAGCGCCCCCACCAGCGGCCAGAAACTCGGGTCTCCTTTCTCAACCCCTATCTCTATCCTTTTTTTTTTTTTTTTTTTTTTTCACTTTTCACTTTTTTTTTTCCTTTTTTGCTTCTTTATTTCTTGTGCGTGGGCGTGTGTGACAGAAATCGAGAAACTCTCGGATGCGAATTCGTCAAGAAGCCGGGGAGAGCAGCCAATAAGGACTCGACGATAAGACGCCCTGGCAAGTGGAGGCTAGTGTGAGTCCTGTTGGAGATTTTCGGCGCCCTTGTACTCCGTAGTTCGGATTAGTTTGGTACGGTGCAAAGGATGGACAGTTGAGATATTATTAGCATGACAAGTGACCTCGATAATATGGAGAGAGAGTTTTAGGACGAGCGGATAAATTGAGCGAATTGGGTCAATGTCGTGGAGGATTTTGCATGTTCTGTTCTGCAAGGCTACGGAATGCAGCATCCCTCCTATCCGTTTCTTTTTTTCCTTGTCTCTAATTCTTCCGTTGCTGATCTGTCTTTTCCACTTGTAACACTAAACATGTGCTAAACTACAGCCTAAGAATCATAGAGAGGTATTAATTTCCCTCTGCCGCAAGCAGAGTTGCATTGTTTGCAAGGGAGCATGTCTCCCTCGGGCTTTTTTTTCATTCGTGTTGGCTGCCCAACGGCTCAAAGCACAGCCGAAAGCGATTGGCAAGGGAGCCAAGCTAGAAGCGTCAACGTTACGATCTTCCCCATACAGTATCTTAGTTCAGCTGGACTTGTGCATCGTGTCTCTCGTCTGTCTTGTGGCTGGTCTCGTTTTCTCAACGTATCCCCGAGTCGCAGCGAGTTCGGCATCGCCACAGCTCCAACATACAGACACTGTGCTCGCATGTCGGGCTGCCGCTTGTGGACGGCCTCGCCGCCAGCACAGGTACCGCAGCCGGGCTGTTTCGTCGCGGCCACAGGCGGCTGTAGCAAGTACCGCGAATGGACCGGAGAGTGGATGCGGTGGACGAGTGACCTGTGCGCGATTCCGGAAGCCTCACGGCATACGGAGTACATGCGTCCCTATCTCTGCATCGTTTCGTCTAACCCACAACACACACTCAACGGAGCATCAAGTCCAGTATTTTGTACGTACAAACAATCAATGACCTTGTTGCTTCTCCTTTTTTTTCCATCTGTTGTTCTCGTTCCTGGGCCGATGCGTCGATGACACATGACACGTACCTGCGCAGCTCTCCTCGGCGTAAGCCGATTCGATGGAAGCGACCAAACAATAACGTAAAAAGAAACCCAAAAATACGTGGTCGATGCTCGTTCTGGGCGCATGGGACCGCCTAGAACAGGCACTGCCAGCGGTGCGATGCCCTATTGTTCATGCGGTGGACGGGACGGTGTAAGGGGAAGCACCAGGCTAATAGGGACGGTGAGCGATGCGATGCACGAGTGCCTGAAGCTAGCGACGCGGATGCTCCGTAATTGAAGGCGTAGCAGCTGGAAGAAGCATCTATCTTGCAGTATTACTCGTAGAGACGGCTATTACTCGCGATGCTCCATTTTTAGAAACCAGCGTTTGGTTACAAGTACGGAGCACGGTATTGAGTACCGACTCTACGGGACGAACAGGCTAATCCTGGGATACTTTGGACCGGACTCAGCTCGTGTTTGGCACAGCCTCAAGTTTTTGGCCTTGGCTGAGGCTTTGCCGCGGCGACAAGTCTATACCGTTACTCTGTGCTCTGTGCCACGGCATAGATTCGGGTGGCGCATGTGCTTGGTTGTCCTACTGTACACGCCGCAAAGTATCTCAATCTCATGTGAGAAAAGTCAGATTAGGTAGATTACACGTGCAGATGTAGGGAGGTCCCGGTCAGATTTAGGTGCAGGCCACAGCAAAGTAAAGTTTGGTGGTACTGTGCAGCTCTGCATGTAAACCTACACCCAGCTCCAAGTACACCACCAATTGCAGTCGCTGGAATTTCCCCCAAGCAAGGGACTCAGCAACGAGATACAGTCATATCATCTGTCATCGGATGGTAATCGGAGCTGGGCCACTGGCTCGCGGCTTCTTCCCCCTCCCCCCGGGATAAGTGACGATGGGAATAAAAAAAATCTTGGTGAGGCGTTTATGTAAATTTTTAGGGCCCATGGCAATCAGCATCGAATGACACGATTCAATGAGCAAAGGCCTCTGGACCGCGGGCACTCGCCCACTCAGAGTCCAGAATCAGCAGTGGGGACCGGTCCCAGCAGCCACCACCAGTTGCCTCTGCGCCGCCGCCCCTTATCAGGTACTTGTGGATGGAGTACAGCAGGACGGCGGAGAGGGCGAGCGTGACCAAGTACCGAGTACCGGAGGGGGAGGTATCGCAGCAGAGGGGCTGAAGATTTGAAGCAGAAGCAAAGAGCAGATGCAGCACAGATGGGAACAGAAGCAGAGGTGTACGTCATAACTAAACAACGAAGTAAATAAATCAAATCAAGATTCAGACGATTTATTCTATTCTTTTTTTGCAAAGAGGCGGCTCTTCCAACTTCCAACTTCGGCTGCTTCTACGCCTTTCATCATATACTGCACTTGTCATACACACGACACGCCCCATAACGCTATTTGCAGGTAGCACCAGCACCACAGATAGCGGGGGACCCTCCTGGTGGCGATACCCATCCCCTAGTACTCCGTACTTGTGCGACTTTACGGGGCCAGTCGCTCCATCCGGGGGTGAAGGTACCTGCGCGCCAAGTCCCTGTGGTTGGGGCGGTACGTACCGCCTACAGTGGTACGTACCGCCGACGGGCTGGTCTTTTCCACTGCTCGCTCGCGTTCAAGACAATTTAGTACTTAAAGCCTGGCCGCCCAAGGTTTTGCATCGAAAACAGAAACCTTCTTTTTGGAAAACTATCATTGCATTCCAGCTGGTTGCGCAAGCACTTCTTTTGCACCCTTTATATATACTCGACCTGCTCACTCGAGCCTATCCTCCATCCTCACTCTTGCATCGTCCTGCAGAGCAACTGTCGATTTCTTCTTTCGCATTTTTACCACACAAACACCACACAAACCGCTATCATGGTAAGCTACTGCCGCTATTTCCTCTGTTACTTGTCCAAAGAATCTGGGCTAATCTTCTGCGCGCTACAGGCTGTCAATCAGACTTCAACGTCTCCCTCGGAGATTGTACGATACCTCTGCTCCATTCCCACTGAACCGACCGCGCGAATCCGACGACGACAGCAATACTGACTCTCTCCTCTCTGCAGCAAAAATATCTCCAGCTCGACCAGAAGAACAAGATCATGGCCGAGTACGTCTGGATCGATGCCGGCGGCGAGACTCGATCAAAATCAAGGGTAGGTTCCCTCGCAGCGCTTTTTCCTTATCTCGACCCTGGTCCCTGCTTCTTGGCCATGCAAGGCAACCTTGCCGGCAAGCCCCCGACTTGTCCCGCAGGCCCCGCCACGCATATCGCTGGGACTCGCGCTTTGGCTCTGCGCGTGTCAATCATGACGCCACACCTGGCGCGCTTGGTGTGTGGCTCGGGGCTTGGGCTTCGTGCCAAGTGGGGGACAAAAAACGCTGGTTGTCGGCTTCTACGATCCTGTAGTGCCTGACGCTCAGTGTAATTTGTCTGCCACATAGTGCTTAGTCCACGCTCCAAGCATCGTCCCAGCTCAGCTTAGCCCTAGCCTTGCCTTGCCTTGGCCTTATCCCGAAATAGCCCCTCGTTCTCCCTCAGGCCTGCGCCTATCCACCCCGGATAAGGAAGACCCGCCTGTCCGGGGCTGAGACCAGGGATGGCTGATGCCTCGGCCAGTGTCGGGTTTGCCATTGATCGCCAAAGGGACCATGGCGCGTGCGACGTTATGACGCTGTTGACGGCATCGTCGACTGTAACCTGTATTTCGAACACGCCTGCTGACTTCATCATGATAGACTCTTGATGCCAAGGACGTCGAGTACACTCCCGACAACCTCCCCGTCTGGAACTTCGACGGCTCCTCAACCGGCCAGGCTGCCGGCCACGACTCCGACGTCTACCTGCGCCCTTGCGCCGTCTACCCCGATCCCTTCCGTGGCTCACCCAACATCATCGTCCTCTCCGAGTGCTGGAACTCCGACGGCACTCCCAACAAGTACAACTTCCGTCATGAATGCGCCAAGGTCATGGAGGCCAACGCCGAGCGTGAGCCTTGGTTCGGTCTCGAGCAGGAGTACACTTTCCTCGGTCAGGATGACCGGCCTTATGGCTGGCCCGTTGGCGGCTACCCTGCTCCGTACGTCATTTATTCCCCGAGACAAACATGTCTTGACAAAAAGTCTTTGAATTTGAGCTAACCGTTTCCTACAGTCAGGGCCCCTACTACTGCGGTGTAGGTGCTGGCAAGGTTGTCCTGCGCCACGTCGTTGACGCTCACTACAAGGCCTGTCTCTGTAAGTTGACGCAACTTGATACAATACACCTCTTGAATAATAGCTAATCAGAATTTCAGATGCTGGCATCAACATCTCTGGTACCAACGCCGAGGTTCTGCCCGGTCAGTGGGAGTTCCAGGTCGGCCCTTGCGTCGGCATCAGCATGGGTGACGAGCTCTGGATTTCCCGTTTCTTCCTTGCCCGCATCGCCGAGGAGTTCGGCATCAAGGTCACCCTGCACCCCAAGCCCATCCAGGGCCCATGGAACGGCTCCGGCCTGCACTCCAACTTCTCCACCAAGGACATGCGTGCCGAGGGTGGCATGAAGTACATCGAGGAGGCCATCAAGGCCCTCGAGCCTCACCACACCGAGTGTATCAAGGAGTACGGTGAGGACAACGAGCTCCGTCTGACCGGCGAGTACGAGACCGGCTCCATCGAGAAGTTCAGCTGGGGTGTCGCTAACCGCGGCACTTCCATCCGTGTTCCTCGTGAGACTGCCGCCCGCGGCTGCGGTTACTTTGAGGATCGCCGACCCGCCTCCAACGCCGACCCGTACCGTATCACCAAGGTCCTGATGACCTCCATCTTCGGCAAGATCTAAAGGGGACGGCTGAGGATGAGCGGATGGACTGTCAAGGTGAAGAGGAAAGGGAGTTTGGATGTGAATTTGAAAAACCCTACGCGGGCGATAGTTGTAACATTACGGATAGGAAGCTGCACACAGTTTTAATATGATGAGGGAAGATATGGACTAACCAGAGTAACCACCTGGTTTTACGGCGTAACGGATTATGATGGGAATTTTGTTTAGACATTGACGGCTGTGCATAAAATGCTACGGCTTAGAATTTTGCAAATATATTAGCGACTATTTCTGCATCTCTCGCTCTCGCTCTCACCATGACTCTGACTCTGACGCTGACACTGGCGCTGACTTTGACTCTCCGTCTGACTCTACCCTTTTCTATTCTCACTGCTCTCGACTTCCCTCACGATGAAGCAAATATGTAAATATGATGATGATTCCTTTGGTTCTGGTGTTTTTAGCCTAGTTTTTCGCGGCACTCATATCTTTTGTGGAGAGTTTGGGGAGCGGATCGGACCCGTCGCACGGGAATACCTGGACTCTGAATTGACTTAGGTTGGGATCCAAGAGAGTGAAAAGTTTGTCTGTGTATTTTATGTTTTCAGTACGATGGGATGGAATATGTATGTTTATACTTGATAACACTTTTTGACACTAATTCACGACGCAGCATCCTCCCTTTTGCGAACAGATACACATTGTCTTTGGGTTCAAAGTAGCTCGAATTCGCATGTTTGGTATCTTGAGACCATCCACCTTGGTAGTTCTGACGTGTGACAAAGTTTAGATACACCATGAGCTACGACAAGCTCTCAAGCCACCGACCTTTTTCTTGCTCTAGATGCATGTACGCTTCGTGTAGAGCCACTTCAAAAAAGCATATTAGCGACAAAGTATAGCATTTTATCAATTGATACAAAAGTTAATCATTTCAGTTGTCATGGTAACGGCCTTGGTGTTGTTGTTCATCTGAGATTTTGATGGTCTAAGAGGGTAGGCTGTCTTGTCCCAGCTGGCAAACGAAACGCACTGCAAGCACACACTCTCGCTGTACCAGTGTAAAATATTTCTTTTATTCTCATAGCAATCAACATACTCGAGGCATCTCTCCTTCTTCAGAGACAATTAACAGTCGGGATTCGCAATGTTCGCAAAGAAAAGGTAAGCAAACTTTCAGTCTAAGGAAGTAGTTTGCTGAAATCATCTCTTCTTGCCAGGCCAGAGCTGCTTTCTAAATTCTAGAGGGGAAAGGGGTTGTGTTTTAAGGCCATTGTTAAGAAATCTCTGGGAGGGCGGGCCGATTCTCAACGGTGGAGTGTCGGTGTTGTGCAGACATTTCTGATCAGACTGCAACCGACGCTGTTATCAAAGTATCATCATAGAGCTGCTACTGTTAAGAACCGTTACAGCGGCCAATGGCCCATTCGATGACACCAACGGCGGCTTAAAGAACGGCGGGCGGGGCGGCTTGGGCCGCAAAGTGGGCATGGGCTAAAGATCAAGACGAGCCGCCCAAAGCAAGAGAAGTACAAGAACAACAACCACGGCGACCGCAGGAGGAGCAAAGAAGAGGGCAAAAACCCATCTGAGTCCATAACTCTTCGCTGTAAACAGGAATCTCATGGCGCACGAAAGCCATGGCCGAGGATCATCACTTCAAGGCCTATATGGGGTTGGGTTACAGAGAGACATTTGAAAGGCAAGTGATGGGGGATAACTGCGAGAAGATGGACTTGTTACATGTAGTCAAACTCTGAACTTTGCATCTCCGCCTTGGTAACCTTCACTCCTCAATCCGTATAGTCTTGCTTTGTTCTTGATCTAAAAAAACCACAGCGGAAGTGGAATTCCTTACAGGATGTCGGTAAACATTGCCAAAGGACCAAGCACTTTCCCTGGCATGCAGGCGGGTAATCATGTAACACTGCACAGAGATTGCTTACCAATGCAAGGGCTGAACAAAAGAGCCTCCGCATCCTTTACGATATACAGCCTCGCCATTATACCATTTCACATCAGCAGCTCGGGCCATATCCGCCAAGGCAGCCTTGTTCGCAATGCTTGGCAGTGTCGATCTAATCCCAATTTCTCAGTACGTGTACAACATGCATATACCTTGGCCATTCACAAGCTGCTTCGGTGAGCAAAGAGCGGAGGTTGGGGGCGCGCTTAACTTTCGATCCCTGTATTGGTAACAATTCTATGCAATAACCGACGGCCCTCTTCCCTAATTGTCTTCTTTAAGCATGAAAGAGGGGTAAATAGATTGCCTGTCACACGCTGGCAATATTTATTTTTGGCCCCAATGAGCAGGAGTCAGGGTCGTGATAACGCTCAGCGGCCTATGGCGTCCCTTGGCCCTACACCACTTTTCGTGCACTTCGGATGGTACAGCCAGCCACATATTTTATTCATTGATGTTGTAATATTGGTACCACAAGACTGAAGGAATAAAGGCCGTATTTATCCCAGGCCGCCTCAGACTATATTTACACAGTACTTGTCTGTGTCTATTGCATGTCCTTGGTCCTCTGTGCTGCAATTGAGAATCACATTAATATCCCAGCCTCTAAGCTCCACATCATGGCATCAAGTAGCGTTCCTGCTCCCTTGCGAAGAAGCGAAACTGAGTTGAAAAAACATGCCTTCCGCGACTATGCCCGATCCAAATTCGATAAACGCGACGATCGCAAGCCCGACCTACCCTACCTCGATGTAATAGAGAGCGAAGAAACGCGAATCAGCAAGATTAGAGGGAGATTTAAAGAGCAGCCCGAGAAATTGAAGCTGCTTAAGAATGTTGCAGAATCGCGCAAAAGTTTGATCCGACATTTATCCAAGAAGACAGGTAAGAAAGCAACGTACAAAAGCAGCTCCCTGAATGAGCAGGAAGCAGAAAGCAGCAACTGGCTGAAGAATGAGACGGCGAAAGAGCTGGATGAGAAAATAAGAGAGCCAATAGATGAGTTCAGGGCTGGCGTCATGTATTTTAAGAAAGGCCAAGAGGGAAAATGGCATGGTGAACAGTGTGGGGACGTTGATCCGTCCTCGGGGGATTTTCCTAACCAAAAGATCAAGATGGATACCATACTGTTTGACACCTCCAAGAACCACAATCTTTTCAAAAGCGACGGAGAGAGCATTAAATATTTCCATTTCCCAGCCAATCATATGGAGTGGATTGAGGTCAGTATCAGGCTGCTCTGGGGTCGAAGCGATTAACTAACATATGTGGATTACAGACAGCGTTGGAGAGATACCACCAAGTGAACACTGAATCCGAGTACGATAATGAACAGGTACTGGAAAATGGGAAATTCAAGAGCCCATTATTGTCTCGCGAGCATTGGCGAGGGCAGTTGCATAGTGCTGGTATGAGCCATATGAGGCCTCGATGCGCTCATGTGTCAGGTTAGTTATTGAAGCAAGTGTCTAAAGACGCAAATGTTAACCTATTTAATACCAAAGACGACACTGATAACAACGCCCCTTCAAATGTGGCTGTATTTGTAAGTTCTTTTATCTTAACCTGCCTACTAGCATAGATGTAGATGCTCATTTTTCGCGTCACAGCTCCCATATCTACACTGGGAAACTAATCGAAGGCGGTCTATGATGACACAAATATTCCAAGAAGTCGTCAAGGACAATAGGGCTTCTATGGTCTCTCGCATTGTCACTGTCGCGAGTAAAAAGGCCACTTGTCTCCGTCCAAAGTTTAATCGTGAGCTCATCTCAAGCGAAATCGGACAATATCTCTATGATGTAGCACAAGTTTGGGATGCCATGGACTGTGAAGCAGATGAACGACTGCTTCGGCAGAGCTTTTCCGAAATAAAGCAGGGAGACGGCGCATCTGTGCCACAGCGGAAATGGGTTCCTCCGTTGCACATTCGCAGAACTCTGGATCAGTCATACTTCTCAACCGTTGAAGATACAGCAGCGAGGGATACGGATCAAGTTGTGTATCGACAAACAAGAGCGGGCAGGCAAAAGCATCAAAAAGGGGAACAATGCGGTACTGCTACATCCAAAGAAAGACAACCTAATGAGTCTGGAAATAGTGTCGAGTCGTCTACTAGCGTCACAGCGGTTGCAAGCACTTGCACTAGTGCATTGGATACACGTACGACGAAGAATCTAGTGAAGTTAGTTGGGGTCACTCGAGTTGTCATGGTTGACCAACTGTGGATGTGGATCCTTGGAGAGGGTAAACCCGCCAAATACATGACTCAAAAGATTTGACAAGCTGACAATATAGACACAATTATCACATCTTTTCCACGCCGTTGGGGGAGAAATAAACCTGATTCTTCCGGCGTCCATAAGAGCCTCCGACAGATACTTGCAAAGAAGAAGGACATTCGATCAGTCTATCATCTTGGCAAGTAGCATCCTTTCAATGTCAAGATTGCTATTCACTAATTACCTTAAAGCACTTCTAATCATTGATCAATGCTCAAAAGTATTCTTTGACCGGACACAGCCAACGGATGATCGGCCAGAAGTAATGGATCTGTTTGCCCAAGCCATTGGAGCAGTGGTGCGTATCGTTGAACATTGCTTCCCTTTCTAAATCTAAGACATTTCCAAGATATATTATGACTAATTACCTGCAATAGGCGTATCATACTGCAGCTGCATATAGCGTTTTCTGGCTAAACGTCAATCTTCATTCGTCGAACACGGCGAAGTTTAACAATCGTAAAGCCGAGTCATTCAGATACCTGAATATTAACCCAGAGGGTATTTTGCTCAAAGAGTCACAGGATATTACAGAGGAACTAAAAATCAGTAAGTGTGCTTTTGTGTTGATATTTGAAATACATGTATCTTTCAATGTCTAGGGTGCCTCAACTAATTACCTCTGCTGAAGTGGAGGGCCAGTATAAGCATCAACTAGCGGTTGTGAGTAGACTAAGTAAACACCTGAAGAACCGACTAGATAAGGTTTCGAGTTCCTCAGGAGAATCGGAAGCAGCTAGAGTTGCGAAATTAGACTTCGAAGAGGCAGCCGACTTGATCGAAAAGATAAAGGAGCGAACCGCCGAAATAGAAGATCTCCAAAGTGCTGCGGCTCGCTCAAACGAGCAGGTATGCGTGTCATTATCACCAAAACTTCTCGGTTCAATATGCTCATTATTCTTCCAGCTCCAAGCACTGATGTCGCTTAAGCAGCAAGAAGCTAGTATTGTCGAAGCTCGAGCGGCTCTACAGCAAGGAGAGGAAAGCGTTAAACAAGGACAGGAAAGTATTAAACAAGGCCGAGCCATCATGGCCTTCACTATTGTCACAATCTTTTTTGTAAGTACTAGTAACGATGTCCTGGAAACCACAATAGCTAAAACCTATTACTATTTGCTTTCTCAGGTCCCACTCGGGTTTTTTACAGGATTTTTCGGCATGAATAATGAGAACTCGACTGGGAATGAATGGATGACTATGGGGGAGCAGATTACGTATATGTGTAAGCTTAATCCCGTTTGCCCTTGGAACTCTACCCACAACCGTAAGCTAATGGCATCTAACGTCAGTCGTGATTTCTGTTGTGATAAGCACAGTCGTTCTCGGTGTGGCATTCCGTAATATGGGGGTAGCTTTGCCTTTTGGGTTAAGGAATTGGCGATTCAAGAAACCTAAGGAAGATGAATCTGAGGTATAATGGGTGTTATACACATAGACCGTATGTATGTACGGCTAGTCAACCATTGCTCAGCATTCTTTGTATGATACCTAGAACGATCTCAAACCCGCGATAGCGACTAGGCTAGCGATGGAATGACCAAAATATGGCCCTTGAATCATACGACCTTATTCCAAGCAATAATTCAAATAAGGGTTGTTACAGTGATGAATCAAGCACCGTGATGGGATCGCTAAATACTAATTGATCAATGCATAGAGAAGTTTCTCTATTGGCGCGTGCTATCCTTTGCGATATAACGCCTCCTCATTGCGCTATCTTCCACTATCGGATCGGTCCGCAACTGCCAAGGGTTCTCTCTACTCATTCCGATGTATCAGTGCAAGTAGTATCATGGCCATTCACAGCTTGCTTCGGTAAGGGAAAAGTGGAGGTTGAGGGAACTGGTATTGCAACGAAAATAATAATATGCACTCCAATACCCTACTACTGGCTGAGTTGGAGTCTTGAGGTACGGAAGGGAGGCAAGAGATCCCATATTGTCAATCCACGCCACAAGCGTTTGATGCACTAGGTAGCATGTCTGTAGCCTGTGAGATCCGTTGGCCCTCCATCAACTCGGACTCACTTCGGATGCTACAGCCAACCACAAAATGGGCCATTTTTTATAAGTTCTGGAGAACCAAAGGTCTTATTTATCCTAGCTTACCCCATTGTATGCTCCTTATAGCACAATTATGTGATGCCATGGATTATGAGGTCGATGAACGGCTACTTCGACGCAGTCTTAATAGAAAAGAAGTAACAGATAAGGCACAATGGGAGCCTACTTTTCATATTCGACAAGGACTTAATCAGTCGTATTTCTCAACAGTCGAGCATTTACGAGATGGAGAAACGGAGCAGGTAGTCTATTGATAAACAAGGGTGAGGAGAGGAAAAGTGATACAGCTTAATTATCTAAGAGAGGAAGAATATTTGCTAAAACCTACTGAGCGGAGACAGAAAACCACTAGCTGTCTGCTACAAGTCTAGAGTGGCTTGGGTTCACAAAATTACGTTTTACAGCAGAAAATATTACATCATAACAAAAAGGCTATTTTAATGATCTCCTAATTCTCGAATGTATTCTTAAATGAATAGGCTTGTCAAAGGGATTCAAAAAGCACTTGGGTATAATTAAAGAGTGGAAGTTAATTTAATAATTCGTGTTGCGAGCAGACTGAAAAGGGGAGAGATTAAGCATTTCCTTTGCGATACCTCTCTAAAGGATCTACCACTTCTCTTAGAGGCTCTATAATCTACTTTATCCCATGAATATCCCACATACGACCATAGGTAGTGTAAAATTCGGGGTCCCGTCCGCTCCCCCAGAGACAAGCCACTAACCGGCAGATTAGTAGTCAAGTGGGTGACCATTGGCGAACACCGGCTGTTGTATGTTTTTTCTTTTTGCTTTCCCCTAGAAAGGGATGTGTTATAAGTGGTTCAGAGGTTAACACAATCACGTATGACCATATTCATTAGAATATACGGGATCCCGTCAAAAACCTCTCTTGAGTGTAATATCTTCCATGTTTTTGCATCTCATAGCTCCAAATCTAGAGTTAATTAAGTCTGTTCGGTGGTTAACCAGCCCCGTACTAAGTAAGATACTTGCCATTATTTAGTCCTCACCTACAATTAAAACAAAGCCATTGCTGTCACCACTAGGGCGGTCTCAAACGACCAGATCTCCATGCTTGGAAGGAAGGCACGGGGCTTCCTCTTCGACATCAAGACTAAAAAGGCTGGGGAGATTAGACTCACTCAGCTATCCCTGGCTGAAATGAGCTCGAAATAGCTATACTCAATCAAAATGACTATGAAAATGCGATCTGACTTTAGTATGAAGTGATATAATGGAGAAGCAAGTTGCACACTTTTTGTCGTGGCTCACATTGATTGGAATGATGTTGACCACTACTATAGGATATGACTATGTAAAAGGCACTACTGTTGATTCTGTTACTTCTGCAACTTGAAGATTATGTATGTAGGCGTAAGGCATTACGGCTTTGTATATATAGCGTTGTAACGTATACCTCTGCCTATTAAACAGCTCCAGGTCATGAGATGAGATGGCAATGAACTTTCTCAGAAAGCAGAATTGGTGGATTGATCTACCTGGTTTAACTACATGACCCGAAATGTTATTCCAGATGTTGGATGGAGAATGGAAAAATACTACCAGTCTGCTGTACGAACACTGAACTCAGGAGAACTCCCAGACGATAGCGGAGATAAGTTATTTGCTCAGCAGTATTTAGAAAAAGTCATTCGGCCTTTAAGTAAAGGTATTGCTTGATTTTAATTTTGTATTTTAAATTAAAGGGTACGGTATAGTCTTGCTTCGACCTAGCTGTTATAGATTTACTGATCTTTTTCATAAGGAATATAACCTTTATAAGCTATTCATTAATAAGTTAGTAGTTGAATAGAGATGATGACACTTGCTAGGCTGTTTTAGTCTTTAGATGCAGCTTGTTTGGTTGAGAGGTAGCTGGTACTTGAATATAATATATACAGTAGCTAGGTATCATTATAGATAGAATGTCAATAGGCCTAAGACTATTGTTCAAGTAGCCGCAGATGCGGTGGGTGCTTAACAAATCCCGGCGTTGACGCAGTCTCTATAAGCTGTGTATAGATAAACGGCGAATGCCTGGCCCTCAGGTGATCCAGCAGTATACCTAGTTCTATCATGCCAGTTATACGGGTTAACAGCTGGCGAAAAAAGGCCATCGCTGTTCTGCTTCTGCGCCAGAGACTTTCTATTTGAGTCGGCCCAGGTGATGTAGGATTGCGGAAACATATTAGGGTCGTTAACAGCCATTCGATACGCCACAGCACTCAGAACTGCAGTTCCGGAAATTTCGCCAAACCAACTGGAATCGTTAAGGTAATTGCGCAATAAGCCGCCGTCTAAGCTCGATTGAATCGCGCCGTCGAGGATCTCTTTGATCCACCCCTTGAGTTGGCTCGCTTGTGAAGCCATCGAAGCCGAACCACTCCACTTCTGGAGTGTGTGTAGCACTCGCACCATTCCATAGCCGGCCCAGCCGTTACTTGTTGACCAAAGGCCCGTATCTTGGGATTGGGGACCGATGATGTGTTGCCAACTGAGACTGCTGCCTTTCAGAACAGCGCGTTGCAGGCCACACTGTTGCACCGTAAGAGACATCAATGAGGTATCGTTATGCTGAACGGCAAGATAAGCCACTAGAGATAGGCAAATCATGTTAATTGCGCCTTCTGTATGTTCGGGCAACAAGATGAATCAACGTACAGAATGGGAAAGACATGGCCATATTGTCAGCCCACAGCTCGGCAACATCCGGTCGATGGGAAATCGCACCGTTACTCCATCGTGGGGCAACGTTGAGGATAAAGTCAGACTCGCGGTCGGCCGCGCCGATGTAGACACTGTCCGACTGGCCAAGGAGAATCGCCGAGACACCCAGCGATGCCGGATCGCCGACCGCAGTGTCATTGACAAGTGTTTGCGAATTGCGGTTTATGAACTGCTTCGCATATGCAAGGGCGGTGGTGCTAGGGTCGGCTGGAGGAACTTTGCCATCAGGGAAAGGATTGGATCCAAAGACAGATAGCTCGGGATTATACAGCTCTAGAAGAGCTTCTGCGGCTGTGCCCCATTCCCAGGAATGAGAGGCTTTGTCAACCATCACCTGGGACGCTGCGTAGGCATCAAAGCCAGCATCGACATCATTGACGGCGATGGCAGCCTTGGGAAGGGCAAAAAGTAGGAGTGAAAGGAGACCCGAATTGAAGGACTGCATCTTGACTCTAGTCATGCTTTGTCTTCTTGTGTGCACACTTTGCTGAAAGGCGAAACACTTGTATTATAATATTTTCAGGTGCCATGTCATTGATTGACAGGAGAATTGTCTTAAAATGGAAGGTCTCTTCATTTATGGAGGCCATTAGTTCGCTGTCAGACTGCATGTAAGCGTCTTCGCATGGATTTTTGGGACCGCGAGACTTGTTTGACCAACGACAGAGAGGTGCTGATTGAAGTTCCATACCGGTAGCTATAAAATGGGAAGCTGGCGAATCGGATTAGTATATATAGCCAATTGTGTGGATAATCGACCTAGCACCTGATCAGCAGGGGTCTATCTGGCCCGTAGCTTAAATCGACCTGATCTATACTACTCAAATGAATGAATAAGTCGGACCACCTATGCACCGCCCACCCTATCAACCGCCCACCTAAA
Organism: Trichoderma atroviride; assembly: GCF_020647795.1. NCBI lineage: Eukaryota > Fungi > Ascomycota > Sordariomycetes > Hypocreales > Hypocreaceae > Trichoderma > Trichoderma atroviride. Next base: position 3,446,577 of record NC_089404.1, read on the forward strand.
TCCGAGTAACCTAGGCGTAAGGCATTACGGCTTTGTATATATAGCGTTGTAATGTATAACCCTGCACATTGAACAGCTCCAGGTGATGAGATGGGATGGCAATGAACTTTCTTCAAACCACATTAATCCTCATTTATGCCGAACCATCATGATCACTGGCAGGTATGCAACATTGCGTAGGCAAACCCGACCATTCCTCTTCGGATCTGCTCATCAGTACTGGAGCTATCACAGTGAAGGAACAATCTGATTTGAACGCTCTTCCCGAACAACTTCATCAATGGCTCGAGCCACCCAGCCCAAGTTGCTCGGGTTCAGCCCAGAAACATTGATACGCCCATTCTTAGGTAAATGGATGTGATGCTGTTCTACCAATAACTCGCATTGTGACTCAGAGAGCTTCAAATAACTGTGCTGGCATTAGTTATCTTCAGGCATACAAAGAGTGCGACCCTTACGAAAATAGTCCTTTTTCTTGCACGATATGCGACCAATCACCGGGTGTCTGCGTTCTTTTGTGAGTAGTTGTAATATTCGCAAGCTCACGTCAACTTACATAGAGAATCCTCGTGAGCTGTTCGAACAGCTGCAGCCTGAGACTTGCTAGTCTCTCCCTCATCGCTGAGAGCTCAGCCTTCCTAAATGCTGTTAGATGACTCTATTGCCGATGAGCATGTGCGTGGCTCACCAGTCAGCATTCATATGGCCATCCTGCAAGACAAGTTTGACGAGGCGCGATCCGTATGCTGGGGTGGACGACATCTCCCAGCGGATGAGGCAGCGCAGTTGGTCGTGCACGTTTGCTGCCGCCCTGCTGTCCTTGCAGATAACATGAAGAGAGCCGCAGCGCTCGCCATAGAGGGCAAAGTTCTTCGAAAGAGACTGGCATGCAAGAAACTCAAGTCTTCGTCTGGCGCAAAGACTGACTGCGTAGGCATCTTCGTCTAGCCCTTGGCCGAGGCCCTGGTACGCGAGGTCGAACAAGGGGAGATGCCTCCCGACCTTGAGGGCGTCTACAATCTCGGACCACTGCTCAGGAGTCGGATCGGCACCGGTTGGATTGTGGCAGCACCCTTGGAAGATGAAGGCACTGCCTTCAGGAGCTTCTTTAATGGCTAGTATGGTTGAATCGTGATCGTATGAACGAGTCGAGGGATCATAATGACGATACTCTATAGTCTGGAGACCGACGAGGTCGAGGGCTGGCTTGTAATTGCCCCATGTGGGAACACCAACGAACACCTTTATATAGGGAGATATGCACCGAGAAATGAATAGGGCAGCGAGATGAACCGCTCCACTTCCAGAGATTGTTTGAACAGAGGCTAGCTGGACAGGCCAATTCGTTAGATTGGATGCTCTCAAGGACGTGCGATGACAACTCCCCTTTGCTGGCGAGACGCCGCCCTGGCCAAACATGATACCTGACGCTTCTTTGAGAAATCCAGGATTCCCCGTTGTCAGCTCGTACTGTAACTTTTGGTTAGCCAGATTACGACCTATTAACAAAATGATAGAACTTGGCTTACATCGTGACCAAGGTCGATCTTCGCCAGAACTTGTTTTGCCTAAATCGAAGCAACAGATGATTAGCTAGGAATCCCGACTATTACCTTTCTCCCCCCTCCTGATGACTGACTTCTTTGACGCATTGGAGCTCTTGGTAGGCACCCTGCTCATTGCGGTAGATGCCGACACCGAGATCAACTTTTGATGGAGATAGGTCACTGTCCGCTCTTTTTTTGAGATTGTACATGGGGTCCGGAACTCCAGGCTGGACTGACTCGAAAATCATCTTGAACAAATATCCTGTGTCGAGAATTATTAGTGGTGGTTTGGGGCATTCGGGAACTCATCGAAGCGTCTTCACACTTTTAACGGCAAGTCACATAGTTCTCCCTCCTCCGCACTGGCACCGAATGTCAACAAGAATTCCTGGGTCTTGCACCGAACCTCCTCAGAACTGCCACACGTCGCTCCTGATGTGGAGCTCGGCGACGAGGGCCGAACTTAAAACTTCCCAAATCGACCATATTTCCCGGCCATGGTTACCGAAGGCCCACGCAGCACAATGGCGGCCAGTTCGGGGTGTCAGCAGCTCGACGATTGAATTGATCCGGCAGCGGAATGATCTCGCAATTGCAGTAACAAGCCCATCAAGTTGAGATTTTGGAACGAGTTGGGGTGGCAAACTGTTGTCACACAATTACTTCCTGCGCAACCAACCCTGTACTTGACCATGGAGGCATAGTAAGTCTGCTGCCACTGTACATCGGAATACGAATTGGTGTGAATAGCAATAATTTCCCTTGGCTCTTGGTATGCCTACAAAACGAAGATTGTGAAGCCGTGATTCCTGACGGGTTCATATTCACGGTCACCAAGCTACTGAGACAATATTTAGATCGTGAAAATGGTATTGGACAATTAAAAAATGGATGGCTATGATAATCTACTTCTACTAGTCATTTGACACAAGTGCTGTCTAAAAAAGAGGGAAAAATAATATAAGTGTAAAGTCTGTTTGGATTCTTGAAAATATTAGCCGAGTGTCATGAATGAGAGATGTATTCGCTGCCTCGCCGCCCCCCGGTTTCGACAATATTCGAGTATTAGGCTCTCTATCGTTCGCCACACACAGTGATTTTATTTTCAAAGGGAACAATCGACAGTTTTAACTTCTTCATTGCACATATCCAGAGTTTAGACTTTGTCTCCTAAAATATCTTAATGACCTACTTCTTCATCTTGTGAAGCATCTTATGCCAGAAGCCCTCCGTCCATTCTTTCTCCAAGACGGGGAAACTGTCTTGGTACTCCCTAATGCCCGTGACGAGGTCCATGGTGCTTGCTGTCACCCTTTTTGTCCCCTTCCACCACTTCCAGATGACGGTGTTGGCGACGAAGATTACCACGCCCAGATATTTCAGGATGAACTTGTCAACATGAAAGGTTGGAATAAAGGCGTCATACCCGCTGAACACATTGACGAGCAATGATATGGTCAGAGCATAGTATGAACCCCAAGGTTGGCCAAAAGCTGTGTACGGAAGGTCTTTGGCTACAATGCCTTGCGCCTTCAACGCCCGGCGGAACGAGATGTGAGATATCAGTATCGCCATCCAGTTGAGGACGGCGAAGATGGTGACGGGACTGACGAGGTACTGGAAGACAGTGGCGGCAGACTTGGTGACGTTCAGGAAGCCCAGGCCTACAAAGAGGCACGTTATGCCCACAGCATAGACCGGGTTCCCGTTCTCCCGGGTCTTGCCAAAGATTCGTGGGGCTTGTCCATCCCTCGCAAGGCCATACAGGGACCTAGAGGCGCAGTAGATGTCTAGATAGTTCTCAGGTCAGGAAGATCCCTATATCAGGACCATGAATAGAGTAGCAGGTCTCACCGGTGCATGCTGCGCTAAGGGTGAACACCAGCAGCGAGGCGTTTACGAAGTCTGGGAAGACTGAAATGCCAGCTATACGAACGGCGACAACAAAGGGCGAAGCGTCTATTCAAGCAGTCAGCTGGTGGCGCCGCGGCTGCCGCAGTTGGAATGATTCACCAGCGCTGGTAGACTTCTTGGTAGCACCGATTAGCATCTCGTTATCGCTTGGCACGGCCATGCCTAGGACAATGACACTCAGGATGTAGAAGACAGCAATCCGCTAGAAAGTCTGCTTCACAGCCCTGGGGATGTTCTTCCTCGGGTTCGGCGTCTCGCCAAATGTCATTCCCACGACCTCCGTCCCGGTAAATGCGAAGCAGGCCTGACAGATGCAGGCCCAGACACCCAAGAAGCGCCCGAGACTTCCTTCAACGAGGTATTCTTTGAAGGCGCCTGGGTCCCTCCAATATTGGAAGCCGCTTCTCGTGTGGTTAGGACCACCGCTGAGGGCCACTACCAGACACGAGATTATCAGTATGGTCATAATCAGGACCTTGCATAGGCCAAGCCAGAATTCCGTCTCGCCGAGCTTTGAAACGTGCAGAAACTGTGAGGCCACATGTCAGTCAGCGGACATAGGGACCACGGTCCAAGGAGGATGTTGTACATCTATAAAAATGATGACGGCTCCGAAAACTGCAACCCAGATCCCGACGTTTAGATCAGGTCTCCAGTAGCGAACAACGAGTCCTGCTGCTGTCAGATTTGACGGCATCGCGATTATGTACTTGAAGAAATAATTCCAGCCGGTTGCGAACCTGAACGGAGAATCGTATCAGCATTCATGTCTCCGCAGCGCAGAGTGGGATGGACACACCCAAACGCCGGATCAACCATGCGGCTAGCATATCCTCCGAAGCCCTTGTTCATAGGGAGAAATGCAGCCATTTCTCCCAGTCCAGTCATGACGAAGAAGACGGCGCCGCCTACCATGAGGTATGCAATGAGAAGACTGCCTGGGCCGCCCTCCGATAGGGCCGTCCCTGAGCCGATGACAAGCCCTGTGCCGATCGCGCAAGCAATGGAGAACATCAAGACTTGGCGCGGTTTGAACTCGCGCTTCAGTTGGTTCAGTTCCGCGCCTTCTCCGGCTCGGGTCGATATGGTCTCTACGAGGCCATCTTGGTTCAGCTTCTCGACGTCTACGAGCGCTGCCATCTTTGTTGTGGATAACCTAAAGCGTGCAAATGCCAAACATGGACAGTAAAGGGGGCAAAGCGATCGAAGCGAACTCCAGTCACACTCAAGGTATGGTTCAAGTAGGAAAATGGCAATCTCATCCTAGGCTTCTAGAGTGTGACATATCAGCCGTGTTATATGAGGAGCATCAAAACTATTCTCTTATAGATAAGAGGGTGAGCCGACGTATTGTTCAGCCTGGAGTTCTCGGGAACGCATGCCGAATTTCGTGCGCCACCCAAGTGCGCTATCTGTGCCTCAATCAATATTTGGTCTCGGGGTCACTTTCAGGGCTAGAGGACGCAATTGATAAGACGACCAAGAAAGCTGGACGCCTTGAATATGGCTCTGATCTTAGCTTCCTCCAGCGCGCAGATGGCACTGGTGTGATCTTTCGTCCAGGCCGGTTTCCGATCAAGCAATTAATGTAATGAACATGATAAGTTATTTCGTCAGATATGATTCCTTCCATTTCACTGGGTGGCTCCGACACTCTGATCTTCCAGTGCCTGGCTGTCATCCCCAAACACGATACCAGCGGCCAACTAGAGGAAGGTTTCGTCGTTAGTGGTGAGCCCGTACTTGATGATGTTAGAGAAACTTTACTAGAATGATGATGTTTGTAGACTATAAACGTTATGTCCCCGGTTGAAAGCATCCAATCTCTTTTTTGCCTAAAGGCAATGGACCAGTCTCATTACATATGTATCGGAAAGCCCAGCGGTACGCGGCCGTACCTCTGAGATGATGTCCAAGTCTTGGTATTTTCCGCATTCCTTCCGGCGATCTGCAACGCCAATATCAGCTTTCTCCGAGGTAGCATCTCCTCCCTTTTCTTCTTCTTCTTTAATTTCCATATTTCCATCAAAAAGCACTCGAGGTCCTCTGGACCAAGGGAGAGCTTTCTGAGCATCTTGTAAGACTGTTACTAAATTGGTTTCCTCTGTTCTCTTAATCTCCATCGGGGAAAACAAAAGACAAAGTCAAGTTACACAGATTAAGAATGCCATCCCAACATTTACATACGGGACGTCGCTATCGGTGCCCACTCGCTAGTGTGGGGTTTCCTTGTGCTTGAAATGCTTCGGCAAAAGTCTCCGAGCTGAGCTCGGGTTGGCAAGCCGAGAGGGATGCGGAATCGTGCCCACGACGTTTTCGCCAGAGTGACGTTCTGAGGCAAGACTATTTGGTCAGAGAATAGATAGTCTAGAGCTTTCCCACAAACTTCACAGTTTCACTTGCTTTTATGAGATTTGGACAAGGCGAATTGGGAGGAATTCTCACTCACAATATGGGCACAATCGCGGCAAATAGCTTGCAGCTTTGTGCTGCTTCAAAGAAGTTATGCACAGTAGGTTTTTGTGGTCGGTAGAAGTGTTAAAAGCGGGATGATTGGAGAATACATGTACTGATCTTCCATAAACCATAAAACAGGCATTCGGTATTCGATTAGTGACCAATCCCCAAATCGTGAGACTTGCGAAAAATGCAGGCTTCGACTCTCTCTTCATCGACTTGGAATATTCAACTCTATCTCTAGACCAGGCTAGTGCGCTTTGTTCTGCAGGACTTCAGATTGGAATTACACCGTTCGTTCGGGTTCCATATCAATGCGGAGAAGGGTTGGTGCAGCGCGTCTTGGACGGAGGAGCCCTAGGGGCCATATTCCCCCATATACATAACAAGAGTGAGCGGCTAGGAAATCCAGTATTCCCAGTCATCAACTAATACCAGGTTTCAGCCGATGCCCAGGCAGCTGTGTCAATATCCAAATACCCGCCAATGGGCAGACGATCGATGACTGGCCAGCTCCCTGCGTTTGGTTTAAATGCCACCCCAATTAGCAAAGTCATAGAAGAGACGAACGCAACGGGATCTTCGGTCGTGTTGATGATTGAAACAAGAGAAAGCATCGATAACATCGATGAGATTGCGGCGGTTCCGGGAGTTGAGGTGCTGGTAGTTGGGTCTAATGATCTCTCCATAGAGTTGGAAGTTGCTGGCCAATTCAAGAGCCCCGAGTTCCGCGGAGCATTGGAGGCCGTTAGCAAAGCTTGTAAGAAACATGGCAGAGTGATGGGGCTTGCTGGAATATACGAAACCCCGGAGCTGCAAAACTGGGCAATCAAGGAGCTCGGCGTGGGCTATATATTAGGCCAGCAGGACTCGGGACTGTTGGCTAGATCGACGAAGGAGGTAGTGCACGACCTGGACACGATCGCAGCGGGCATGTAAACTAGAGGCGTAGTTCAAGTACACGATTAATCTCACTAGGGCCTCGGATTGGCTGCGAAACCATCGAAATATTCTGGACGCATCCAACTTCACAACTATTGAAAGAAGCCAGCGCCAGAGCCCATGACTGTTGACCGTGCTGAGACTAAGGCGAGGCCAGCTCTGTTAACTAGAGAGGAGAGCCAATTTTAGACCCAAGCACCCGCCGCGCGTAGTGGCTGAACCTGGTTGAATACCTGAAGGAGTACCTAAACTATTGACGGCATTGTCGGGGACATGTTTTGGGCGGCTTACTGTAATACGCATTCCCCAACACTTTGGGAACCCACTGATTTTGCGCTTCTATGGGCCGAGATATACTTGAACACCGCTGACAACCTTACACCCGGCCATCAAAGCTTCGGCATTTGGAATGAGTTCACCCAGAGAGGAGCCCGAAGCAGACGCAAGCCCTGCGCGGAGCAAACGTAGGAACAATGCGTGAGAGCCCTTTCTGCTTCTCCTGACAGTGGACAAATGGCAGTGGCCTTGCTGATGCCCGAGACAGCTGCAGCGCGTGTCGAGAGCGCAAGGTGAAGTGTGACGGGCATCAGCCCTGCGCGACATGCGTCCGGCGCAAGATTCAGTGCATCTTGCGCAGCGATCGGAAAGTCTTGGTTTCTGAAAGGCAAGCGTCTATTTCCCTTTCCTTCTTGATGCGGGCGAAAGGTTAACCGCACCTGGTTTCCAGATATTTGACTGAGCTGAAGAGGAGATCTATCGCCTCACGAGATCAAGGCAGCCCGAAAGCTGTTAAACGGCGCCGACAACAGCCATCGGACAATGCTAACTCACCACAGCTCGCAGAAAACCCACCGCATCAAGCGGGGACTCCAGATCAAGCATGGTCGGTGCCCGAGTCCCTATCAGGGACGAATTGGATCAACAGTCCGAGCGAGGTCAATGCTGAAGCAGTCAATGGTGAAGCGACCTTGAGCGATGGGTCTCGAAGAGAGGGCCTGATGGCAATGCACAATGCCCTCGCAAGTGGCCAGTCGGAGGTTCTCCGTGATGTTAACGGAAGGAGGCGTTGGTGGCTTCTATCCCGTCACGACACTGCTATTGCTGATGCCATGATAGGTTTTCTTGGTCCATCCTCAACGTGGGCCTACAGCCGCCAGGTCATGCACTTGATCAAGGACCATCTGAAGCATATGGAGTCTCCAGAAGTGCCCGGATGGCCGAGAACTTTCTCTCGAATGGCCACCAGGGAGAGCCATTGGCCCGCTGAAGATGGACCAAATCCCCTCCCTCGACTTTGCCATGTATTTGACAAACACTGTCAGGTTTCACTTGGGCCAGTTGTATCACTTGTTCCACGAGAAGACGTTCATGGATGGGTTACACGAGTTCTACGCTCGAGGACCACAGGCCGAGCCGCTCCCGGGTGGTCACTTGTGGTTCGTCCACTTTCTTTTGATCATGGGTTTTGGCCAAGCTCTGCTGTCCGGGAGCATGGGTAACAGACCTGGAGGATCCGAGCTCATATCACGCGCCATCGAGCTTCTTCCAAATTCCTTTGGGCTGTACCAAGACCCGATTCTTTCTATTGAAATACTGTGCTGCCTGGCCTTGTACTTGCAGTCAATTGATCATCGAAACAGCGCTTTCCTCTATGTGAGCAACCCATTGAGCCTACCCGCTGCTCCAGATACTGATTTTATGCAACGGTATAGATTGGTCAGGCAATGCGCATAGCTCTGAGCCAGGGACTGCATCGGGAGCTTATTGGGGGCGATCTCACCGAGGAAGATGTCAAACGCCACCGCGCCGTTTGGTGGACAATATACATATTGGACCGGAGGTTTTCGTCCCTCATGGGAGCACCCAATATGATTCATGATGAAGATATAATGGTTTCATTACCCGACTTTGGGCACAAATCGAATTTTTCCAAATCCTTGACGCTGCACGTCGCGTTATCGCGCTTATTGGCCAGCGTCCTGGAGAGTGAGTAACCCTTGTCGGTATATACAGACAAATGGAATGGCTTATGATCTCTGCAGACGTATACGGCAAGAATGGAGAGCTTGGGCTTTCCTTTCTGGAAAACACTCAAGAAGTATTGAGAAATCTCTCAGGCCTAGCAAGTGACCTTGAAGAGTCATTTGAGTTTAGATTCGATCACTCAGGGCCGACTTCTAGAGTTGCAGCCACGTTAAATTTATACTATCACCAGGTATGTATATTGTCATGGTAATAGATCGAACGCCAAACTCTCCCCTTTCTGTTAACAATCGTCGCTCTTCCTCCGCTGCAGTGCATCGTCCTCGCCACTCGCCCATTACTCATGTGCTTGATACGGGAGATGCTTGAAAATATAACTGCAAAACGAAAGCACCGTCAACTAGCAGCACCAATCAAAGCCCTGCTCAAGACCTCACAAGAATCTGCGACCAAATCACTGCGTATCCTTTTGTCTCTTCAATCGCAGCATCTATTAGGTACCTAATTAATGCCCCATCTTCTCGTCCAGCTTTTGCCCCGAGGTACACTGCTTATGCGTTTTGCGTATCTAGAGTCTTTTCTTCCCTTCGACCTCGAGAGCACATTCTCGTCTGCCTTCATCCTGGCTCTGATGGCAATCATCCCTCATTGCCCCTTCAAAGATGTGACGGAGATTGATACCAGTTTTTACTTGTTGAATCAGATGATTGCTAGGGGCAGTTTTATCGCAGAGTTCCGGAAGGATGAGCTTGAGAGGCTTTTAGAATTTCTAAGACTGCTCAACGTGGAATTATCAGCAACGACCCCAGTGGAACCCCAGTTGGGATATCTTGCCGCAACTGCCACGATGAATGTCGCCGGACACTTTACGCAGGATTTCGATCAAACCAAACAAGCCGCTCAGCTGCCACCCCCCCTAGAAGAGACAAGCGCAGTGAGCGGGCTTTCACCCAACCAGATGCTGAGTTTGGCAGAGCTTCTTGACCACGATACCGCGATTTCTCAAGCAGATCTGCATTGGCTATAGACCAGCACTGGCGTTGCTGACAGGCAGGGAGAGGCCATGTATCACGTCGGGGAGGTGACTGACACATGGGTACCTGGATGACCCACGCACCCGGATGTTTTTTGAGGCTGGCAATAGCATCACGAGCTCTCCGCTTGATGTTAGCCTTAGGAATGTCCTTTTTGTTTACTCTCCTTGCGAACAAACTTTGGCCTCATTGCGTCTACTATGGCTCGGGTATGCTCAAGCGATCTGTTGCGCCCAGGGGGGCCCGCGTTTTGCAGATCAAGGGAGCCTCTGTAAGACGAGAAGAAGTGGTGTATTTGCAATATAAGTGCTTCTAACAGTCAATACTGTCACATACGACCATATCCATTGGAATATACGGGATCCCGTCCGCTCTCCCAGAGTCAAGCCAATGAGAGGCAGATTAGTAGTCAAGTGGGTGACCATTGGCGAACACCGGCTGTTGTATGTTTTTTCTTTTTGCTTTTCTATGGAAGCAATTAGGCCATAAGTGCTTCTAAAAGTTAGTACTAGCACATACGACCATATCCATTAGAATATACGGGATCCCGTCCGCTCTCCCAGAGTCAAGCTAATGAGAGGCAGATTAGTAGTTGAGTGGGTGACCATCAGCGAACACCGGCTGTTGTATGTTTTTTTCTTTCTTTTTGGCAATCTTTCATCTTTCCTTCTTGATATTTTTGCCATTTTCCCCTGCTGTAGCAGTCTGGTATATCTTCTGCTCGTGGACAATTGACGAGGACGCCCTAGACTAAAGAACTAGGGGGGTTTGACTGTCGGACCTTCATCTTCCTATGCAAGGCTAAAGCCGAACAAGCTTTTACAAACTAGAAGAATACATGTAGTTACAAATGCCTTCATCTCAGGGATATTCTGCAGAGTTGGACACCTTATTTTCGAGTGTTGAACAGTTTCTTGTTAGGCGCATTGATGCGGAGAGGTTAGATGTGATGGCTCTTTTTCTGCGAAAGATATTCTGTCAATCAGTCGATATGGTGAGATTGGATACACGTTGTCATGATTGCAAGGCGTTTGTCTTCCGTAAGAAGTGCTCCTATCACAAGCTTTGATCATTCCGGAACGCGCCATCTTTGGACAACATTACGTGGGCGGGGGCACGCGACTTCTTGTGAACATGTGCCGAGGCAGCTGAAGGAGAGTATGATGTATTTATCGGATGATCGATTATTCTTTTGCATTCTCGAGTACAAGTGGGTTGCTCATATATAAACCTTGAGAGTCGGATAGGCCTTCGCGAGCTAGGTTCTGTCGAGCGCGATAGAGCCGCATCTGTCTGTAAATATTAGTGTAGTTACATATGGTCAGTGAGCATTGATATAGGTCTAAAAAAAGAATGAATATCGCCTGGATTCGACTTGGGACAAGATTATATACCTTGGCGAATATACGAGGCTGAGGTTGGTATGGACTTATGAGGGATGTCGCAGCTTCGAGAGGGGCCTGGAGTCTGCATTTTTACAAAGCTCTGCAGAAACAGGAGATTGGAGAATATTGATAAAAGTCCGACGAAATGGCCGCTAAGAACCGGTTTGATGAGGACACAAGGTATATGCTGCTGGGTTGTGGCTTGACGAGAATACAGAAGAAATGAAGGCTAGAACGGGCTCAAGAGGCGCGCCTTGAATGCTTTCACCTTCTGCTGAGATCTTCCATTGAAAACGTGAATTTGGCGCAGTGAATAGCGCATTAGTAGTTTTACAAGAATTAAGACGCAACGCGTTGCGCGCCTACCAAGGCGTGGACGTGTTTCGACGGTTTTCTGACAGCTGCCATGCGGCGTGTCATTTTTCGAGTACACACGTTCACGGCTTTTTTACCTCTCCTTATTCGTTGTTTTCCAGATAGCATCGTATTATCGTTTTGTTTCTGGGTTAATTTTTCTAAACACCGATACAGCAAACAATGTCACGAAGGCCCAGGACGGAAGAGGAGGTTGAAGCCGAAGTCCAATCATTTGGACTAACCAACGAAGGCGCCGCGGCGATTGTTCGCTTGGGGAACACGCTCAAGGGGGGGCAGAAAGCTCCAGAGGGAGCACGCTGGGCTTCTGGCCCCCGGCAGAAGATTGCACCCCCCGTCGCCTCTCTCTCAGCCGGTCTGGAAGCAGACCGATATCAAGGATAGCTCTCAGCCTGAGCTCAAGGCTGGCACTCGTGGCCTGAGATTGGAACATGCCAACGATGAGCAAACTGAATCTCCGGTTGGTCTTGAGCAATCTGGAACAATCTGTTCTCTCTTTGTATCCGTGAGCTAACACTTTGCGTTTCTTTAGAAACAGGATTCAAGCCCCAGAGTGAATGAGAGCCGTTCCTCGCAAGAACATGCTGCCTCGCCAAGATCCCGAAGGAGGGCCCTCTCCCCAATCCAAGAAGAAGAGGAAGAGGAAGAGACTGAGAAGAAAGAGTAGAAAGAAGAGGACGAACACACCGACCCATCCGAGCATAATTCACGGCGCTGAGAAAAGTAGTTTGGGCGAAATATAGTGCTGTCTAGGATCTCGATGCTGCTTATTGCTCCATCCTTCGGGCTATATTTGGTGCTTACCCCAAATTTGACTCTTTAATCTAGCTCAACAAATGGTGGAGGTAAGTCACCTTGCAGACGCCCTGGCTACAACAAACTGGGCTTCCTACATGGACTCAGCTTTCTTGTGGTCAACTAGGACAGTAAAAGCTAATTTTCATTTGTTAGATCGAATGCAATTGTACCGCTGTGTCTACATCTCGACGGCGAAGTTCTCAACATATAGTTGCACCGTTTGTTTCCATCTTATTGGACAAGATCAATATTCTTCATAGTAGCGATTACCTCAAATGCAAGCCGTGTTCGACCGAACAAGTGGGATCCTGGAAATTTGGAACGGGCTAGGACTGACTCAATATTTCTGAGGCTAGCTAGTGGAATCAATACAGCATGGGTGTTCATTTCTAAACATTTCTAACATTGCTGACGTTCTATCGTCATTCATGTCCTCCTAAATCCAATGCTTTATTAATGCAGTTGCGGGAATACCTTCTTGAAGGACGCCGTGGCGGTGATATTGGCCCACCATTTCCGTGTCTTCCTACCAAACTTGAACTCAGGAGCCGACTTTTGGATAAACTTCTCCAGGGTGTCGAAATTCTGAATCTGGGTCAAATCCGAGCCGACTCCCCACATTGCGTGCGACAGCCATGTTGTGACGTGGATATCAGCCTCCGTGACAGAATCACCCACTGCATACGGCAGTACCAGGAGAGAGTCCAGCCGCTCCAGCTCTTTGGCCCAGATTTTCAGGGCTTCGTCGGCGTCCTTGTAGAACTGCTTGTGCTCCTCTCCAATGGGTTCCGTATAGAATTTGGCGAGGGAGCCATTGTCCAGGATCTTGGGTCCATAGAATGGATGATCTGGATTGGCCTCCTTCTCCTTGATAAGCCTGTGCTGGCGTTTCACCAGGTAATCCTTGAAGCCGGTGCCTCTCTTGGCATTCATCTCTTCATCGTTCCGGGCGTGGAAGAGGACAGTGTCGGTTCTTCCATCGAATGAGTGGACAAGATCGATAATGGCCTGCGCCTTGCTCTTGGCAGCGGCATCCGAGGGCACCAAAGTGCGCTCTCCCTTGAGCCCATCAATCCACCTGACGACATCTACGCTCTCGATGATGTTCTTGTCCAGCGAAGGCGAAGTGATGCTTGGCACGGTGCCGTTGGGGTTCACCTTCAAGTATTCAGGGTCGAAATTGTCGGCGGCAACTAATGATTCCAAATGTTACTATATTGCGCCTAGTCGGAGGGGCCTAGGTCTTACATAGATCAACCTCCTTGACATCATACTCATTTTCCGCGATGCCTTTTTCCGCCAATGCAAGATGGGACACCTGGGCCCACTGCGAGCCGCCACAAGTGTATACGGTAAACTGGAAAATAGGAAAAAGATAGTTTCTTAGCGTGTGGTCTTCGTCTAAGTGAAATTAACGGCTGTCTATTAATAGGGTTATGCATACTTTGGACGCCATGGCTCCGCCGAGATTTCACGAGAATGTGGGATGAAGCAGTCTAATTTGCCGGTTGTCGGCTTTTATTATCACTGCCGAAGGACTTGCTACTGAAGCTGAAGCTATTCCATTAAGCTTCTTAGGACGTTTACAGAGCTTTATATACACGTATTTGCTTGATTTCGCTGACAAAAGCGCATACTCTCAATGTCGCACGTTGACCCAAGCTATCCAAAAGAGGCCCAATCTATCTCCCAAAGCTGCATAAACTTGAACGCTGCTTAGCAACTCTGGAGACTTTAAGAGAAATCGAAGATAGACTCTAGCTTGATCAAGCAAATTTAGCGTTACCGTTGCAGCCAAAAGGAGCTTTTTCCCGCTGAATAAGCCTGACACATAGAAATTGGAATCGTGGGGCGCTTTGCAGATCCCAACACTGCTATTTTATGCTATACGACTTGTGCTGAGTGGCTTATACAGCCAGTGATAGCTTTTTTGGTAGCATGAAACAGCCTCAAGTGGCTGGAAAACAAAACATTTTGAGCCATTGAGTGCTGATGGAGGCGGGTACGCGGACCATTCTTTGTTTACAAGCTTACTTGTGATAATTAGCCCAGGAACCTGGCCCTCGTCCGAGTTGGTGCGGACAAAGCACAACATAGATCCTAGAAAGGAAATTCTAAAAGGGGCACTCTTCCCAAAAGCGAACAAGCAGGGCATACCGCCAGCTTGGCTCATGGAATCAAGATGTGCAATTAGGTAACTGTAACTCCACGATTCGCAGGCCTGGGGTCTCAGCCTCAGCCTTACTTGCTCAGGTACCTCGACTCCACTGGTGCTGACGATGACTTGGATGTTGGTAAGATGTTGATCTCAACAAGATGGAATTCAGTTAGATGGATGGCTTTGGCGAGGAATTGCAAGAAGTCGTGTAAAGTATATAATAGTGACGATGTTTCTCTTAAACAGTTCTCTTTTGCTTCAGCATCACACAATCAACTTTCTCTCACATCCGCCTCTTTCACCACCTTCAAAACTTTAATAATAATCCTTCAGCCGCCTTTACAGCTTCTTCTTTAATAATAACTCAAGATGAAGTTCTCTACTCTTGCTTCCATCGGCCTCACTGGCATCTCCACCGTCCTCGCTGCTCCAAGCAACGTCGACACTCGAACCACCAACGGCGCAGTCTTCGCCCTGACCAACGCCGTCAACAACGCAGTCATTGCTTTCAACCGCAACGCCGATGGCACATTAACCAAGACTGGCGAATACCCAACCGGCGGCCATGGCCAGGGCGTCGACTTTGACTCCCAGGGCGGCCTTCAGCTCAGTGCTGATCACAAGTTCCTCTATGCCGTGAACCCGGCCAGTGATGAGGTTACCGTGTATGCAGTCAACGGCTCCAGCCTGAAGAAGATCCAGAGCATCTATGCTGGTGACCAGCCCCTGTCCATTACTCTGAGCAACAACGGGTTCGCCTATGCCATGGACGGCTCTGTTGCCTCAACAGGCATCTTTGGCTTCAAGGTCAACCAGAAAACTGGCATCCTTTCACCCATTACCAACTCCACCATTGCTACCAGCACTCCCATTGGCGTTCCAGGCACCGTCACCTTTTCCCCCGACGGCCGCACCCTCATCGTCACAAACAAGGTCGGCAGTACTATCGACCAGTACGCAGTGGCAGCCAACGGTGATGCTGTCCTGGAAACAACTTATGCATCCACCGGTCTTCGTCCCTTCGGAGCCATCTTTGGCAAGTCAAACACACTCTATGTTGTAGAGTCTGGTCTGCCTGCCTTCGGCAACGCTGGTCTATCAACATACCACCTGAACAAGGCCGATACGAACCCGCTCTTGAAGCTCGTCACCAAGTCTGAGAAGAACCAGCAAACTGACGGGTGCTGGGTCATTGTGACTCCCGATGAGAAGTTTGCCTTCACGGCCAGCTTCATCACCAATGCCATCTCCAGCTACAAGGTTGCCGCCAACGGTACTGCCACTCTCATCAAGGAGGTTGCTGCCAGCCCCGGAGAGGGCACCGAGCCCGTCGATCTTGCTCTCAGCGCCGATGGCCAGTACCTGTACAACCTCCAGCGTGGCGGCGGTGCTATCTCCGGCTGGAAGATCCAGGCCGATGGTTCTCTCAAGACTCTGAGCAACTCTTTCGGCGCGGGACAGGGCATCCCTGTTGGTGATGGTGCTTCTGGTCTAGCTGCATACTAAACGCGGAACGCATATTCAGGGGGGACCATTTGCCTTGGATGGTCAGGGGTACTAATGCAAGGGAGTTGCTATGAATGGAGGAGGGAGGGTGGTCAGCAAGTATATTGTCTTTTTGCTAGAATGTAATAGCACGATATCTGTGCATAATTCTTCTTTAGATTCATGTTTTCATAATATTTAGTCCATAAAAATATACAGCGGGAGTTAGTATCAATATCTTTATTAGATAATCTGCCAGTGAATTTTACCATGGATCTATCATATCATTAACTTAAATGCTTGCGTCGTAGTCACTCTGACAAGAATATCACTAATTTACATCATACGTAACGAATATTACTTTGCCTCAAGCTTCATGCTCCTTTAATCCAACATCCTCGTGAAGCTCAAGCTCTATCTGTGTTACGTCCACGGTCTTCCTGCCTGTTCGAATATCCTCAATGTCAGGCACAGATGAATGCTTCTCTCCCTCGAAAATGGCATCAATTTCCTCTAGTGTTTTTCCTTTTGTTTCTACCCAGTAGATATACTAGCCAAATTAGCGTCATACTCACTTCTTTTGTTTGATCACTGTAAACAAAATACTTACAATTAAGAAGAATGTGATGATATCCCACGACCCGTTGATAATGTATGTCTTCCATGTAATGTTTGTAAGCGCAATGGGCATGACAAATGTGAGAAGCAAACTGAAGCAAAAGATATTAGCTAAATCCGTCACTGCCGAGATTCACGAGTACTCACGCTAATCCATTCAAAGCGAATCCTGATAATGCCAATCCGTTGGCTCGGATGGGATAGTTCATAATCTCGGGTGGATAAAGAAACAATAGAGGTGTCCAAGCGATGGAATAAATTCCCTGAAAGAGGAACATCACAGCGACGTCACCATACACCAAGCTTTTAGAGGCGCCATCCGGGTTGTCTTGATATATCTTGGTCAGGCCGCCAATGATGAACATGCAAACAATGAGGAGACCTTGTGAAAGCAACGCAGTGGGCTTTCGACCCCATACTGCCGCTAGGTGAGTCCCTCCAAATGCGCAAAAGAGGCACCAGACGTTGAGGACAACATTCTACGTGGATAGTTAGTTGAGCGCCTCTTCAAGACATGAAGCGGCGTGCTTACAGCTTTCAGTTGTTGATTTGGATCCGTGATACCAGCCGTGTCAAGCTCGTTTCCGAGATAGTAGGACGCGATGACATTTCCGGCAATGCATGAGAAGGGCCCGACCGAAGCGCCAATCAGCGTTCTCTTGCGTGCTGTCGGAGATTTTATTATCTCCCGAGGACTCATAGTCATGTCGTTCTTCTTCTCCCACTCGAGAGTGTCGACAATCTCTTTGTAGACAGCCACCACGATGGGATTGGTGATGTCGCCATCGGCATTCGTTTGGGCGACAGATAGACGGGCATCCTCATAGCGCTCCTTGCTGACCAACCAACGTGGCGATTCGGGAATAAAGGGCAGCACGAGAATACACGCAAACGAAAAGACGCCTTGGAGAAGAGATGGCAGCCGCCAAGCCCAGGTGGACTGCCACTGGCCGGTGCCGAGAGTGACTCCAGCAGCAATTAACGAGCCGACGTAGTAAAAGTTATTCAGGATCTAGCAAAAGGACAACCCGTCAGCTTCCAAAGACCACTCCATTCTCTCTTTTCCTTGTAACTGCATTGCAAAAGAGAAGGGCACTTACTCCTACGCCCCATGCACGATATCTGCTCGCAAATGTCTCGCTGAGATAGACGCCTCCAGCGACCGAGGAAATCGCGCTGCCCCAGCCCAGGATGATTCTCGCAATGACAAACATTGCAATATTCTGCGCCGCAGTCTGCAGAAGAATCCCCAGCAGCGTAACCACCGAGCCCCAGAAAATGGCGGGCCGGCGACCGAGGCGATCGGTCATGACACCAGCCCCAATAGGTCCAAAGAAGCCGCCGATGAATACAGAGGCGGTGTTGAGGCCGGTAAATGCAGGGTTGTCGAGGTGGAAATAATTTGTATACGCAGGTAAGATATTGAGGCCGTTGAGCATGGAGCCATCATAGCCACCGGTAGCAGACTGGACCATGGAGCAGACCAACAAAAGAATCGAAACCGTGGCGGTAGATTCGGGGACCCAGGCTGGGATCCAAGTCCCAGTCGGAGTTTTGCGAAGCATGATTTCTGTTTCTGTCTGTCCTTCTCACGCTTGCACAAAATGCCCGGATTGGCACGATCAGAGCGAAAACCCGAAAAGCAACGGCGCTGAGACTATGAATGTCTCCTGCCCTGTGTCGCTCTTCCTAAACGAATCATTCCGCCTCTCTCTTACCCAACAAACAGCGGGTCGTCGGGAGATATATACTAAATGCTACTCTAAAGCTAATCTGCTGGATGTAACATTGATGCGAGACACCAACTTGCTGTCACCGCATGATAGCTTAGACAGAATCATTCCGAGCAAAAGTTCGCCGACGACGGTTCATCGGGTGCCGGCAGCATAGCGGATAACACTGCCAGAAAGAGAGCATTTCACGGCTGATCCCCAGATATCTTGAAAGCGGTCGACACTAAGTCTTTGATAACGGCTTCATATTGGTTCGGCTCAACTTGGCCAAGACAAGGGCCGTCGGGTAAAAGTGGCAGACCTGCAGTCAGTTACCTTTTCTGGACTTGTTTTACTTATCTTCAACTCCAAGGGTTCGCCGCCTCGCGTTGGCGATACCCCGCGTTTGTTCCCCCACTGATCACCAGACTTCATATCAGCTTAGTCAAGTTTCATTGGGAAGAAACTTGTGCGGATAAACGGCTCTTTAGCTCTCAAAACCATTGATGACACGGAGAATACGACGATAACCATTGAGCGTGGTATGATAGCAGTTATAACTGGCCTCGCCGCTCCGCATTTCCACTCGTCTAGAGATTGACTAATATTACGCTGGTAAAGGGCCAACCTATAAGAAGGGTGGAGGAGGAAGAGGAGGATAACCGCAACACAGCGCTAGCAAGATAATCATACGGACCAGGCGTCAGCGTTATCGGCCCCCCAGAGACAAGATGCAAATGTCGAAGCGGCCTGTTATCGCGGTGGCCGGCCTTGCCTGCGAGACGTCGACCTTTTCCCCTGCCGTCACCCTTGCCCCGGCCTTTCACCCCAAGCGCGGCGACGAGATTGTCGAGCGATACGACTTTCTTCATGGCGATACGTCGCTGGGGGTAGAGGCGGAGTGGAAGGGCGCCCTCATCGGACATGCGCTTCCTGGAGGGATTGTAACTCGCGATGCGTTTGAGGCGCTCTCCAAGGAGATTGTAGAGAGGCTGCAGGTGATTGTTTCGGAGAACAAGGTCGATGGCTTGTGGTTTGATATCCACGGCGCCATGTGCGTGCAAGAGCTGGACGATGTCGAAGCTGAGCTCCTGCGACGTGTCCGCGCTGTCATCGGGCCAGATGTCATTGTGTCGGCGTCAATGGATCTCCACGGCAATGTCTCGCGAGAACTGGCGCACATGTGCGATCTCATCACCTGCTACCGCATGGCACCGCACGAAGACGCCATGGACACCAAAGAGCGGGCGTGTCGCAATCTTGTCAACGTGCTCAAGGGCAAAGAGCCGGGCAGGCGACCTCTCAAGGCCTGGATCCCCGTTCCCATTCTGCTTCCCGGCGAGCAGACTTCGACGCGAGACGAGCCGGCAAAACACATCTACGCGGCTGTGCCCGAAGTTGAGGCGGTGGAAGGCGTGTTGGACGCGGCAATTTGGGTGGGATATGCTTGGGCTGATGAGCCGAGGAATCGCGCTGCCATTGTGGTTACGGGATGGGACGAAGGCGCGGTTTCTCAAGGAGCTGAGAAACTGGCCAAGTTATTCTGGGATGCACGAGCCGACTTCAAATTTGTTGCGCCTACTGGCAGTTTTGCCGAATGTTTGGATGCGGCCGTCAAGTCGCCTCCTCAAGAGCGCCCGTACTTCATCTCTGACTCTGGCGATAATCCAACGGCTGGAGGCTCGGGCGACATGACTTGGGGACTCACAAAGTTGCTTGAGCGGCCAGAGTTCAAATCGCCTGATTCCGGATATACAGTGATATATGCCAGCGTTCCAGGGCCAAAGGCCATCGAAACGGCCGTTGCTGCGGGCATTGACGCCGTGGTTACAGTGACTGCCGGCGCCGAGGTTGATGACACTCACGCGCCTCCACTGACAATGACTGGTCGCGTTCATTCCATCAAGCATGGCGATCGAGATGCCGAGACCGAAGTCGTTTTGCAGGTCGGCTCAGTGTACGCCATTTTGACAAAGCTCCGAAAGCCATACCACAAGGAAAAGGACTTTACCGATCTTAATCTCCTTCCGAGATCAGCTGATGTTGTCATTGTGAAGATTGGATACCTTGAGCCGCAGCTGTATGACATGGCAAAGGGCTGGATGCTGGGATTGACGCCGGGTGGCGTTGATCAGGATTTGAAGAGATTGGGGCATCATCGGATACGGAGGCCCATGTGGCCTTTTGATGAGGATTTTGACAAGAAGCCTGATCTGAAAACGGTCTGGATTGATAAGTCAAATGAGTCGCTAAGGGGTCCGGATATTTAGGTACAGAATAGATGCGTTGAAAGGAAGTTTCAAGGTGTCATCTGGCTCGATCAACATTTTTAGAGGTCACCCCTCCATCAATAATCGCAGAGCAAACACAATGGCATTCATGCTACAAAGGCAGATGTTCATTTCATCATTCTTATCAATTAATAGAAAGCTCAATGATGTTCTCATTATTTCTTTATTTGGACAAAGACTGCTGAAAGCTACTGTTCTTGTCATCTCAATTTGGCAAACGATGTGATGACTAATCGTCTTTTCGATCCAACTCTCCGGCGAAATCTTACCGTCGAGCTTAACTCCGCGCAAGACAAATAACCAACGGCTCAATCAGCGAATGAATTCATCTTGAAACATTATTTGATAAACTAATCGCCTTCTATACGCACAAAGCACACCGTAACGATGCCACCAAAGCTTTACTCGTCTCAAGCCTGCCGAGCTTGTCGGTATATGATCCACAACTCACCTCCAACAGCTATCCAGATAGTCTGAGAGCTGACGCATGACTCGTCGCAGGCGCTTGAAGAGAAAGTGCACGCGGGAAGTTCCTAGATGTTCTTTGGTATGTCTAACTTTGCGAGAAATCGCCATGATGAATTCCATGGCTAATGATGGACATAGTGCCATCGTCTGGGAAAGGCTTGCGAGTACGCCGAGCCTATAGCAGTTGAAGCGGCCAGTCGCATTAATCAGGCTCTCCATGTTAGCACAATCTCTCCATCTAGGATACACCTGAACGGCAATTCTACCATGCCCCTCCCTAGGCCAACCCAAGAATTTCCTTTGGCCTTTTTCTTGGACTCTGATGATTTAGCGCCCCAGGGAGTCAATGCTTTCTCATGGAGTCGCCAATTAGATATTCAAGGGATAGTGGCCGAGCATCTTAAGGATGATAGAGCCGCTTTATGCGAGGAATATCTCTCAACAGTGCACGAATGGATACCAATGGTCAGCCGGAAACGTCTTTTCAACGAGCTGAATAACGGTTCGGATGACGCGGATGGCTGTCTCCCTATTTTACTACTTTGCATGAAAGCATTCACCACGAGAGATTGCAATAGCGCCAGAGACTCTCCTTCATATTTGCTAGCCAGATCATTGTGTTCAGAAGCAGAATCGGCGGGGTTCTTATCTTTGAGATTGGTCCAGTCCCTCATACTCTTAGCAGCCTATGAGTTGTCTCATGCTATCTATCCTTGTGCGTACTCAACTCTTGGTCGGGCGTCAAGATTAGGCCTTCTGTTGGGTTTGCATGATAGGAAGAACAACAAACTTTTTAAAAGTGCCGAGACTTGGACACTTCGGGAAGAGCAGCGCCGGACGTGGTGGGCAATATTCCTGCTGGATAGGTGATTAATCTTGTTACCCTTGTGCCCGCTAAATTTCCGCTACTGACTTTCATCTGGTAGACTCATGAATATTGAAACGAATCTGCCAATCACGGTACCCGAACCCGCCCGGGATGAGTTGCTGCCAATTAATGACGATGACTGGGATGAAGGAAAGATTGTCCCCAGTGAACCGTTATTCACCACGTCATTCAGCAGCTTAACGTCTGTTGGATCCTTTGCCAAGATGTGCCAAGCTGCACATATGCTTAGCAGAGTCATGCACCACAAAGCAAGCAAAAAGGCTTTACAAGAAGTTGAGAATCTCCTCCCAGAAGCTCAAGCGCTTCATTCGGCACTGTCAGCATTGCATAGCTCCATCGAAGGACACATCTCTGGAGGAATCCTGCGCAAATCCGCCATAATTGCACTCTCTCTTTGCAGCTCTGCCCGCCTTATTCTCTACAATCTCTATGGATGCAATGAGCCGGGCGCCTTCGTGGAGCAGAGTCGAATAGCCATGGAGACGGAGATGCAGAAGGTCAGTCTGGACGGAATCATAACCATCTCCTCGAATACCGTACCGGCGATTGCGCGTGCCAATATCGAGTGCCCTCTCATAGCGCAATGCTTGTACCACTCGGCCACGGAGTGTGCCTGGTTTGTCCGAGAAGACCACGAACCGCAAATGTACAACGCCTTGGAAGATATTGTACGAGATTTGAAGTTGATTGGCGAGAATTGGAACGTGGCAACGGAGTATCTCGCGTTACTCCATCAGGCCGGTATTCTAAGTCTGATTAGTTCTGAGACCGGCTCGAATACATTAACGCCATCATCAGGATGATTTGGCGCAGTCTCACATCTCTATCTCACTTCTTGATTTAATATCAATCTTTCAAACATCTAGATTCTATGAACAGACTTTAGCTATCTGCTTCTATCTATCTCAAAATAAATTGCGCTCCCGCACTACTCATCTACATTTGCCGAGTGAGCCACCTCAGCCATATCGATATATCCTTGCTGCAAATCCTCAACCCTTTCCTTGAACAAACCATAACAGTCTGTTCCCAACAAGATTCTCAAAGCTTTGCTTTTATCGTGCTTTGCCCAGAGACTCTCAAATAAACCTTGGCTCTCAACGGCGTCAACAACTCTGTGGCCAAATTTGACAGGATCTCCCGTCAGCATCATATCATCCCTTTGCGCTGCATCTATAACGCCAATCCAAGCTTGCATCTTGGATTCGTAATCCGCCGAGATACCGCCATCCGACTTGGAGTTGTTGCCTGCAAAGGGGGTTCTGAAGCCGCCAGGCTCCACAATCATAGTCTTGATGCCAAACGGCTCGAGCAGAGTCGCGTACGATTCAGTCAGAGACTCGGTAGTCGCTTTGACAGCGCTATAGAGCATGTGCTCTGCCTTTGGGACAAAACCAAAGATGGAAGAAATGCTGATGAGAGTGCCTGTGCGGTTGCGGCGTAGAGTCGGCAGCAGAGCCTTCCATACACGAATGAAGCCCAACACATTGGTCTGCAAATACTGCTGAATCTGATTGTCGCTCATGTCTTCCACTGCTCCGATCAGAGTAGCTCCAGCATTGTTCACGGCAACCCAGTGGGGTTGCTCATTCCTGGTGCTAAAACGCTGCTCTTCCAGGTTTACGATGTCTTGTATAGTTCGTTCAGCGCCTGGCTGAGATACATCGAGCTGGAGCCATTGGCCGCCAAGTTGAGCAAACTCTGGATGTTCTGCCGCAGCTTTCTCAATGTTACGGCCGGTGCCAATGACGCGGTGGCCAGCACGGAGGGCAGACAGAGCCATGCTGAGGCCAAGGCCTGAGGATGCGCCGGTGATGAACCATATTTTCTTGGGCAAGACGGTGGATGCCATGATGGTGCTTTGCTGTGTGTTTGTCGTTTGAAACAGTGGATGAAGATGATTTTTTAAACATATAATACACAGATCAATTCAGCTTTTTATAGTTGACTTCACTTCGTTGAATCGGTCACGGCTTCTCTCCATAGCCCGCCCTTTGCCTCTCCGCCCGCCCTGCCGCCCGCCTCATCACTTGAGCAGCAGCAACGAAGAACCAAGACTGTATTGACAAAGTCAAGGCAAGCAACGGAATAAGTTTCAAGATGTTTTAATTCCGATGGAGTTAGCATCACTAAACCCGGTATGTAGAGTATGTAGAGAGAATGTTTCTGCCCCTGGATTTTGGTCGCGGATTCGTCATAGTTTAGAGCGGAGGCAGAGCGGACGCCAAAGCGGGCGCGAGCGGAAGCCTCTGTTGTGAAGGCCCCTATCAATATCGACAGACATGATTGATGGAATATTTTCCCAACATAGTTGACTTTGATACCTATACTGATGAAGAAATACATAGTATTTCATCAGCGAGGTTGCTTACTATACTGCGCGAAGATCTCACGAATGTGTATTCTCAAAGAATCGGAAATGGTCTGCATAAAGCAAACTTATTCTTTTATTCTCATGACATTCTATATCATCCAAATTCTTGTAGCAGTAAATTTGTTTAAAATTACATGCACAGATTGTTATTTTCTAGGCGGCTGATCGAGTATAGTCGAACGTGGCCTTTTAACTGCAACTGGTCTCTCTTGTCTTCTGGAGTATTCATCGCCCACCTAATAGCTGATTGTCTCAATTACCTCATAATTATTATTTTTTGGTTGGGATCAAACATCTAGATCTGATATGGTCATCCCCATAACCTTGGTTCGATGATTGGACGATGGTTCTAGAGTCAGTTGAGTCTGGATATGCATCATCGCCCAACTTCTATAGTAATCGCCAGATATGAAGACATCAGCTAGCGCAAGACAAAATAACACACAAGCATGTGTAAAATCCCAGTGTCTACAGCCAAAAAGAGAGAGAAAGATAATATGTGCGCCTCGAGGGCATTAAACGGCAAAAAAAGAATTTCAATGACACCTGAGGGATTCGAACCCTCGCCTATTTCTAGACCGCGAATAGATCGTCTGGTAGATCAGACAGGACCTGAACACGGCGCCTTAGACCACTCGGCCAAAGTGCCTATTTTAGATGGGAATGGGGGAACGGCAATCGGCTTTTGAATCTGCGCTGCAGCGGAGTGGCGCAAATTGAGGACTCCATGATTACCCTGGAAGCTGAAGAATCATCAAGATAATGATGCTGCACGAAGGACGAAATACATAGACCTAGTTGATTGATTATTCTATAATTAGAAGATTGTGATAATTCATTCATTTTGTCCCCAAATGTAGATTAACTCATGGGAAATGTGTCCAAAAAGGAGAAAAGTTTTTTAATGGAAATAAGTGGTGTTCCCAAAACAGCAAATGCACGACTGTGGTAGCACCTAGGTAAAGGGACAAGAGATCGGAAGCATCAATAATGGCATCTTGCGTATTAATCAATCATGCCTACGGAGCGCCAACGGAGTAGTATATAGGATATTTCTTAATTATTACTGTTATGAACAAATAGAGAGATATAGCGCACACTTTCAGTTAAATAGACGCCACGACCGTGGTCTTACAGCAGCTGTGTCTACTTCTGTAACAGTGTTTTACATAGCTCTGCATGTGCGTGAACATTTCTCGATAACTACCAACTCTCTACTCCATTGCCCTCGAGTACTGAAGCCTACATGCAGAATACTATTCCATCCAATCTACTAAAAAGAAACACCAACACCTGGCCAAAAAACAAAAATTAAAGCTTTACTCTCCTCCGGGAAGGCTCGAACTTCCAACCTCCTGATTAACAGTCAGACGCGCTAGCCAATTGCGCCACAGAGGATCCACTTTTTGATGATTGTAATTGCACAAATTCTTTATATAAAGCCTACACAATTCTAATTGAGTTTCGTAAATTCTGTAAAGAGCTTGAAATTTTCAACGCGATGATAATTGGGTTTTCTCTATTGGATGAAGAATACTGATAGAAGTCTTGTTGCCAAAAATTATCCATGGTGTATGTGCTTATACTTGTGAAAGCGGCAGAGTCTATCGGCATTCTATAGCAGATGTCTTATTGACAAGGCTTCACAGATAAAACTGGCTTGAAGTAGGGTATGAGTGGAAATAATTACATGGAATTGATACATTGAAGATAGAAAAGAAATACCCTGCCTTTCCACCCTTACGTTCTGTTCCAATCAGATGCAGCTTAGTCCCTCATTGGCGTTCAATCCAGTCTCTAGACTATGCATCACCCTTCACCTATAACGCCCCAATAAAGCCATAATCCAATCCCTCTCATCCCTTTTTACCTCCTGTACAGCGCAATATCCAATCCCAATGGCTTTCTCAAAAAGCCCTCCTTTGTCTCCATGGGGCCCTGCAGAATCTTGGCACCATATCTTCTCGCCCAGGTAGATGCAATCAGCTTCATCTCCATCTCGGCCACGTTTCGGCCGACACAAGCTCTGGGCCCGTAGCTGAATGGAATAAAGGCATCCTTCTGGCGCTGCGTGGCGTTCTCCCATCGCTCTGGCTTGTAGTCGTCGGCATCGGGGCCCCAGATCTCCTTGGAGTGGTGAATTGTGTAGGTTGGCACGCTGAGGACAGTGCCGGCAGTGAAGAATTCGCCGCAGATGGCAATGCCGGGAGAGTCCGCGGGGATTTGACGAGGTAGACCAATACCGGAAGGCGAGTGGTGGCGCAGAGTTTCGTTGATGACAGCGGTGAGATAGGGCAAGTCGCGAACCATGTCGTAGGTTGGGACGTCAACGCCGTGAGGAATGGCAGCATCCAGCTCGGCTTGCAGCTTCTCCATGACGCGCGGGTTGCGAGCTACAAAGTCCATCAAGGCGCATGACGAGTTGGAGGTTGTGTCGCTTCCCGCAATGAGTTGCGTCAAGGCCTCAGCGGTCAATTCCTGTCTTCCAAGCGGCTCGCCCTTGTCGTCGCGGCCCTCCATCAATCGAGCGAGAAGATCCTTGCGTTCAACATCAGGGGGGGTTGTCAAGGCGTCGCTTCACGCACGCAACCGCAATTCCGGCAAGGTTCTCCACTGCGGCGAGACCTTGGCTAAAGAAAGGATCGGGCAGATACTTGGCGTAGGGCTTAAGCGCTGGGAAGCAGCCAAGAGTCGCGCTCACTTCACCGCGACGGTTCAGGATCTCAATAGCAGGCGCATAGATAGGAGGACTGTCCGGTGAGCATCGGACTTCGGCAAGATCCACGCCCTTCTCAAGCATGCCGAACGGAGCACCGAAAGCAAGATCGCCAATGACATCAAAGGCAATGAAGTTGAACCATGGAAGGCAATCGAAGCGTGCCTCCTTCTTCCCATCCTTGCCTTTGAATTGGCTTGTGTCTACCAGGCGATCCAGCTGCTTGACAAAGTTCTCCAGGTTTTGGTGGATATACGGTTCGAACTGAACGATGGACTTGGCAGAGAAAGTGTGGGAAACCATCTTTCGCTTGCGGGTGTGCTGAACGCGGTCGCGCGTGTTGAACAGGCCACGCTGGATGGAGACGAAGGCATCGTAAAACTCCCTATTGCATGTAAGTGTCAAGTCCTACTCAGTTTGACTTATAAAGAGAGGTTCGGTGGGGATGCGCCATACGCTTTCAGAAAACCGTTACCGTGGCCATAGACGGCATTGATCGCCTCGTCGTCGGCAATGGAGACATGGTTGGGCTGGATTCGCACGAACTTGCCCATCTTCTTGTGCAGCTTGTCAACGGTCTCATAGCGATTACCTCGGCGACAGACACTCAAAAGCCATAGGTTTGAAAATTGCGCCGGGAAGGGAGCTGGGAAGCGACGAAGTGGCGCAAATGTGACGAGAAAGTCGTATAGATATGATGCGACCAGCAGTCCGCCGAGGGCTACAAGAGTCCACGGCGACAGGAGGTTTTCGATCAGCGCCATGGCTGCGTTGATGAGCTCTTGCTGTCTCGCTTCTTTCGTTTCCTGGAGCACAGGCCTCGCGACACTAAAATGTGAAGTTGCTTCGGTTGCCGGATAGTCGAAGCTCTCGGTTTTATGGAGCCCGACTATTTAGCAGCTCCTGTGGATAAATCGCCGTTTAATTCTACCGTCAGCAACGCTGACCAGCAAAAGTTTGTGCTGGTAATTCCGTGATATGTATCAGCGCTTGGAAGTCTGATTTCTGGAGAAAAACATGGAGAAGCAAAGAAGAAGAATAAAATAGACAAATAAACCACACGTCAGACAACTCTGCCTTGATTCCAAATGCAAATCTCATCTCAGCAGCAAATTCGCTATATATACAGAACTCAAGTCCCAGCCCCAACGGCTAACCCCGCAATCTGCCCCAGGCGTCAAGGGGTGCGAGAAATCGGTAGATGGTAGCGGCTTCTAGCCTCCCTGCCAAACCACGACAGGCCTTCCGCTTGTGGCGGCCCTTGTCGCCGCAAAGATGGGGGAAAAGCCTGCTGTCCAAGAGGGGCAAAGACTGGCCTGGGGCGAAGACCAATCCGAGGCCCCGAGTTGGATTTTGTTTCCGGCATAGGAGTCGGCAATCAGCATCTGCGGGCGATGGCTTGTGGCTTTGTTTTCTCACCTTGTTCATTTTGGTGGCAACCCGCCTTTCTGTGGGTTGAGCTGGCGGAGATGCTGCTGTAACTCGATGTGCAAGGTGAGGCAAAAAAGTGGACGAGTCGGGAAGAGAGAGCGGCAGTAGACGAATTGGATATGCGCCGAAACTGATTGGCTGGCAGTCTATCTCATCCCTCTGGGGTTTTCGAGCTTATTGATGATTGATACTACTATTTACGTAGGTAGGATTCAAGAGAAGGAATGAGTAAGTTTATACATCATAATTCCATGATATATCCAATGAGCAGCAGTATCTGGATAATGCTTTCAAGAGCCATATTTAGCAAATAGCAAACAGAGAGTAGTACTTGCTATGTAGACCTAGAGCTGCATCTTAGATTGCGACATGCATGTAAAACTATCACAACTGCTACTAGGTAGACTGCTATGATCCGCTTTAGTACAGCCTGAACAACTATGCGGGCATTTTTGACACAATAGCCCTGTTTTCTTGTTTCAGTAAATAATACCTGTAGCGTGTCTTTACGACCTTTACGGTCTGCACGGAGTACATACTAGGCTCGCCTTTGCAACCCGACTCGTTCCCACTACGCCTCACGAGTCAAGTCAAATGCTCATATCTTGCAACATCACCAAGCGAGTCACGCGGGAGGTCTTATTAATCACTTAAACAAAACAAAGTAAATTGATATATTCATCAGGTATGCCGCCATTTACAAAAAAAGACCAGAATAGAATCGAGTGTAGAAACGAAATAGAAACAAAATAGAAATAAAAAAACAGAATAGCCTGCCCCATCCCCAGATTTTCCTTGCCGAACTCAGCAGCCGCTGTTTAGAGTGGTGGAGTCCCCGCGGACTCGAGTCATCCAAAAATCTCCGCGCCTGGTTTACTCAAATTCTCCGTGAGCGAATTCTCGTTTATGCCGATCGACTATTCGTTTTGATCCAGAATGCCTCCTGGATCCTATCGCTCGTCAATGACTGACCAGCTATCACATCCATCTGTTTCGGAATAGTCACTCAGGCTTTCTGAATCCGAGTCGGAGTATTCCAGAGCCGGAAGAGTTGGAATCATGGAGCGAGCTGTGATCATCATAGACTGAGCAGTGGGGGGGCATACATCGGCCCAGAGACACGATGAGTCTGAGACAAGACTCTTCCAGATATTCCTCGCCACTTTCATATTCGTCGTCCATGTCAATAAGTTCAAAGGTATCAAAACACTCACTTGTGTCACCGACTTCTCCCTCCTCTGATTCCCCTTCATCGTTTCCACTTCCCTGATCTTGCGGTGGGGGCATGTGCACATCGCTAAGCGGCCTGCATTCTTGACGGGATTCAGCTTCCTCCACTACCTCATCAATATTCGCGTCAATAATATTCCTTATTGACCTGAAAATTGATGAGATGAAATTAAAGCCCGCCATTTTGGAGTTGTTCCGGGGGGGAGGGGAGGGGCAAATGTTCGGCGAAGAGTGAATCAAGGCTGTAGCTCTGGCTAGCTTTGAGAAGAAAGTTGCTCAATAAGGGAAAAATCTCATTTCAAGGGTTGGAACGATATTCAAGTTGTGAAAATAGCCGAAATTATGGGAGTTCTTCACTTGCCGTTACCTGTCGTCAGCCTGCCACGCTATCTTGTTTACACACAGTTGCTGTGTTTTTTGACCTGACCTCGCATATTATATGCACAGATGCGTTGCTTTTACATCAAGATACAATCACTAACTACATAGGTAAATGCCTATAAGTGGTACTTCTGGACACATTTTTGTTCTTTTGTCGAAATTCAGAGTGTTAGGTGAAAGACTCTGGAACGCCAGATGTGTATTTCACTCTTGTCGCTACAGATCTTCGTTTGAACACTATTGGCATTCAAAATAAAGATTCATCCAAAATTTCTACTTATGAAAGATAATGATACAATTCGTCTTCTAAAGTGAAGTCAATAGTCTGATTACAGGGATCACTACATCGAGTACTGATTTGTAGTTTGAACAAAGAGAAGAAAAGAGAGCCATTCAACACGATCAAAGGCTTCGTTCAGCACTTTTGGAAAAGTATTTGTTCATTCATTGGTTCGCAATAGTCCTTTGACTACTCACCCAAGTCTTTCATCACCATCATTGACTTGTTCTATCCTAGTATCGAAATTTAGGCCTGTAGTCCCTTTCGCAGTTCTAAACTAATCTGCGCAATGCTCTCTTCCGTCGTCTTCTGCCCCGCCATCAGATACAGTACGTTTCCAAGCACTCTACAGTGCACGTTCCATGACCCATTGGCGCCCTCCGAATCCCCTGCAATGAGGGTATCGCGGAGGTCCTGCGCGGCATTGCTAAAGTATCCCGTGCTGCCCGATGCGTCCTTGATGTGGATTGCAAGAACGCTGCCGAGAGCCCAGATGCCCGATACGCGGTCTGTTTGGCGGGAGAGATCCTCTACCAGATCACGAGGCCAGGTTGACCAGACGTTGGCAGAGGACTGGCTGCTTGTGGGAGACGTTTCGGAAGATTTCCAGCCTTGTGACTTTGCCCAATTCCATGACCCATCGTGATCCATCTTCTGCAAATCATTTAGGGATTCCAAGGCGACCTGACAGCCCACAGGGTGTGCTGTGTAGCTATGGCCGTGGAGAAGTGCATCAGTCTTGTCTTGAGAGCTGAATGACTGGAAGATATTCTCCGAAGCAAGCGTCGTACATAACGGAACAAGGCCTCCCGTGAGAAGCTTCGCGTGGACGGAGATGTCAGCATATGTGTTAAGGAAGGAAGAAGACGTGAAGCGACCGAGACGGTAGAGGCCGGTGAAGACTTCGTCAAAGATGATGGGAAGGCCAGTCCATGCGTTGGGATCACTGGGGGTTTCTTCAGCAGCGGCGCCAGATTTGCGGAAGAGATCTGGGGATTTGCGAACGACGTTGACGAGGGCGCGCTGGAAGAGAGGATCTCTATGATTAGGTGGTTAGTAAGATATTTTGAGGGCAGATGAGACAAGGGCATCCTTACACTAATGCCATGCCTCCAGCGCCAAGAACGACAGGCTCGATAATGACCGAACCGAACCGGCGGCCTTGTTTGACGAGTCGCTCCAAAGATTCTCTAATAAAAGCTTCATATCGAACATGGTGACCTTTCTGCTCTCGGCTTTGGACATCAAAAATTTCTGACAGCGAGCTGAAGTCTGCGTCCTCGCCCAATGCCTGTCTCAGCTCCTCAGGAACATTGACACGCCACTTTCCGTCGATGCACAGAACAGTCGGATAGTCAAACCAGTGGCCTTTTCCATCGTACCACTCAACCTTTTCATTATATCCACTTGGTTCCGAGCAGTCCATGGCGCCAATGGTATCACCGTGGTATGAACCCTTGAGGCCTACAATCCCGAGCTTCTCTTCTTTGGCCCATCCGTATCGTAGCTTTGCTGCTCGGAGGCCCATCTTGAGAGCTACCTCGATACCTGTGCTGCCGTTGTCAGAGAAGAATACGCGGTCAAGACGAGGGCTGTTCATCCCCTTGAGCAGGGCTGAAGAGAGCTCTAGGGCTGGACGGTGGATGCCGCTGGCGAACATGACGTGGCCGTAACGGCCGGCGGCGTAGGCAGCTGCGAGAGTTAGTCTGGGGTTCGCATGGCCGAGGCCTTGAGTCCACCATGATGCTGAGCCATCGAATGAGGCGCGGAGGAGGCTGTCGTTTTGTGAAGAGGATGATGAAGAAGGGGCGAGAGTCTGGAAGTAGTCGCCGTGGGCTGAATCGATGACGTTGATGTCCTTGGGAGTGAGTAGACTTTGCTGAGTAAAGGGATACCATATTTTCTCGAGAGCTTGAGTAGCCATGGAATCCAAGGATGCGATGCGTTGCTCATGACGCTTATCGAGATGTGAGATGACATCGCCTGTATGTTTGCCTTGGGACTGTTCTTCGTAGTACTGAGCCATTGCTCGAACATCCTCTTCAAGACTTGATTTCCTTTCGGGAGGCTCGTTCACTCCAGCGACGGGCACATCATGATGCTCTGCGAAATACTCTGAGAGATAGTCAAAGTTTTGGTATCTATCCTCTTTGAACAACACCACCGACTCAACATCATAACCCCGCATGCGAAGTGACTCAAAGGCTGATATCGTCTGGGAGATGCCTCCCAGGCGAGAATCACCAACAAGAACAACAGGCAAACGCAGAGGCGCATACATGTCCGCCTGAGTTGTTCCTGAGGGGCCAGGCGAGTGAACGCCTCCTGCAGTTTCAACAAAGAGCCATTTCCGGCCTATGTTGGCGCATTGAGCTGCGTAGTCTCTGCATTGGAAGAGGAGGGTATCGTTGGATGGAATTGTCTGGGATGAAGAAGTGGAAACAGTGAGATTCAGACGCTTTGCATGTGGGAGAATTGCATGTAGACTTACGGTGTTGGAGAGCTTGGCGGCAATGTGTGGACTGACGGGGATTTTATACTGGAAGAGGGTCTTGTTGGAGACATCCGAGGCGAATTTTGATATGTGGCTGCATAGAAGGATTGGTAAATCAGCAATGCCCATCGTTAGCCTCAGGTGAGTTGTATCATTCATCTAAATCTTCATCGTTAACCCCACTTCTGATAGTTGCTTCCAACCTCTATCTTTTCTCATTTTCCTAGCTTCAAAGGACCATCACTTACACCGATCATCAGCCTCGCTATCCGGCCCCGTAGAAACAGGCTTCAAGAACGCTACGCCGCGACCCGTCGTCCTCGCAGCCGCAGCCTTGCAGAGCAGCGTTGAGAAGACCGTCTTCCCCACCTCGGTGTTGGCACCGAAGATTTGGTACGCGCGCAGGGAGCGCCAAAGCGGCGATGCGAGCGGCGGTGGCGGCTGTGGCATGACGGCAAATCAAAAGAAAGAGATGAAAAGGACTTGATTGAGTTTCTAGCCCTGAGACATTAAAGAGATATCCTTTGTTTTTCCCTCTTTGACTTTTTTTGTTGTCCTTGAGGCTGAGAGAGGTCAAAACGATGAGTCCCTCCTGGGGCCGAATTAGGAATGCAGAATTAGCCCAGAAGGGTAATGGCGGCTACTAAGCTAAAGCTCTTTGGCAGTGCGAATTGCGTTTGGTCTCTCCCATCCCTCTCTTTCGTTTGTCATTTTTGTTGGGGGCCGTGCCGATCTCCGTTTGTCCAGGCCAAAGTGGGGATTGCTGCAGCCGCCCGTACTGTAGCAGCTCTTGGGTTGAATGACCGAAGAGCTCAGTAACTGACACGGGCTGGGAACCTCGAAATGCCTCATTGCTATTAGAGCCGGACAGCAAAGCTGTCAATTCGTTAGCATACCCGAGGCAATCTGCCAACGTTGCCCTAACATGGATAAGCGGGCTTTTTTTAATTGACAAATAGGCTTTTTAAGGGCGTAGAGTTACGGTTGAGCTTGACAATTGGGTATAGCTAGATGTAGTGGAGCAGATGCTACTATTTTTTCTCTAAACCCATGTGATGAGCAACTAATGCGTAGGTGGGATTCTTTTGCGTGGACGCCGATACAGGCCGAATGTGACTGCATTCATGTGCATGTATGTTGTTTATGGAAAAGCGTGCATAGATCATTTCAGCCGGTATAGCAAAAGTTCAATTGACGAGACAAGCCTGAATTGAGTCGATCAATTGAGCCAACAGAAGCCGGTAGTCAGCAACGATGGCCTCCAATCTCGATAAGACTCTGGCCAATATCCTCTCATTACGCCTGTCTCAAGGCCGCCTTCGTCGCCTCACAATTCCTTCTCCCAATTGTGTCGATTTCTCTTCAAACAGCTATTTGTCACTTTCCTCCAATCCAGCTGTCAAGGCTGCTTATTTGTCGTTCATCCAGCCCTACCTGCAGTCAGCAGACTCCGAAGCCGGGTTTGGTCTTGGATCCGGAGGTTCTCGGCTACTAGACGGCAACTCAGCATTCACAGAAGATTTAGAAGATCGAATCGCCAAATTCCACGGCGCAGATGCAGGGCTGTTATTTAATTCTGGATTCGAAGCCAACACAGGACTATTCGCCTGTGTGCCGCAAAAGGGAGATGTCATTGTTTATGACGAATTGATCCATGCCAGTGTTCATGATGGCATGAGACTAAGCAGAGCGCAGAGAATCCCCTTTGCACACAACCAGGTCTATGAAAGTTCTACAGCAGCATCAGAAGCATCAAATGGGAAGAACAAGCGTCAATGCCTCGATTCTTTATTGAGAAGCCTAACAGAGGACGCAGAAGGGGCAGAAGTACGGAATGGGAAGAAGAACGTCTTCATAGCAGTTGAAGGAGTGTACAGCATGGATGGAGATGCAGCACCGCTAAAAAACATTGTCGAGTGCGTGGAAAAGAGACTGCCTCTGGGAAACGGCTACATCATTGTCGACGAGGCGCACTCTACGGGAATATTTGGCCACCAGGGAAGAGGGCTCGTCTGCCATCTTGGGCTTGAAAGCAGAATATGGGGCCGTGTGCATACCTTTGGCAAAGCTATGGGATGCTCCGGAGGTGAGTCTTTACTTCTCTCTTTATTTTCTTGCTTATTATACTAATTAAGCGTGTGAATAAAAAAATAGCTATTGTGCTATGTTCTTCGGTAACGAGGTCATATCTCATCAACTACGCCCGCAGCTTCATCTATACAACCGCCATGGCCTTTCCTTCTCTCGCCAGCATACGCACAACCTACGACTTTCTAGCACAGGGCCACGCGGATCCCTTGCTCCAGCATCTCCAGTCACTTATCCTTCATATGCACAATCTGCTCATTGGTATTATTGAGCAGCATCATCCTTCGCCAGAGTTATTCCGCATAAACTCAGAAACGCCACAGTCGCCGATCTTACCACTGTTTACAAGTCGAGCTAGGAATTTGGCGCAGTATTGCCAAGAGAGAGGCTTCACTGTGAGACCAATTGTGGCCCCAACAGTTCCAGCTGGGCAGGACAGAGTAAGAGTATGCCTGCATGCTGGAAACACCGTGGAGGAAGTGGGAGGACTGTGCAAGGCCGTAGAAGAATGGATAACGGCAGTCATAAAGAGCAAGTTATAGAAATTGACATGAAACAATTGTGCTTATATATGTAGAATAAGCTCACTAGTGCCATTCCTATGATACTCTCTGTGAGAAATCGTTTTCTTTATCCCCTTTCTGCATTTCCTATTTATCATGACCAAACAAAATCGTAAAAAACAAATTCATAAACGCTCATCTATGCGCTTGAGGGGTCCATCGGCTTCTTGTCAAAGCTCTGCATGGGTTCCAGTCCCCATCGGCCAAACATGGCGCTGTCCTCGTCCCAGCCATTGCACTCCGTCGTCAACATCTTCTCTCCAGTAAAGATGGCGTTGGCACCAGCCATGAAGCAAAGCGCCTGCTTCTCCTCCGACATGGTCTTGCGGCCAGCAGCAATACGGATAATAGTCGCAGGCATCAGCAGACGTGCTGTGGCAATGGTGCGCAGCATGCTTGTGAAGGCAATGGGCTCGCGATCACCCAACGGGGTTCCCTTGATGGGCACAAGGGCGTTGACTGGGAAGCTCTCTGGGTGCTTGGGGAGCGTGGAAACGGTGTGCAGCAGACCAACTCGGTCCTCTGATGATTCACCGAGGCCCAGGATGCCGCCAGAGCAGACGTTGATGCCGGCATCGCGGACGTGGCTCAGCGTGGTCAGACGCTCATCGTACGAGCGAGTCGAGATGATGGAGGGATAGAACTCGCGGCTGGTGTCGACGTTGTGGTTGTAGGCAGTCAGTCCCGCGTCCTTGAGCTGGCGCGCCTGCTCGGCATCGATCATGCCCAGCGTCACACACGCCTCCATGCCCATGGCCTTGACGCCCTTGACCATCTCGACGACGTTCTTCAGGCCCGACTTGCGGCCGCGCATGTCTCTCCAGGCCGCGCCCATGCAGAAGCGCGTGCTGCCGTTGGCTCGGGCCTGGCGCGCCGCCTCCAGCACAGACTCGACCGACTCCATCTTCTTGGCCTCGAGGCCCGTGTCCTTGGAGTATCGCGACGACTGGGCGCAGTACGAGCAGTCCTCGGAGCAGCCGCCCGTCTTGATGTTCATCAGCGTGCATAGCTGGACCTCGCCGGGGCTGTGGAAGCGGCGATGGAGCGATCCCTGGATTGAGTCGGTTTAGTTTCAGTTTATTTTTGGGCCATGACATCAATTGATTCACTTACAGCCTGATAGGCCAGGTCCAGCAGAGGCTGGTAGTAAATGGCCGAAATCTCCTCCTTGGTCCAGTTGTTGCGCGGCTGCGTTGCTGCCACAGCCTCTGCCACCAGCTTCTTGCCATCCAGGCCCGATTTCTGCTGCTGCG
The DNA here is from genome assembly GCF_020647795.1 of Trichoderma atroviride. Lineage (NCBI taxonomy): Eukaryota > Fungi > Ascomycota > Sordariomycetes > Hypocreales > Hypocreaceae > Trichoderma > Trichoderma atroviride. The sequence continues at coordinate 3,483,443 of NC_089404.1, forward strand.
GGGGAGGGGGGAGGGGCAGCTCCAAAGTTGACGGGAGAGTCGACGGCAGTGCTGTTGGCCCGGCTGTTGATTCGCACCACGGCTGGAGTTTGTCTGAATAAAGGCGAGAAGGACTGGGCCAATCGGCCAGCTCTTAGAGTTGTTGTTAATACTCTCATTGTTGCGGTTGTGGTTGTGTGTTTCTCCGCTGTAGTTGCGAGAGTTGAATGGTATTGACTGATTGATAAACAGAGTAGCTCTGACTCGCTACTATTCGGTAGCTGAAAAGAGTGGGCAGATCGGGGTTTGGCTCGATGTGATTCAATGGCGCAATGCGTCCAATCCTACGCTCAAAGTTTACAGTGCATGCATGTGGCACTACTGTTACGAACGACTGGATTAGGGGCTTCAGCGTAACTCCCTCAACCTTTCTCTTCTATTCCTGTCTTCTTAGTCTATTTGGCTCTGTCTAGCTGCGGCTTACCTTCTCGACCCTCCGCATTGGCGGATCATCGGCGGCGGGGCAGGCTCTTGACTCCATCCAAATCCGGTTTCGGTTTTTGTTGGGCTGTGCTATCGAACGGCAATCTAATCTGCTGTCATTTAGATGCGTAACGCGGCTGTCTCCTGCCGCGTGCTGTGTTATGGGGTAGCAAGAAAAAAACGCCTCGGTTATCGAGTCAATACTGAAAGGGCAACGCGGGTGGCTTCGGTTCAGCTTGATAGCGGCTCGGCAACCTTTTGTCTATTTCCCTTGCGCCGAGGGACGTAAACAAGGCGAGTGACATCAATCAAATCAGTTAAGACGCTTGAGCAGGATACAAATCGATTCCGTTGTGTCTGTAAATATGGCTCATACGGATATGCATCTGGAGAAAGACAATGATGTCAACCCTGCCTGAGTCAGTGATGGAGATAATTGTTACATGTACCTAGTGTTCCAGACTCTATAATTTTCTTTTCGGGACAATAATTATTAAACATACTCTTTTAATTATGTTAAACTACGTTTCCACTGTTTCTCTCAAATTGCTAATTGATAGTCTGCCTCCTAAATTTTACTTTGTGTTTGTCTTGTAATAAAAGATACTTATAGTGCCCCGTGTCGGATTTGAGCCTTCTGAAAATGGTAGTCTAGACTCGCCATTCATGGAGTCTCAATTTGTTTTGGATACGTATTATTTCGATATTTGCATTTATGATGAGAATGGGAGAGAAGCGAAAAGACTGTATCCAGAAATTATTTTACAGTTCCTAGCAGAGAATCCGCGCAGCTTGGTAACGCTCGCACTAACTTAAGCTCTAGTTCATGGTGCTAGCACCCGTGGGTCTGTTTTCACCCGCGTATCGATCAATATTTGGCGGGGTGGTGTCAGTGCTATTGTCTTCAGTCTTGCCCCTTTGTCGTCAGTATCTTTGTCTGCAGGCATATCTTCATGAACAAATGAGATATGATCTTGTCATAAAGAAGATATAATTGAGGGCTTCGGGACTGGCATATACCGCTCCGCCATATACGAAGTACTCCCACTAGGGCTAACGCGGAGCGATATAAGAGTGTTGACATTGTCCCTAATCTTTTCATATCGATCTAAAGGATGTCTCTGTAGCGTGTTGCGCACCATATCTGGCAGAAATTACAGAACTGCCGTCAATAGGGCCGCCTTATCAGAGAATACCTTCATTAGGATCTCCTCGGCCTCGGAATATCGGCCGTGGGCATCCAGTGCTTCAGCTAGCTGCAAACAACTCCCAATAACAGCAGCCTCATCCGTCCAACTTGAGCCAGGATTATCGATCTCCAGTTCCAGTATATAGCGAACGCGGGAACTCCATAGAGAACTGTTCATCTCGGCGTCATATTTTGGATTCACCTGATTTCACTGGGCTTGAAGGCTCTCTCGGACCTGTAACCTGTCCCATATATCGGGCTCGCCAGGTGTATGTTCGATGGTAGGAGGTTCGATGATATCGTCGGATAGCCCCATATTAGGCGAAACGGAGCAATTGTGCATACACGAAGCCATCTCCAGACCAACTACGGATGAGTCATCGGCACTGGGTTCGCCAACAGCTTCTATAGGAGTGTGATATTGATTCTTACCCTCTCTCTTCTTAGCCAGGGATACAAGTTCCGTCAAAGTTGCATCTTCATTCGTTTTAAGGAGCTTAGGGTTGTTGATTGATGATGACGCACTTGTTCCTCTCTTTGGAGTCCGAACGCTGGAAACGGAATCGGGTTTGTTCTTCTGCGAGAGTTTGCTGCCCTCCAAACAAGCACCACTGCTCAAAATCTCCTCCTCTGATTCAAATTCGACACTCCGCATTTCCAAAAAGTCCCCTGGAATTGACACTTGGGACAGGTATAAGAGGTGCAGAGTGATGTGCTCATCGAGAGTTATAGATGCGTCATCCGTATATTCGTTACAAAATGGGCAACTCTTAAACGGCTGGAAAGGCAGGAGACACTCGCATTCTTTTGTGAGATTCGTCAACTCGTCCTCAGTCATATCGCCGCCATGATGCTCGATTGCGTGACGTCTGAAGCTTTGTTCGTCTTCAAAGTACTGTACTGAATCGTGGCTTTCATCGTAGCATGCCCATCCCCGGGGTGCGTGCTTCGTCTCCATGTGCGAAATCCAATCTTCGTGCGATTCATACATCGTGTCTGGCGTAGGACATGACTCTTGGACGCATATGAATGGTGCGAGGTCTTTGATGATGTGCCGGCTACCGTCAGTTAGCAAATGTCAAATCATTGGCAAGATCATGGCACTTACGGCCAATTCTCTTTCGTGTATTCTTCTACAGGGCACACAACGAAGCAGTAAGGGCACTCGAATTCAGTTTGGCCGACAGGCACTTTGGGGCGGCGCGGGAGATTTGCTGCCATGTTTTCAGCGGTTTTCTGTTCCAGAATTGTATTCATCCGCGGTAGCTGGTTACTATCCACAGCAGTGGCAGTCTGGACAGGAGGAGCAGTTCGTGTTCCATGAGTTCGTATCCAGTTTGCCTGCAAAGCTCTCTGGGTATTGTCACAGCTATGAGCACTGTAGGACGATGCCTGGGGAGCTGGTTCAGTCGACTCCAAGGCGGCTTTCTTGCTCGATATAGATCTAAGAAATGATAAGTTTTGTTGTCTCAGGCAGATGGTCTTAGATAGCCGCTCCCTCATCTCCTGTGTTGTGTACCTGAGTGTAGCGTTCAAGTAAGGCAACACAGTGTCCTAAAACTTTACTGTGATATTCTCTCCGGTTTTCTCATCGTATTCGAAATGGTTGGGAACTTCTACAAGACTCCGCATGATACCAGATCGATGAATCGCCCGGGTATACCGAAGTAGATGGATCATGATATCCCCAACAGTTTCTGGGTTCTCATTGCTAGAAGCATCTCCCACACTTTGTGGGCTCCCATCAATAGCACTAGCCTGGCTGGTTGGCGCAATTATGCTAGAGTCGCCTACGTAGTATTAGAAAGGGTTTTACGTTTGCAAGTGGGAGAACATACTGTTGAGGGCTTCGAGGAGGTCTCTGAGTAAATCTAGCATCAGAGAACGTGGTACCATGGCCTTCCTCAAGCGGCAGTCCAGCGAGTCTCGCTTATCGTAGGGAGCAGCATAGAACTTCACCCATAGATTGAATCTAAAGAGGTGGTTCTCTATTGCTGTCCGTTCTTTGGGAGCGGATGCAGCGGAAACAAGACGCCTATTGAAGAGCTCCTGGCACTCCTTTGACAGGTCTGAGATGGACATGGCGCTGCACTATCCCGGTTGTTAATGTGCTGAGCTATTCGAGTTAGGTATTGAAGTTGTAATAAGGAAAAGGCATTCGTCACCATTATTAAACGTCAGAAAATAGATTGGCACTACTGTGAGGAGCTCGGAGGGAATGTGGTAAAGAGTTCGAGTTCCAGTTGGCAGAGTGTCACGTAAGTTTGCCGCAGGGATCGTGCGTTGAACTCGTGAGATGAGGGGTAGTTCTCTGATATATACATGTTCAAGCAATAGGGAACGAGCTATGCGTTTTCACGCGGTTGGCGGGATTGCTTAGTAGGAAACAAAGAAGCTTTCATCTCCTTTGTAAATACCCGCCGGTGATTGAACCACCTCCTGCTCAACATAGAAGTGAATTCCCTTCAGGGTGCCCAGCGAACAATATAGCAGCAGTATTGAGTTATGTTTTGTCGTTGGAACATGGTACACGCCAAAGCAAAACACTTGCTTTCTTTGTTCCCAAGCCTAGTAAAGTCTCTGTCTTGTTCTTTTAATGAACACTAGCTCAGCAAATTGAACACTTCCTTAGCTCGTTGTGGCTAGAGAAGAGCAAATTCCACTGCTTGTATCTTGTGTGACTGAACTTGATGGATATCTTGATGACAAAGCACAGATCTTGAACAGAATACTCGATGAGAGCTGCATTAGTAGGTAAGACCACCAGTGACATCCACCCCCCAAGCAATCGAGCTTGTGGAGGTCTACGAATGTCCTCAAGAAACTACCCATAGACTTTGTGGAAAGTGATAAGTCAAGAAGGCGCTCAAAAATGTTGCGAGGTCTCTTATCGCCGCTTGGAGCTTGGAACCATCTCTTTGTTGGCTCGGTCTCGACGATGCAGATGTCACTGATGCGCAGGTCTACAAGGCACCCGAAGCCACAACGTCATTTGTGAGGCCTTACTGAGTACTTAATTTCTTCGAGGTTCATCAATATAGCATACACATGGACTTGTAACTTATATAGATATTGCGCTTTCATGTCCCTTTCACTTCTCTGCATGATCTAGCTTTATCGTAACGATGAATTTTAGGTATAAGGCGCAATACTACTGAAACAACCAATTCCGCCATTTCTCCTCGCTATCCGCCTATGTATACTACATGTGGGAGAATAAGGGTATTGATAAGGTAGGTATTTTACTGTATAACATGAGAGGATCATACAATCATGCTAGTGTCTTCTGTCTCTCGGTCCCTCTTCAGCCTCAATTAATACAGCGCAGGCTTAGCGAACATCAAGCCAGGGGGTCATTCTCTGCCGCCAGGATCAAAGATATGGGGTTACCCCAGAGTAAGCCACGGCGCTAGATCAAACACATTTGCCGCCACAGGCATCTCATTACACTAGTATGTAACAAGCGAGCGCGTAAAATCCATGTTATCATAGGTACATGTAGTTAATAACAAGCTCTTTGATCCAACCGCAGTTGTAAGAGTCGTAACCTTGATCCTTCTCCAGTAATGGTTACAGGTTCGTCCCACGTTTGTCCAATTAATCAGAGCCCAGAGACAGAATGGAGTCGATAGCGACAGGGAATTTATGCATGTTGGTTGGAACATGCGGTGCGAAGTCGGCTTGCCCGAGAAGCCCTCTTTTTCATGAGGAATACATGTACCTCTTAACAGGTAACATGACAAAGTGAGCGAATCTAAAGGAGGAGGGGAACGGCGCGATTCTTGGAGCGATTGTTGTGAGTCGGCGTGCTATTATCAAATCTCTCGCAAACGCTCCCCTGACTCTTTTTGATGATAGTCCAACCGCGTCGTTCAGCTCGCAGACTGTATCCGCTGACCGGGATTCGCGGGGCTCCACGATGGTTACATCTGCTCAGTTATCACCAACACACATGCTATGTATATCCGGTTTACAAGCCCCACCAATGCGAACCTCTGCATTGAGGCGGAGTCCAATTTTATCGTCTCTACATGGACCAATCTAGCTTCTTCTCTTGCCGCTGGGTCGTCACACCCAGTTGGTTAGTATCGGACGACCACATGTCACAGAGCAACAGCTGTGCTATGGATGATGGCTGACATAAATATTCAGCAGCCCCATGTGTTGAAGAGGCACACGAACTGAGATTGACCTTTATATTTACTTTACAAGACCGGGACATCTGACACATCAGCCGTCCGTTGCAACACCTTTTGAGACACCACACAAGTTATCGTGTTACGAGCACAATTCTGCATAATATTGCAATTATGGCTTCAGTAAAAAAGGCAGAAGAGATTGTACGCCGCCTAACTAGGAAGTATGGGTACTTGAACGAAGAAATGATGAGTGATATCGAAAAATGGAAGCCAGAATACCGTCGCGAAATAGATGAAAATTGGCTTGCGATGGAGAATACCGCGGCGCACTCTATCAAAACGTCCGTATTGCACAAAGTCTCCAACGTCTACACACATGCTAACAAAGCTTTAGCCTGGCCAAGCAGATTTATGGCAGTGGCGCTCGTTTTGTGTTTGAACTCCTTCAAAACGCGGAAGATAATAACTTTTCCAAAACCACTGAAGATCCCTACATCTCATTCGAGGTCTATGAAAACCGGATTGTTGTGGAATGTAATGAAGATGGCTTTACCGAGCGGGACTTGGTGGCTATTTGTGCAGTTGGGCAGAGCACCAAATCCACTTCTTATGGCTACATTGGTGCAAAGGGCATCGGTTTCAAGTCTGTTTTTATCGCTGCTTGGAAGGTACACATCCAGTCTGGGAATTTCTCATTCGAATTCAGACATAAACGAGATGATCCTGGACTGGGTATGGTCAGGCCCATTTGGATACCAACTAATGAAAAGCTGAAGGGGCCATTGACACGCATGACTCTTTATTTTCATGACGAAGGAGACAAAGACGAACTTCAGCGCCTCAAATCAATCATCTTCAAACAGCTAGACGACTTGCAACAAACATCCCTACTTTTCTTAAAGAAGCTTCAGAGAATAAAGATGGTGTTTTACGACAAAAGTAACAGAGTTGAGAAATCGAAAGAGTTCCTGAAGCGCCAGGTCGATAAATATCGAGTAGCTTTGGACACAGACTCCGCCAAAGACAATGAGACAAGGAAAGAAAGCCAAATATATCACATCACGACATTGACAGCACACGGACTAGCAAGAAGCGATAACCGCGACCTGCCTAATACGGATGATACTCAAACTATCTCGACCTCTGCTGAGGTCGTTCTAGCATTCCCTCTCACTGCAGAATTCAAGCCAATTGTTAATACAAAGAAAAAACAAGAAATATTTGCATTTCTGCCGGTGAGAGAGTCGGATTACAAGGTGAGATTCCATGTCGCTCCACTATACCCTAGGCTGTCTACACAAAATGATTAACGACTCTCGCCATTCAGTTTCTCATTCACTCCGATTTCGATACCAGTGCCAATCGCCAAGACATCATCACCACTTCCACAAGAAATGAAAATCTCCTTGATTGGATAGCAAAGGCATTCCTTACCGCCATCAAACAGTTTTGCGAACACTCCTCTTTATGCTATGAATGGCCTCTGTTTCTTCCAAACACTGAAGGTGCATTGGATACGTTTTGGGCCGAGCTAAATATTAAAATCCGAAGAATTGTCACGACGAGTCCTACACTCAAGTCACGCCATCGGAGGGACCCGCGAGTCATCACCGACATCTCGATTCTTACTAAAGATGCGACATATGAGGGAGGTGTGCCATTATTTGACGACCCGGACAAGGACCCGTTTCTTTCACCAAAGTATTCCAAGCCAGTAAGGAGTGTTCTAAAGGGTTATGGACTAAAGAACATTTCACCAAACGCCATCTTGGAAATGCTAGAAAGTGATTTACGCAATCCTAACTCTAAAATGCATGGAAAAAAGACGGACGGGGCCTGGTATTCAGCTGTGGCTAGTCTCCTTTGTTCGTGGTTTGATCGCAATTATTCTTTTCTCAATCGATTAAGACAATTGCCTCTGATTCCCTTACGAGATGGGAAGTGGATCTCCGCGGCGCTGGGTCCGATATACTTCCCAATGACAAAAAACATCCCCATCCCTGAACGATTGGATATTAGGGTTCTACCAGTTGAAAGAATATTTGACGACGAGTGGAACAGACTATTTGTTCAACTGGGTGTTTTAGAGGCGGACATAGTTGCAGTTAGGGCATCAATACTGAGGGCATATATGTCGCCAAACAACGGTTTGCTCGGATCAGATCATTTGACTTTTTTTGCGCTACTTATATCGCACACACCAGCCTGGGATATCGACCGAAACAGAGCTTGCATTTAAGGTTGCAGTGGGGGATGACAAGAGCAATCTAATTCGGCCACACAAGACTGACATTTACCTTCCCGGAACGACACACAGGTTTAGCCCACAGTCTGTTCTTGCGTCTCGTGGCGCAGCTCCCGGGCTCTCTGTTAGATTTTTACATGAAATCTACATGGAAAGTATCCCAAAGAAACCTGATCCAAGCTTTCCATCTTGGGAAAAATGGCTGTTCGACTTTGTGGGCATACGAGAGCGGTTACGGCTTGTTGATGCTAGTGGAGGGTCTTTATCAGAAGCTCTAACTTATGTTCACAAACACCATCCAGAAGAATTCCTCGGACTGTTGAATTATCTCTGGCAACATGAGGATTCCAAAACCAAGAGGAGCGAGATTCTACGGCGAAACATCAAAGCTCTGTCTGCGAAAGAACTTTGCGGAGTGAGCTACGCTATCTCCTTTGGGGATACATGGCTCCCATTTGAGGGCCTTCGCGACCATGCATCACTATATATGGAGTTTCCACAGCATTTTCCATTTCTCAAGATCGATAACACCGATTCAGATGATAAATTCGGTGTTGAATGGAGCTTTTTTGCGGACCATTTCGGGGTCAACAAGGATGACAACTTGGGTTTCTACTTGACCATACTGCATTATATTCAGAAATCACAACCGAAAGCAGCAAGTGTGTCAACTCTGCAGAGCCATAAGATATTTAACTTATACGCTGCTATTTATTCGATACTCAAATTGTCCAGAAACCAAGACAAGGATCAACGCACGATTAAGTAAGCACAAATACAGCTCTTCGTATGTAACCGCTAATCGATTTGTATAGAGATTTCTTCGCAGAAGGCAGAATATTTGTACCAAACGGCAAAAGCTCTTGCTGGACATCGTCTTCTAATTGCCTGTGGCGCGCCCCCCAAGACATGTTATCAAAATATTCTCTCAAAAGCTTTTACTCGAGAATCATAGATGACGACCAGCTGGAAGATATAGAGCGCCTCTTTCATAAAATTGTTGAAATCCCTTCCGCCTCCTGTTCCGACATTGCGACCGAGTTAGAAGAGTCAAAGGCCGCAGGCTGTGACGGCGACGACTTTCCACGAATTGATCAGCTGTACAGGTATTTGAGAGGACTTAAGCTTCCAGTGACTAGGGTTAGGTAGGTTTGATGGTACTCGCAGATCTGGTGATTTTGGAAAAGAGGCTAATGGAAATGCAGAGAGGTATTTGCAACGAAAGAACTCATATTTGCTAAGAGTCACGGCGAATGGAGATGGTGCAGCATCTCCGATTGCCTGTGGTCTAGTAAGGTCGAAATTAGGGGGAAAGCCATACTAGATTCGCACTACGAATCCCTCAAAGACTTTTTCGTTGGAAAGCTGGGGGTCACATCGCTCACCATCCAAATGCTTTATGATGAATTGATACAGCCCTCCCCACAGAAGGACCATAATGATCTGAAAGACGCCATCTTGTCTTTTAGTAGTCTACTCCAAACCGAGCCGACTTTATTAGATCCGCGACCAATTCTGGATGTTGATAATTTTCCCGTAAGATATTGCAATGGAGAAGTCGCCCTACGATCAGCAAAGGTGGATTTTGCTATTCCGGACAGGGACCCTTTACGCAATGTGTTTCAAGACAAGATTGCGATGCTAGATTTCAACTTGGAAGATATTCGTCGGTTGAAACCATTTTTTGAGTGGACAAAGCTTGAGGAGAGATACCTATCCAACTGCGTTGTAGAGGGAACCTCTGTGTCTAAGATTGGACGGCCAATCTTGATGGAGCAGAGAGATCTGAAGCGCAAAGCTTACTATATTCTCCGGTGAGTAAAGCATGTATGTGAAAAGAATTAGCGACGCTGACAATCTATTTCCCACAAACTAGCATTGCGGCTACCTTTGGCAGTCCCCGTTATCAGGCAGACTCCTCTGAGTTTTACCAGCTTTTACGAGCCATCAAGACCATGGAGACAGCTCGTATATCCTCTACTCTGACTGTGTCTCAGAATAACCAGAACTTTTGCATCGAAGACGTTACTGGAAAAGTGCACATGGAGCACACTCCGTCCGGACTCACAATCTTTGTGCCCCGAGGGAAAAAAGACCAGGGCATCTGCTTTAGCTCTGTACTGCCAAGAAAGTTTGCAGAGTGGCTAATGCAAGATTCGACAACGCAGAGAATTGGCAAAGTTGAGAGTGAAATGGTTAATATTTTAACTGCTGTCTTTGCATATGATCGTTCTGTTCTCAGCGAAACCTGCGACCGTCATGGGATTTTTCAAATTGAGATTTTAAATGAGGATACTGAGGATGACGATGAGGATACTGAGGATGACGAAGAGGAAGATGAAGATTATGAGGAGGATACCGAAGACGAGGACACTGAAGATGAGGAAGAAGATGATCACGATGAGGAGGAAGATGACAATAGTGGATTGGAACAGCAACAAGGTCGAAGAACACGATCTCCAGATACCCCGGGAAGCGACTCGGAGACACTAGTCGAGACCGTCTTTCGGCAACGTCATCTTTCAAGTCAACCCCCGCCGGATGGTCAAGGGCAAGAAGACATACCTTCCCATCGGCAAAGTTCAATTGCCCATTCGCGTCTTCCGAGCACTCCTGGTCCATCTCTGATGCTAGCGGAGAATCGTGAAAATTTGGCATCTGCGGGAGCGTCTGCCGATACACAATATGGTGTGCTTTTGGAGAGAGTTGTTACCGCAGCTCAGAGTGCAGTATTTCCTTCTCAAGGTTCTTTTGATATGAGCGACTTGCGCAATAACTTGCCCAGTCAACTCAGAGATAACACGTTTGAAAGTTTTGATGGATTGGAGATTGTCACGCGATTTCGATCTGAAAATCAGCTGGAGCGCGACAAGAAAGTCGGGGCCGCGGGCGAGCTATTCGTGAGTATTGCGAACAGTGTAACATGAGCTCCGAGAGCTAACCAATATTTTTTCGTTATAGGTGTTTGAGTTACTATCTACCCTTGAATTGCCCCGTTGGAGCAATGAGAACTGGCAAAGTACAATCAGAGGCTACGTTAGGGCGCATCCCAGTTATCGCAACTTGGCTAGTTGGCGTGGCAGAGAAACCGCGGACCTGGTTTACCACGATACTGAGGGCCAATTTACCAATACTCTCATCGGCTGCGGTTATCTCAATCATGATGAATGGCATAATTCTCGACCAAAGTACTATATAGAGGTAAAAACTACTACAGGGCCACGAGAAACTCCATTCTACATGAGCAACAGCCAATATGAGCGTGTAAGTAAATTCCAAGAGGCTTGACCTTTGCGAAGACTAATTTGGTGCGTACAGATGAGGCGCACACACACGACACCAAATCGCTCAGAGATATACATGATTTTACGTGTGTTTTGGCTGAATAGCGATAATATTGGCATGTGCGTATACTTTGACCCTGAGCAATTGAGGCAAGACGGGCGGTTGTTATTCACAGCGCAAACATGGTCTGTCACGCCTAATGCGGAGTCTGAAGAATAATCACTCTGTCTGGGGATCGCACAGAAGGATTACTGATATATTGCGCCCAAAACTTTGTCGGGCGAGCGCGTTACTGAAGACGTCGTCGTTATATTGAACCATAGCAACACAAAATTCTTTTACGGTGGACTTCTGCTTGCATTCCTTACTTGACTGCTATTACCCACATTCGACTGCTTCAATCATTTTTAACGGTATGACAATGTGCTACGGTGCCAGGCACTCTGTTTATATGATATGACGAGCTTTTATGCACGGCGCGTTGGCCCTTGGCTTCTGTGACCGAGTCTCCAATAGATTAAATGACCTCCCTCAAAAGCTGTTGTGTTTTCTGAAATAGGTATAAGCTGCAATAGGTGTCAAAATCTCCACCTGATACTTTTACTACACGGATATGAGGAGTCAAGTTATTTATATGCTTCTGTACGACGTCAAAGTACTTATATAAACATGATCTCTTCTTCAACCAACTCTCTATAATTCGGCTTCGTTAGCTTTACTCAAAATCAATCTTATACACCAAGACTACAAACATTTTACCGACACAATGCCATCGAGCTCTATTCGATCACGCTTAAAAAAGAAGGTCTTGCGAAGAAACCGTGGCGAACCTAAAGATAGTAGCGTGAGCCAAGGGATATCTTCAACTCTGCCTGCGACTCTGCGCGCTGCTCTCGATACTCTTTGAGCTTTGCCTCTCCGTGCACTTGGACGAGGCCATGTCGAAAGTAAAGATAGTAGTGTCAATCAAGGAGTACTCTTGACATTACCTATCGTCCTCGGCACCACCAGTATATGGCCTCACGGTAGCTCTACTCAAGTCCTGTCTTCTCCAAACCAATCGCCCCATATTTGCGTCACTGGCAAATCTCAAGCTAGAACAGGGCCTAATACTAGATCAAAAGAAATCTTCTTATTAGAACTATCAACCAACGACAAAACAAAGCTTACTACGGATAACGTCAACGGCAACCACGATAACTCACTCGGGACAAGTCTAACTCTCCCTGAACAATTATGGGACCAAGCATACAATGAGATAAAAGAAAGCGATCCCAAATAATTCAATCAATTATATGAGACTATTTTGTCTAATAAACTCTTGAATTACAATTTGATCCACGTCAGAATCATCTAGGAGACAACACTATGAACCAGCTTGATATTGATATGAGGCGAGATCAGATGCGCCAGTTGATCGAAATCGGTCAGATTAAAATTTAGTTGGAGAGTCAAATCAGGTCTAGAATTAAAGGGGTCGTCTAACTCATAAAACTTCATAAAACCTCATCAAACCAGCGAAAGATTTTATCATCCTACCTTGTCATCAATAGCTTCATATACTTTTCTTAAGTGCTTGGTATACCGTCTAAATTCGGAAAATGGTTAACATTAGCTTGCATACAACTGCCGCCACTCCACCGCACTTCTTACAAATCGCACCATTCCATGCAAGCCGCCAATTAGGCGTCTGCTCCCCCCCTCTTCTCTTCAAAAAGATCTGTCAGCTTTCTAGCTCTCCAGCCCTCCTCATTGCGTCATGCGCGTCTAAACCACGAGCTTGCGGGGTCTTTCACGCTGGGAAACTTACAAAGCCGGAAGCAGAAAAAAAGATGAGCAACGGAAGTGCTGCAAGCTCTTGATTTATAAGACCGGTTTTGTAGAATTTAAATACAGCTTCATACCTTTCTTTTTTGTCTACATTCGAACAATTACTTTTTGGTGGCTGCCAGTTCTGTAGATCATTTGCGAATTAAATTAACATTTGACTGCCGCCAAAATGGGATCCAAGTATGTCACTGCTCCCACGCAAATTCATCACTACAAATTGCATCTCTCATAATTGCAATTTTCACCCACTGCATCTGTAATATCATTAGCTAACATAATTATCACCAACAGTCTCGTCGAGCTCGCAGACCGTCTGCTTAAGAATGGCGCCAACAAGGTTCTCCCCACGCCTCGCCGAGTTCGCGTCGTCTTCAACCAGACCACCATTGTAGACACGACTAAAGCACTCTGGGTTTGGGAACATGAATGGTACCCTCAGTTTTACATCCCTTCTTCCGAGATCAAGGACAGCACTCTCAGCGATAGTCAATCCATCAAGAGCGAAGGCACTGCGAAGACCGCGACCATTGTTAAACTCACCGTTCCAGCAAAGGCGGGCGTTCCGGAGAAGACTACGGATCGAGTACTGAGGTTTGACAATGATCCCAGCTTGGGAGACTTGGCAGGCCTTGTGAGATTGGAATTCGGTGCGATGGGTAAGATTAGCTTCATCTCAATCTAAAGCGACATTTCCGTCACCCGCATGCTAACTTCATGGTAAAGACACCTGGCTTGAGGAAGACGTCCGTATCATTGGCCACCCCAAGGACCCGTTCAAGCGCCTCGACTTCCTCCACTCCACTCGTCCTTTCGAAGTCCGCATCGACGGCAAGACTATCGCCAAATCCTCCTACGCCATCCACCTTCACGAGACCAGCCTCAAAACTCGCTACTACGTCCCCCTCGCGTCCATTGATCCATCTCTGCTGCGACCCAGCACTACTACCTCAGTCTGTCCCTATAAGGGTATTGCAGAGTACTACAATGTCGTCCTAGATGGAAAGGAGTACAAGGATATCGTCTGGTATTATAACTACCCGATTCAAGAGAGCATTGCCATTGCAGGCTTAATTTCGTTTTATAACGAGAAAGTGGAGATTCTGTTGGACGGCAAGGCAGTATAGATGCAAATGTGCGGCTTCAGATGGAATGAACATTAGGGGCGGTTGAGCGAGTCGGTTAAGCATGATTTACGATATGTTATATTACGCAACACGGTAACAAGGCTTAAGCTTCAAAATGAAGTCATATCAATATTCTGATGTGAAAATAAGAAAAAAGGATTGCATACTATCTATCTACTATCTTCCTAATAAACCGTATACTTGTGTATAGACCATTCCCTTCATATATATCCAATACCATCCATATCCCATCACTAACCAAAAAAACCAAATAATAAATAATACATCAGCCAAGCTACGACTGAGAAAGGAACTTGACTTAAGATCCAAGTCACCTACAACCTATCGCATCCATATCATTTTCACCATCGCTTACTCACAGGCGTCTTCCTCACATATAGCTGGAGTATGTTGCCAGTACCGCAATATTCCGTGGCATTTCCAGGACACACCATATTACACTGGGAGCTTGATACGTTTTTTCCAGGCGTGGCATCGGTCCAGCCCGCAAGATTAAGTGTATTGCCGCACCAACACTCTTGGCCGTACTCAACACCAGCGTACTTATACTGCTCGCAATGAGACAAGCAAACTTGCGGCGTCATCGTCGTGTCATTGTTGTAAACTTGGTTGTCCATGAGTTTACCCGCCGAAGGCTCTGACACACATCCGTAGTAGGTATAGTTTTTGTCGCCCTGGAAGATAATGGGGCCAGTCGGTGATGGTGATGCAGACGAGGCTGCTGAAGTAGCGGTTATTGGAGTAGTAGCCGCTCCTGAAGTAGTAGCTGCTTTTGAAGTAGTGGCTGCTTTTGAAGTAGTGGCTGCTTTTGAAGTAGTGGCTGCACTTGAAGTAGTAGCCGCTCCTGAAGTAGTAGCTGTTCCTGAAGTAGTAGTTGCGCCAAGATTCTTGGGGGCTGCCGAGGTACTAAATGCTGGCGCTGTGGTCGCACTCGTGGTATTGGATGAGAGCATGTAAAGCTCCAACCTGAATCCCGCGCCGCAGTATTCTGTGCCGTCTCCGGCGCAAGGGAACGAACAATCGGCTTGGTTGGCAGCCTTGACAGCGCCTTGCTTCAAGACATTGCCACAGTAGCACTCTCGTCCATATTCGGTTCCAAAATAAGTAAAGCCTTTGCAGAAAGTAGCGCAGGATTCGAGTGTCATCGAGTCGTTTGCATACATCTGGTCAATGATGGCACGATCATTGGGAGGCTCGGCCCAGCACCCTTGGAAATTGTAGTTGTTGACAACCTTTTTGATTGCAGGGCCGGTGGGAGTGGCAATAGACGTCGTTGTCCCCGAGCTTGTGGTCGAAGAAACCGTAGTCGGAGGGACAGTGGTTGGAGGGACAGTGGCTGAAGAGCCAGTGCTTGAAGAGGCGGTTGTCGCGGGAGCAGAGCTTGTAACTGGAGTCTTTTTGAGTTGATAAACATTGAGTCGGTTTGGACCACCGCAGAACTCAGTCGAGTTGCCATTGCAAGTCATGCCGCAATCCCCAATCGGAGCAGGAACAGATCCATTTGCGAATGAATTATCACACCAGCATTCTCCACCATACTCAAGACCCGCATAGATGTAGCTATTTGCCTTGCATGCCTCTATGCAATTTGCAACAGTCTTGTTGGTGGTATCCATGAAGTTGGCGAGAGCTCGCGCATCTGTAGCTTCGGTATAGCAACCGATACTGGAGTAGCCATCCAATCCGGGGTTGACTGACGGTCCCGTAGGAGTTGGGATACTTGACGAGATGCTCGTGGTAGTGCTAGTAGCGACCACAGTCGTGCTTCCACCGGTAGGAGGAACAGTGGTGGCTGTGCTAAAAGCGGTTGAAGTTGATGTGGAAATGGCAGTGGTGCCGAGTTTATAGACGTTGAGGCGGTTAGGGCCACCGCAATACTCGGTAGAATTATCGTTACAAGTCATCCCGCAATCTGTAATAGGGGCAGAAACTGCACCGTCGCCGAATGAATCACCGCACCAGCACTAAACACAAAGTTAGCAACAGAATCTTCTCCAGTAAACACCACGCATAAACGATATAACTTACCTCTCCGCCGTATTCGACACCAGCATAGGTGTAGGAGCCAGCCTTGCAAGCATCTACACACTCTTTCACAGTTCGCTTATCCGTGTCAAACTCATAAGGGAGAGCACGCGCGTTGGTAGCTTCGGTATAGCATCCAATGCTGGCATAGCCATCGACACCGGGATTTACAACTGGGCCACCGCTTGGTGGTGGAGGAGGAGGAGGAGGATCCGTTGAGTTAGTAGCCAAAGAGTCGGCAAACAGAGAGATAAAGGCCTCGGTACCGTCACCATTTCCACCACAGACCTGGTTGATATCTCCGTTGCAGTAATAGTTGCAATTAGAGTCATCAACCTTGAGACTAGGAATCGTATTTCCTGCCCAGCACTCTGTATGATACTGTGTTCCGCAGTATTTAAAGTTCTGCCCGGCACATGCTGAAATGCACATGGGATTGGTGTTATTGTCGTCGCCATAAAGCTGAGTGGACAGTTGACGGCCCGGGTTATTCTCCTTATAACATCCGATGTAGCGGTATCGGCCCCGGTCGCTGCCGGGAAGCAGCGGGGGGGCTTGCTCTGAGACGGCTTGACAAAAGAATTGTATAAACTGCTTCCCGAACGTCGGATCGTTGGTATTCATTGTCCAAGGTGCAGTACCGTTGTAAGGATCGACGTTCCACTGAGATTTGGGGACAGTACATGTGAGGGTAGCATTCGCGCTCTCACCCGGAGCCAAAGATGTTCCTTCAGCAAGATCTACTTGGTTGACAGCTCGAATGAGACCGGCGAGTCCAAAGGGAGGCTTGGAGACGGTAAGAGAAAGGCCGACGCCGCCTGGTGGTGCTCTGTTAGTGACGCGGAATTTGAGTGAGCGATCGTTGTTCTCAGTAACATTTCCAAATGTAAAGGGGGTACCGTTGACATACGGCACCCAGCCAGAGGCATCGGGAGTCTGAAACTCGAGCAGCGCGACCGCAGCAGGCCCAGAAGAGCCAGCGATGGAAACCGTCTGGTTGCCACCATTGGAAACAAACATTACAAAGCCAGAAAAGGTGCCGCTTTCAGAGCCATTGAATGTGATTGTTATAGTAGCGCTCGCTTCCGCTGCAAGGGATGAGGGGATACTCTGCACAACAAATTCGCCGACAGTCAAGTTACCCGAGCCGTTCCATGTTTGCCACGGGCCAGTGGAGCTAGTATTTGAATACAGGATACTTTGGAAAGTAAGAGGCCCATTGCCTAGATTGGTGAGGATCATGGTCTCTGTGACGCCATCCGGGTTCTGTCCAGTAACAACGCCTTGAAAAGTAAGCGTAGTTGGTGCAACTGATAGCAGTGGGCCAGCGCTCTGTCCAGTGCCGGTCAATCGAGCGTGAGTATTGGGACTGTAGCCAGCAACACTGTTTGTCGTGTTGACGACGACATCATTTGAGATGAGGCCAACGGTGGTAGGGCTAAATGTGGCTTGGATAGTAAAGGAATCACCAGCGTTCAACTGAAGCGGCGTGGTGGGAAGGCTTGAGATGCTGTAATCTTTCTTAGAATCAAGCGCAACGCCAGTAACGGTCAGGCCGATCAGGGCTGTGCACTTGACCGGCTGAGAGTTGCTAGTTGCTTTGAGATTAACATTACCAAAGGCAACAGGCGAGGTGCAGTTGAGAGGCGCGTTGACGGGCGATCCAAAGCCATAGAACAGGCCTTGGTTGGTGCCGATGTATACAATTCCATCGCCAAACACAGGTCGGGTGAATTTCATGACACCGGGGATGTTGAACGAGTTGATCATCGTAAGCTTGCCATTTGCGGGAATAGCATTATAAATGCGAAGATTCAGACCTTGTACATCAGTCACCCAAAAGAGACCTGTGCCTGGCTGGCCGTTGAGAGAAGTTGTTGTTCCATGGCTGACACCGAGAATATACGCGTTGGTCTCAGGGCTCTCGGCGACCTTGGTGAACGAAGGAACGCCAGCATTGCAAGAGAATTTGAAGACATTGGAGGGATGCTGAATAACGTTGATGTATATATAGCCACCTTCCAGGGGATAGACACCAGCACCAGCATAGACGGAGTTGTCGTTTTGATAGACTTGAATAGCAGCGTCCAGGTTGTTAGGGCCATTTCTGTAACCTCCGAGGTTGTCCATATTCAGCCAATAGGTCTTGCCACTCTTGCCAGTGACAACGCCAATGCGCTTTATATCGCCGCAGGAAAACTGACTTGGAAGAATCTCAAGAGGACTCGTGCCCAGATCTCTGTCAGCGCCGTCTAAAGCTTGCTTTTCCCATGGCATGAAGAAATCAATCAGGTTTAAGCTGCCGTCGGTGTTGATTGTCATGTGCACGGCGGCTTCTTCCAAGGAAGTAGGGGGGATTGAAGCCCTTGACAGGGACATTGGACAACTGTGACGCGTATCCATTGCCGGTGGCATACCAAATAGAGCCAGCGTCGTCAGATGCGATACCTCCACCAGACATCCAGACTCCTGCACCTCGAATATCATTGGGCACGCCTTTGCCTTCCATGGCGTAGTATTCAACCAGCTTGCCACTGGTCTTGTCCCAGCCGATGATCCAGCCAGTGAAGTTATACTGGACACAGTGTGACGCAAATCCAGCGTAGATGAACTGGCCGGTGTGCAACAATGCAGTGCGCTGATGGTGAATGCCTCCATTGAACATTCGCACATCACTGTTGCGAGAAATGACCCCTTCCAGGGGAACCGGGAAGTTGGGCCTCTCGCTCAGGTCATTGGCATCTAAGGCATGGATGAAGTATCGTCCAGCAGCCAGACCCTGTGGTGTATTTATCGCAGCTTGGTTGGCATATGTCTTTGAGGTGTAGTAGATGGTATCGGTATCAGGATCAATGACACCAGTAGCAGTGACGCCAATATTGGGGTTGATATCGACACATCCATCGAGATCGGCAGCCAGGAAGGGAATGTGCAGGTTTCTCGAAGCCACAATCGCGCCAGTCTTTGCATCGAGCTTGTAGACATTGTTTTGCGTTGTAGCCACATAAACGTACTGCTTAGTTCCACTACTGGGAGTGTAAACGAGAGGCTGAGAGAAAATTTGCTCGGCTGCACCACCGTAGGTGCCAGGAAGGAGAGTCTGGAACAGCTGGCCAAATGAAGAGCTCCCCACGACAGAGGGATCCATATTGTGGTTCCTATTTCCAATTAGTCACTGATAAAGAAACGAAAAGTATCGGGTTCTCTTACGTTTGGTATCCAGCCCTAGAGTTATCACCGCCCCAGGTAATGGTATCCGTCGAGGCCAGCCCTTTGGCCAGGCCGACAAAGGCCGTCAACAGCAGCACGGCTAAACCCATGATTGCGAAGATCAACGATGGATACGAAGCTCAGTTGTGCCCAACGGCAACAAAAACGGCAGAAGATTGCCCATCTTTAAAGAAAACGAGACGATAAGACTCTGGGCTAGTCCGCCAAGAGAATACATGTATACAAGGCGGATATCGCTCGTACTCGATATCAGCACCCATGTCCGAGAGTTGAGAGCTGAACAACCCTGGCCAGGCCACGGAATGGCACGAGGCAGCTGCCATGTCATAGTCTCCCGCTCGGAACCCTTTAGGACCCGTATCTTGCCACTTGGCTAGCTCTACAACTTTGCCCTCACCGGCAGACTGGTGGAGACACGGGCTGATGGTGCATCGAAAACTGCAGCCGCACAGCCGGTGCGACGTGGACGGTGGGAGCAGCAAAACCCACAGACCTGATCTCACTCACCATAGTTCCAAGTGAGCGTACCTCTTAGCAGCAGCAATCAGCCGGGGGGGCTCGGCAGGCTTCCGTAGCATACGATGTAGGGAACCAAGTCTAGAGCTGGAGGCTTAAAGGGTTGAACAAGTCTCACGCGGCTTGGTCGACCGAGCCTAGCGCAAAGCCATCACCGCTCAGCCAGGGCCGAATCAGATCTAGCCGCGGCCTCTAATTCCGGGTGCCTGACGGGAAGCCAGTCCCCTGCAAGGTCGGTGGCGCATAGCGGCATCAAGCGTGGTAGCAGCACATGAAGCTTGCAGTAGATGTGACTGATGGCAATCGATCTCGGCGAGATCCAAGATGGCGCAGCATTAGAGCTGCAAACGAATTGGTCACCTTATGGTAGTACTGTAGGCCTACGTGAGCCGGCGGTGGAGTTGCTGTAGAATGTACGTCCAGATAACAGGTCTTACATGTACACACCACCACCACAGATTACATGTAATAACATCAACACAGCATAAGATCCTGCTCTGTGCTACGGTGGAACAAACCAGGCGCAACGGCAGGCCCGCTTTGGGCTAAAAAGAAGCATGTTAAGATGCATCATTTGAGGCTAGTAAGCAAACTAATACGAATCCTGGTTGTAATAAGTAATAGGTAGTAGCAATTCCAGCGCGCTTGTGTTACTACATGCTGAGCAAAAACGGAACTGCGAGATTCAGCTGCCCTCTCTCTCCCTTGCTTCACGATCAAAGCTGCGTCTATTATTATCCGCCTAGCTGGCAGCTCATTTCCACCATTCTGCAGGGAGCCTGCAGGCAAACCAATATTTCAAGGAATATTTGGCGCCCTGAACAATAGCTAGCGGCATCTCGCTGCGGCTGTAATGCACAGGCTGCATTATCCGGTGCAAAATTTGCGCTCTCTACTCCGTATGGGTGGTTTGTATTAGCCGATGGCCTTGTCTTAGATACGGTGATACCCTGTCTTTGACATATCTCACAGGGCAAGACACCATCACGTTCTATGTACGCCACCAGAAACGGAACCTTGCACACCGATTTGAACTATGCTCCATACCTTGCAGCTCATATAGCAGCTGGAGGCCTATATACTTCCACATACGGGCAGAAGCGCCCCCAATGATACCACCACCTGATTTGGAAGCCAAGGTCTAGATGCGAAATTAAGAACTTGTATACTACATGTGCAAAAATAGCTCTCACAATCCAATATATGTAATTTAAAAAAAAGTTGTCATCAATTTACAGAAGCAAAAAGAGGGTTCCCATGGTCACCGCATGGTCGGAGGATTGATGCCACCCGTATTATTGGTGGCGCAAGACTGCCAGGATATTGGCTGTAAAAGAGAACCCATGGGCAATATTTGCTCTCTAGCGTGAGGCAGAAGGTTCTATATTCCGAATTTTACAAATTTTACAACGGCTATGGTAATTCTCCTTACGTACTAGGCAGAGCCCTGCCATGAATCAGGTCTTTGGCTTTCTGTAGCTGCAGCAGCTGAGCTTGACAACACGAAGATAGAAGAGCATACAAAAGAAAAAGAATAAAGGCATCTCAGATTTGATAAGGCCTCAATTAATAAAGAAACATTGAACTAAGGGAAATGCTAGTGGCCGTCCCTAGTCTCACCCTATCATCTCCAATTATTTCCGGTGGCAATAACACCTCTTGGCTGCAGCAAGCGGCAATATCGCTTTGCAATACTAAGCAGGAATTAACAATTTGAAGTCCCATTTATAATATTTTCTAAGAGTAGTATATTGGCGGGCAAAAGGTAAAGTGCCTACCCGGTTCTTTCAACTTATCTCATGCGTCCAATCAGTACTAAACCCTTATCCAATCTATCGCATTATAAAGCTACTTTGGGTAATCCAAAGTCTCATTGGTACAATCTAATGCATTCATAGAGAATGAAAAAGATGTAACAACTGCAAGAAGTTTAAAAAGAAACATGGATAGTTGCGATTCGAGACTAGATATTATGTACAATATGGATTTATAACAACAAAGAGACAAAACAATTACCCGATGATTCATCAGCTCACGTCAACTCAAAGGAATATTAATGAATCATATGATCCAACAAAGATAAGTCAAAAATTGATGTATGGCCAAACTAACTGATGTGTCTCTAACAAATCTAATAATTTTTATGTGCAAACTAGTCATCCGTCCCCAATAGTACTCAAGCTCTTCCGTCCCTTCTCTTACCAAGCTCCGAATCATACGTCCTCGTTGTCGTTATCGTTCCAACTGTTTGTCCCTTTACGGAGTCTCCGGCTAAGCCTGGGTCCTTAATGCTGGGCATCCGTTGCAATAGGCCTTGCTATTCAATACAGGTTCAGAAACCCCATCTCCAGGCACCTCAAGGGTGAATTCGTTGGGTGCGAAGTTGCCGGAGAGCTTTTTCACTTTGCACCCTGGGCACTTGAAAGGCCATTGAAGAAAATTAAAGATTTTCTTCCGTTGAAACAACCAGCCATCATTCCTCGTCTCACAAGCCTCAAGCCATTTCCCCACAAGTAATCTTTTATCTGAAGTCGATACCGTGTTGTAAAAATTTCGCGTCTGCAAGAGGGTGAAGGATCCAAAGCCAAGGTTAATCTTGGAGTTGAGATATCTTTTCAAGTCCTTAGGCGCTCCGTCCAAGATGTCTTGTCTTTGCTGGTCATCGTTGGAGTTTGGTCGGGGATCTTCATGAATATCGATGTCGCCGTCGTACTCCGACATTTTAAAATATCGGGGGGCTCTCAATTCTGACATAATGACGATATTATGAGAAAACTTGATTCCTCTTTGTCTTTCTAATAGCTGATGATTTTAATGGTAGATTGATGTGGATTGGCTGGCTAGAATATGATTTCTAACTTTGATGGCTGTTGTGTAATGAAATCAACGTCCATTTCTCGTCGTTTATATAGTTTTCCCAAACAGCCTTGTTGCATCACGTACATTCGCATTACGATTGTTTGTAGCACTTTGCATGAGTTCTTTGAACCTGGATTTGAACGCTGGTGGTACACGGGATGCTGTTGTTCACTGTAAAACGATGCCAGGCGTCAAACAACCATTTGTTCCAAAACTTTGCATTTTACACATACAACACAACCAAAGTATTCATGTGCTGTATTTGTGATGGATAGTGAGTGCGATTGCCGTGGTGGTTAGACATCAATGGAGGCTGTGATCGTCGTGCTGTTCCCTTGGAGAAGCTTGTTCAGCTCGGTAACTTTCGAATAAAACTCAAAGATCGGCAATTCTTCTTTTATCATTCGAGAAATTCATTAAAACAAGTCCCTTTGTAATATGTATTGGACAGTGAAGTCACATCGATGAATATTTGGCTAACCAAACTGACAAAGCCGACAGAGCTATTTTATAGGACGGCAACTAGTACAACAAAATGCTCGATGTATCTAGAAAGAAAAATGCAACAAAAGAGAACAAGACCAGAGACGTGCATGTATACGTCTACATTGGCAGCGGATAACATAGCGACAAATTTATCAAGTCATATCAGTTTCGCGGAACTAAGGCCATAGGTCTAAATCAGCGTGCTTGTATTGATCTATCTCTGAACGTGTTTTACATGCCACTACTCATCTTTCCGCCGTTGATGTCGCATTTCGTATTGTCCTCCAGAAAAGCTGCTTCTGCTTGGAGATCTAAACAGACTTAGTATCTGTTTCTCTCTGATGAAAGAGAATAATTATAATCATTCTCCTCGAAATGCCGATCATCGCAGTCTTCGCAACAACCAACGCTCACCAACTTAACTTTACCATCGCTAGCTTTGATATCGAAAGCATTGGCCGTTACATACTTCGAAACAGGTTTGACAGCTTGGCATTCGCAACATTCGAATCTCCAGCCGAGCTTGCCAAAGAGCAACCCCTGCTGGAGCTCGTCTAGCCCTTGGTTGCTTATGACGTCTTTGATAGCCATTATGATCGCGTATCCGTCTTTAGTGCGTAGGTTGCCAGCTGTGCCTTTGTCCCGGATCGACACCCATCTGCCCCCAACCCTAATTTGGGTGTCGAGGGCTCTATTGACAATCCGCACATTCTCCCGTGGAGTATAGTCGCTTACGTAGGCCAAGGACATTGTGATGGTATTCTCCTTCTCCGTAAATGTCTTGGTGCAGAGCTGATTGCTTGGAGATAGCTGCGTGAAAACTGGTGCCTGGAAGATGATGTCTGAGTCTACTTTTCCTTTTCCATTACAAGCAGAAGTGCTAAGTTCCATGCATTATATAGTTTCTGTAAGTTGTCTTGTTTATAGATTCACTTATGTCACGATTGTTTTAAGCAGACCGTATGGCTTCTGGAGCTGTGCATAGCAGCTCATGGCGTCGCTATATCGCCCCTGCGCAGTATCTATGTGATGTATGGCGTGCATTGTACCACTGAAACACTGCTCATCACGCTACAAATCGCATTGTAAACCAGTTGGATTCCCCGCTCCCTTTCATCTGAGACTGTTTTTAATTTCTCGTTTACCCAAAAAAAAATTACTTTATACCTGTGAACGTGATCGACATCACCTTATGGACTACTCTTTTGATAAATCAACGTGCGTGTATTAATATGAATATCCCTAAAAATCCTTTACATGCTATTTCTTATGCTTCCGCCGTTGGTGACTCATTTCCCACTATCTTCTAAAACCCCTATTGCCACCTGAACCATCCAGACAGTTGTAATTGATGTACCTTCCTGCTGAAAGTTGATACTTTCTTCCATCATTCTTCTCTTTTTTGCTGACGACGCCAGCAGCTTCTACAAGGGTCCTTACTCTTAAGAGTAATGAAGTCTTCGGTAACTTGAATAGAGAAACGGTTCCCCAGTTTGAATTCCGAAGCTTCTTTGCCAACGTTGCATCGTTTGCACGTAAATATCCACTCGAGTTCTTCAAAGACCATTCTCGTGTGAACGTGATCCAGCTTGATTCTATCCATTTCAGCACAGATAAATTGCAAAATATCGTATCCGTGTTGGTTGCGTCCGCATACAGCTTCCCTGCCTGCCCTCCGGACTGGCATACGGTGGTCGCCAAACTGAACCACGGCGTCGAGGAATTCATTGACTATCTGCCGATTCACTTGCGTAGTAAGCCCGTTTCGTTGAATACGGTCCATTATGATGATGTTATTGTTTCTTGAAAGATGTCCACTTTGATAGCAGATGAGATGATTGTGTAAGAAATGTTGTGAATGGCTGCGTGAGAAATGTTGCGAATGGCTGCGTGAGAAATGTTGCGAATGGCTGCGTGAGAAATGTTGCGAATGGTTGCGTGAGTAATGTTACTTAGAAGATGAGTTCTGTCTGCTAATTTTCGTTGCAAGCAGCGGTTAGTTCTAAGTATTATATACTTTTCCCATATATCTTTATTACACGGATTCACTCACGTTGCGACTGTTTCAAGCAGTTCACATGGCTTCTGGGGTCGTACACAGGTAGCTGTTCAAGGTGTCGCTATACCGCCTTTGCACCATATCTACGTGAGATTTGTTTCATTTTTTGTTCACGGAAACCTATATTTCGCATCAGTAAACATGATTGAAAAAAGCTATGAAATGTACTTGGTCTTCATTATGTGGTGTTGAACTCTTCATCTTTGTTGCTCCTGTCTTTGAAGCTGCAAAGGTGATGAGTTTGTGAACAATCATAGCTACTGAATATGACATGATTTATTAATGTATCATGAAAGCTGAATTTTTTATATACAAAGACTCAGTTGCAACATTCTTTCGTACAGTAACAATGGGATCTAGACATGAATGCTAGAACCATAGAGGGCGTTCTCAGTTGCAGGTAGATTGGTGATGTTTGGTACGATTCAACTTCTGAATCATATTTGAACTGGAAAAACTCTCATCGGAACAAACGACAATGGTAAATCAATATGCGAACCACCCATAGATCGATTGGCACAAATGTCTTCACAAATTACATGTATGCTGCAATACTTTCTACTTTGGGCATGTTTGCAGCGCCA
Organism: Trichoderma atroviride; assembly: GCF_020647795.1. Taxonomy (NCBI): domain Eukaryota; kingdom Fungi; phylum Ascomycota; class Sordariomycetes; order Hypocreales; family Hypocreaceae; genus Trichoderma; species Trichoderma atroviride. Next base: position 3,509,498 of record NC_089404.1, read on the forward strand.
CAAACAAAGGCATAGAGATCAATGCAAATCAGAGAACCAAGAATTAGCCACAACAAGACAATGCCAGAAGAAACTCTTCTCTTTTTCTTTTGGATTTCTTTGTTTATTCATTTTCCCATTCTTTTGGTGATGCTATCCACAGATAGCCTGCGCCGTGACGCATGATCGTCAATAGCGAGTTAGTCCAGCGCAGTGTTAGCGAATGAGAAAAGAGTACCTCGCTGCAGCTACCAAACGCTAGCTGGCTACAGGTACCGCCTGAGTCACAGAAAACAGCCGCTCCAAGATCGACGGCGGCCGATTGCCGGTCCGAAAATTTTCACCCCACCACGACTGATAAGAGAGGGGCATATTTTCTATCATCGCAACTTTTCTGCTTTGCCTGGGGTTGCATCGTCGCCTCCGGAGCAAAAGCCTTTGTCTGTCCAATCGTCGCATGGCATCAGTGTGATTCTTCTCAGCAGCAGAAGTCCCCAAAATGCCGTACGAGGTCCTCGTTGGCGGCTCGTGCTACACGGCCCCGGATGCCCAGAAGCTGCGGGAGCTCATCAACAAATCCAGCCCCTCCAAGGTCAAGGACATCCGCGGCCAATGGATCTACTATGTGAACCTGCAGGTGTCGTCTCACGACACTCTGGAGCAGGTCGAGGAGCTGCTGCACGACGTCAAGGGCTGGGGCCTGGCTTCCGAGACTGCCGCCAACGCCGTCACCATCTACGCAACGCCTCGCTACATCTCGCCATGGAGCTCCAAGGCCACCAGCATTGCCCACGTGTGCGGCCTGAGGGAGCGAGTCCTGCGCATTGAGCGAGGCCGCCGCATCTCCATTGAGTTTGAGGAGGCCCTGCCCGAGGGCGGAGACGCCGCATTCCGCGATGTGCTTCACGACCGCATGACGGAGCTCTTCACCCCCCATGCGCCGTCCTTGGTGCAGATGTTCGAGTCCAAGTCTTCATCTCCTCTGGTGGCCGTCGACATCTTCGCGGATCAGGAGGATCCGATGCGGATTCTCAGGGAGTACAATCTCAAGATGGGCCTGAGCCTCGACGACTCCGAGATGCAGTATCTCGTCGACACTTTCACCAAGCTTGGACGCCCGCCTCACGATGTCGAGCTGTTCATGTTTGCCCAGGTTAACTCAGAGTATGAGTGTATCCCTGTTTGACTCTCACGAGTGGGCTGCTCACTGTTATACGCAGGCACTGCCGACACAAGGTCTTCAACTCGTCGTGGATCATCGACGGCGTCGCTCAAGACCAGAGCTTGTTTGGCATGATCAGGGCGACTCATAACAAGACGCCCCAATTCACTGTCTCTGCCTACAGTGACAACGCGGCGGTTATTGAGGGCGACCATGCCAATGTTTGGGCGCCGGATTATTCCACCGGCTCCTGGAAGCTCATTCCGGAAGTCGTCCATATCCTGACCAAGGTTGAGGTATGATTTTGCATTGCTGCCTTCTCTTACCCGTAGGCGGCGTTCTAACAAGACTTTGATAATAGACGCACAACCACCCCACGGCAATCTCGTAGGTTTCTCTCAGTCTTTTTTCTCACTTCACACTGGCAGCATTGCATTCACTACTAGTCGTCGTTGGTTGCCGGATCTGCAAGAAACGGCAAATGGCTCGCTTTGAAAACTTTCGCAGTCGATGGAAGCTAATATTCTTTGTAGTCCTTTCCCTGGAGCAGCCACTGGCTCAGGCGGAGAGATCCGAGATGAAGGCGCAGTCGGACGAGGTTCTACTACCAAGGCCGGCCTAAGCGGCTTCTGGGTCTCAGACCTGCTTATCCCTGACAACAAAGCGCCTTGGGAGGCTGACATTGGCCGGCCTAGCCACTATGCCAGCAGTTTAGACATTATGCTCGAGGCACCAATTGGTAGCGCGCGGTTCAACAACGAGTTTGGCCGTCCCGCTCTCGCAGGTTGCTTCAGGACTCTCCTCACACCCGAGGATGCTAATACTAGCTCCGATCTATCGGGCGTCACGAATTGGCGGGGCTACCACAAGCCCATCATGATTGCTGGTGGTATGGGAACTGTTCGGCCCCAGCATGCTATCAAGGAGGAGCAACATGTTCGAGAGGGCGCTCATGTCATCGTTCTCGGAGGCCCTGCAATGCTCATTGGCCTGGGTGGCGGTGCCGCGTCCAGCAGCGACTCTGCAGAAAGCAACGCGGATCTCGATTTTGCCAGTGTTCAGCGTGGCAATCCTGAGGTAAGCAGATGTCTTGCTGAATGATGATTCAAACACCTGGGAAAACAGCTGCTAATAACAGCACAGATGGAACGACGCGCGCAAATGGTCATCAACACCTGCACTGCCCTGGGCGACCAGAACCCGATTGGCATGATCCACGATGTTGGTGCTGGTGGACTGTCCAATGCTCTTCCTGAGCGTGAGTTTCTGCACCCCCTGGTATTGTACAATTGCAGTGCTAACTTTTATCAGTTGTGAAGGATGCTGGATACGGAGGAAAATTTGAGCTTCGCCAAGTGGAGAGTATGGACCAGAGCATGAGCCCGTTGGAGATTTGGTGCAACGAGGCTCAGGAGCGATATGTCCTGCTTATCAACGCTGACGGCATGAACCGCTTCACGAGCATCTGCCGACGTGAGCGATGCGGATTTTCCGATGTTGGAACCGTGGTCTCCAAGGATGAGCACGGAGTCACCAGTCTGATTCTCACCGACCGAGAGTCTAAGGAGTACCCCAGGCCGATTGACTTGCCCATGGATGCTCTGTTTCCCCCTAAGCGCCTGTTGGAGAGAGACGTTGCCTCCAAGAAGCCCAACGTGCTTCCTTTCCATGCCCTGGCCAGCCTGCAAAAGGCATATGGAGAATTGAGCGGAGCTGACTTGTTCAAGAAGGCTGTTGAGCGCGTCTTCTTAATGCCATCGGTTGGCTCCAAATCCTTCTTGATTACCATTGGTGATCGATCCGTCGGCGGTCTCACCGTGCGCGATCAGATGGTCGGACCTTGGCAAACACCTGTTGCGGACGTTGCGGTAACAGCTACGTCGTTCCACCTTGATACCAAGCAAAAGACTGGTGAGGCCATGGCAATGGGTGAGAAGCCTACGCTTGCGATGATCGATCCCGCCGCTTCTGCTAGAATGGCCATTGCCGAGAGTCTGTTGAACATTGGCGCTGCTGACGTCGGGTCTGATATGCGCCGCATTAAGCTCTCTGCCAACTGGATGGCTGCTGTGAACCATGCTGGCCAAGGGGCTGCTCTGTTTGAAGCAGTCCAAGCGGCCATGGAGATGTGCACTAAAATCAACGTCAGCATTCCTGTCGGCAAGGATTCCACATCAATGAAAGCATCTTGGAAGGACGGAGAGCACTCGAAGAACGTCACGGCACCAGTCTCTGTGGTCATTTCCGCATTTTCTACTGTGCGTGAGATTCGCAGCACTTGGACTCCCCAGCTTCGCAGGGTGGAAGACGTTGGCGAGACTTCTCTCATGTTTGTCGATCTCGCAGAGGGACGCAGGGCTATGGGTGGCTCGGCGCTCGCACAATCTCTCGGCGCTATTGGAGACACGGTGCCTGACATGAAGAACTTTGATCTCATCACAGACTACTTTGATGCCCTGTCCCAGCTTCACAGGAGCGGCGTTGTCCTTGCTTATCACGACAGGTCTGACGGTGGTCTGATGGCGACCGTGGCGGAAATGATGTTTGCTGGTCGCTGTGGCGTTGACATGATGCTGGATGGAATCACCAAGTCAGGCAGCCCTGAAGACATCATCGAGGCCATGTTCAACGAAGAGCTTGGTGCCGTGTTCCAGATCCGCACTGAGGATGAAATCAACTTCAAGCGATGCTTCGCTACCTGCGGACCTCCACCTGGATTAATCCGCAAATTCGGTGTTGTTCGAACAACCGGCAAGCAAAACCTCAACATCCGTTACGGAGGCACAACTTTCGCCACCCTTGACCGAACCGAGATGCAGCAGTGGTGGTCCAAGACGTCTTTCGAGATGCAGAAGATCAGAGACAACTCTGCGTGTGCCGAGTCTGAGTTCTCAACCATTGCCGACTCTGCGGACCCCGGCATTACGTACAAGCTGTCATTCAACCCTGCCGAGAAGATTGAGTCTCTGATGTCTCCCATCACCGGCCTCTTTAGAAAGACCCCCCCGCGTTGCTATTCTCAGAGAGCAGGGCGTCAATGGTTACGCAGAGCTCGCCTACGCTTTCAGGGCTGCCAACTTTGAACCCATTGACGTCCACATGACGGACATTCTGGATGGCCGATCACTTGCCGACTTCACCGGTCTGGCAGCCCCTGGAGGCTTCTCGTACGGTGACGTCCTCGGCGCTGGCCAGGGCTGGGCCAAGTCGATTCTGATGCACGATAACACGCGCAGAGAGTTTGCCGCCTTCTTTAAGCGTCCCGACACCTTTGCGCTGGGTGTGTGCAACGGCTGCCAGATGCTCACCAGGATCAAGGAGCTGATCCCCGGCGCCAAGGACTGGCCCACTTTCGTGGACAACACCAGCGAGCAGTTCGAGGCCCGCTACAGCATGGTCAAGGTGGAGGTCGACAAGTCCAAGCCCTCCGTCTTCTTCCACGGCATGGACAGCTCCGAGCTGCCCATTGTCGTGTCCCACGGAGAAGGCCGCGCCTCCTTCTCCTCGCCAAACTCCCTCCAGACCTTGACGGAGTCTGGCATGGTGCCCCTGCGATACGTTGACAACCGCGGCAACGTGACGGAGCAGTACCCGTACAACCCCAACGGCAGCCCGATGGGTGTTGCCGGTGTGTCCAGCCCCGACGGCCGTGTCGTCGCCATGATGCCTCACCCCGAGCGCACTATTATGGCAGACATTACCAGCTACGCGCCTCCAGAGGATCTTGAGCAATGGGGCGAATTCGGCCCCTGGCTGAGAATGTTCCGCAGTGCCCGCAGATGGGTCGGTTAGAGAGACTGACGTGTGACTTTTTACTGACAACTTGTTTCCATTTATATGTATAGTAAAAAAAAAATCGAAACTTCAGAAAATATTCAACACTGTGGAAGGCGTAGGGTGGATTGATTGATTACGGACTGGTTTTACAAGGATAGGGGAATTTTTTCCATACAAGAACAAATCAAGATTGAACATTGCAACATATTGTAACTTGAGCTGTATAACTCTTTTCTTGTGCGACGATGAATGTTTTTTGAGTATTGTGTGTGCCACTTGCGCATTTCCCACTTGCAGTTTAAACAGTCATTTTGATTCGGCCGAGTACCTATACAGGCCCAGCTCGCTCAGGGGTATTTCCTGCCCTCCTTGATGCTATTGAATTATATAAAAAGAGAACATGCCGAATTATCATCAGCTGCGCCTATTCGCCCATTTCAAAAAAAAAATTCAAATTGTTCTTCTTTCAAATCGTTTACAATGCTGGCCCTTCCCATGCATCCCTCCACAGCCTGACATGCCACGACTGTTTATGCGGAAAGGAAATCTGCCTCTCCTTTCCAAAACCCGCTTCGTCTAGATGCCGCAACATTCTATTCAGGTATTAGTAACAAAGCAACATTTTAAAGAGGACAAGGGGAAAATGGTTCTTACCTCTCATTATCAATCCTCGGCTCCAGCGACACGCTCATGGTCCGATTATCCGCAATAAAGCACCAATGCACAAGACTCGTCAGCCACGCAGGCACTCTGCCCCTCGCCCACTCCTCGCCAATAAAGACATGAACGCCACGATCAAAATCGCCCGCGCCCGTGGCCAGGTGTCGACCGAGAATGTCCTCCTTGACCCAGTATATCTCAAAGTAGCCAAAGGGGGTGCCGTCCCACGCAGCAATAACGGGGAACGAGTGCCGCTTCTGGAGGGCGTCTTCGAGGAAGCCGGGCTTGTACTCGCCCCAGAACTCGCTGACTCGGGGTTTCGCCATCCACGTTTGGAGCAGCTGCATGTCTGTTAAAGAGGTCAAGTGTGCGTGTTCCGTGGGCTTGGATCCAATGGGGCCTAGGTAGGGCACTGGTTTCGTCGACGTCGAGGCAACCCGCAGAGACAGGTATCGTCCAACACTGGGTACGAAGCGCGAATAGAAAATCTCCCCCATCCTATGGGGTTTCGGCCGCACCGGGTGTCGAACGCCGTCTGTGAAGGTGTACTGCAGCGGCGGAGGAGGAAAATACGTCGGGAGATGCGACGACGAGTAAAAGGGCCCCAGGGGCACGGTATGCGTCGTTGGAACGCTCGTGGGCATCGGCCCGCCCGGCAGATCGTTATCCATGCGCGCGAGGCTGTCCATGGACGGGTACTGGCTCATGGCCAACTCGCTGTGGGGAGAGCTGGGACGACTAGTCACCGGCGACCCGGGCACAGACGAGAAGGCGCGGTTGTTGGGCTGCAGCGTGAAGAGGAACAGGTGGCCCGGGATCTGCCAGAACATGCGCTGCGAGACAAACATGCGCGCCCACTCGTCGCCGCCGTCATCGGGGCTCGTGCCGCACGACGAGTCTGCCGCGGCAATCAGGCCCATGCGCTCCAGCTTGGGGATCAGGTTGCGGCCGCGCAGCACGCCGTCGCGCTTGATGTTGATGCGCCACTCGCCGCGGGGCTTCGCATCGTCGGGCGTGTCTCTGGCGGCGAGCACGTCGAGCTGGGCGCTGGGCTTGGGCTGGTGGAAGTACCAGTACAGCGTCACCCACAGCATCATGGCGATCTGGCGCGTGGGGCTGGCGGCGGGCTTGAAGTCGGAGTTGGACGGGTTCGAGATGGACGAGATGAAGAGCGTGTCGTTGAGCAGCGTCGGGCGCACAAAGGGGTGCACGCGCGTCTTTGTGCGCGACGACGCCGGCCGCGACGATCGGCTGCGGTTGCTGTAGTCGTCGTTGTCGTCGTCGTTTTGGCTCTCTTTATCGTCAGCCTCGTCGGCATCGCTGCGGCGGCGGCGCTCGTAGGGCTCAAAGGGCGACTCGACCTCCTCCTCGGTGTGCAGCACGACGTTCCAGCCGACGGGGAAGGCGTTGGGGTGCATGTTCATCTCGTGGCTCTTGAAGCCGAGGCCGGCGAAGACGGGCGTGACGGTGAAGGTCTGGCCATCGGGCAGATGCAGCAGCTGCGGCGCCATGGCCAGTGTGCTTTATTGTGCCTTGTTATGCTCGAGGAACTGTGCAGATGAGTAGAGGAGATGAAGACGTCAATGGGTGCAGGATCGAATAGATGGATGTCGTAGCATCAGCGGCAGAGGATGGTGTCTGAGCTGGATGTGATGATGGTGTGGGGAGAGCAAAAAGAGCCAGCGGGGGCGGGGTAACTGCAGCAGCTGAAGAGGAGCTGTTTGCAGAGCCCTGGAGCGCTTATGGCTGTGCCCCGGATTTATATCCCCAGTGGTTGCAGTGCAGGTACAATTCGCTACAGCTACAGCCTTGCGATACAGAGAGATGGAGTTCTGCTGTTTGTCAGATGCTAACAATGAGAGCGGGTGACATTCCAGCACCCAACACCAACAGCATCTCCATCACATGGTTTGATTCCCAATACGACGATCCTTCTCTCACCCGCTTCATGCCACAGCCGACAAACTCTGTACAAACAAACATCCGCCAACGGCTGCTGTGGTCTGACCAAGCACAAATAGTCTTGCGCCACTGCCTCTTTATGCTTGCTTTCGAAGCTCCAGACAGCTGATGGTGGCACACTAGGCAAATAGACCCATTTCGGCTGGACGGACCGCGTCGTTGATCCGGCAAAGGTCGCCGAGTCATGTTCTCCGCCGGAAGCTGTCTTAGGTAAGAGAGTTGGAAACAATGCTCTTCTCTTTGCTTACTTTGCTCCTCTACCTTATGCTATAGACTATAATTCCAGCTCGCATCTACATCTACAAACGCCATGATATATATATACGATGCAATATATGTAAACTCATTGCCTCATAAAAGAAAACCTTTACTCAGACTTTACTCCTCCTTTCTCTTCTTCGGCTGCTGCATCGTGTCGTCATCACCGACAACATCATCCTCATCCTCATTCTTCTTCCTCCCATTCCTCTCCTTCTCCAGAATCTCCTTCACCTCCTCTCCTCCAAGATCCTTCATCTCGTCCCAGTCATACCCGTACTCCACCGCCGCAGCCTTGATTTCTCGCCGCAGCGTATTCGCCTCGTGCACCAGGTGCTCCCACTTCTGCGGATCAAACCCTCGCTCCTGGTACAACGCGTGCTGCCGCCGCGACACCGTGATGTTCATCGCCGCCTTGTAGCTCAGGTCTCGGCTGATGAACAGGAACCACAGGTAGCCGCCCATGATGGTTGCGAGCCCGGCCAGGTACGTGACCGGCTCGACCAGATCCCATCCAAACTCGGTGTGGAACGTCACGTAGTAGACAACTCCCCACCAGGCGGCCAGAGCTGCGAATCCTCCCTGGGCCAGGCGATGCGCCCCCTTGTGCGCCAAGAGATCGCACTCCGACTTGATCTTGCTCATCTGGTCAATGTCTTTCGACATCCGCCGGAGCTGCAGCCGCATGTAGTACGTCCGATCCCTGAAACTAGGCACCGCCACCCGCAGCTCATGGTGGAACCCTTCAATGTTGATTGCAAACTCGCGGCCCCGAGCCGCATCTCGGATGAAGTCGCCAACCTCTGTGCTGCCACTCCATCGAACCCAATTCGCCTCCTCATCGTTTGTGGGACCCTCGCGGCCCAGTCCAGAGTACGACGCAACATTGCTCTTGCCGCGCTCGCTTGATTTGCCGGGAGTCTCCTTATGGTCGGCTTCGGCTCGGAAGATGATGTCGGGTAGCTTTTCGCGGCCTCGGACAACCAGGGGAGGAATCTCTGCCTGTATCAGCCGCTCGAGGTATGAAAGCGGCTGCTGGGGATGCACCAGCAGCGCCAGCGGTTCTACCCTTTTCCCGTTGTTCTTGTAGTCTTTGTCTTCCGATTCGTTAATCGTATCTTGCTGGGGGTGGAATGGCATGGGCAGTATAATCTTTAGCAAGCGAGTCGGCGTCGTGAGAACCCGTCCTGCAAACTCAACATGTCAGTTTCCCAAGGTCGATTGTTTGACATGTATAATTTGAAAATACCTTTGGACTCGTCTCCCCCAGAAGGATCCGGCGACGTCTCTTTGTACTGCTTGCTCCCACTCAACCGGTGCCACGGCCTATCATCAGCCTTTTTCTGCGCCCCATGGCGTTTGGCGTCTTTCCCATCCGCCTCCTCGCCCTTTTCGGGCAATTTCCTTGACTTGCTCTTCGATTCGTCCTCGTATACCGCTTTCGAAGTCGAAAAAGCCCTTGAGGGCACGTGAAATCGCTGCTGGATGCTTGGTTGAAGCCATTGGTGCGGTCTCGTGCAGTTTGCGCCTCGCAGCAGTGCCCGCGGCCTGGAAATCAGCGGCAAGACGCCGAGGCTTGATCGCGCACTAGCCGCAAACATTGCATATTAGAGCCTCGTCAGTCATAAAAAAGTCGAATTGAGTATGATTGATGGGATAATCCAGGGTCAGGGTCTTGGCGGTATAAATACAATGGAAGCCAAGAAGCTGGACCGTGAAGCTGGTTCCTTGGAAGACCAATAATGATGACGTCATGTGCCGCGTCGGCGATCAATTGTGGCTCCCCTGCAGCCAATCCGTGTTAGTGCTCTCACCATTGAAATTGCCAGTTTCAGCTTGCAGAACGATACAGTAGTAATGGCAGCAAGAGACAAAGCGTTGAAGCCCATTTTATTCAACTCATTAAATTTGGCTGGCATGGTTAAATTTTTATAGGGGTTGTGAATAAACTCAAGCCCATCCGTGGTGGCTTGTATTAGTGCACTGCGAGAAACTCAAGCCAGAAGGAAAGCAGAAGAGGCTTTGTAAGAGGATTCGACCGAAGGCTACTTTCTTCGCAGCATAAAGTTAAATATAGAAATTATAAGTGTAAAAAAGAGGCCGTTGGCACGGCAGCGCGGTATAAAAGAAGCTACAAGTCAGTATTGGCTTGTTTCTCTTTAATCGCTTCCTGTCTGACCCGCCGTTCCTCTTCTCTGAGACGTCGTTCTTCATCTCGAGCTTGGTGCTCCTCCTCAAAACGCCACTGCTCCAAGAACATCTGCTTCTCTTGGGCAATATGCTCCTGTTCTGTCTTCTCCAACAACTGTGAAACTGATGAAAGAAGCTACAAGGCAGTATTGGCTTGTCGTCTTTAATTGAAAATGCCCTGGAAATCCACATGGTTTATGGATTCAGACTCTGATTAAGCTCTATGGCGCTTCTGGGTGAACCTTTTTCGAAATTGAGACCAAAGCCTATTCTACAATTAATCAGCCATTAGGGACCAACAGTGTATATATTGCGCCCCTTTTCCCCAAATGTCTGCTTCTTTCTTTCTTTTTACATCGCATCTCTACGAGTCAGTCTTGGAAGTTCATACAACGTCTTGCTGCAGTAACTACTTGTACATTCGGCATCCCAGACTTTATCGCTTCTGGATACGGATATACACTTACGCCTGCTTTTCTATTGACATGGTATGTCTACACAATCTTCCCATCAGCCTCTTTGTCTAGATTATATTTACCAACTTAATGTCCTATTGTGACATCTTATAGCTATAGTGTATACGCAGGCCAATACTAGACTTTACACCTTTTGCCACACGAGCGACGTCCCTTCTCTCACTACACAATGAACCCCATCTCTTCCAACCCCGTCTCTTCCAACCCCGTCTCTTCCAACCCCGTCTCTTCCAATCCTGTCTCTTCCAACCCCGTTTCTTCCAATCCTATCTCAACCACCAGGGGAGACGATGACAGCCAAGAAAATGACGCTCCCTTCGTAAACGCCCTCCCACGTCCTGGGACTGCCCAACGACAACCCGTGGCATCGACCGCATACCAACTCGGCCCTCGAATCCGACAGACCAAGAAATATCTTGACTTTGCCATATACGAAGACGAGACGGTCCACCCAATACCACAATCCCGCCGTGAATACTACGGCAGCAACCTCCCAGCCCTCGCCGACATCTTCAGCGGGAGAAAATACAGTTACGCCCCGCATAATGTGTGGCATCGCGGGCTCTACAACCTCATCCATGGAGCGTCCATGACGGAGATGATATTGTCAAAAACACGTTGATAGCCGTCTAAAGGAGCCTCGGCGAGGTGGCTCTAAGTACAACGCGCCACCGGGTGCTACGAATGGGTTGCCGCGTGCGATCCTCAGGACGTCTGGCTGTGGTTCCAAGATAAAGAATACCACCTACTCTGGAGCACGACTCGGGAGAGACTCTTTGTCATCTTCCTTGGGAGGATGGCACGGATGTTGAGGACAGCGAGGAGGCCCGCCTGGTGATGGTCAGAGATGAGCCCAGGGCCCAGCTCATTAAGACGACGTTTGAGAGACTGGGCATTCAGAACCTGACTGTGGAGAAGTATAGGCTCAATGTCCATTTCACCCCTCGTAGAGAAGATATGCACGTCATTTATAGACGTAACTTTACGGAGAATTAACGGCGTCACATTGACGTGCTTTTCCCGGGGCATTGGGCGCCTGGACAGGAGAGGAATCAATGAGGTGGTGTATCATGCGATATGCGAGGGACGTGATGTCGTGAAGCCCACCTGGGATGCTGTTCTTACGATCAGCAACGTAGGAACGCATATGTAGAGTCAAAAAAGCTTACTCTATCTATGATACGGGATCTGTGGCTACTATATAGGTGTGGGTGACTTCATCCATCTTTCCTTTCCCGGGGATGTCAGGGCAAGCGTCCCCCAACATGGTGAGATGTACCGGCCAGGGTATAGGTTTGAGGGGGGGTAATATGACTGTGACTGCGGCATGTTGTTCTAAAGACGTTGCGGTTTAAAGGGGCTATATGGCGATGGCGTTTATATAGGATTGATGCCCAATCATTCGATATTGTTTCGGCTTGGATCGGCAGATTCAAGCCTCAATACCCTTTTTCAACGTCTCGGATTTCTTTTGTGATGATAATTTTGAATACTATTCTGGAAAAACTAGAACACATTTGTTTCAATGAAATACAATACAAGATTTAACCACAATGGCGCCTGTTTCTATTTCCACTGCCGATTTATTGAGAATCTGCAAAAAATGATCCAGACTAAGATGACGAGGATGACTCGATCCGTCTTGCGGCGGATGCGGTGACTGTCCTCCTCGTTACAAAACTTAGGTGCTGATAGCATTAGTTACTAGTGTAATAGATTGAATCATAGGTGAGCTCGACTTGGCTTCTTTTTTGCCGCAGTCAATGTCCATGCTGGCTTTTTTGTGTCTTTCGTGGGTGTTGCGAGCTTCAGTTCCGAGGACAGAACCATCAAAAAACTGGCGTAATAAGGCTATATTCAAGGATTCTTTTTTTTTTTTTTCTTCTTTTTTTCTTGGTTCTTTCTTTCGGGTTTTTTTTTTTTTTTTTTTTTTTGTTTATGAAAGTATTAAACGATGTAGGTCCTTGATTGATACGTCATAGATATTTTATTGAGTAGCTGCACCCGGAGTCACTCAAGAAATACTTGGGATATTGGCGACGTTTTCCAAACTCAACCAACAACGTACAAACTATAGTACTACGCTTCCAGTGCACCAGAGGGACAATCATGATTCGAGATCAGTCCCAAGTGTCATTTGGCTTGGGATATCTGGGTTGCGTTGGCTTTCACCAAGAGATATTCTTCACAGTATCATAAGTCGTATGGTGTAGATACCTCGCCGAGCGTGAGGAAACCCGCATTTCGGCAAGGTTCAATACTAGCCAACGTTGGGTATTATGTTTGATGAAACCTCAAACTGTAAAAATAAAACTATCAAACCATCTACCAGAAGCTGTAACACAAGATAGATGTCCGTTTATAGGATCGCCTAATGTTGCATCGACAACGGCTCGTACTCGTATTCCCCCAATCTTGGACCCTGCAAGCTAGCGGCTGTTTAGGCGTGGTGGGGGTTGCAGCAGGCCCCGCGCCAGGCGAAAAAGAAAATCGCTTCTGGCCGCCACCAATGGTTTGGCTCCAAAGGAACAAGAAAGGAGATGAATCGAGCAATTAGCGGCGCAAATACAGAGCAGGGCGCTATAATTTAGCGCCTAATCAGATAGCATGCGGGTGCCTGAGCTGGGCGGTGTGAAAGTGATGAATTGGCCGTGCTAGTCGCTTTTGCGCCCAACACCATCCATTCTCGCCAACTTCTCCTAATCGCCTTCGAGCATCTCGTCCCATTGTTCTCTCTTGCAGCAGTCGTTGAGATACCGGTCGCACAAGAAACAGGACAGAGCCACGCAGACCCCAGTTCCGTCACTTGTCGCATTTCACAGCATCAGCCTTCGCCATGTCAGACACAAAGGTCTACCGCGCGAGCACCACCGCTCCCGTCAACATTGCCGTTGTCAAGTACGTCCAGGCATTGAGCCTCGAGAGTTGCTGCAAGGAGAAACAGACAATCAGAGAAGAATAGACTGCTAACATCAACCAGATACTGGGGCAAGCGCGATGCCAAGCTCAACCTCCCCACCAACAGCTCCCTCTCCGTGACGCTCTCGCAAAACGACCTCCGCACCCTCACCACCGCCTCCTGCTCCTCCACCTACTCGGGCGACGACAGCCTCCTCCTCAATGGCGAGCCCTCTGACATTTCCGGCGCGCGAACCCAGGCCTGCTTCCGCGAGCTGCGCGCCCGCCGAGCCGCTCTCGAGGCTGCCGACGCCTCTCTGCCCAAGCTGTCGACCTTGCCCCTGAATATTGTCTCCGAGAACAACTTTCCCACAGCCGCTGGCCTGGCCTCGTCCGCTGCTGGCTTCGCCGCCCTCGTCCAGGCCATCGCCAACCTCTACGAGCTCCCCGACTCGCCCGCGGAGCTGTCCATCATTGCTCGCCAGGGCTCTGGCTCTGCCTGCCGCAGTCTGTTCGGCGGCTACGTCGCCTGGAGAATGGGCGACAACAAGGACGGCAGCGACTCCAAGGCTGACCTCGTCGCCCCCGCATCGCACTGGCCCTCCATGCGAGCCCTGATTCTGGTCGTCAGCGCCGCCAAGAAGGGCGTCTCCTCCACCTCCGGCATGCAGCAGACCGTCGCCACCTCTGGCCTCTTCAAGTCGAGAATAGAAACCGTCGTGCCCGCCAACATGGCCCTCATGGAGGACGCCATCAAGAACCGCGATTTCCCCAAGTTCGCCGAGGTCACCATGCGCGACTCCAACTCGTTCCACTCCACCTGCGCCGACACCTACCCCCCATCTTCTACATGAACGATGTTTCCAGGGCCGCAATCCGCGCCGTCGAGGCCATCAACGCTCAGGCGGGCAAGACCGTCGCCGCCTACACCTTTGATGCCGGCCCAAATGCCGTCATCTACTACCTGGAGGAGGATGCGGCCACAGTGCTGGGTGCCTTTGCGCCGCTCGTCGCCGCCACGGAGGGCTGGAAGGAGGGAAGCGCCGCAACCGCCACCGTCAAGCTGGACGAGGGCATTGCAAGCACAATCAAGGAGGGCGTCAGCAGAGTGATTATGACGGGCGTTGGCGAGGGTCCGCAGAAGACGGAGGAGTTTTTGATTGCTGAGGATGGCACGCCTGTGAAGCGATAGAGGGGGCAAGTGACAAAATTTGGCGTTTTGACGGGATGTAATGAGCTGTGCATAAGTCTCCAGCGAACAAAAAGTTGATACACATCTATAGATGCATTAGAGACGGAAAATAATTTATTTTGAATAATCACCATGTTTAAAATCCGCTGATTGGCCGTTGCGTGGCTCAGGCAGCTGCCGGTACTCTATATTTTCTGCCACTTTTGATTCACCTGCCATGCGCAACCTCACCCCTGCAACAGACAGCTTTCCTTCTGCACCATTCACGCCAAGCCTGGCACACGCTTCACACTTGACTCTCTTTTTCCTCTCACCTAATTTGAGTCTTTCTGTTCTCTCATTGTATTGTTGCTGTCCCTTTTTCATTTTCTAGGCAGCCGCGTACCGCGACTCTCCCTACATCTACAGGCCCAGCATCCATTTCAAGCTTACTGCTGCGCCTGCAAGCTTGAGGTGAATCAAAACAGCCATGTTGCCAGACGAGGACGATCCGATGGAGAAGATGACGGATCTGCTGGCCTGGGGCAACGATGTCGAGATTGTAGAGCTTGATAAATCAGGCCACCCGCAGCAGCAATGGCTCCATGCCCACGACGGCCACATCTTGCCTGTGAGCTCTTCCATCTCTCTTTCTTCCCCTTCCACCATGCGTATCCGAGAAGCACATCAGACTCTAATCATCAATCTAGATTCAGTTCAAGAAAACATCCAACAGCCTGTTCTCCCGCTCTTTTCGAGAATGGCGCAAGGCAATCATGGACTCGTTCCTGCCTGTCGGATTCCCGCACTCCGTCTCAAAAGACTACCTCGCATATCAAACGTTTGATTCTCTCCAGGCCTTCTTTTCCACCATCAGCTCGCTCCTTGCCAACCGTGCTCTGCTTCAGGGTCTGGGAGTTGGCGATGCCTCGTCTTCCGCTACGTTTGCCCTTCTTCTCACAATCATGAAGGATGCCATGTCTCGCATTGCCACCATCGTCTTTGCCCACCGCTTCGGACTTCGCATCGAGCCAGATGCCAAGCGATACCGTTTCCTGGCCGATGTTTTCAACGACAGCGCCTTCTTCTTGGAGCTGTACAGTCCGTATCTGGGCTCGTGGGGCAAAGTCATTGCGCTCAGTACAGGTCAAGCGCTCAGGGCTTTATGCGGTGTTGCCGCTGGTGCCAGCAAGGCGGCGCTGAGCGTCCACTTTGCGAAACATGATAACCTGGCAGAGCTCAACGCAAAGGAAGCCAGCCAGGAGACAGCTGTGGGATTGATCGGTCTACTTGTGGGAACGCTGGTGGTCAAGATGATTGAGGATCACTCCAGTGTTGTTATTCTGATGATTCTCCTTGTTATTGCCCATCTCGGGACGAATTATCTTGGCGTCCGCAGTGTCTGTATGGCAACACTGAACCGCCAACGAGCTACCATTGTGTTTGAAGAATTCCTCAGAAGCGGCAAAGTCTTGACTCCCGAGCAAGTGGCCGAAAGAGAAAACATCATCTTCTGGAATCCCATCATGCGCAATCTTCATGGAAAGAAAGTAGTCCACGTCGAATTTGCCGAAGGCTATAGCCACGCCATGAGCTGCTCCGATCCACATGACAAGCTCATCATTGTCGATGGCATCAACCATACCCGGTTCATCTGTTCTCGCGTCCCTGGTCGTGTCACTCCCATCAAGCTACTTCTCTGGGTCGGAGCTCAGCCTATCGATGCCATCCGAGCCTGGTTTGCCGCTATGGAAGTCGCATGGCTGATGGGCGACAATGGCGCATACACGCAGAAACTGGACCAAATGTTCTGCGACGCCGGGGTCGAGGGCAATGGCAGGAAGTTTAGCATCGCGGGCAGGGACAGGGATAGTGATTTTGTGCCAAAGTTTAACAGTCCCGGCCTCTGGGCCAAGCTGGCAGAGCAAGGCTGGGATGTTGAGACGCAGTCTTTGGAGACGAAGGCCCCTGTGCGGCTGCAGATTCGGCGTGCGCGCTCGAAGAAGGCCTAGATGAATTCTGCTTCCAAGAGAAGTGCGATGATGGATACGCTGCGGAGAGGTTTCGCTTCCTGTTCACCAGATGTGGCTGGTACTGTATTATACAAGTTAAACGAAGGTGGGACATGACGATGGAATGATAGATAGGACCATAAAGATGGAATGACAAGTCGCAGCTACTCGTATGAGCAAATCTCTTATAATCATAATTGTACAGGGAGATTGAATTATACAAAGAGCCTCACCAGCTCTGCTTATATCTGTCTAACGCAGCATGCTTTTTTATACCCGGTCCCAAAAACGCCCCATTTTATACATCTCAAACATGAATCATACCAAAGGAGAAGCACATCACCCCGTTCTTTCAAGTCTCCTTTCTCTCATGCAAGCCCAGTCCACTTCCAAGCCCGCATCTTCACACCCTCCCACGTATTCAGCTTCGGCCGCACATCGAGATAGAAACTCGGCCCTCCGGCCGTACCGCCAGGCCGGCCGGCGTAAAAGTCAATCACGTAGTCAACGCGGGTGCCGCAGCGGTCAATGACCCAATCGTGGCGGTCAAAGGGCGCGGTGTAGCCGAGGATGGTGTTTATGCGGGCGGTGGGGGTCATGCGCTCGCTTTTGTTGGCGAAGGAGGTGAGTTTGGGGCCACCGCATCTGTTCAACCACCATGTTAGATGTGAATCTCCAATAGAGGGAGAGAGGTTACGCACTTTGAATCAATGAGATACGGAGCCTCCCACTCCTTAATCTTCTCCCACGCCCGCTCGTTGACGGCATTGTGGATCGGCACAACCGTCCTCATGTCCACCTCGCGAGCGTCATAGCCCTTGCGCTTCATGGCGTCGAAGAACATCTTCTCCGAGGGGTAGACCCAGTTGCCCGAAGCGTCGCGGCCAGACTCAATCTCGGCATTGGACGGGTTCGCAGAGGCGCCGTGGTCGACGGGGCAGTCGTCTGCGTCTGCGGAGAAGGATCGCGGGATGGACGAGGTTACGCGGCCGTTGTCGAGGCCGGGCTGGGCATGTGAAGGTATCGTGGGGTGGTTGGCGGGGAGGGTTGGCGTCTCGGGAGACCAGATGAGGGAGGAGATTTTCTGGGTCCACGAGGATGTTGCTTTGGAGGAGTGGTCGACAGGGCATGTTGCCGGTTGGGTTTGGTTTGGGAGTTGGCTCTGCTTGGAGGCTTCGGCGGCGCGGGCGGCTTGGAGCCAGGCATCGCGGGTTTTGTGGTCGACCGGACAGGAGTCGGCGTTGTCTGCCATGCTCGATGCTCTGTTGTATTTTCTATTAATTGGTGTTGATGTATGTTTTTGTATTTTGAGCTAGTTGGGTGCTTGGATAGCTCAATGGGATGTTGAAAGAGAGGTTTGTGGCTGGCCGAATTGGAATTCAGAGATTAATAATTTTTTTTCTGGATGCTGGCGCAGACCGATATGGGACGTTTTTGCGATCGCGACATTGTTGGCTTGAGCCGAGAATTTGCCGGGATGTATGTGATATTACGGACACTTGATAACATCTACTATTTATTACAAGAAGTACAGTAATTGATATCTACGGATATAAATATTGGTATGGATTGATAAAAAAATAAGATAAAATAAAGTGAGAGAAAGTAGTCGAGTGGGTTGATACGAAGAGCTGGGTAGTAAAATTGTAGGGTGAGACCCAGTGCAAGTTGACAATCTTGTCATATGATCAACTCTGGCGTCAACCTTCTCAAGCCATTCATATCCTTGTCATCATAGATTTCAGTCCTGTAATATTTATGTTGCTATTGTATGATTCAAACACTTTTTTCTCAAAGCTATAGGCAGTCAGAATTGTTATCGTGGTCCACATTTTGTCTCCGTGGTGGGTATTATGAAATCATACAGCGCTCTTCTGAAGTCATGCAGATGACATCGCCGAGTTTCTATCAGATATAAATACTGTGAAATCACTGCTCAAGTCTTGAATCTCATAGCAGTAAAAATTCATTCTTCTTAAAAAATCGCTCAGATTATACCGTGATATTCTCAAAATGCCCAACTACGAGGAAATCTCACGTCGTGCCGAGGCCGACCTCAACACCTACCAATCCAAGACTGGCAACGCTCGTCCACAAGGCCTGGACGACGCTGGTGTCAACTCTTATGCGGAAAAGAAATTCGACTCTGCCAAAGTCACCTACGGAGATGACTTGAGCACAAATAGAGGCTACAACAAGCGTATTCCTCCAAGCGAGGGAGGAGACCTCGATGCCCGCGGCAGGTGAGTCAACTTAATGGAGTCGTGTGATACCTCATCAAATGCCAATTCACATGGCTTGAACAGACAAGCTACAGGCAATCTCTACGAAGGTAAAGGAGGACCCGACGACAAAATTGCCGAATCATACCGTCAGCAAGGCGGCCAAAACGACAACGATGTTGTAAGCGCACGAGTGCCCGACACTGAAGGCCTCGGCAGCGCCAACGATATTGCGACGCAGGGAAAGATTGCGTCCAAGACAAACGTTGGCAGCAATCCGGCGGGACCTGGAGGATCGAAATTCAAGGGCAGCGAGTATTATACGCCTGAGAGCGTGCCCGATAGCATCTCTGCAGAGGGGTGGATAGCGCCGGAGAGTGTGACGGAGGCGAGTCGCGAGACGGAGGGGTATTCAAAGTGATGAATTGATAACATGTAAAAGCGAAAACATGAATGAATGAACATCAATTGTATCTGTTTCTTTTTTCCCCAAGTCGTGGTGTAAGTGAGCGTGTAAGTGCCGGCTAGTGCGTCATAGTCTGTCACTGCTTATCGGCCTTATCGCTAGCCGCGAGCGCATGTTGTAGCGTGACCTGCTGAGCCGCTACTCTACAGCATCCCCAAGCTTAATTCAGAGCTCATCAGCCCAATGATGCTCTTTTCTCTATCATGAGTCACCCGTGGTGCTTGATTCCTTAGAATGTCTAGCCAGTCCCCGTCTGCGTCGGGGCTTCTTCCCATGCCGGGATCGCCGTCGTCCTCGTGGGCAGTCTACGGCTCTCGGTTTACGAACTTGGTCAAGCATCCCAGCACGAGAGTCGTGGTTGCTTTCTGGCTACTTGGTGCGCACTCCAACCCGATCACTAGCCATGCATATCCAGTGCGACATGCAACTGAGCTAACAATTTGTCTTGCGATAGGCCTAATCAATAATGTGCTCTATGTCATCATCCTCTCCGCCGCCCAAGACCTCGTCGGCTCGCTGCCAAAAGGCGTCGTCCTCCTCGCCGATGTCGTGCCCTCGTTCTTCACAAAGCTCATCGCCCCCTATTTCATCCATCGCGTGCCGTACCCAATACGAGTCCTCGTCTTCATCGCGCTATCCGCTGGCGGCATGCTGATGATTGCGCTTACGCCTCCGTCAAAATCGGTGCCTGTCAAGATGGTGGGCGTTGTCCTGGCCAGCCTGAGTAGCGGCGGAGGGGAGCTCAGTTTCTTGGGACTTTCTCATTACTATGGACATGTGAGCTTGGCGGGATGGGGATCTGGCACGGGCGCGGCAGGGCTGGTCGGCGCTGGGCTTTACGTACTATTGACAGATTGGTGGGGATTCACCGTCCAGCAGAGCCTGCTCTTCTCGGCGTGTCTCCCCGCCATCATGTTCATCAGCTTCTTCTTCGTGCTCCCGCTAGAACCGCTACGACAAGGCAGTGCGCTAAAAGAGTATGATGCTGTTCCCGGAAGAGACGAAGATGAAGTGGATGGAGACCCGACGGAGCAGGAATTGGCGGCCAGTACTTCTGCCCTGCTTGCGCCAGAGCCTTCTGTCCTTTCGGCAAACACCGCCTACGCGATGAACAAGGGCGATGGACACTCGCTCAAGAACAATCTGCGAAGAGCAAAATCGCTGGTGATTCCATACATGGCTCCTCTGTTTATGGTATACGTTGCCGAGTACACCATCAACCAGGGCGTCTCACCAACGCTGCTCTTCCCACTCGAATCGTCGCCATTTAAAGAGTACCGCGAGTTTTATCCGTTTTATGGATTTCTGTACCAGCTCGGCGTCTTCATCTCGCGATCCTCTACGGCCTTTGTCCGCATCCACCACTTATACATTCCATCTCTGCTCCAAGTGGGCAACCTCATTCTGCTGACACTGCATGCCATGTTCTTCTTCATCCCCTCCGTCTACATTGTGTTCATCATCATCTTCTGGGAAGGCCTCCTCGGCGGCGCCGTCTACGTGAACTGTTTTGCCGAAATTATGGAAAAGGTACCCGCTGAAGAACGAGAGTTTAGCCTCAGCGCCACGACAGTGAGTGACAGCGGGGGAATATGCATCGCGGGGTTGATTAGCATCGTGATGGAGACGAGTCTTTGCGAGTATCAGGTCTCGCATGGGCGGGATTGGTGCAAGAGGATTGGTCCTGCGCATAGCTGAGGAATATAGAAGCAAATAGATGAAGACGCAGACATCAAATGGAGCGTGAATGGTTTAGTGGTAAAATTCTCCGTTGCCATCCGCAACGTCGGGGAGCCCTGGGTTCGATTCCCAGTTCACGCATTCGATTTTCTTTTTGCCGCTTTTGTAGATATAACGCATGAATAATGTACCTAGCACACAGGATATTCATCTTTTTTGAGTCACTGGAGGATTGGGAATACTTTCCACCTACGCCGAAAGCGGAGTCAACTCATCAAGCCTTCTTACTCCTCAAAAGGTGGCGTCGAAAGTTCTCGCACTTGATGCAATCCGCAGTCGCTCAGGACGTTTTCCTCTTTCGGGAAACAATTCCTAATTTGTCTATATAAGAGTACTGGAAACGATTGCATCTGTGGCCATTATTCTCAACAATTGTATAGGGCTACACAGGCCATGCCGGCATGAGTTGTGGGCTGGATTTTGATGCGCTTCGAATAGCTTCTTTACCTCTGTACCATGAAGAGATACACGCGACAGACACCTGGCATGAGTAGCTCGTGGCATGTAAGTGGTCTTTAGATCTCACCACTTTTTGGTTGCAACCAACCAAGTCTCATTGAGACTACCAATGTTTATTAATTCTGACTCTAAATTCTGTTGTTTCTTCTGGAGTATCATTTGCATTTGCGTCTTCTTTTGCTCTCGATTGTATGCATCTCTCTGGGTTGAGATGGTTTTACAGCTCTTAGTGGGGTTTTGGCCTCTTGGCTTCAATTAACCAAGGTACTGCATGTTTGCAGTATGAAATGGGTATTTTCCTGCCAATCTTGCAATCACGACATCAAATCCAGACATGTAGATCGGCCGGGGGCGCTTAGATGGCTTCCGGCATGAAGGCACAGGCGCAGCGTGGCGACACGAGTAAACGTCCTGAAGCAGCCTGGCATTACGCGGCGCGCGAAACCCCGAAGGCCGGAAAAGGGAGCCTGAAGCGGCGATCGGAGGATGGAGGTGCATGATGCGGGATGCCGGATTTTGACTGCTGGCAGGCTAAAGCTGGATGTTAGTTTAATACGAGCAGTGAGTCTTGGCGTATGTGTTGATTGGTTGTAGGCGTATAAATCCTTTTACAAATGTTGAAGTGTTGTCTACTGACAATTGATTTTGGCCTTCAAGTTGGTAACACTGCGCCTTTGATTGATACATGGACCTCAAGCAGGGAATTAAAGCTGAAACAATAACCCAGCACCCCTTGCATCCGTCCAACTTTAAAACCCTTACTCATCAACAGCAGTCTATTGGAAAAACGTTGCAGGGAAAGCAATACACTACGTACCCAATAGCATCGCCCCTTGCCCTAGGCGCGTCCATCGCTCCAAAGTTAGCGACCAACCGCTGCAAATGCGCCGCTCCCCATCATCGCCAAGACGCCAAGCCCAGCGCCTGGTGCCCGCGAGAAGCCGCGCCAGCTGGGAGCAGCCAGCAGGCCAGAGACGCCAGGCGCTAGGATAAGGTGCCGAGCCCCTTTTCCAGCGTTTCTGTCTCTCTGTTTCTCTTGCGGGTGCTTCGCCACGCTTTCGTCGTCCAAACCTTGCGCTGTCTGTGCCGCGAGTCACTCACTGGCGTTCTTGTTACTGCTACTGTTCCTTTCTTCTCCCCCCCTGTTTTTTTGGGTTGTCACAGTCTCTTTTCCCATCCTTCTCTTCTTGTTAACCTGTTGTCCTCCTCTTTCCTTCGTTTCCCTTTTGCCGGTGGACACGCGGATCGTCGTTCGCTACCAGAAGCCCAGGCTCCACTCTCGGATCCCTCTTTTTCCCCTGCCTACCAACTAGGCACTCTCAACCTCTTTTTGCGCCGCGACACAGGCACAAAGAGCCTCTTTCAACGTCTCTCGACAGAGCATGCAGCGATAATGTTTGTCGGCGGCGTTCGATCCTCCAAGCTGTCGGCCCTGCTGGCCGGCACAATCATCTTCATCATCGTCTTTGCCGGCCTGGCCTGGAACCAGATGGACGCCATTGAGCTGCCCAACAGGTGCGTCGTACAGATCGCATCGTATTCCCTGCTCGCATATCGAGGGCTAACCGTATCTCGCCTGCAGAACGCAGCCAAACCAAGGCTCCGGCGCGCCCTCTGAGCCCTTGAAGCCCGACCAGCCGTCGTCGCCGTCGTCGCCCTCCGAGCCCGTCAAGCCCGTCACGGCCGACTCGACCCTGCGCGACGTGTGGTTCGAGGTGCACAAGCCCTCCATCAAGCCCGATGCGCGCTTCTACCAGCCCTTTGGCGCCTTCAAGTTTGACCAAAAGCACGAGGCTCACTTCCCGGAGCCGCTGGGCGAGGATCTCTGCATCATCGATCTCGACAACCGTCCCTTTGATGTCGCCGGCCAGGTCTTTGGACCGACCGTTATGAGCTGGGACAAGGATGCCGAAAAGGTCCACGGCCTGTCTGTCGGCGTGCTCAACCACTGGCTCTATGGTATGTTGCCTTTTGACTCTGTCGCGCGCTGCCGGGATTGCAGCAGCAGCAGCATTGACAAAACAGCCGGCTAACCTGATCATCTGCAGCCAAAATCCACGGCTACAAGTACTACTTTGTCGCCATCGAAAAGCCCGAGGACCGTCGCGCGTCATGGAAAAAGGCCCCCGTCATCTCCACCATCCTCAAGAAGCACAAGACGTGCCTGTACCTCGACTCCGACGCCATCTTCCAGAACCTCGATCTTCCCTTTGAGTGGCTCTTGAACTACTGGGACATTAGCCCCACCAACAACTCGCTCGCCCTTGCTGTTGACCCCGACCGCGAGTACAACAAGGACAAGTTTGGAAAGCTCATGCTCAACACTGGCTTCATCATCACGCAGAACAACCCCAAGACGTACGAGATTATGGACGCATGGGCGGGATGTCCCGAGGAGAACGGCAAGCATCCCGAATGTGTCGAGTTCCGCACCAACTCTCCCGGCCGACCTACTGACCAGGGCGGTTTCGGCACTTTTATCCGCTACGACTACCCCGACGACATCAAGCAGCTCGCCTGCACCGACGCCAACGGTTTCCCTAACAGCGATTCCGAGTGCGAGGGCCGCTTCATTCGCCACCTGTGGACTGGAAAGGACAGCTGGATCAAGATCTTTGTCGGCCAGCAGGTTCCCGGCCACTATCTCGAAATGTTCCACAAGGAATTCCTCGAGTCCAAGTCTGAATTTTACATTACCGAGAAGGATCTCATGGCCAAGGCTGCGGCTGAGGAACCCAAAGCCTCGACTGAGGAGCCCAAGGCCTCGACTGAGGAGAAGTCCAAGGACAAGTTATAAATGGTTTATACGCTATTGTACTAGAGACGGATCCTTAATCACGAAACGACACGACAGGACTGAGAAAATTACATCTATATCGGCATATAACAAAGCACCTATAATACGGCTAGCCATTTCCACTGGGTCATTTTTCGAATCGTGTTTCTTGGCTTTCTTTGCCAGTGTCTTTTTTTTTCTTCTCTTTTCCATATACGATATGTAAGCATTAAAAGGCACAAAGAAAGAGGGCTTGTCTTTTTTTTTTTTTTTCATAACAGAGGGCGGAAGAAATGGTAAACTGTCGAAACGGGAAACGCGTGATTTGTATATATAATCAAGGAAGTTATCTTTTGGGATTTTTTTTTGTCAACATAAGCTTAAGAAAGCTCTTTTGGGGCGTGGATAAATAGCGAATGGTGATGTAGCTTGCATCATGGCTGTGCATGGGCGGCAGATGGGTAATGTGCTGCTGAATAAATATTTACAATGACTTGGGATTAGTTCTTGCTGTCATGTGTGTAAAATGAGTGGTGCTTCGGTTAGATGGAGATTATGTGCTGCGAATCAGGATACATGTGAAAGGTTTCAATCGAAACATTGAGCTCGGTAAGCTTCTACGAGCTCTGAGCTACCCAAAAAGGCGTCCTGTTTACAAGGCAGTGGTTCTATTTCTGGCTATGATATGAGGCTGTGCCGAGTTGTTTGTGTGTGAGTTGAAAAGGCAAAGTTGTCGGGTGAGCGTGCACATGACCGCTTTCAAGCAGCACGAGATGTTATTTCAAATAGAAAAAAAAAAGGCAATCTGGTGGACACATGGATGGGTAGACATTGACCATTATTGACAAGATTCCAGTCCCTGTTGGAGAAAATACAATGGCAGTTGTATGAATCAAAGGTTCCCCTTTTATACATGCTCACAAGCGACCTCATCTCCAGAAGACAAGATAGCCCAATGACAAGACATGGAAGGGAAAAAGAAAAAGGGGGGGATATGCTCACCGCCTTTGAAGATATGGTCAATCTCTGTGTAATGCCTCCTGCGAGGACCCGCGATTCTGTGACACGGCGCGGTCGAGTTGGACAGGAGGCCGCGCATGAGGCTTATTGAAAACATGCAGCAGGGTCGGTGCTACGAGTGTTGTTGATTCACTCACGATGGCGTCTTTTGGAAGGGGAGTCTGGGAATTGTTCAATCAAGATCTGTAGCTCTAGAAAAAGCAAGGTTTATTGTTGATGGATGAGTTGTTTTGCTAGTATCCCAGCATCCATATCCTGCCGCGAGCATGGCCCTTGTCCCCCCCTTTGATGTCTATACGCACTGCCTCGTCCACACAGCACCTCCTTGAGCGCCCAGCACCGCATCAGCATCTTCTTCACACCCGTAGCTCTCCTCGTCGTGGCAGCCACAAGCCGACCGACCGTCTTGCCCCTCAAACCCAATCCCAACACCGTCGTCGTCTCGCTAGTAGCGGCCTCTGTCGGGCCCGACTTTGCATTCTCGTCTGCTGCCCTTTTCGCGGCCTCGAGGCTGCATTTCCCGCAGCATCTGTGCGTGTAGATTTCGTCGGGGGCGCGCTCGTACCGGCCGCTGCGGCAGGAGAGGCCGTGGTGGTGGATTCGCCAGCGGGAGAGGGAGCCGTTCCAGCAGGGGACGCGGTTGAGGCGGCGGTTGAAGGTGAGGAGGCAGGAGGAGCAGCGGTTCCAGGACTGGAAGTGGACGCACATTGCGTATTGCTGCTGATCTGGAGTATGATGGTTGAGTTGTGGATAGTTGAAAGTGTAAGTCTGTGTTGTAAAATTGTTGATTCTCACAGCTCTTTGTTCTAACGATTTTCCCCGGATCTGTGAGGTGAACAAAGGATGCTCGCGAGTATACTCATTCCAGTAACGAAACTTCGAAAGTCTAGACCAGTGAGGCAGCCCCATCTATATTTGAAATCACTGCCAACAGAATACAACGCCCTTTTTCTTCTATTTTCTTCGTTACGTGTTACAAGATGAGTCTCGTTTGAGTGGGCTCCCCTAGGTGGACGTGACCGAACCTTGTCCCTTTGTGAAATCGTACTTTTGCATCATTGCTTTTTTTCGTGTTTGAACGCTCGGACGATAAATTTGGAGCTTTTTTAAAAAAAGTTTGCTCTTTCTTTTTGCCATGAGATTTGCCTTTTATAGATGGGCTTGTGAGACGCGGCGTGGTGCTGCCGCGGAGCCTAGGGCAGTCTCTTCTCTCTTGTGGCTTTTGTTTGAGAGAGGCGGAGTCCCGATGAATTGGAACTAGAGGAACGGCGTGGTGCTTTTTATAGCTGTTTTTGCCTGCCCCCTTTTGTGTAAATCGAGGAGAGGGCTGTGAATAGCTTCAAGCTTGCTGCATACACAATCACACACACCGTCACTGTCGTTTTCCTCTAATTTCTCCCAGCAATCACAGCTTCCATCTCTCTCTCCCTCTTATCCGTTTGATGTACTTCCGCGCACCACACCCACAGCCCCCCCCTGACATTTCCTCTCAGCATCATCTGTGGTAGCACCGGCATCCTGTTACAACGCACCTGGGATGCGCATATACACGGCAACAGGTAACACGAGTGACAGCTCATCAAAGGCGGTGCATCTGGCGGTGAAGCTCTCCCGGCTCGGGAAACATGGGCACAGAACTCTGCTGCTAGTGTTGCTGGGAAAGGAGCCTCTCTCTCTCTTGATCCCTCAGCACTCCAAGTCCGCCCACACAACCATGTTCTCCGGCGGATCAGCCATCTCCCTGAAGAACCTGGCCACCTCGGCGTCATCGTACCGCATGCTAAAGTGCGTCAGGACAAACGTCGTCCGCGGCCACCTGCGGATGACGGGCTCCAGGTCGCTCCACAGCGTGTGCTTGGTCTTGGCGGCCTGCGCGCGGTGCTCCTCGTACAGGAAGCTGCACTCGTGGATGACGACGGGGATGCCCTCGCGCAGCCAGGCCGGCGCCTCGGCGAGCGTCGCGGCCGTCGTGTCGCCCATAAAGGCAAAGATGGGCGCCGTGTGAGGCGCCGTGAGCTGCTCGCCGGCCTTGCGCCGTGCCTGCAGCTCCGGGCCGGCCAGCGAGGCGAGCTCGGGCCTGAGGCGCTGCGTGGTCTTGCTGAAGACGTAGCCCAGGCAGGGCACCTGGTGGTGGCAGCGAAAGGCCGTGGCCGTGATGCCCGGGGCGCGTCGCAGCGGCACCACGTCGCCGGGCTGCAGCGCATGCGTCCGGTGCGTGCCCAGAAAGGCCGTGGCCGACGGCGACCTCCCCAGCGCCTCACTGCGCGCAGCCACGGCATCGTCCACGGCCAGGCCAACCGCCGCAGCATCCTCCACGCCAATCTCGCCGCCGCGGTTCAGCAGCGTCTTGGCCAGCACAAAGTCGTCCAGGGCGTCGCGCATCTCGGCCGGGCAAAAGACGTCGGGCGGGTCGTCGCGCTTGACAAAGGCCGGCGCCAGCAGCGTGTGGTCGCTGTGGCCGTGCGTCAGGAAGATGTGCTTGGGGCGCTGGCTGTTGACCACGAGCCCGGCGTCCAGCAGCAGGTTCAGCGACGGGATCACAAACGACGTGTGCCAGGCGGCGCGGGACCGGCCGGTGAGCACCAGCTGGCTGTGCGGCTTGGGGAACGTCCATTCGAGGGTGCTGGAGCGCGTGGGCTGCGGCAGGGGGGCGGCGAAGCGCGCTTTTGACGGGGCCATGGAGAGAGGCTGTGAGGGCTGGGCAGTGGTTGAGTTGTTTGGAGTTGGTTGATGTGGTGTTTTGAGGTGGTGGATCAACAGGTTTCGCCACTTTTTAGTATACTCCGCGTCACATTGCAGTCAAGACACAGACACAAAGTAGTTTGTTCGTAGACTTGACGTAGATTCAAGTTGAACAAGGCACTGGAATAGATTGGGTACTTCTTTTGGGGTGTTTCTATGCTCGGGTACTGTACAGAAGTTGCTGGATTGATGCCCTGTCTCAAGGCAGAGCGGGGTGATTATGGACCTTGACGAAATTCTCAATGTTATTTGACTAAATTCATTCTATAACGAGTGTACCAACGAAGAATCCTACAGATTTACCAGGTTTTTTTTTTTTTTTTTTTTTTTTTTTTTTTTTAAATCAAAACAGAGCAATGTGATTTCCAACCATTAGTGAGCGAATACATAGCGAAACAAGCAATTGTCAGTCTTTTCCAAATGCCACATAATCCGACCACGCTCCGAGTGCGTAGCGACATTTACATAGCAATGGCCCCTTGCAGGTTGGAAACATGACGAGAATATTGGTTCGTGTCAAGTGCTGTAGCGTATCCAACATGGTTGATCTCAGTTTGGACTTGCTGAATGATTGTGCATCGCTACAAGTATCGATTAGAACAAAAGTCTTTGCGAATTGGACCGTGACTTGATTCAACATGTTGGTGAGCTCATCGGTACATGGCCGCGTCTCGCCATTGTGTGAAGAATAGAGCCTTTCCACCACAAATGGGACGTTGGGAAGACCTTCGACTAGCTGCCTCAAAATGCTCGATAGCAGGACGTCAAACGCCTGTTTATTCCTCCAGTGGTCAGGGATATGGATGCTTGCGATTCCTAGCCTCGATTCATTCCGCGACTTTGAGTAAAGATGGTCGACCATTCTTGATATGGCGACTTCGCCAACTGCTCCCTCGCTTGGAAGGAACAAAATCTGGTTGCAGCCCCGAAACCATTTGTCAAAGTCTGCCTCATCATAAGTCGGTATGCCCCGGCATTCTGTATTATTTTCATTCTCCTTTTTTGGTATCATTTTTTCAGCGCCCGAGAGCCAGCTAAGAATGCTATTGCGGTAATCGCGAAGTTGGCTGACAATGCTAGCCTTGGGTTGCCGACAGATGATTCGTGCAGGTCCTAGAAAAGATGTAAGATATAAAGTTTCATGAGTAATGAGTGATGAAAGAAAAAGAAGAAAGAGAAGAAAAAGAAGAAAAAGAAGAAAAAGAAGAAAAAGAAGAAAAAGAAGAAAAAGAAGAAAAAGAAGAAAAAAGAAGAAAAAGAAGAAAAAGAAGAAAAAGAAGAAAAAGAAGAAAAAGAAGAAATCCTTTCCGGGAATTATCAGTTAAAAAGAAATTGACTAACCAGAGAGTACACCGGCATCTCTAATCTCGGCCCTGCGTCTAATGGCCCTAGGAGGACATGCTTTCAACATCTCATTGATGAAATCATATATCTCGGCCTGGGCTCTAATTTCGATGGTAGCAAGGGCTTTCACAATCTCATTTGCATAAGTCGCCGCGGTTATAGCTGAGTAGTCTTGCCAGATCTTCCGAGTCGTCTCAGGTTCAGAGTCAGAGTCCAAGTACTGGCAGATGCCACGAATTACTAGACACGGGTGATCAATTAATCCTGCTGCCTCCTTGTCAAAGCACAAGACGTCCTTGTCACGTAAAAGGACATGTCGGGTCTCGTAATCCTTGATTTGTCCATCGCTAGAGGCAATTAGACCATAGTGGACTCTCGGGGGCTCTTCAATAAGTTGATCATCTTGACACAGCAGCTCTGTACGCGGGGGCAAGTACTTGTTGAGGCCAGGGAAGAAGACCTTGTCAGTACGTGAGTCGGGACGTTCGAATTTTCTGAGAAATCCAGGGAAATATTGAAGCCGCCGTTTAATGGTCCCTTGGAAAACTTCGCCCGCCCACTTGTACAAGTTGGCATCGTATGGTGAACTGGAGCAGTCCTTGTCCGTTGTATTGAGGCTCTCCACAGCCTTCTGCAAGAGCCAAGGAAGTGGATTCATAAACTTGATGTTTTGGAAGCTTCTCTTTTGGACCGTTTCGTCAAAATTGTATCGGAACACACTGCTCTGCCCTTTTTGTGTAGCGCCAACGACAACATCTCCCAGGCGGATGTCATGCTTCGAACTTGGCATGCCGCCACCAAGGCCGACTATGACACTAGCTTTGATGCTAGGGATCTTTTTTCAACACGCTCCGCATAACAGCTGCTGTAGTCATTGTGCCGCCTTGTCTGTAGAGCGGGGCGGCAATTACAATTTTGTTCCCTGCCATGGTTCCCAAGCTAAAGACGACGTCATCGTACTGATCTATACCTTCTGGGAGGGAATGCTCCTCGTCGAGAAAGGTCCTGGCGGCCAAGTATTGTGTCGATGTATCACAAATCCAAGCAATCGCGTACTGATCGAACCTCGAAATGTTCTCGGCACACGGAACTATGAAAAGGTATTGGCTTTGAATCATCAAGAAGGAGTCGATAAAACCATCAGCCCACGTGGGAAATTTTTGCCTCAAGGTATCTTCAGATATAGGAATGTGAAAGTCTGTGATTCCCTCTTTAATAAAGCCTAGAATGGCTTTTGGAGATTTGTGAATCACCAGAATAGAAAAGATCTTTCGTCTGGAAGCAAATGACTCTCCTGCTGGTTGCCTTTTGTCATGATACCGGCGAGCCGTCTGAACTTGATTGGTGCAGTAGTCAACTATCGTGTCTTCTTCGTCACAGTGTACAGTGGAAAATAAACCATCGAAGAAGTCATACAAGTCGTTTCGTGTGAAAGTGTCGGGCTCGCCAATTCTGCGCGGAACTTGACCTTCCATTCGAGCCAAAGCAGCCGACGCCTTGGGGGGTAGATCAAGGTTACCACATGCATGAATGTCCAAGGCCCTTCCCAAGAGATTGTAATATGTGAGGCGCATTTGCTGCACCTTGTCGAGCGAAATATCTTCGTCTTCAAACACTTGCCACAATGTAGCCTTCCGTTCCAATCCTGCGTCTCCGGTGATCAAATGGACTCCCATGGTAGTAGCTATGGATTCCTTTATGCTCTCGTCTCGATGAGAAAGAACGTCTGCTAAAATTTGCTCCGGAGAGTTTTGTCCCAAACCTTCAGCATCATCGTCATAGCTCTTTGATGTTGTTTGAGCAATGATCTTTTGCTTTTCTTTAGCTGATAATGCAGTCTTTGACATTTCCAGAGCGAGGAGGCCCAAAGTTTGCAAGTGATCAGCGATGTGGCTCAGCATCGCACCGTAATTTAGATTTTTCAATTCATGGCCATTTGCCAGCAAGTTTTCTTGCAACTTCTCAGCAGCTACCGCTACCTGCGGATCACTACAATCACTGCGCGAACCTCTCGTCTTTTTGGGTGCACAAATAAGACAAGTCTTTAGAGGTGGATGATGATTCGGTGCTGGACTTCCACCATTCGATACGAGCTCCATCTCCAGCAACAAGTCGCCGTGAGCAGCATTCATATGGGCGGCCCACTCCAGATCGCGTGGCGTAACAAGGGAAATCCGAACACCCAGGCGACATACAGACAAATGGCAATAGATCCTGGTTCACATGGCGCCTGTATCGCGTCAATTGATATATGAAAGCGCGCGGCCCTTTGAACCGTAATAAGTTTGGAAATGAATTGAACTCACCTCCACCAAGAGACATTGGCAAAGTCAGATTTTGAGAACACCTCTCTGCAAATGGGGCAGCGCTTTGTAACTTCTTCGCCCTCAAATTTTGGAGGATCAGGAAAACACGCCACACTCTCATCGAATTGTACAAAGGTCGGAGTGCTGCCTTCTATTGACTGCCTGTTTTGCTGTGGCTCGGTGTTGGACGTGCAAAGAGAGCTTTGCTGCATTGGACTGGCGTGTGTTTTCCAGTAGAGCAATCTCGTGTATTGTGCCCCCATTGACCCTTGAAGGCGGTGCAGAAATGACCTCGAGATGCCTGGATAGAGATCGAAGAGAGCCCTTGCCGCTTTGGCTTTGAACCTCTCACGAAACACAATATACGTCATACTACCTTCCAGGTACATCTCAGCGCAAATTTGAAGCGCTGGCCTAGCCGCGGCTCTAATTTTCAAATTTAGTTCATGGAGTCTGTGTACTGTTCGGCCGATGTAGCTGAGCCTCAATCGTATGTCCTTTGCTTTCTCTTCAGGTGACGTCGCGTTCTCGTAGGCGAAAGTGACTGATAATTGGTCAGCTAACGTTCTAGGAGTAGAATGTACCATACAAACTTGAATGCAAATTCTTGTTGAGCATGTCTAATTCTCGCTCAAATGACGAGCGAAAATTTGGCTGGCGCTTCAGGCGCTGGCCAAGACCTTCGTAACCTTCATCGTAAACGCAGAGACTTCTCTTCCAGTGGTCAAAGCTTTCCTTATAACGTCGTATTTTGGAAAAATATTCCCCTTCTTCACATTTCCTCAGATCTATGATGGCTTCTGAAAAGTTCCAAGCGCAGAGAGCGACTATATCTGCAATTTCGACGTCATTTCTGTTGGGTTCAATGGTATTTGCCTCGGTGGTGGCAACTTCGTCTCTGGTAGTCGCCATTGTCTATCGCTCAGAGGAAAGGTGAACTGCTTGCACTCTATGCATGTAGTCAACAGCAGGCGGTAGAGATTTATATGTGGATTGTCCAAAGCAGCCACTCGGGGTGAGTGATTTACCCGACACAAAGGGTGCCAAAGGTGACACAGCCAAGAAGACTTTGTTATTTGATTTGAACAAGGCCGGTAGTTTGAGTTACACAAAGGAAAAGAAATGATCCGGCATTCTTGTTGCCTGATCGACGCCTGATTACATCACAGCAAGTACTTTGAACTGGCTGTTCCTGTCTTGTTTTGAGGGAATGGCGTTCATCCCAACGAACAAACAGACTTCTTTGTCTCTTTGAGTCTTCAAGCAGATCTAGGATAAATAAGTCAGTAGCAGTAGCCTACAAAAAGTGCCCGATCAAAGGAAAGCACATATTGTCCCTGATTAGCTACAAGCTCAGCTCTGTACCTCGCTTCCCAAAGGTTATAGGGCATTTATATATATGTGTGTGGCTAGAAAGAAAGTAGAGAATCATTGTCTTTTTCATATTTCTTTCTTCCTTTTCTTTCCTTTTCTTTCCGTTTACAAACACGCGAATGTGGTGTGTGCAATATACAAAATTCTAAAAAGTGTGACATGCCAATTAAGATCAACAAGAATCAGGTACATATTTGGTTCAGAGTAATTTAAGCCAAAGCATGTACTACCTTGAATATGCCCAACGAAATGCGAACGATTGATCGTAGGTAAAACTATTCTTTGTTAGAGACATTGACGGAGAAAACGGGTCCATGCTCAAAGAGTACCCGACCTGATAAGGTCATTATGAGTGTCCTGAACCTATCCAACTAATCGTGCGCTCATCTGAGACTGAGAACAGTCCATTTAGTCTCCCTTCCGCAGGTCATACGGGCTTCGCACAATGTAACGGAACTGCTTATTCTAAAACGGTCAAACGTACATGTACTATTACTGCTACGCTACATAATAGATTGGGCATTGCACCCCTTGCAGTGTAAAATTCTATTGGCGTGCAATTGTGGATATATGTCTGTGTCACCAAATGTTTGTGCGACCAAATGAATTTTCCAAGATCAGGCCCTAATTGAAGACCTGGACTGGAAAATTTGATTCAAGCTGGAACTGCTTGCACAATATTCAATAACGTTGAAACCAAAGGCCTTAAAATCAGCCCATGGTCACGATTTACAACTTTCATCCTCCGAACCTGAACTCGCCTCCTTCTAGCTTTCTTCCAGCAAGATAGACGCGTCATGGAGTGAAGCAGTACAAACCGACACAGAAAGAAGCTTACCGAAATCTTTTCGATTGTCATAATGTCGCTGGAAGATACCCATTTGTGCACGACTATCGAATGGAGAATACTCTCCAAGTTATCAAGATACGACCTCGCGCGCTACTGCAATTTCACCCATAATGCCCCTCAAAGCAGGACTATTCAAGATGCCCTGGCTGATCTTGACTCTGAATTACCTGAGATATTCAGGGCCATACAGCTTGAGACTTTATTAGAGACCAAAGACGAAGCGTTGGACGAGGTTGCTTACTACGGTAGTAGCAACGTTACCGACGGCGACGATTCATTTTTGCAGCCGCCTACGAGGCGCCTGGGTATTACATATTCTCGACGCGTATATAATATCCTCAAAGAATTTTGCTCCTTTCTCGAAGAGCGAGTAAACCCAGCGCTGATTGTACCGAAGGATGGGGATGATAATGGTGCCTATCAGAAATTGCAGCTTTTCCTTGACCGCATTGAAAAAATGGATTCCTCTACTAAGAATCCTAACTCTACCCCGGATTTCGATTTTCAGTCAACACCATTTCTCTCCGTCATTTCTAAAAGCAGAGCGATGAAGCCGACTTCTACCAGCGAAAGCCATACCAATGAAGTTCTCGAGCAGCAGATGCTTCAGGAGATTAAGGACTTGCGTGCTACTCTACTGAGATTGGATACATTATACAATGAAATTCGAGTACCAAGGAAAATCGATAAGATTTCAATTCATTATGGCCTACACAATGGCCTCAATGAAGGCATGACGGACTCGGTTTCTTCGTTCAACATTCTGAGGAAATATCAACAACGAACCGCTACTGCACGTCGCGTGATATGTGACAGCTTCAACAAGTGCTCACAAGAAGAAAAAGGCCGACAGCATGAAGCCTTCTTCCAGCTTCCCAGTTGGGAAATGATGTCTGACTATTACTCGCCACAAGAAGAACTACCTCAGCTTTTCTTCATTAGGTGTTCAGAGACAAGAAGCGAGGGTAGCGACTGGTGTCACACGCGCATGTATCCTTTCCCGTGAGTCTCCCTACTGCCAGGGGTTTTCAAACTTCATATAATATTTTACTACTTGTGTGTGATGCATGAGCTAACTCAAAGCCCATAGGACGGATGGTACGAATCAATGTAGAAGGCGGCCGCTCTGTCTGGCAATGCGCTCTGCCACTTCTAGCAAATCAGATTTGGACGTCTACGCCCCGGCGCATCCTGAGAGCAATGGGTCTGACAATGTTACCATACATACCCCAATTCAGCTACGTCACTCTAGAAGATATGACAAAAGCATCCCTGGTGGTGGTTCAAGTCTCAGGGATTTAGCCAAGATAGGCTATTTCTTTTGGACAGAGAACATGGATTTCGCGGAACGAACCGGCGGTGAAGATAAAATACTGGACATTGGCCAACGTACGGCTCTTGCCAAGAGGCTCGTTGTTTCTCTGATGCTATCTGTTCACTCTGACCGTACCATTGACGTTTGGTGCCCAAAATACATTCGATTCTTACACCCTAGGGACACGGAGTTGACTCCAATGATACCAGTATATGAAAGCCGGGGAAGCCAAATCTCGTGGGGCTCCAAACTGCCCAAGATTCTGGATCAACTACGCTTAGAGGATGGAGATTATGATCAAACACTTCCCATCTCATTTTATGATTTAGCAAAATCGTTGGTACTTATCGCAGACGGGTCACTGCTTGAACGCCATGAAATCCGGAATGCATCAAAATACAACGAATCATGTGTCGAGCTTCGAAAGCTGATTAGAGCGCGTATCCAAGGAATTCAAAACACATCGCGCGAAAACAATGCCCCCGATATTTTACCTTTTTTGAACGCTGCCAACAACTGCTTATACTTCCACGAGCGATACCCGACCTACCTTGACGAAGAACCGTCTGGTGATGAGAAAGAAGCTGCGTTCAGATTTGTATTTGAACAAGTTCTCACTGTGGTAGACGAGAGGCTGAGATTGGAGAATCAAGTTCAACCGAGTCCTGTCATTCCAACAGTTGCGCTATTCGATGGAACGACTTGTCTGACAGTGTCAGTTATCTCTGAGAGCCGTTTCTGATAAAGACTAGCTGCGAATACTAATAATCGCGAGAATAATAGTAAAAATTTTGAGACGGAAAGATTTATGGCTTTTCTCGAAAGTTTCCCCGAATCATACTCACGACTTCTTCCAAGCCATGCTGATATCGCCACTAGGCGAGTCCGTATTGCACTCATTGATACTGGAGTGGACTTTGCGCATCCTGGAATCATGAATGCGAAATGTAAAGGGCGCATGAAAGAAGACTGGTGTCTCCGCTTTTCTGATGGCAAAGTTGACAAGGATATAATGGACGAAGTCGATTCTCTACACGGGTCGAATTGCGCTTCTCTCATTCATAAAGCGGCTCCAGAGGCTGATATTTATGTAGCCAAGGTGTTCAAAGGCACTACGCTTGAAATAAAAGAAATTGCTCAGATAAGCAAGGTGAGATATTGTGTACGGAATAACTGCAAAGCCGTACAGAGCCAATGCGCAAGAGAGAGAGAGACTGGGAGGGGACAGACCCTAAGTTGAAGGGCACCAATTCAAGATGATTTAACTAACATGTATGTTGACCTAGGCAATCGATTATGCGATGAAAGAGTGGAATGTGGACATCATCTCGATGTCCTTTGGCTTAACGCCACCTGACGCGCGCCAAGACGGAAATACGCAGTTGGAAGAATCAGATTTGAAGGAGTATGAAGAAATCATCAACGGCATTATTAAATCGATTAACAACGCAATCACGTCATCTCGGCTCGTATTTGCCGCCGCCTCGAACGATGGCAAGAATAGACGTCGTACGTTTCCAGCCAACTATCCTTCGGTTTTTGGCGTTTATGCCTCGGACGGACTGGGCGCTGTTTCTAGGATGAATCCATCCTCACAAGAAGACGATATTAATATTATGACACTGGGCATTGATGTGAAGGTGTTTGAAAGGAGGCAGGTGGACAAAAATGGTGTCTCTTCGTTTATTCGTGAGCCAAAGCATAGGTCTGGAACATCTTTTGCGACAGCGATTGCGGCCGGTATAGCAGGCACGGTCTTGGATATAGCAGACCGCGGGAAAGAGATGGAAGAACAGACCAGAAAAAGGCTCAGAAACTATGGGGGCATGAGGAGGGTATTTACAGAGCTATTGCCGCGCGACGAAGATAACCATTGCTACTTGACGCCGTGGCATCTTTTGGGTAGGAGTTGAGAAGCAGATCAGTCCAAACAGAGACTTCAAGTGGAAAAAGTCAATAGGATACTCAAGTACTATGTTGAGGTCTAAAGTGTTAGATACAAAGATGTGCTGGGAGGAATCATATGTAGCGTGGCATTCTTCAAACGTTCCTTGCATCTCTTAGACCAATCGTGACATTCAAAGTTATCGCCGTATAATCCAAGTGATAGGATCAGTCTCTCCAAACAAGGTCTCATCCACAAATGTCTGGTCTTCTGCGCTGTCCACCTCGTCATCAGCATATCGGATACCATCCATAACACTGCCATCCCGGTGACTTCCATAGGAGAGCGTACAGCCCGCGGTGCGCTCCTTTTCATGCCACTTTCCATGCCTGTCCCACCAGATTTTCTTCACTCGGAAACCAAGGATAAATGGCGACGAGCTACTGAAGCCGCATGAGATAGTCGACCCATGCGAGTAGCTTCCCTCCAAGCCAATCGAGGTAGATGAAAGTGGCTCGGGCACTGCAAGCTCGCTGCTAATGGTCCCTTGCTGATGTTGGACTTTGGAGAGTCTGGCTCCCTCCGTCCAAATTAGGCCTGTAATGAGGTATATACGCTTCTTGTGCCTAAGCTCGTCGACAAAAAAGGACACCGTTGGAGATTCAAGAGTTTGCTTTTGAATTCTTCGCTCGGAGTGAAGTATCGCATAAATAGCTTGTCCACTGTCAAGGTTTCGTTCCCGGTGCGTTTACCAAAGAATTTCGCGCCCAAAACGTCTTCATTGAGAATTCTAGCCCATATGCTGCTCTTTCCGTGATGCAGATCCTCCAGATGGCGTGTGAAGCCCGCCTTTTCAAGCGGGCCATCAGCAGGGACTAATGATGACTCTGATACTTGGATTTCATCACCGCGATTGATCGGGTTCAGCACTCCCTGGATACCGAGATCTCCAAGGACGGAGCCCAGCTGTAGCTGGCCAAGGGGTGGGGGTGGAATATTAAAATCAGGACAGAGTATGAAGGTTGGTATAGGACTGTATGATCCGGCCATGCTGAAGGTAAAGTCTTGACACAGTATGGAAGCTTCAGAATTAAATAGTTTCTATTCCATGCGGTCTGAACGATCGAAAATAAAGAAAAAAGGGTGAAACAAACCGGGAATAGCGATGATAGTAAATACATATAGTCAGAAATCTGTAACACCACGTATTAGCTGGCATACGTGACACTGTAGCGGGTACTTGGATGCAAACAAACGAGTACGAAGAATGCCTTCCGTTTGGATGGATGGTGCAGCCAAATAGAAGGTGTGGTAGTGCTTCTCGGCGCGTTATCGCATGCATCCTCCCTCTCTACGCGCCATGCGTCCTTTGTACGAGGCGAGAGAGGGGTCTTTTGTGTACAAGTCACAGTGTAACTCATACATTGATCAATAGAACGCATTATACAGCCTTCCGATATTCACCGAAACTGCTGTTAAGCGCTGATGTGTTTGATACATACAATCTAAACCCGTACTCAAAGTGTCGAGTCGCCTGAAATCTAAGCAGTGAAGCAGAATTGTGACTTGCTGCAGGTAGGGAGGGCGCTGATATATACCGCGTAGACAATCTGACCCTACAATAACAGCTAGGTGCACATTTGTTTGTATTCTTTTACGCAAAGATTTATACGTACAAATTTTCTTCCCTGGCTTGGTGCTGAATATACATTTTCTCCCCTACAAGCATATCATCTCTCAATTATCATGAAAAATTCCAAAATGTCGAAAGTTGAAGGCAAAAATACAAAGAAGGAATTCAAGTTCAACGAGCAATGTTTTATTATTACCAAACGTTCACAAGTTTATGTCCAACTCCCGGGGAGCCATGTATACAAGCACAATGGATCAGTGGATTGATGTATTAGCTACTTGAAGAACAACGATGCTTCTTACAGCTTTGTATTTGCAGATTGCATATTAAGTATATACACTCATCAAAAATAACACAGAAATGTCTTCTCCTAAAAGAACAGCCTAATAAGAGGTATCCCTTTCTCTCCCCTTCTCCCTTTTTGTCCCCGCGCGCGTATGTGCTAGCTGAGCTTTTACTGAACATTCAGGTCAAGATTTGGTGTTGGGTTAAAAGAAGAGGCATGTCTGTTTTCAGACTAGATTCCAGATACAGAAGGGCATATAGATACGTGTAGTCCTGGAACGAGAGTGTGCGCTCCTCGGGGCTTCGTGTGACCCCTAATAAAGAATGCGCATTGAATCGCCTCCAAGTGACGGCAAAGTCGAATTGATATGAAAGTCAAGGCCTAACATCTTCTTCACTTAATCCTAAACCTAATTTTCTTCTTGCTTACACATCCCATGCCTCTTTCGTAATCCTTCGTCTACCAACGCTACGGCCCGGCTCTTATGCATGTCCGGTAGCCGTTAGCTATGACTTGAGCTTTTACGTCTCGGGGAAAAATAAAGTAATCGAGAAATCGGCTTTCCCACTTGCGCAATGCTCTAAGCTCAATAAATGTCTAGCACGCTATAGGATTTACCAAACTATTCTCAGTGATTTCTAAGCTCCACTTGATCGCATATGAGTTCAGATTAAGTTTCAGTGTTAGTATCAAACTGACTCGGCCGTCGCTTTTCTTCTCGGCTGCCTCGCTTCCAGCTGAATGGCCGACGATTACTGAACCTCGGCCAATATATCGCTGAAGCCAAGAAGCACGCTATATATATCAGGAACAAGTTTGATGGTATCATTGAACAAATGCGTCAATGCAGTTTCTAGACTTGGAGTCCTTGTCCCAGAGGGCAAGAATACGCGGCTGATGGGAATTGTCCGCCGACAGGGCTGATAGGGATTTGAAGAATAGAGATGCTCAACCCCGGTTATGGTATCATAGCGCGCCGAATAATCTACGGCAGTCGTATGACTTGAGAGATAAACACATGACTTTGATGCTCCAAATCGTGACACGACTTTATACGAAGCAAAAATAGAAGTGATATGCATCCCTCTCGAAAACGGGGCTGCCTGGTTAAACATCTTTCCCATCTCCACGAGCACGTTTACCGATTTTTAGATCCCTATCAATCCTAGCCCACCAACGTATACCTAATCATAAAAAGCTCAGAACCCGGGCAATATTGTGGCGACGCCTTGTTTTCTTATCGAGTCGCCAAGCCATGTATCGCTCGCACTCGGATCGGCCGTTTTTTTGTTTCCTCCCTTGAGGCCAAATTAATATTCTTTGCATAGTCCGGTGCCCAAGCTTGCGGATTTTGCAACTCCATTTGGAATCTAGCCGTTACGTTATCACAAAGATGGTCCCTCATAGAATCCTGCAAGCAGAAAAATGAAGTCACCAGCTAATCAGATACCTTTCTTGATGTCTAAGCAGCATTGAAAATATTGAATAGTAATCATCAATCTCCAAAGCGGCATAGCGCTACCCATTCGCGCAATGCCATTCGCTAGAATCTTTCTTTTCTGCTTCCTACCTCGGCAATATTCGTGTTCAGTAATCGTAAAATGTCCACTTTTTCGGACCCGGGCCGCCGCCGTTGATCTTGGGCTTTGCCCCATTCAGCCGGCGTTTATTGTGCCACAGTATATGATTAGCAATGAAGGGATGAAGGAAGCTGAGCAGGGCGAGTGCGGTTTCTTTTATAGAGGGTGTGTCCCATCTCCTGAGTGAAGCCTTGATTTAATGGTACGGACCACTGGCATCCTTGCTACTGAAAGATCGTCGCTCAACCCGCTCGCCGAAAAACATCAATAACACAGCACAACAAGGGTCATTGGGGAAAAAAGCAAAGAAACAGAAGAGCAAAGAAAAGGAGAAGAGGAGGACACCAATCTAGGCTCTACGACTTTCTTGGCGAATCATCCAGGGGGCTGGAGAAAAGGACAAGTCCTCCGGCAGCTAGCTCAGCTCACTCGGTATCCTCAACGACACCAATCGCCTCTGTGGGAAACAAAAAATAGGAGACATGGCCTCTCCAGAAGGAGTCCTGAATGGCTCCTCCTCAGATATCCAAGCAGACGACAAAACGTTGGTAGTGAAGCCGGAAGACCAGTTTGTCAACAGCGACAACAACAGCAACAGCGATGCCGAGAAGGGCCAGGTTTCGCAAGAAGTCCTCGACTGGGACAATGACCCTCATAATCCATACAACTGGCCTGCGTGGAAGAAAGGCATGATGGTGTTTACTATTTCTACAATGGGTCTCACAATGTGAGTATTACTGTGCTTGCTACTTTCAAGAAGCGATACTAACACAGCAAACGCACAGATCAATAGCCACATCCATCTCCAGTTCGTCTGTCGGCCTTTTGCAACAGGAATTTGGTGTAAGCAGAACCGTCGCCCTGCTGCCCCT
The DNA here is from genome assembly GCF_020647795.1 of Trichoderma atroviride. Classification (NCBI taxonomy): domain Eukaryota; kingdom Fungi; phylum Ascomycota; class Sordariomycetes; order Hypocreales; family Hypocreaceae; genus Trichoderma; species Trichoderma atroviride. The sequence goes on from NC_089404.1 coordinate 3,550,913, forward strand.
TACTCTCTACGTCGTCGCCCTTGGCCTTGGCCCAGTAATTGGAGGCCCCCTTTCCGAAACGATTGGCCGATATCCTGTCATCATGGGTGGCATGCTTCTCGGCTCCTTCTTCACCATTGGAGCCGGCTTCGTCCACAACTTTGGCGCCTTGTGTTTCTTCCGATTTCTCACTGGGTTCTTGTGGGCTCCTGTGTTGGCCAATGCTCCTGGATCGCTTTCAGAGACGTTTATGCCAAAGACAAGAGGGCCCGTCAGTGCTCTTTTTATTTTAACTCCCTTCTTGGGCCCTGGCCTGGGGTAAGTTTCTTCATCTCTTTGTACATCTGATATTGGATTGTATCCAAGGGTCTGACTCTTTCCTATAGACCCGTCATCGGCTCTTTCGTTTCTGTCGACAAGGGCTGGCGCTGGACCGAATGGACAATGCTCTTCTTCGCCGCCTTCACCATCACACTAGGTTGCTTCATTGGAGAGACTTTCCACCCAATCCTCAAGCGCCGTCTGGCTAAGAAGCGTGGCCTTGAGGTCCCCCCACTTCCTCCTGTGAGCGAGCGTATCAAGACTTTCGCCGTTGTGGCCGCTGTTAGACCACTTCTCATGCTCTTTACTGAGCCCATCGTTTCGTTCATCTGCCTCTACGTCGCCGTCAATTTTGGCACCCTTTTCAGCTTCTTTGGCGGCGTTCCATACTCGTTTGGTCTGGTATATGATTTTGATATCGAGCAGTCCGGCTTGGTCTTCCTTGCTATTGTCATCGGCTGCTTCCTCGGCCTTGCGACCATCATGGCCTGCGAGATATTCTTCTATCGAAAGCAGGCCGTCAATTACCCTCCTCACAAGATTCCTCCCGAGCACCGACTTTATCCCGCCATGTTGGGCTGCTTTGGACTGCCCATCGGTCTCTTCTGGTTCGCTTGGACGGCGCGAAAGGACATCTCCTGGGCAAGCCCTGCGGTAGCCATCATTCCTTTTGCTTGGGGCAACTTGTGCGTCTTTGTCAGCACTATCCAGTACATTTCCGATACGTATACCGGCAACGTCGTTGCGAGTGCTTCCAGTGCCAACAGCTTGGCACGATATGGCTTCGCCGGCGTGTTTCCCCTTTTCACTATCCAAAGTAAGTAAATGTCACAGTCGTGAGTCCCTTGGCGAAAAGAGTGCTAACAGTTTATCTAGTGTACGAAACTCTTGGGATTCACTGGGCTACCAGCTTGCTGGGATTCATTGCCCTAGCGCTAATTCCCATTCCCTTTGTTCTTTACCGATTCGGTCCGACTATCCGGGCGAAAAGCAAGTTTGAGACTCACAAGTACGAGTGAAGTAATGGGCACCGACGAAGACGAAGATAGAATCTCTACTAATGGCCCTTTTTCTTCCTTCTACCCTTATTTCTCTTTGAGTAATCATTGCATTTTGACGAATAATTAGCATCTGAAATAGTATTTGACTTATAAGATCTATGGTAATATAGCACGCATGAATAGCATTTAGATCATCATGAGTAGAATAATAGACTAGGGCAAAAAATTGTACATAGTAGGCCCCTAACATTTTTATAATGTTAAATCTCTTCGCGTAACAACTTGACTTACTCTTTCTATCTTGGTTAATTTGCCCTCAGTCTACATCAATAAGCTGCTCCGGCAGGATCCGAAAATTCTCATCTATATAATACCACTTATCATACTTTGCAGGCCTCATCGCGGCGGGTTCAATCTTGGATTTCTTCGGTAGGTCAAACTCGTCGGTTGCATCTTTGCTCGAGATATAGCTGCTGCAAATGCTTGGCTGCGAAGTCTGCGAAATGCTTATCTTCCCGGGGTCTTCTTTGCCGCTGATGAGGTCTTTCCAGAAACCGTGGCTCTCGCCAACAATGTCGCGTGCCGTGTTAGAATCTTGGTATTTGTTTCCGAATATGGTGTTGAGGGTGCCACTGCGAAAAAGTTTGTAGTACTATATTTTTTCGAATCAACGTGCTTGCCCCGTTTGGTAGAGTGAAGGTTTGTCTTCGGAACGGCTACTTACGACGAACCAGTCATAAAAGGTTTGCTTGAGGCCAGGTCGATATTTTTCGAGATCGTCGATGGCTAAATGCAATCAGTTCTTGGTACTAGCCAGTTTTTAAAGGAGCGCCTTACTATCAACCACTTGTGACAGAGGATCATTAACGTTGATGCCAATTATTTTCCAGTCCGTAGTTTCGTCCTGCGAGAGCGATAAGCCCATGCCTCGAATTGCAGATGAGATCAGAATTCATACATCAATCATGGCTATCCCACCCAGGATCTTGACCGTTCTGATTTGGCCGACATATCCGGGACTTAAAAGATTTTTATTAGCTGATCGGTCCTTCGCTCAAGTGTCTTCTGTACTGACTCAATTGCGCTTATATCCACCACATCCATCGGATCATTATCGCCAGGGAACCCAGTAAAATTGTGCTTGATGTTAGAGTTCTCCCAGGTCTGAGGAAGTGAGCCGTAAAGGAAAGGGTAGGATCTATGTGGCCAAATACTGGCTACATATCGAGGAACATCATCTTTGTCATCGTGATAGATGGGGTCTATGAGATGCCACATGTGAGCACATCGTATGTTGACTAGCAACATACACAGATAACAACTTGGTAGGCATTACTCACTCAAAGGCTTGTTGCGCTTTGTCTCAATCTTGGCATCTGTCCATCGCGGGATCTCCACGTAGAAATTGACGATGTTGTTATTCTTCTCGTCAGGATAGAGAGGAACGTCGTGCCAGAAGGAAATCGGGTTGCCGTCCTGCTCAAGCCAAACGCGCCAGTCCTGCTTGCCATTAGTCGATTTATTTCCTGCCTTTGATCGTCGTGAATTGGCAATTTCGACAACTGACCACTGTATTTCGGGCTCCGACTTCTCTGAGTGAAAGCGACTTTGGGTCAAACGCTTTCTTTGTCGCTTTACTATCGTCGCATTTGGCAGCCGTGAATGCAGAGAAGACAGGCAAAATCGAGAGATAGTATATTGAGCGCATGATTAACGTCAAAATACGGTGAAAAAAAGACTCGAGCAGATTCGTAGACTTTTCGCTTCACACGCTCCGCACAAGGTTACTGGGCTTGTCATTGTTTATATATACGCACGCTGATGGCCAAGAAAATCTTGTGGACCCCTTGCACGACACAGATCATACCGTAACATTCCTATCCGTAAACGAGATGTTTACCTGCGAAGATGAAACCGCACATCGCTCTTCCTTGTAGCACAGATGCACGGCATCACCAGCTCAGGAAACTTAAGCGAATGGATCGTCAAGTCTTGGCTACCATCTCAAATCTTGGCTACCATTCCAAATCTTTTAGACAAAGGGATTTTGAATCGCTTATTAATAGAGAGCACGACCATTCATGTCGAATATCGATCCCACGTGGATGCGGTGAACAGATGTGAAGTGCGATAACAGCCAGACACTTCTTCCTAATTGAGAAGACTTACGCGCAAACCACCCGCGTTGTGTGAGCTTTATTTTAAGCATATGTGCTGGAATTGCCTTAATTAAGCGTCCAATAACATTGGAGAGTCAGATAATACTAGCTTCGGTAACCAAAAGGGCAATCTGCAGAGTTTTTACGCGGGGTAGAAATGCCAAGATGTGAAGACATGTTTAGGCGCCATTTGCATACAGTCACTTTCACGGCCGAGAGGGCACTGTTTAGAGGGCACAGTTGAGAGAATCAAGACCTCGTGGGCAAAAGAGTGGGAAAACAGAACGAAAAGAAAAGAAGAAAAGGGAAAGCCACATGTACTCGTCATCTTTCGAATCGGGAGCCACAAAAGAGTAGAGAGCCATGCGCGTCCAAAGCGATACACCAGTTAGTCGTACAATGGTAAAAGAGAGCAACACCCTTCGACAGAAGTATTTGTAAACGAACAATTGCATTTCAAAGGTTTGCTTCTACTGCTATCGGCAGCATAAGGTATACCTTCTAATAGGATACGTAGTTTCGCCTTCGATCTAGAAGATGCAAAGAGATGAGCGAGCAGACTAGAACATACGTCCGGATAAGCACTTAAGAGAAGCCGCCAATATGTTGACTCAAGAACAAGCCACATGGAACGGATGTTCGCCGGATCTAGCTATTTGTGATGATGCTAGTGTCGGCCTGTGCACGATAATATGACGGAGATGATCGGCCAGTCTCCAATTCTTATGGTTCCTCCGTATGTAGGAACCCTCCACGCTAACTATTCATCTCCGGAGGCTGATCACTCATTCACCATTAGTATTGTAAATGGGTAAGTTAATACAATCCTAAATGATTGTTATAAACATTGAGAAAAAAATCACAATGTAAGCAATCGCGATCCTACATCCAAAGACCCTCTCTCTAACACTTCCCGCAGACAGCATTCCCGACAACCGATTTCTGTTCAGCCAAGATGCACATGTAAATAAAACGCGGGGAAGCATGAGGGGCGAGTGGAGGACAAATGTTGGAGAAGGCGCGCGCGCCAAGCATGGAGTCTATGGGATGAGGACTCGGAGATCGTCAGCGTGGCGTGTATAAGTCTGGTTCAGCTTTGAGCTAATAGAAAATAACAATGAGGGGAAGGATAGCGCTCCTATTAGATCTCCGCAACCAAACAGAAGAGGACTTGAGCGGAATAAGACGGGATCCCAATGTCGGTTCTAGTGAAATCCCGTTTCCAAAATCTTTTTCCATAATAGGTAACTGGTCGCGATATCCTAGGTGATAGCAGCGAGATATCTCGGGCGGTTGTTGTGACAATAGAGACATGGGCCAATAACGAGAAGAGGGTCGGAAGAAGTCGTACATACGAAGAACAATAGGAAAGCAAAGAATCCGTACTTTATTCAGCCGCGCTGGTTCGTCAGTTTCTGGAGATAATCGACATGTCACGATGGTATTCCAGAAATTGTAAAAGTAGTAGCAGTATTTTCATAACATCATTCATCATTGTAGCTAGATAGTCCAGTTGCTATCATCTTTTTACCCATGCCAAGTAGTTTTGTAAGAACCAGCTTCAAATCCATCTACACCTTGTGCTCAATCTGCTGCACGTTGCCAAACTCTTCCTCGGCAGCCCTCTGCTTCTCATCAACAACCATGTCCTTCTCATCAGCATCCTTGTTACCATACAGACCAATCTTGTACCACGGAAGGTCAAACAGGCGGTCCATGCTCTCAAGAGAGCGACCACCGGTTTCGGGGACAGAGAACCACACCCAAGCGCCGCCTAATACAGTAACAGCCGCGAAACACCAGAAAGTGCCCTTGGGCGTGATTCCTCCTTCCGAGGTGTTAAGCAGCATGACCGGCAAGGCGCGCGAATTGCCATACTGGTTGGCAAAGTGAAGCGTCATAGCCCACGACGTAGCAAGGGCACGAACACGGAGGGGGTACAACTCAGCCGTGAGCAGGTACTGCATGGAATTCCAACCAAGCGCCCAACCGACACCTGAAAGGTATATCATGGCAACTGCGCCTCGGCTGGGTCCCTTCATAGATTCAGGCAGGACGAAGTCGCTGGAAGTTCCGAGCTGAGGCACGGCAGTAAGGAAAGCAGCAACATAGATCATGGAGATGCTCTGAAGCGTAATACCGCATAGCAATGCACGCTTGCGGCCGATGACATCGACGAGGAAGAGAGCGCAAATCATTGCCGCCACAAATTTGACGATGCCGAAGACGCCGGTAACAAGAAGCGACTCACTGTTTCCGGTAATGCCCAGGATCTTGAACAGATCCGGCGCATACAAGGTGATGGATCCAGCGCCAGACCACTGGCCCAGAAGCTGAACCATGGATGACAAATACACTCGGTACAGGTTGCTCCTGTTGAGAAGTAGCTCCTTGACTTTTCCAAACCAGCCGACACCCTGGCTAGCTTCCAGCTCGTGGTCAAGGCCAATCTGAATCAGGGCTATTTCGCGATTGACATACTCGCTGTCAGGAGACTGCTGGCGCAAGCGAGCAAAGCTGTAGACAGCCTGGTCGATTTTGCCCTCTTTGACGAGAAATCGTGGTGATTCGAACTGGAAAAAGGAAAGAATAAAAATGATTCCACTCATCATGATGTGTAAACTGGTGGGGACAAGCCATTGGTTCGGGCTGCCATTGGTGATGTGAAGCTGAGCTCCATAGTTGGCAAAATAAGCGAGCAATATACCAAGATAGACGGCACCGGTAAAGAAGCATGTGCAGAGGCCACGAATCGACGCAGGTGCGATTTCAGCAATGTAAATGGGACTGCAGAGTGATATCGTGTTAGTACAATGCGCAAGTAAAGAAGATAGCATCAGTAGCAGCACAAGTGGGGTGAATGTTACTCACCCTACGACCGGCGTCTGTCCCACACCCAGGCCGGCGATAAATCTGCCGGCATAGATGGCGCCCAAGTTGCCCTTCACTCCGCCAGCCATAAAAATAGCAATGCCAACAGCCCAGATGAGGCACAGCACGCGCGTGGCATTCAACCGGCCAATACGATCACAAATCAGGAAGGCACTATAGCAAAATGCAAGTGGTCATTCGTTAGCCGTTGATCGTGGCAGCGATAGTGGAGAGAGAGAGGGCTGGACCATGCATGAAAGAGGCGGTGACGTGACTTACAACAACGCTCCTGCGACGGACCCAATCTGGACCATGGCAGAGACATTGGCCTTGATGTTGGCCTGGTCAACCTTGTCATACGAGGCGTAATGAATGGATTCCTTGAAGTTGGCCGAGTTGAAGGCGCCAGAGATGAGTCCTTCATCGATACCTCGCGCAGCACCGAGCAGGCCAAAAGCCAGGACGGCAAACCAGAGGCGCCAGTTCAGAGCTCCCTCTGGCTCTCCCAAGTCTTTCAACTTGAAGATGTTGACGGGTTTCTTCGCCCCGACACCCATGACGGCGGTCTTGATGCAAGTAATTTAAAAAGAAGCTGACACCGCTGTAAAGACGAGGGAGGTAAGCATCTGGCAGCTGCAAAGGCCAAAGAGTATACCTGAGATGCGCACGAGTAGAGAGGGCTTGGCCCGGAATCTCACAGCGGAGAAGGAGCATCCTCTTATATATTCGCCCACATTCACATCCTTCGCAGAAAGCCTTAGCCCAAGAGAAGCCCCAGATGGTCACACGAAGAGCCTTTTCTCAGCCAAAGGTGTCCACACTTGCAAGATGTCGGAGTGTCTCGGACGGCTGTGTTGCCAGACCCGATTTAGCCTCCAATAGTTCAAGACCACTCAGCGCCTGCAGCCAAGCCTCGAGTTACATCCAACTCGTGGCCGAATGCTGGCCGATGCCTCGAACAGCGCACCGCCGTGTCAATCCCTGGCGTAGAGACCAGTTTTGCTGGTCCAGCCCCGCATATCGTCCTTCTCAAACCGTTCATTCTTGCGCATCGCTTGCTAGCCGCCAGCGTGTGCTCCACAGCAGCTCCACGGCCATCGTATGCTGTTCATGCCGGATTCCCAGCAGCCTGGCCTGTCTTACATAGGACGAAGTGCCCAATAGGTGCCTAGCTGTGTGGCTTGTTGGTTGTAGATCCGTCTTGACTAGCAAAACTAGTCAGCAGGTTGGCGGCCCGCCAAGAGTCTAAATCTAATTAATCCGGGGCTTTAAATAGTGAGGGGAAGCCACGAGTTGGAGAGCGCGGGGAATCGGACAACCTCCGTTGTGTGTTCGGTGAAGGCATGTTTCTTGACTTATAATCCATATCCGTGTTATCTTCTAGCCGATTACCGCTATCCTGGCTGACGTGGAAACGCTGGAAACGCAAGAAACGCAAGTATGTAGCACTCACGTATTATGCGACTGGGGTGAACCTGGCCCGGCGCAACCCCAGATCTTTGGTTACATCAGACCATGTCACATTGACTGGTTTCGGATTCGGACATATCATCATCAATGGCGTGGCGGATAGAGAAACCAAATGCCGCTCCTCCTCGTTGAAAAAGCCGGTTAATTATCGTATAAGTAATGTGAAAAGAGTGGCTCCTAGTTCCTACATCGCTGTTTTGCTCAAAGATGTGGTGTTCTCATTTGTCGCTAAGCTTATCGCCTAAAGCGTTTCACAAAACATTACTCATGACCAGGGGCAGCGAGCTGGTCATGGTCCGGAAAAGTGTCCAGTGGTAGGCTGTTTTTTTTTTCAGTCCTGTGATGGTGGCTATTTATTCATGTGGCTGGGTGCTTTTATCTAGACTGCTGCGAATATCCCTTCTATTAGCATTCGCCAGCAGTCTTGTGGCGGTTGGTGAGCACCAATACGTCGGCTTGGCCGACCGAATGACCACACAGCACATAGTAAGCCTGCCAGTTCTAGGCATTAAAGGTGTGTAGCAGCAGCTGTGCCAAAAATTGTCCGCTCAGATCCAGTACTGGCCCCAAAGCATATACTCCTCCTTGGTGCCTCGGAATTTGAACTTGACTTCTGTGACATCTTGAAAGCCCTCTTTTTCCTTCGGCTCTTTGAATCGTGATTGAAATCCGGTAAAGGCCAGTTTAGGAAGACTCTGTCGAGCTTCTGGGTTCAATACGGCGTTGTTCGCTCGGACAGCGTCATTATGCTCACACACTATGACAGGCGTTGAAAACCAGAGGCACCGGATTGGGACGCCGGCCTTTTTAGCTACGTCAATCCATAGAGCTCGTGTGTCGGGATCTGCATTGGTGTTGTCTATTTCCCTCATATTAGCCTGATATCAGCTACAAATGGCAGCATGGAAATATGATAGCACGCACCGACAGTTACAGATTTGCCGTCTTTAAGCAACTCTCTGGCAACTTGGATGCACTTGTCGCGAGACTTTAGTGTATCTTGGTTCACTCGCTCATACCCGAGGGGCTTGAGGACGTTGAAGTAAAAGGTGCTCTTTCCGGCTCCAGGAGGGCCACAAAACAAGACGACGTCTTGATCATTTTTCCGCTCATACACGTCTTCAGCGTCGATAATGCCGTCCTCCTCCGGTAATATATAGCTCCCTAGGTCAAACTCGCGGTTAAAATCTCTGGGCTTCTCTCCTCTGAAGAACTCTTCGGGTGTCAAGTAGTCAATGCCGATATTATGTGCCAAATTTCGATCAGAGCAGCTAAAGTCTTTTGCTACCGCTGCTGCGGCTCCATTGGCTCCTTTGCCAAGACTAGCGATTCGACCACCTGCATCGCCAACGAAAAAACTGTCCTTCAAATTTACTTCGTCCTCAGAAATTTCGAGGTCGTCGCAGACTTCTTTCCACATACCCCTCCTAGGTTTCCGATAAATGTCTTTCGCTGTGGCAGCATAGACCGTCATTGGGAGATCAAGGCTGGTCAATACAGCGCTGCACTTTTGTTTAAATTCAGCGACGCGTTTCTGAGCATTAGCTTTTGGACCTTTGTAGTTTGCGTCAAAGTGTAATGTTAATCCGGCCTGATTTGAAAGGATCACCACATGGTAGTCCTCCTTCTCATACAGCTCTCGCAGTCGATCCGGGACTGTGTTATCCCACCACTTCCAATCTGCCGCGTTAGACGCATGCTTCTTTCCCGATGAGGTAGTAATGAGAGTCGAGTCGAGATCGAATGCAGCTATCTTTCTTCGCTTGGACGGGGATTCTTTGTCGTTATTTTCCGGCTGGTATCTGCCAACTAGCAGTGTTGCGGGAACATCCTCTGCAGGGCTCCGTTCTGACCACACCGTTCGATCTTTCGGTTTCTGAGAAGCTGGTGTAAAAAATCCTGCAACGGCTGACTCTAGAAATGGATATTAGTCACTGAGAAGAGGCCAGCTATACAAGGCTACCCAGCCATACTTGTAGTAGTGCTCTTGACGGTTTTTTTGAGGGGAGGTGGGGAGATTGGTGCGCCGGGATCCTTTCGCTTCTTGGGTGGATTCTGCGTGACCATTTTTCGTCTCAAGAGCGAGCTACAGAGGTTCCTGTACGGGGTGGTATCGCGTAAAAGAGGCGCTCTGCACAATAAAAGCATTCGTGGCAGTTTTCGCGAGATTGGTTGATTTGCCCTGAGGCAGAGAAGCCCAGACGCGGCGCAATGCGACTGTGGCGCGTGGTCACGTGCAGCTTCAAAACCTCTTCAGCTAAGCCATCGCCAGCACCCAAACTGAATCATGAAGCATTGAAGCTTAGAGTGCTGCAGCATCTCACGATTAGCCCCGACAAATCAAAGCGCCATACTTTGTACGCCTTATAAATTCACCGAATTTTCTCATTCTGTATCTCATTCAATTCAGATTTCTGCAGTATCGGAGACGACTTGATTATCAATCCTTGGCTCATCATGTACGAGCTATTCCTCACCGCACTGGTCGAGGACAGCGACATCAACACGGCCCTCGCTGTTTTGAGCGGCTTCTGTTCCATGCAGCCATGGGAGTCTATCAGCCGCGTTCTTTATTTCCAGGGCCCTCCTCGACCATCCGGCATCACCAACCAGCGCTCCTTTGAGAAACCCATGCGCAAAGACTCGGCCCTGCTCTGGAAGGAGTTGCATCAGAATCTCTCTCGCCAGTCATTTGTCCTTCAAGCTCGCTATGAAATCCTCAAAGACCGAGACCTAGGCCCCCAAGCCGAATCAGTCGATCTGAACCTCGTCCCTGGGATTCTGAGATGGACGGATTTTCCAGATCCTCCTCGTGGTCAGCCGATTCTCGCCCAGCGTAAGAAAGTCGAGCTCTGGGAACAGAGAAAGCTGCCGTCTATACTTCAGGAAAACAACTATCAGTCGGTGTTCACTCCTTTCAACTCATTTCTGCCATGTTCTAACAAAGCCTAGGCTCAAGACAGAAACAGTGGAGGAGACGTATCAGTTCTTTCGCGACGACGTCGAGTTCTGTCTAACTAGGCACTATTTTGTCGGCCCAATCGACGACTATGTTCCTCTTGCAAACATGCCAGCAGCTCCTACAGGACCAAAATCGAGTCTGCCGGCCTGGGAATCCCTGACACAGGTTGATATGCAGAGTCGGTGGATACTGCAGGTCAAGGCGCATGTCGTGCAGGACAACAAACCAGATGAAATCAAGAAAGCACAAGATCAGCTTCTGAAGTTTCGCGCAGATCTCGACGGAGTGTTTGACTTCAAGGTGATTGACCGCAAGGTACACGACACTCGAGTAGCGATGCAGCAGCAGGGCGTCCAAGCGCTTCCACAAAAAGTACTTTTGGGGAAGTCGTGATTTCAGAGCTTTATTCTCAGAGCTAATATATACTAATGCCGCTGGACATGGATAACCCCACGCCTCTAATGTTAATTCCAACACATGCATCTAGCCGCTGAGCGATAGCTCTTCCAGCTTAGCCTTTCCTACGTGGAATCACACAACACAAATGGGAACATAAGCAGTCCAAGCGACATAGCATGTCTTAAAAGCAGCTCCCTTATCTTCTTACGGAGTCTGCGATAAGAGAGGATTTTGCCGGTTCAAGTCACTACCTCAGAGCAGCGACTCCGATGCGAATCTTTGCGGGTTTAAATGAGACTGCAAGACTCAAAGAAATGGGAATCACGATATGGAAAAAGAATTCTAAGAAAACGGGTATCTTCAATCGCCAGACACCTCCAAAATGCTCGTATATTGCAAGTAAGGCTAGGTAACAAGAATCGTAACTGCAAATACTATTCCCAAAAACCGATGTCGATTTTTGCATCCCCCCAATTGGCCATATCACATTTAGAGGCCGAGAACCTGAGTGAGGTTGTTGACGCCAAGAGCAGCCTCGAGGCTGACAATGGTACCGCCGGTGGCAGCGTTGAGGTAAGCGTTGACAGCGTCCAAGTGAACGCCCTGGGAAACCATGGCGATGGCCTCACCGACGATCTGGACAACGTTGTTGAGGCCAAGAGCATCGGTAGCCTCAGCGCCAACACCGTCAACAAGGCTGACGAGCTTGGAGGCCAGGGTGGTGGCCTGGGGAAGAGCACCCTCGATCTAGAGGATAAACTGTTTAGCTTTGTGTACCATGGAATGAGTGACCAGTCGGCTTCTATTTACCTTCTGGACGATGGGGCCGAGCAGAGAGACCAGCTGGGTCTCAAGGAGAACAACGTCGACAACGACGCCCTGGGTGATACCGCCGAGCAGGTTGCCAACGTCACCAACGAGGGAGCGGGAGGCGAGAGGGGCAGCGAGGCCAGTGCCGACAATGGTGGCAAGGAAAACAGCGGCGAGGTTGAAACGCATTTTGGCGGTATTGGAAGTGAGAAAGGTACTAAATGAGTGACTGAAGTTTAAACTTCTGAAGTTGTTGGTTTGCTGTGCAAAAGAGTGACTGAGAGCGAGTTGCTTGTTGATGAGGAAAAGCAATCAGAAGTTGCGGGCGAAGCAGTGCTCTTTATATCTCTCAACCTCTCTATTCTACGATACACCGCTACAGTCTGTTCTCCTTTACCATCTTGTTCGATCGGCAGTCATAACATTAAGCTTGGGCATATCTGGACCCAAGAATTTCAGAATTACTAGGTACTGAGATCTTCCTTGACAAGGTCGCTTAGGTATCACGACTAATAGTGCCACGATGTGAGCCCACGGCCAGCCTCTTGACAGGAGCAACATGGTGTCAAAACAACAAGGATGGCACGATATTTCGTGGGTTAGTCTCACAATCTGCCGATCTAATCAACTCGCGAGTCGTCGACCAGAGAGAATGACATCGTGCCCAAGGCCTCCGGTGAAGATCGCAACTTCTGTTCCTGGCAGGATGTGTGGAGCGTGGTGGGTAGCTTTATCTAATTTCCCAGCTCGCCAGGATAAGGACGATCGCTGGGCCTGCAGAGAGAAGCAAGAACAATTTGGTGTATTACTATGCAATGTGCGCATGAGAAGAGTGGTAGAAATAAAAACTGCGAAATCGAATTTACAACCATAAAGCGCGAGAATTGAGAGCACATGGTGTTGGACGAAACACTTCTTCAAGGGCAGATTGTGGTGAGAGCTTCATACCCCAGAACATGCCCCGCGATCGACAAGCCCGTAGTGCTGGGCGCTAAAGAATTAAAGCCAACAGCACGAGGCTAGTCTGGGCCAAAGAGGTAATGGAATTGATTCGATGAGCGAATTGGAAACGCCCTTTCAAATGCCGTACCGGGATGATATCGAGTCATGCTCGATTGACTGTAGAAGTTGATGAGAGGCCACCAATCTTCGGCGACTGCGATGGACCCACACGAGATGGCTCCCAGCTGTCTTGTGAAATGAAGCATCAATCTGAGTTGTCAAATTCTGCGTCATATGCCTACAGGTATACAGGCAGTCTATTTAGATCAGAAAGTATTCGAAGCGCATTCTTGTCTATGCAAGCATAGTGATGCGCACCATGCAGAAAAAGACTCCTCAGCTTCCCAGCCGGAGGGGAGCTCCTATTCCCATCACAGCTCTCCACCTGATCGACATGTGTGTATGGGGCCGGACACAACCCAACATAAATAGTGCTAAACAGCAGCCCCTACGAGTGAATGGCGACGTCAGAGAAGGCAGAGAAAAGGGGGTTGACACTTAACCGACCCAAATAACCGGTTCCTGAATATTTTGACTGGTTGCGGAATACTCTCCGTCTACTCGCTCTTTGAATCTGCAATTTACTAAATAGTCTCTTTTTTAGATCAATTTGACTACGGTTAGTATGCATTGCGATCTGCGGAGTAGCTTTCAGCTCACGGGCTTCTTATTGGGTCTTCTTGGTGGTGGGTGTTGACGATTTGGACATTCTTCACGCTTGAGGCTGGTGACCGGTTATGTCGGAGATGAAAACCACTCGTGACTAAGACACGAACAAATGACTGTTCAATCACGCAATCCGACTCTTTACACTGGAAAGACTGTTATCCAGCCACTCTTGCCAATCATCAACATCTACACTGAAAAGGCAGTGAGCTTAGGTCTATGGGAGTCTCAACTGCTGAACACATACCAGCGTCTCTCACATCAATGGCCTCAGCATCCACACGCGGTAGCATAAGATTAACAGCACATAGCTGGTCATTGAAGTAATCAATTCACAAGGGCTATTCAGAAGATGTATTACTCCTTCGTATTCCAGATCTCCAGAGTAAAAGGCTATAGTTTGAGTTATTCCGTGTTAGTGATAACAGTACGCCATTGCCGTTTCTGCTTCCCACCTCGGGTGGCGCCGAGAGGCGCAACGGCTCCAAAGCCAAGAAATCCAGGGCAGATCATCCCGCTCTCAGCATCTTGGCATTTATTAACAATTGCCGAGTTGCATGACAACTCAGGTTGGGCAATTGGGCATGCAAGGAAGGGACTTTAGTAAATTCTTTTTCTAAGTTGTCTTTGGTCATGCAATTGTATTAATAGCTACTTACAAGTAGCACTTGCTATTGTAGCAATAGCTTGAGACAAACGACAGCCGTATTATATTCTAGGGCGGAGGTTAAGTGCATAGGGTAGTCTACGATAAAAATGACACTCGCGAGAAATTTCCTCCGCGTCTTGAAGGTGGTAGTTGAGTCAATCATAATAGAGAGAATTGTAACTCTAGTATGAGTTTAAAGGTTTATCCTCAAACTTAATCTCGCTTGATAAATACGAAACAAATCCTTGGCAGCATTTGCGCCTTAGTCATGCCGTGTTAGCTTACAGGCTTCCTTATGACCAAAAAGCATCGATACAAGCAGAAAGCAGTTTTCGCGATTGGTTGCAGGTTAAGTCAAGAGAATAGAGAAAGAAGCTTAGAAGAAACATTAGCTAATCCAAGGATAACTGAAACATTTCCAGGCCATACCGCCTCTGCCTCCTGTTAGCTCCAGCTCGAGATAGGCAGCAGCGCTACTTTGGGACGCCAGACCTCCGCCAAGCCAATCAGAGCAAGGATGTCTTTATACATCGTGAAGTCTATAAAAACAAAGGAAAATACAATATTTCCTCATCGTTTCTCATCCCAAATTGTATATTCATCAATTACTCGAATCAGCTTGCGTCAATCCCATAGTCAACACATCATCCCACATGGCAAACCGCACTTGCAAACACACATCCCTCTACTTGGACGTCTCACCGCACGCGTCCAAAGCCGGCTTTAAACGTCCAAACAGGAGACAGCGCATCTCAGCTGCAACTCAAGATGGACGTGTTCTCAAAGAGCTAGAGCTCCTCACCAGCAAGGAGCTTCTAGAAGATGAAATGGCCTTTCCTGGACCGCTGGTTCTTCCCGGTGACGATCTAGCCGAAGACCCAGAGTATCCGCCACAAGACTTTAACGAATGGAAAGACGAAGAGGAAAGAAACCCGGTGACCAACGAGAGGAAAGCCATCTACGTTGTGCCTAGCCCGTTGTTTGACAAAACCGTGTCCAAGATGCAGGCATGGTCGGTCTGCAATTCAGCAAAGGAACAATACGCACAAGCAGTCAACGCTCCAGATATGCAAGACATTGTGGAATATCTATCCGCCTTCTTCTACGGCATGGACGTCAAGATCTTCGACCAGCCTTTTCATTGGCATAAATGGGAGAGCTACGACGGCGCCGTGTTGAAGCATTCAAATACAGAGACCCGAATTGGCCTCAAGTCTCCGAGCAAAGAACTCTTTGGCATTCGCTGCCGCGCTTCACCAGACGAAACATCTCCCATGCAAGTCAACCTGAACGACGTCCTGGACGCTCTGGCGGAGAACATCCCCTCTGATGCACATTCCATCATGATCCTGCTAGACCAAGACATGTACGAAGGCGACGGCGACATCTTCTGCGCCGGACGAGCATACGGAGGCAGCCGCATCGCAGCCGTCTCCACGTTCCGGGACCAGCCCGCCTGTGCGCCAAAGGACAACGGCCACGCATGGCCATCCTCACACTGCGCAGCTTACATCAACCAGCTCTGTCATCTCCAGACCTACACAACCAAGCCGCAGCCCGTCCAACGCAAACCCAACAGCGGGCCTCTACACGCGGCTATAAAAGCCACCACCTCCACGCGTCACGAAAGCAGCAGCAGCAGCATCCCGTCGGAAGCCCCTACCGCCCAGTGGCTCGGAAGAGTAGCCGTCACCATGGCGCACGAGCTGTGCCACTGTTTGGGGCTGGACCACTGCGTGTACTTTGCGTGCGCGATGCAGGGGTGCGGCAGTGTGGAGGAGGCACAGCGGCAGCCTCCGTATGTGTGTCCCGTTTGTCTGGAGAAGCTGGCCGCTGCGATCGGAGAGGGGGCTGTTGCTGGATGGAACGACGAGGTGTGGAGCATGGCGGTTAGAGAGAAGTATGTGAGGGATCGGTATGAGGCGCTGAGGCAGGTCTGTGAGAGATGGAGCAATCCGAGCATATCGAGGATGTTTGCTGGGTATAGGGCTTGGCTGGATGTGGTGATTGAGCGGAGTCTGTGATTTTGTTTGAGCAGACTTGACTATTTGGAAAAGATGAAAGATGATTGAGAGCACAGAGGCCATGTTGAAACTTGTAATACAAAGTAAAAGCTTGGGAGTAGTTGAAGTTGAAACTTGGGTAGCAACATCTCATGTTACTGATGTGCTGCCCCGATACGTTCTGTGAGACTGCAAAGAGTCCAACAGTTGTCCAAATACTACATCTTGTTACTGCAGTTGATGTACAAGCACAGCATAATTGCAGATGCATTGCACAATTAGCATCCGGCGACTTACAGTTGTCGAACAGCTTCATGCAAGCACTTAGGGACTTACACCGCCCACATTAGACAGATGGGCCACTGAGCGAATAGACATATATGTTACGAGCTCATAACTTTACTCGACCCAAAGAGAAAGATTACACCTTCGTCATTCCAATGTTACAAATGCTTTACAAGTCTTTATGACCCCCGGATGGTTGTTGCTTTCTCGCGTCGGAATGGACGTTGCTGAGATGTTGAGCTGCTTGAGTGACTTTACGACTCGCCCAAACATCAAAGGCCGTGTGGCTCAATGGCAGAGCGTCTGACTACGATTAAGTACATCAGGAGGTTGCAGGTTCGACCCCTGTCTCGGTCAAGATTATTCTTTTTGCTGTCATTCAGGATGAATTGAAAAGTGAAAACTCACCTATCCAAGGAGCCACATTGGCAGTCTTGATTCTCTTTTTTTTTTCTCTTGCATTGAGTGCTACATCTCGACATCCAGTATCTTGTTCTCTCCATCATGTACATCGTATGCCATCCAATGCTCTCTTGGCTTTCCACTAACAAGCAAGAAAACGTCGCACCATGTGGGGGACAGCACAGAGCTCGCATGCCATGACAATTACCTCAGTTTTCTCCAATTCTCTTCGTATTCTGCAGCAAGCACCGAGTAATGGTGTCGTCATCAATCCCGCGGGACATTCTACAGCACCAGACATGCCAATTACTTGCTGCTATGGAGCATTTTAGCTGAGAAAACTCTTCAATTCCAGCCCACCATCTTTTCAAATGTGTGCACCAAGCAAGGGATCCGGTGCTGTTTAGTGGTATTTTAAATCGGGAGCTCTAAAGTAGGCGATTTAGTAGCCTTCCGAGTGAGCTTCCGACGACGATCTTTTGATCAACCGTCATACATACTGTAGCAGTCGACGAAGCCATGACTGTCCAGTAATCAGACACCAGGCCATGTCTTGAATAGTTTGCGTCAAAGGACAAACGTTTCAGCTACAGGCTGTCTTTTCTCGCCATGCCCATGCTGCTAAAGTGTTTGTCTATGGGCGCAGTATCAGGGCTCGTGTCACATCCTATTGCTATTAGTGAGTTTCTGCTCATCGGGGAGCATGTGGAACAAAGTGAACAAGTCAATCAGTGCCAGCAGACACTAGGCTGTTATCGTCCCAACCCTGGCGGTGATTGGAACGATTTCACATGCTGATGGTCACACACTTTCCCTCCAAGCTCAAAAGGGAGGGAAGCACACGGCGTACTGCTACATGCGTAGGAGTAGGTAGCTTGAGTGATACCTACTGCTACCACACATAGGTCCTGCTTGGCTTGCAATCAGCTTTGAAGAGCTGCATGTCGCCTGCTCAACGGTACACGTTCAGCCATTTTGTGACCTGAAACAATATCATGCATGCACGTACGAGTGCCCGGAAATGCCAGTTCCCGAGAGCACACCATCGCAATGCTGGAGGTAATGAATCGCACATGTCCTCCTCGTACCGACGGCGGACACAAGAAGCAAGCAAGCAAGACGCGCAACCGACCAAAGTGGCCTTGGTCTCTCCACCTCAGCCTAGCCCCCATCGCTTCGCAAAGCGGGAGGGCTTCCGACGATCCACAGCTTTGACGGTTCGCCCTATGGAAGCCGCACACAAATGCAATGCGCCGATGCAATGAGACGCTGCTGCAGAATTTTCTCCTTGTTCCGTCTTGCAACCAACGGCCGTCCGTCGCGAATAGACAGGCCGTGGGGCATGCTATCTCGCAGCAAGCAGCGGCGAATTAGGACTCGCCACACTTTGGCGGAGCGTCTGCGAGAGATAGGAAGACCAGAGTTGCAGCTTGACGCACGCTCGACCCATGTCCAGCGGTGAGGAGACGGCCGTGCATCTGCGTGAGGCCATTGAGGAGCTTCCTCTGCCACTTGGCAGGCCTCAGACTGGCCCCCGTTTGTATTTACTGCAGGCTGGACATGCCAGCACAGGCTGTCTCTGCTTCTTGCTGGGTTCTCGATCCGTACAGCTGTGCCCGGATCACACAACTTGATTGAGCATGGTCTGTTGAATAGCCAGCCACTCACGTCTTGGTGGTTATTTATAGCGGGTGGAGCGAAGAGCGGCGTTGTCGACTCGCGGCTATACGGTGGGATTAGCAGAGGGCCGACGTTTAGCAACGGCGATATTCTCTGGCGATTCTAGTCATGAGAAACGGTCTTGTTCATCCACAATTCGCGCCAAACTCGGTGTCAGAAACCGTTAGAAGCAGCTTCTGGCTGGGTTAAAAACGGGGAGATAACGGAGACAGCAGAAGTTCAGAACGAGTCTCTGCGGAAGAACCAAAGTTCCAGCACCGGCGCCTTTCAACTTGCAGCCACAGTGGAGCAGCAGGCCTCTACAGCGCTATTACAGTGAGTTTTAGTTGAATGTGAAGACCTAGAGCCGGAGAGAAAAAAGTTTTCAGTTTTCCTGTGCTGAAAATTTACAGGCATGTGAGAGATAATACTCCGAAGAGGCGAATCAAGAAGGGTAAAAGAATGAAGAAAATAAATAAAGACAAATGAAAAATTTTCTCCATCTCGGGCCATCATTGGTACTCTGGTGGCCTGTGACTGATGCGGCTTGCAAGCATTGTGCAGCCGTAGGTCCTTTTGCGCGCGTAAAAAGCTGCGTCTCTAGCATGTTGATTGAGAAAAGCCCCCTTCGTCAGAGGCTGAGTGTCAATGTGAATTGGTGGATAATCCACAATGCGCCCATTTTCAGGTCTTTCATTTCGGCAGAATGTCATCTTGATTGGGTATTAGCATTGTCCAAAAAGTCTCCTTTCAGCCATCCTTGATGGATGCTGCTGGTCTTCTCTGTAAGAAGTATCTGGGCACAGATGTTTTCAGTCTACCCTCATATTATTGGATAGTACAGGTACCATCAACCGTAGACACTTTGGCCGAGTGGTTAAGGCGATGCCCTGCTATCAATTTGGTATCTTAGGCATTGTGTTCGCACGCGCAGGTTCGAATCCTGCAGGTGTCGGTTTCTTTTTTTCTTTTTTTCTACTAAACACTTACAAGCAATACTTACTTATGATTGTCATGTCTCTCTTTTTTTTTTTTTGCCCTTGGATCTGTGAAATCTTCCTAATCACATTCAACCTTCATTTTCGTCCTTTCTTATTACGTAGACCCCTCCCTCCATCTCCATGTCCCTAACTAAATCAGCCCATCAGCAAGCAACTCAAGCTTTTCTGTTGGGTCCAGCAAAGCCATGCCCAAAAGCTGCTTGACAAGGGCTTGAGCCGTAATCCCAGCAAATGGCACGCCTGCCCAGCCCTCCAGCGGCTCGATCTAATGCAAGGTACGCAGAAAAAATTGAAAATGCCGCTCCTCCATCATGTGTGTGCGGGCAAAGGTCCCGAACACGATTCTAGGCTTGCATGAGCGTCGGCGTCCACGTCTGCATGGGGCTAGAGGGTACTCGTAGGCATCATTTAAAGCTTATGTTGCGATGAAGAGATCGAGTGTTGATGCTGCTTTGAGCACTTTGTTCGTTCCTGGATACCCAGTAGCAGGCATGGTGCATACAATTAGCCCACGGTATGCTCGGGGCTGCGTTCCGTGAACACCAAACCCCGGAAACAACCCAGCTTCATTCGAGACGATGCCAATTGGCCGGCCTGAGATGACGACCGCTGCGCCTTGCAGGTACAAATTGGCTCAACATGCTTGATCGAAAGTAGTAAGAGCTCGCAGAGCTGCCCAAAAGCCACGGCCACCAGTTCGTACAAACTATCCCAACTGGCTCTGCCGTTGTGACACCCTCTGCAGCTCAGGTACAGGTACAGATACCTCCCCCTCAATATCGTCCCGTCCATCCATCCCGGACGGCAAGACGGAACTTGTCAAAAAGGTGGAGTTGGTAGGGCATCAAAGGATTCGTGTGGAGGCCGCTGGACGTGCCTTGGATCTCGCATCGCCAATCAGATGGCCATCCATTGCAGAGTTTTTTCCCTATTCTTCCCGCTATATACCGAGAGCAAGGATCCCTTTGCAATCTTCATATGCCAAACAAGAAACCTGTGCTGTCAGTCTCTTGCCAGACAAAGGCACTGCTGCACGAGTGCTTCCATATCACGCTGCAAAACCAGGGCAATATCACCCGGCCAGTGTATGACTGCAGAATGCTGTGCCATCTCACAAGAAACGGTACTAGTATAATATACTGCGCCGATACTTCCGATGACGGCGACCGCGCGGCATTGAGTGCTACCGCATTGCGCCTTCGAGTCGAGTCCAAGTGGCTGTAGAAGCCGGGGTTGAGAATCCAGTAGTCGCAAGCAATGCTACCCCGCCGTCACAAGCCTCCCCCCAACAATGGGCTTGCGTGAGTGTGAATTCACGCAGAATTGGGAATCAATTGGGCTCAGCAAAGGATCCGAGCATGCCAACGGACTAACAGAAAGTGTTACCCGAGTAAAGTAAGGCCTTTCGGGGGTTTCGACATTGGCCTAACGATAAAACCGTACGAAGCAGCCAACTCTGCACCCGAGACATTTGCTAGCACGCAAAACAGAGTTCGGCCTACTGCCAGGCACAGGGCTTTCTAATCGATGCAACTTCAGCCCATTCCCGGGGTGGATTGGCCAACCACATGGCAGCCCTGCCCACCACTTGTCTCCCCACTTTGCTTGTTTGGTACGACGTTGCTACGATATCCGGTCTGCAACGACGGGTCCTTTGCACAGAGACGGTGCTCCCACACTGGTGAGCGGGCAAGACGTGAGATAGGCTGCTGGCAGACTCTCGCAAAGAGCTCTTCTTTTTTTTGGGGGTCTCTCTCGTCGAGTATGTGTGTAGTTGTACATGGCCATCCAGAAATCACAGCATGCGGCTCGGACCGGAATCACACAGCACAGCATTCAGCAATGTTTTCGGGTCAAGGGGGAAAGCAAGCTGCATTGATAATTGATAGATGCGAGGGCTGTGCACCCCTGCGAAGCTACATCTAGTTGTAGTTGTACATTGTTGTTTCTGCGTAAGCTATTGCCGTCTTGTCCATGTCTTTGGCCCGCAGACTTTGTAACTACTACTCATCCCAGTAAACTGAATATGGATCCAAATCCACATGCTCACCTAAAGATGTCCATGCATTGCTCCGCAGGATCAAAGTGAGGTATGAGTGTTGCAAGAGATGTGTGAAAGTGTTAATGACTGAGCCATCAAGCTTGGATTATGCTGTCTATGCTCTAAAAGCAATGCCCATCCATCACCAGGCTCTATGGCAATGTTATTACAGTAAGGCTACATGTAATATCATCTCATTAAGACTCTATAGTAATAATGTCTCAGTGACCCACTTGCTAATACAGCATTCTCTCAGTGAGACTCTAGTAATGCTGTCTCTCACTTGCACTCTATAGTAATACAGTCTCAATTTACCGAGGGCAATGTTTCAAAAGCTAGTAACACCAGATAGCTAAGCATACAGTCTTTTCAATCGCCAACAGTCATATCAATCATGAGAGTCATACAAGACACGGCACGACACATCAAAGTCGCGAGACAGAGGGACACAGGGCATTGGCTGACATGTGTCTTCGGCTAGAGCTGCATAATTTCCCCCCTCTGTATTCGTAAAACCTTCCAGCTGGGCACAGAGCATTTGGAAATCAACCATCAACGTGGAGCACAAATTTGGGTACGTCGGCTATTCACGCTGAATCGATCCGGCCTCGGAGGTTCCATATCGAATCCGCCAGCCGGCGGGCCAGGTCAAAAGAACCAAGCTTTTGGCTCTTCACGGCGCAAGCACGCGACGATTACTATCTACTCTGCTCCATGCTGTAAACTACTCAAAAGAAGAAGAAACCAGCGTAATCGCAGTAGTAGTACAGCGTGGGCTCTAGCACTGACAAGTTAGCAATACTCCATTCTGTCCCGTCACTCCGAATTAACATCCATCCTCTGCACCACAAAAAGACGAACGCCACCGTCGTTGGCCATCTCTCTAGTCCGTAGTACCAATACTAAAGAGAAAACTAGCTCATGCAAGGCACCAACAGCCAAGCGTCCCCCCTCCAAAAAGATGACCGATTCAAAAATGACCAAAATCATTTACCGGCAGCGGTTAAACGGAAAAAGCAAAAGCAAAATACGAAGTTTGTGGGATGTAACGAACGAGAAGAAAAAAAAGCCACAAAACCCCAAGCTAAGCTCCGGACCTGACTTCTCGATACAGCATGAAAATGGGGAGGAGGCTCAGAACTTTTAAAAAACTAAAAAAAGAATCGGGCTACAAAAGCCATAATCCCGTAAAGCCGGGACGCCGGTCGGTCGGGTATAAAAAAAAACGTGGCTTGAATGGAACTAGACGACGCCGTTGACATGTTGGCTCTCTTTTCTGTTTCCTTCTAAAGCCCATTTAAACTTGTTCATCTTGTGTAGGGCGCTAATCAGTTAGAAGAAAAAAAGGTCAAAGTCCGTCCGGTGGAGAAAGAAAATGACATTGTGGCGTATCGCTCCGCCGAGTTGACGTTTTTTCCTCATTCAGTTTACGGGGATGCTAAAAACCACCAACATGATCACGATTCGGGAAAATGCCAAATTACTCAAGTGCTCAGCGCTCAATGCATACTGTGTTCGTTGCACGAAAGTCTAACAAAGTGCCCTGTCCATGTACGCCCGGCGTAAAGGGGTGGAAATCTTGATAGAGTGCTTAGCACTAGGCGGGAGAAAACCTGGGGTCCCCTCACGGGTAGGTTGTGCAACGGAGCTTGAAGTTCAATTGTTCGTGCTGGATGTGTCTCTACTTTCGGCTTTCGGCCACAGTAAAGCTTCGATTGCTCTTACGGAGTAACCAAGGTAGCAGAGTAAATCCACGTCGGCGACCAAAACTCGTATATCGCTGCTCTCAAGGGCTTGGTCTGGCTTGGCCTATTCATGATATTGATCCTAGTGGTGCTTGATAGACAATGCTGGGTAACACCATCAGCACGCAAGGCATATTTCGATTTACAATTGGCAGTTATAATTGGCATTTATAAATAATGAATGCAAATACATGTCTTTGCGGAGAAGCTGCAATCGCCCTCAAACCGAAGCGATATCCAGGGTGGCTTGATTACAGTGACCTTTTCCCTTGTGTGTGGTGGTAATACGCTTGTGACATCCCGTCTATTCATCCACCCAACAAAGTCAGACACGCCTTGGCCAAGAAGAGGGAGAAAGGAATTGAAGTATTGGCATGTATATGGGAATTCGCCAAGAGAGGTTGTGGCTCCAAACTCAGAAAGAGCCCAACATTGAAGTTGAGCGGTTTATAGGGTAAATGGACGTTGGTGGTGCGATCAAGGATGCGCTTAGTAATCTTGGTGAAGAGCTAAAAGGGTGAATGCAAGCAGCATCGGCATATCAACAAGAATGAACAAAAAAGGAATAACATGTAGAGTAAAAATAACAAAAAGAATCGACAAGTCGTAAATGCACACAGCACGGGGTTCAATACGCGGACTGTTTGTATTTCATGCATCCGGAGCTTTTACTGCCAGTCATCATGCCACTCATACATGTACATACCGCTGAATCATGTTACCGCAACAAATACAACGTCAGAACACTAAATTCCATCAAAGACAGTCCTCATATGATGATGATGTGACAAATCCAATTTTATTCTGTTCACCGCAGTTTTTCTTCTTCTCCCTCTTCTCCGTCGTTAGGCTCAACTGGCTTTGGAGCTCGCTAAGAGGTAAATTCTATCCGTCAAACCCCAGCCAGAAGTGAAACAGCTCTTGCATAGGGGTTCGACGGAGGGCAACAAATGACTTGAGTCGGCGCACCCGTGCCAGGCCAGGCCAGGGCTATATAGCTTAAAAAAAAAGGAGGCTCAAGAAGCTGCCCTGGACCCTGGACAAACATTTAAAATTTTTAAAAGGAAGAAAGGTAAAAAAAAAAAAAAAATCTTTCAACCGCACGCACGGATGGAGAGGACTGAGAGAACAAGAACCCTGTTCGGGTTCAGCCGCGATCAGTTTGCGAGGTACCCCCTGGCTTGCACTTGTGGCACTGCAGCATTTCGTTGTCTCTTCTCTTCCGGTCTGTTGCTCCCAGCCTCCATCCGGCCCCAGATCCTGAGCACTGGTACCTACTGTATAAGTCAGAGAAGAAGAGGAGGCAGATGGGATGTGTTGTCACCCGGCGGATCCAGACAGAAATCCCTGCAATAGCATCAAGCCCGCTTCTTTGTTCTTCTTCCATCCTTCTAGTACTACGAAATGTCGGAGAGCCATCGACCAAAAGAACCACTCTAGTAGACACTTGTGCACGCAGCTTCAAAACACACCGGTCTGGCGACGTGCATCCGGGTAAGAGGCTTCACGCATCCAGAGCGCGGCGCTAGGCCCCGATCCGGGGGGGCTAGTAAGGGCTTGGTGAGAGCTTCACAGCAAGTGTTGCTGGCTAATGCTGGATCGAGAAGCTTGTTCCTCTAGTACCGAGTACTGGTACCAGATATACTTGCTGGAGTATACCTACGTGGACTGTGGCATGTCACCACGGCGTCTTGCCCATCTCTGCGTCTCGACATGTACTGGTGCATTGCGTCTTTCTCCGGGTTCGCTTTGCTGGCAGTGTGTTTGTGTTTGCTTCCGAGGCGCAGGTATTACCGATACTCGCACAAGCAATCAGCCCAGCTAGCATCATGGAGGATCGAGTTCCAAGTAGTGGTACAAGGACAGTATACAAGGCCATGACCCTACCACAATGTCACCTGAATGGCCAGCGATGCCGGCATCTACAAGAGGCCCCATAACTCCCAGCACCAGGCGTCGTGCCCTTGTACCACGACCAGGACGGGAATAAGCATCAATGGAGTACATGTAGTCCACAGGTAGTCTACTGTACATGGGCATCTCCCCGAGTTTCCTCCCCGCCGTCCGTCTTCCCCGGGGGCTCAAGATTCTGCTTGCTCCAGATGACTGCTTCCTCGCTTTTCGCCTTCGCCGTCTCCATAGTATGTCGGCGCATTTGCAAAGGCGGTGGGCGACGAGATGCTGCTGCTTGCATGTGTCTTTGGACGAGTCGGTGTCTCTAGCAATTTCGTTCAAAACTGACAGCGAGGATGGCTTAAGCCATGCCATGCGTGTGTGTGTGTATCGCATTCGCTTGCAGCATGTACCGGTACATGTATTTTGGAGTAAGCCGGATTCAACTGTATGGAGGGATGGTAGCAGCACGAAAACAAAGATTCCGACCAACTACGGGGAAAAGAAGAGACAAGAGACGTAAAAAATATCCGAAAGAGAATAGTAGTATGTAGTACTGTATAGCAGGTGTTTCTCACACGATGCCGGTTGTAGCAGCAATCGGTGATGCGGCTGCTGCTTCCATTGGACAGCGCCGGCGAGCGTCAACAATTGGATCAAATGATATCACAACGGCCTCGCTGATGCTGCTAGCAGTGCTCATCCTCACATGTGCATTAGCATCAACGACGGTCAACTCAACTGACTGGTATCGGCAGGGTTCGTCAGCTACAGCCGCCCCTTTGGTTGCATCTACACCACGTCAGAAGGGCTGGCCATCTATCGCTGCCTCACGTGCGGCGCATCACGCCGGTAGGACTTGAGCAAAACAGTCTGCCTCGGCCAGTGGTTTTTTCTGAGCAGCGGGGCCAGTCCCAATCCTGGACAGGGTGCTTGTTTGCTGGGCTGGCTGGCTGTTTGAAGTGAGTCAAGTCACAGCCCAGCCAGCCCAGCCCCTAGCCTGACCTCGTTCGAGGGCAGCTGTTTGTGCCAGAGCCGGTGTGTCGCTTCCCAATGGCGCCCATTGCCTTGGCCGGGCATTTTCTGGGTCTTGTCTGGCGGCTGCTTTGCTTTGCTGGCGCTCAGCCTCTACTTGTAGATACATTTTAGACAGATACGTGCGTGTGTTGTAAGTGAGGCCATGTTGCTTCCGGATGATTGGCCCAAACCGGACAACGTCGAGTTGGTTGGCAGCCACCTCACACCTCACAGCGCAGGGAACCGCTCGCGCAGAAGCGAAATCTGGATCTCGTTTACCGGTTCGGAGCAGCAGACAAGCAGAGGAGCAAAAACAAGTAAATGGGTGTCCCGCCTAAACTGTCCTCTACGTCGTCCGCGGGGGGGGGGGGGGGGTTGGTTGCGAAAAGGCGGGTGGAGGAGAGGCTGGACGGGCGGCATGCATGCGAGCTGCGTTGCGAGCCGCTTGTAGAGCCTTTTTGGAGGAGCTGCAGCAGCTGCATCTGCAGCAGGAAGCGAAGCCTGCTTTGTGCTGTTTGCTGTTTGACTTGCTGCGGAGCCACCAAAGACGAGAGGCAGAGCAGCTCGCTTTGATGTCAGGAATCACACCGGCTGTTCAGGCGAGGGCGGCAACACGTGGACTTGCGCTTGGCCGGAGGGGCAGTAGCCGAGGATGTGTGAATCAAGTCAAGAGAAGTGAATGAATGAATGAATGAATAATGGATGCTCTGGAGAGTAGACCAATTCTCCAATTCTTTTGGGCATGATGGCGGGTGGTTGGAGAGGGGAAACATGATGATGCTGGAGATGATGGCAGCGTGATGGCGATCGATCATGAGCGTCAACTGGGCCTCTTGTGGGAATTCCATTTGATGGCGAATGAGCATGTCCGGCAATCATGTTTGGTGTAATGCATTTAGTCACAATGGGTATCGAACGTGTATGTAGCGCCGGGATGGTGTGCACTCAATTGCATGTGCTGATTCCATCATGGAAGTCGCCAACAGCAGAAGCTCGCTGCTAGAAATTAGCGGTGCATCTGCCACTGAAAAGCCCCGATGCCTTCCGCTGAGAGCCCGATCTGGCCGTGCACGCACTGAAGCGGCTGCTGAGGTTTCTGTGCATGTAGCGATACCTGGTCCATGGCATCGCACACAATCGAATCCACTCACACAGATTCTCTCTGCTCTCTCATTCTCTCTACCGCGCGCATACGACAACAATCAACAATCAATAACGTAGCAGCCGTAGCAACACACCCTTCATTGGCGCTTGATATTGTCATCTCACTTTCACATCTCCGCGGTTGCAGTATCAAGACGTCTTCACTCAAGACCAGGTACTTCAGATGCTGTGACTAGAAGCCGAAGCGCTCAAGCAGCATCGTCGACGCCGGCGCTTAAGGCCGATCATCTTCAGCGTCCCGACGTGCCGCTGTGATTATACCTCTAAATGTTCATGTTTCTTTTCTTAGACCAGTTGACGAGGTCTCGTGCTGTCTGCTGGCTCTAGCGCCCAAACTCCCAACATTCGCCTCCCTCTTCTGATGATTTTTCTCACTCGCTGCTCTTTCGCCTTCCGCTATCCAACTGGCCTAAATGCTTACTAACTTGTGCGGTGCTTGTAACTCTACCTCCCATTGTAGCCGAGCCAGCAGCGAAATTTTTTCCTTTTTTTTTTCCAATTTTTTTCGCCGCCACCAAAAAAAGGAACCAGACCCCAAATCTACGGCTGACTGATACACCCAAAAAAAAGAGACGAGGGAAAAGAACATGGCAAAGCACCGCCCCTCCTCTGTAAAAAGCGCCCCCTCCAGGCTCTCCCAGCTTCCCAAGTCATGACTGGTACCGGGCCTGTGCGCGCAACATGGCGATGAAATGGGGTATCCGATACCAGCCCCGCCGCGGCTTTGCTGGCAGTGCTTCCGGGTCTGTGGTACAATTGCAAAGTACCAGGACATGTACGCAGACCGCCGGGAGCTGTAGACAGAAAGACTGGATGCATTAGTGATTTGATTATTGCATGTACAGCGCAGCGCTGCACAGCACAGCGCTGGGTGGACTGATGTATGGAGGGGAAATGATGAATGCAAGTTTTTGATGCAGTCTCAGGTGAGAGGAGACGCAGATGCGGATGGATGCGGTGCTTTGGAGGGGACGCAGACTCTGTATCTGGTGCTTCTGCTTGTGCAAGTACCTCTACTTGCGCCGGTACAAACGGGCTTCTGGTGCTTCTACAGCGCCCATTGTCCACAGCAGGCAGCGCAGACACGCCACGCCACCCTTTTCCCCAGCAGCAACGGCCACCCGACCCCACTGGCCGCGAGAGGACTGAAGCATCCCCCAGCCAAGGTATCCCGCCAGGTATCCAGCCAGGTATCGGTACCCAAGGGCCGCCCAGGGCCCCTGCTGGTCCCGGTACCCGTCCTCGACTTGTACCCGTTGGGTCCCAAGAACGGTGCTACCCACCTGCCACCCACGCTAATGCGCTAATGCGCTACGAGAGCCCGAGCCCAGGCGCTTGCAATGGCGCTCCAACCCTGCGCGCTCCACTGTCGCTGGCGCTGGGCTGCCACCACAGCAGACTGCGACCACACGGCCGGAGCCCTTTTAGCCTTGCTGCGAAAGCATGGCGGCTCCACCAGCGCTGCCATTCCGTGACTGCTTTTTTATTTTTTAACTTCTTTGCTCCCGCCCGCCTCGACCGACTCTCGTTTCCCCCCTCAGATGCCGGATCGTGATACTGAACACGCATAGAATCGAGCCATTGCTTCTTTGTTTCTCGCTGTGCTGGAGCTGTTTTCTGCGGCAGACGAGTGTTCACGACCTGTCTCGCACGTCCCCCTACGACTCCGGTACCTTTGACTGTGCGCAAACCAACACGCACTACTTGCTGCTTACCGTATACGACCAAGTACACGCATACACACACACCCACGCATACAAAAAACATCTATATTTACCGCCTCTGTCTGTGTCGATCGCGTTCCGTCTTGAACTCTGCGCCGCCGACAACGCTAGACCGACGTCCTCGCCGCCGTGGGAGGGAGGCATGTCGCCCCAGCTGAAGGAACTGCTTCTACCGCAGTTTGTGCAGGACCGCAAGAGCAGTGCCATGGACGAGGCCCTGGAAGGCTGCGACCTCTCATACGTCTACTACACCACCGACTCGTCCTCGTCGGACATTGCTTCGCCCCTGACGCCCACCTTTTCCAACCGAGGAGGAGTCCCCCTCCGCTACTCGAGCTCGACGTCGTCTCTCGAGCTGCCAGCACTGCCGCAGGAAGGCCCTGCTTCGCCCATTGCCCAGCATGCCGCCGCTTCCAAGTCGAGCATCCGCCAGCTGCCTGATGTGCAGGAGGAGCCGCTGGAACGAGAGCAGGAATACGATGAGGAGGAATACGACGATGACGACGACAACTTGAGCGACACGTTTGGCATGTACTGTCTATGTAAGTTGGAGCAACAAGATTGATGACTGCGGCGAAGAGGCTGGCTGGCTAACCCATTTCCCCACTCCTCACAGGCGACCAAGCATGCGAGCACCAAGATGCCTCCCGAGAGCTTCTGCGAAACGAAATCACGGGCGAGTATGACATTGACTACGACATGGGCTTCCTCAGCGACAGCGACTTCTCCGGCGACGCGCAATTCTCCAGGAAGAAGCGTCACATCAGCGGCGAGGCCCTGGCCGCCCTCTCCTCGCGGATTGGCAGCCGCTTCCCCAGCATCGCCCGATGGACGTCCCAGCGCAAGGCAAACAGCATCACGGGCCTCATGGCCTCGCCCACCACCGAGCGCAGCCTCGAAAACGTGCTCTCTGGCGCCGAGAGCAGCCGCTCGTCGTCCATGTCGTCGCCCGCCCGCCAATTCCCCGTCCTGCTGGACGACTCCTCGCCCATGCCCCCGCCGGCCATGCCCTTCTACGAGAGCACCGACAGCCTGGATATGCACGCGGGCGAATTCAGCCGCGAGGAGCGGTCAGGCATTGAGCGTGACAGGGCCATGGCCACGACCCCCCCTGCTGCCTCCGCTCATGACCGACCCGCTCGGAAAGCCTCCGCTGCCATTGTCTCCTCTGGAGTCGCCCAGCGTGGCTCCGTCCTCGGCCGTCACGGAGGTCCACTCGCCTCGCATCATCCCGACCCCGAGACAATCCATCGGCTCCAAGCCGTCCATGACATCGTTGCGCCAGGCGTCTATTCTGACGGAGCTGCCGCTGCCGCTGCCGCCGTCCATCCTGCTGGACCAGGACGAGTGGTCCGACCGCCTGGGCCACGCCAACTTCACCATCAACCCCGCGCCCTACGGCATCAGCGAGATCAATGCCGTCACCGTCAACAAGTTCTGCGACGACTGGGATGCCGCGCGTGTGGCCTACACCAAGCACCTCGTTCGCACCGGCGAGCACTACGGCCAGACGAGCAAGATCTACGCCTTGACTGAGGCCAAGTGGGCCGAGACGGAGCGCAAGTGGAAGGGTTACTACTCAGACATTGCACGCGAGATGCAGGTCAATGTCAAACGCTCTTCCTCGGTGCTGTCTCGCAGCCGCAGCCGAGGCCGGGGACGCGGCCGCTCTGAGAGCGCCAACCCGGTGGGCAAAAGCCGGAGCCGCCAGGACAACGAAGACCTCCTCGTGGTCATGGAATGGCGGGGCAGAAAGGGCTGCTTGCCTAGCGCTGTGCCTCAGATGCTGGAGGCCTTGGACGCTGATGGCAAGTTTCCTCACCGCGGCGACGAGGACATTGTCGGGCCCATGCATCGTGTTCCCTACATGAAGCGGGCCCGAAGCGAGGAGAAGACGCCACGATTCTGGAAGAACCTGGCAGAGAAGCTTCGACTCTGATTTTTTTTTTTAACATCTCCTGTTTAATGTTTGCGGAGATTTTTTTTTTCTTCTCTTTTCATTCTACGACTTGACGACCAAAACCGAAACCATAGACCTGCAGCGCCGGCAAAACAACCATGAACATTGTCTCACGCGAAAAAAAACTTATGTCATTTGTTTTTTTTGACGCCCTATTATTTAATACGATATGATACCCGACTCTAGTCACTCATTTTGATACCCAACAACCACCAACCATACCAAACCACGATCACTACAACCATCGCAGCGCCAGTCGCAGCAGCAACATCACCATGAGAATGATTGGACTCCCTTGCTTTCGTCTCTCGCTTTCTGAGCAAGCTTTGCCTTGTCTAGTCCAGCCATGACGGCGACAACGACAATTTCCACAAAACTTTGTCTGGCTGGGTAAGCGAGCGAGGATTCGACTGCAACCATCTCTCAACCCTTGTTTTCTCTACATGCTCTTTTCATCATGTTACATAGACCACACACCCACCTGTATATAAGCGGGGTCGGCGTTTGATCAGGCAACCATGATTGGCGAAGAAAAGCGTTCATGATTTCTTGCTATCCATTTTCCGCTTCCTATTAGACACGACAACGACACGACACGACATGACACAATGGACACCTACCATTTACAAGCTGCGCTACATTATACATTACATACATACAAAAAAACACACACACAACACGCACCCACCCCAATCTGGGCGGGGAAATGCGACATGCATAGCACCTTTGGAGTTATTTTTTTTTTAATGCTTTACTTTGCTTTGCTCTACTTTACTTTCCCCGATTTTTGGGGGAAGCTCTTTTGGTCCTAGCTAGTCATATGGCCAACGTCAGACTACGTGAGTAGCTTTGATCTAGCTGGGGAGCCGTCGGAGATTTTGCATGACGAGTAAAGCACTAGAAACTGGTTTTCAACGAAAAAGTAGAGAGATGATGCATCAACTGAGGAAAAGATGTCATTTGAAGAATTTTTTTTGAAAGATGAGGCCGAAAAAAGAAAGGAGCCTAATTGATGAGGAAAGACATAGAAGGAATGAAAATGGCATTGGATAGCGAGCGATAGCTTTTTTTTTTCTTTTTATTTAAATAATTATCCATCTTGTACTATGAATATAACGGAAATATGGGATTTGTCTACCAGCTTTGCTCTTTTGATGATTTTGTGAATGACTGATGCAATGCGATGCGATGCCACGCTACAGTAAGCCGGGGGTGGTATGACTGGAGGGACAAAGGGAAAAAGCTGGGGTCGGCCGTGGAGAATGATGCGATGGAGCTCTTTAGCTGCACGAGCTACGATGAGCTTTGAGGTGCTGCACTACACTGTGACGAGTCTAGTTGATGTTGTAACAGGTGAGAAGCTCGATTAGCTGCGTCGAATGATGGTTGTGCGAGACTTGAGTGATGGCAGCGGTACTTTGGTGGGCGTAGTAGCTGGATGCTAGAAGTTGCGGTACTTGTACGTGACCTACTTATGCTTGGTTGTAGAAGGTAGGTAGGTTGGTATGTGGTGGGGATGGGTGTTGTGAGAGTTTTTTTGGACCGGGATTTTCTTAGTCTTGGTGGTTTAGGTAGGTAGGCATGTTACCTACCGCATTCATTGGTTTGCTGAATTGGCTGGTGCTTACTGGGTTGGATTTTAAAATTTCTGCTGGTCGGGGGAAAAGGTTTGTGTGTTTGTGCTGGGAGTTGCGGATGGGCGGATGAGCGGATACACGGATGGAGATGATGGGATTCGTGGTGTTTTTTGCTTGGGCGTGAGTTGTGTGATGTTGATGGATGGAGTACATGGTTATACCTACATATAAGGAGATACTAGGCAGCTACTTTTTGCGTAGAGCGATAACTGACGATGCGGTATGTAAGTAAGACGTAGGTCTTTCGCTTGCATGTACGTCCATACTAAAGTGGCATACTATTAGGTATTGAGAAGCCCCCGCCGGTGAGACTGTCGTATTGCGGGGAAATCAAGCATGTTTTTTTTGATGGCGGATAGACCGACAATGCGATGGATGGATCAGTGTCCGTTACCATATTTTCGGAAAGGTGATGAATTGGATGCGACGTAGATGATGGATGACTCTTTTTGATAAGTTTTTTTGTGGGATTGATGGAGTTGAAGGGATGTTTTTGTGAACCCGAGTGGCGATGTGTGCCCAAGGCTGGTCTGGCGGTGGAGAGTATGTAAGCGGTGGGGGATTGATAGCAGATTTGCAACGGTGGAAAGGATGGGTGTCTTTGAATTCTGTTGAATAGGTAATATTTATACCAATTTGAGCAGTTCCTTGTCTATGGTGATCTCTTTTGCTTTTCTTTTAGGAGCAGATCCTGGCGGTGTCATTTTTGCAGTCTCGCCCATGTCTCCCGCTGTCTATCTATACCCACAAGCAGATGTGGAGTATGCAGTGACAGCGCTTTGGCTGATGGACATGTGGCTCGCGTGGCTCTTTAATGGAAAGCTGGAGCTTGATGCTTGAAGGGCGAGATGACGGCGATTGCTCGGTGTTTTGGAGCTGTACGCTGTAAGTTGCATATACATTAACATTGTCCTATCATTCACCGGAGACCACTTGTACACTCCGCACGATGGTACTTGTATGCAACTGCATGCAAATATAACGCAGTATGTAGACATAGATAGAATACATACCCATATCGAGCATATCAAAACTCAAACGACTTGGTTGGCGAGTCGATGCACCGCGTCGGAAGCGGGTGCCCGCCGCAGCGCCGTTTCGCGTATACGACCCCCCCTTTAGTACATGTATTGTACACAACGTCGTTTCCCGGTAATAGATTAACCCTTGTTTACTTTTATATTCCTTTCATCGTTCCTTTTCTTCCTTTATTCGATACGGGTATGTACTTGGATGGTGCCCAGGTGTAAGTTGATTCGCTGCTGCGGCGTGGGCGGGAGGACAGAGGGTGGCCACGTGGCGGTGACATGTCTCGTGTTGTTTGCATCGAGTTTTGTGTATATCTGATATGATAGAATCATGTTTGATTGGTAGTGAAGCTTACTTGCAAAGTGTAGTGAATGACCATTGTAAATGGCACCTATCAAGAGGCTACGGTTTAGCATGAGCAGTTGGGCATGAAGTGTGGTAGAGATATTTTATGCACTGCGGGCAGTTATTATGGCTAGATGGAATCATGTTAAAATGTCCATATGATTGAAGAAAACTTGGGCATGTTTAGCCTAATTCAAGCCAGAGACAGCGAGGGCTTGCAGTATACATGTACTTGTACGATCCACACCTTTCAGAGTATCAATACATCATCGTCTTCCCTACGGTGACACCAGCGGCGCATTAACAGTATCAAGCAAAGAAGAAACCGTCCGATACTTGCCCCAGGCCAACTGGCTCGTAACACCACAGGTGGTCTGCTCTCACTACCTTACTGTGGCTTCACCGCAGCGGCGTGTTTTCGCTTCAGGAATGCATGATTGGATATGCAGTGAAGGCTACTGCGTGGAGGGCGGTACAGGCGCAGGTTTGTGTCCGGGTAGATGCGTCGGTGAATTTTGTTTGATGGGAGGGGGGATGCATAATGCCGAGGGGAGAGTGAATGGTTGGAGGATTAGACGGGTTTGTGTGACCTGTTGATTGATAGTCTTGGTGACTGAATTGTATTGGAGAGGAGAATGGCTTTGCTTTGGTTGAGGGTTGCAGAAGTAGAGTCGATAGATGGAGGCCCTAGTGAATGATCTATAGTTGAGGCCTCTTTTCTTTAGGGCTCAGACAATAAGCATTGCAATAAGAAAAGAACAGCAGGAACCTACGTTGGAAGTATTCTCCTGTCCTCCGCTTAGCTAGTACCATGGGCACAGACGTGTGCTTCAAATGTAGTGCCATTCTCTCGTAAAGTTTCAGGGTCTTCGCATTCTATATACATCTCATCACTTTTTGCATGCGCATTGTATCTCGAGGCCAATTGCATGTATTTACAGTATATACATATTCTTCCTCCAACGGTTGGGGGAACTAACGTATGTACTGGCGAGAGTTGGCAGCCGATGCATGCCAGCCCGGTGATCAGACATTCTTGTGAGAAACTGATACTGGATCGGGGCTGAAACTTGTTTATTTTTTGTCACATGCTAGTATGAACATTTATAAGCACTCAAGTAGGATTGCTGCATCTTTATGTGTAAATATCATGACTGTTGCTGTTGAGGCTTTTCTCATGTCGCCGTTGGTCATTTGGGCAGCGAAACCTGCTATACAGTAATGAATTCTTTTAAACGCTCAAAAATTAAAACTCATCTTCCTTCAAACATTGACCTTTGTTTCTCTTCCTTTCTCTCCTTTTCTTTTCAGTAATACTAAGTCTGAGTCCGTTGCTTGTTATGTGGCTACCCTTTTACGAGTGGAGAGACGAACTGCTCCATGAGAATACGAATTGTAATTTCTGTTATTAGCTCGGACAGGAACATATACATATTTCATCTAACATTTCACGTTATCAAGTTACAAAAATATTCTCCAGCCCTCCGGCTATGGCATAGGCTACTGATGCTACTAATGCTACTGCTGCTCCTGCTGCTACTGCTGCTACTGCTACTTATATATATGTAGCACATAAACAAAAATTACATACAATACTGCGTTATTAAGCTGCAGCTAGCGTATTAGATAATGGAACTGGAATGCTGGATATTTTCTCCCTTCAATTAGCCTTATGTAACGCCAACTCGAAAAGCCCACATATGGCAGTTTTATCAGTTTGGTGAATGACCCCTGAAGTCTACGCGAATAAAAAAAGCAGCCACACCTGGGAATACAAAACTTATAGAGGCGATATTATGTGAATTACATCTCAAGCTTGACAATTCAAGAGACAGATGACGGAGCTGAACATGAACATAAACATGAACACGAAAGTGAAAGCCGCTGGCAAACGGTGCCTGCCGGACGCGGTGGCAGAACTCCTCTCTTATTATCTTTTCCTCACACCCAATCCCTTTTTAATCTTGTTCTTCTCGCCATCTCTCTTATTTATCTCCAACTTGTCATCTTTTTCTGGATTCCCTTCACACGCCAAATTGTTTGATGCTGCAGCTATGGATGATACACGCGTCAATATCGACCCCGATGGAGATACACTAATACTTCTTCCACCCGACCAAAAATTTGGCAGCCAAAATAACATCAAGAACCACAGAAGGCACTTTTTTAAAGTATCAATGAAGCAGCTCTTGAAAGCTTCTTCTTACGTAAAATACAGATTAGATGGGCCATTTCAAGAGATAAAGCCGCAAGCCGACGGTCTCCGATACTGGAAGTTTGATCCCATATTTGATCCAGAAGCTTTCAGAATTGTGATGAGCATTTTTCATGCACAGTTCAGAGAAATTCCCGATATAGTATCTCTGGAGATGCTGTCGAACATTGCGCTTATTGTTGATGAGTTAAGATGTGCAGTGTCAGTCCGCCATGTTGGGAAACTTTGGCTTACAGAACTTGATAAGGACATTGATCCTGACGAAGATGTGGAATACGACGGTATTACTTGTGCGCGCAATATTTTTATCTCCGAAATTTTTGGGCTTAGAGATAGAACTGAATGGGCGGGTAAGATGGCAATATTTTGGTCTCCTGACATTTATTCGAGATTCGAGTTACCAATTCATCCGTATATTCCAAGTAAGGAACCACTCAAGAGAGTTCTCTTAGTTAAAAGCTGACAAGCCGCAGGCATTTTGAGCCAAACCCGCTGCTCCATGCTACAGAGTGCGGCAGTAGAGCTTCAGGCTCTTATGAACCAAGTGATGAGCGATCATACACTGTGTTTTCTCTGCAGATCAGCAGCTGTGGGGGCATTCATCACAAATATTCACATAAATAAACTCTCTCGAGAGGATATGCCGGCTCGGTCAGATAAACTTTCTTGGAAGGCTTTCTGCAAAACAGTAAGGAGCTTCGAATACCCAAGTTGGGCTGCATGTAAGGCTAGCGCGAAAGGGCATATTGATTTGAAGGAGAGGGTATCTCGTTGCCTTGACAAATGTGAGAATGCTCCACGGGATGTGGGGTTTCCATGGATAGGGAAATAATAACTCAGAGATGTCGACATAAAGTCTCTGTATGGGTTAGTGGTGGCGGATAGGGTATGACACGGCAGTTGCAACAACAAAGAGATATGTCATCAATAAGAGCAAATGAATAGATATCTAGGAGGCAATCAATTTAAGAGTTTACTTTTTGGGAAAAGTTTCCTAGAGCTCTGGTTATAGTATAAACTACTGCTGCTACTGCTTCTAGGTGTAAATGAGAATTAAAAAGTGCATTTTATATATACATGTAGACCAACTGCTTTGTTGAGCTCCAGCTGGAATGCTGTAATACGACTTGGGGGCTGAAAATAGAACTGGGGTGCTGGAAAACTTTTCTCTAATTATCCAGCACCCAAGTTCTATTATCCAACCCCCAGCTGTGGCTCAATAAGGCAGTCAGCGTATATAGAAATATTTGGCCACGTGTACTATTTATATAGGCAAGTAGTGGCAGTTGCAGTAGTAGCCTACACTACGGAGGCATGTAGCTAGAGTGCTGGATAATAGAACTAGGGTGCTGGATGACTACTCCCAAATTAAAACTAGGAGCTCACAAAGGCCTATCGACTGTCCAAGGTGGAATGCAGTTGTGCTCAGCATATATATCAAGATCAGCTTTAGAATGAGCTAGTTATTGGAACGAACCGGGTCTTCATATCAAATTCACAAGATACATTACATAACTCTCATGCATAGTGAAGAGCATGGCTGGAAAGAATTAGCTAGCTGCCAAGTGTTATTGGTATATTTGGATAGCTAGTGGCAACTTAAACTCTTGGGGTAATGTGGTTTCACCATGGGAGGATTATGTATACTATTATGCTGTAGTCTCAGACTCGGCTCTGGTTGGTTGACAAGATATTAGCATCACATCTTTAGACCAATAGAAACCAAAGCATTTCTATAACATGCTCTCAACACTATAGCTACAACAAAATGATCTCGTTTGGGGTCACATCATATGCACGTACACAATGGGCGTTCTATAAACTCCCTAATACCCTGGTTATTTCACTTAAATCCTCTAGACGGAAAATTTGAAGTACAGTATTGTTAATCAGCTTTTGTCGTCCCTGGATAACGTAACAGACACAAATAGAAACAACAGTAACTGTTTCCAGAACGCGTCCGTAAAATATCTGCCCAGATTTTCGTATTTTGTTTCCGTGAATTCCGTGGAGGGGTGACTGACGGCCCACCCTCACAGTCAAATAAGGAAACGTCCTTGTGAGATGTCAAGTTACACACCCAAGGATTTGTGTAACTATTCCCAGCCCTCACCAATGACATTGACAGAGCAACATCAATACTACTTGCCATGCTGGCCGGAGTAAACTTCCCTTTTTGAGTCACATGGGTCAGGGGGTGGGAAAATAATCATGAGAGGGATATAAAAAGGTCTCCCTTTTCTGTCAGAAAGATCACCGTGGGCCTTCTTTCTTCAGCATCCGCTTTTGATATCATCCACCCATGCCTTGATAGAACCCCTGCTCACTCCACCCTTTGTTTGCTGTTGCATTCCAGCTATCCTCTTTTTCACAATGTCCCGAGGGAGTGGCAGACTACTGACTCACTTTACGACGGGCGTACGCCCGTCGTAAAGTTGCTCATCGAGATTTGACACCGCCACTTTCTATAGTCACCAGACTATTTATTACGTGGATGGCCCCAAGACCTCTTCTTCCCTGTTTTTCCCCCCATTATCTTTTACTTTTTGCCTTTCAGTCATATCTTTTACAAACTCTTGGCTCTTGGCACTCGGCTCTTGGCTCTTGGCTCGTGGATAGCATGGCAGCATGCATCACGCTGAGTGCTTGTCGAGTGTTTTTAGATTACGTCGCCCATGTGTATGAGATAAGGTGCCGAGAACCGACGAGAGAAACCTGGTACAGTCTCGGCATCAGTCCTGAACTAAAGGATCCTCAAGAAGTCCATCACAAACAGCAAGCACGAGGGTATCATGATGAAAAAAAATTCCAATTCAATAACAATCTGGCAGTCTGGTAATCCTAGTCATGCTAACACTCAAATAAAAAACACACAAAACAGACAAAACAGACAAAAACGGACGAAGCACACAAAAAGCACAAAACAAGCACAAAAACAGTCGCAGCCCTTTTTCCACCCCTCCGTAAAACCAACCAGAAAACAATTCTGTGATATGGATGTGCTGACTTATCAGATGCTCCATGAAGCCAAAGCTTGGCCAAAACGCCCCAAATATGCCCGATGTCCTCCACAACACCATGTTCACCCCGGTAGCCCCCCCTTCACGACGTATGAGAGCAGCTCTGAGGTCGGTTACACAGAGTCTAGCATGAAATCGGGATCGTAGGGGTAAGTGTCGCTGCCCGAAGGCTCTTCGGGAAGTGGGTAGGTATACGTGAGGCTCATGTTTTGGAAGTCGTTGCTGAGCAAAGCAGGATCTATGTTGTCTATGTTGGTCATGTCGATATTCGGATAGCCAACAGCTGGATGGCCGATATCTGGCATATGGCTCATATCTGGTATATGGTTGACATCCGGCACCTCTTCGTTCCAGAGCTGATCCAAGCCTTCAAAGCTATCAGTTTGAAAGCTATCGTATTGGAAGCTATCGGTTTGGAAGCTATCAGTTTGAAAGCAATCAGTTTGGAAGCTATCAGTTTGGAAGCTGTCAGTTTGAAAGCTATCAGTCTGAAAGCTATCAGTCTGAAAGCTGTTGTTCCCAAAATCATTGCCGAAACTATAGTCGAACGTTGCTTGGGAGTACTGGTCGAGGACTTGAT
Source organism: Trichoderma atroviride (assembly GCF_020647795.1). NCBI lineage: Eukaryota > Fungi > Ascomycota > Sordariomycetes > Hypocreales > Hypocreaceae > Trichoderma > Trichoderma atroviride. Next base: position 3,590,922 of record NC_089404.1, read on the forward strand.
CGAAATCTTGCTGCTCAGGGGCTTGCTGCCCATAGAATTGTAGTGGTTGCTGAAAAGCTTGCTGCCCAGAGGACGGCCCTGGGGCAGATGAACTTGAAGCAGGGGACTCATCAGGGGAGTCATCAGGGGTCGCATTCCTCCTGGATTGTTTGCGAGGCTTTATGGTGCAGATGTAACACCTCTTCAAGAGGAAGATGACATCCGATCTCACGATCCCACAATACTTGCTGCTGACTTCGTCCCAGGTGGCATCCCACCCTCCATGATCATTGGACATGTGGACTTTTTCCACCACATTCAAGATCTCATCTTCGGTGACAACCACCCTATCCTGGAACTTCCTGCTGCTCTTTCCGCCCTTCCCACTCCTCCAAGGCTTCTTGCCTTTTCCGTTCTTGGCGGGCTTCTCGGGCTTCTCGCTCTTGCCGATGCCCCAGAGGATATGCCTGGCACCGTCCCATTTATAAGTCTTAAACGCGTAGTTTCGTAGAGAGTAGTCACTCTGAGTTTGGGGCTTGGCATCCTTGTCAGCGAGCCATCGTATAAGACTGTGCTTCCTCTCTGCGGATATGTGCTTCTTGTTGGTGTTTTCCTGGAGATATTCCCTAAACTCCCTCTGAACCTCAGGCTCTCTACTGAATGGGTGAAATTCTTGATATTGATTCTCCATCTTAGATTACACAACATACACCCCCACACCATTCTGTCCGGGAGTCTGCGAGTCACCAGCATAGTCATCCCTGGGAATAGTCCCTGAAAAGCTTTTTTTCTGATTGTCTCACATTTCACGCTGCCCGTCAAGAGTCGAATGAAGTGCATTTCTCGACGAGCGGCGTACGCCGCCCATAAAGTGGTCCCTCTCGACGACAGGCGTACGCCGCTTGTCGAGAAGGGCTGTGACTGGCTCGAGCAACGCATGTCTAAGAACCCAAAGCAAAAATCCCACAAAAAAAGAAAAGAAAGTCGGGGAAGACCTATTTATCAGTAAAAAAAATGAATTTATCTCTCCCAAGCGCTGAATATCCGTGACTTTCATGTCTCAAAAAGCTGTTTGGTCGTCTTTGTGGAGCACACCGACCTACACCGACATACGACCTAGATCAAAAGGAACCTATAATATGCCGCCGCTAAGTAGCCGTGCTGTTTTGTAATGTCTAGGGAAATACGAGAGATTGCAGTAGAGAGGGGTATAATTCAAACTACCAAGGAGTTACATCTAGCCTTTATCAAGTAATATATCGTTGGTCTCGCGAAGTAGGCTCGGCATATGCTCAGCAGATACAATGATATCTAGCAACTCAAACTATCGATAAGAGCATCTTACATGCACTCATTGATCTTCTACCATATTGCTGGCCACTGCCCTTCACTACAAGAATTGGTATCGCGACAAGCTTCTAGCATAACTATCATAGAGCAGGCATACTCATCTCCTTGCCATCTATTAAATCACGCTATCGAAATTACTGTCTTACTTATATTGCAAGACAATTTGCGCCCTTTGTAAATCTGTCACAGCAACATTGGTATCTTGTTGCTTTTCTTCTTGATTTCGCCCAAGGCCCTGCTGCCCAACTGCCGTGTTACTTGATGCCCAAACCGCACCGTAAGCGCGCAGTACATACAAACGGAAACGATGCGAACTCTGGGAGAGAGAGAAAAAAACGTAATTTAATATTCAAGATGATTGATTAGCCAGTAAATAGGCAGCTTCAGATCTCAACGCTCTGCTTCCTACTCACGAGACTGCGGCCTGGTGTGGTAGCAATTGCGGGCGTCTTGTGCAATTGCGGGCGTCTTGTCCAGCCCTACAGCGAGACAGAGCTGTGTTCAGAATTATTGTTTCATTGAGCATAGCTTCGAGCTAGGTTACCTTCTCCAACAAACTAAGGTTTGATTCCTCTATCGTCTTCTATCTCCTTCCATAGATATGTCTTAGATGCCTCGACTAGGCGTAGGAGACTCTTTGTGCAGCGGCTAGCAGACCGCCAACGCCTTAACTATTTTTGCAGCAAGATACTTGGACAAGCTATTATAATTGGGCGTCTCTGAAGTACCAGATTCTATCCCAGAGTTAAGCGACTATAGCAAAGTGTGACCTCAGAGCCTTGTTTTGTTCTTCCCCCTCAGGTCGTTCCACTCACGCGAGCCCCTGTTTCACTTAAACCGATTTTCTGGCCCTGTTAGCTTGTCTGGAAATACGAGCAGTCAGATGAAGTGATGATCACACAGATCAAGGTAACCGATCGGATCATACGGGGCCGTCCCTATGCGGGTAACCCTACCTAGATTCATATACTACTGCTACTAACAATTACCTATATACGAAGCGTTGCCTTTTGGCCTTACAAACTGTGCCTGTAGTTGATACTAGAGCCCGCTGAATACATGGATTCACTGTCCTGTCTTGCTTACGTTGTCCGGGCGCGGATAGCTGCGGTCGAAGCGTCGGCTTTGGCCGCGGTGGAATAGGCCACTGTATCGTGACCGTAATCATTTGAGCTAGAAGGAAAAAGCAAAGAAATAGGCATAACATGATCAAAAATATTACGTCTATGGCTGAAGGAGCATCATGCTGGCTTACTGAAATTTCCTAAGCGTAACGCAGGGCGAATTATTGATGCTGTGACCCTGACCATGTCTTATGAGATCCACCACACCTTTTGCGAGGGGAGAGTTGGAGCTGTCAAGGCGGCAATTTATACATATACAAAGATAATAGGAGCAATACTAGGTACTATAGATGTTAATACCATGAGTATGCGCATTTGATGTATATTTTTGTGCTAATGACTTTTCCTTGCCGGGCTTTCTTGCAAACCACTTGGCTGCCCAAATACTTACGTCCTACTTGTATGAGCAGATGCTCCAAGGAAATACCGTATTCCCTCGTAAAATCTCACTTTGAGAATGAAATAATGTATCTTCGGTGTGATATAATACCCTACCTATGCTAGTAAAAAAAGCGAATTTAACTACTACCAAAAATCCTACCAGGCCGGCGACAGGCCCACGGCCAAGGTCGAGTCCGCGAGGTCAAACCGCAGCTCAGCTTTAGCTGTGTGCCTCATGGGATTACAGTTACCTTTTGTTGCTTTTTCATAGGCACTTTCTGTGTTTATTTACCAAAAGATACTTGATTGCTTACCTAGTTCCACAGCTAAAGTCGATTGGGCGAGAGTCTGCGAGATCGAGGTGTAACTCGACTTTAGACGTACAAGTACCTTTTGTTGCTTTCTCATAGGCGTTTGCTATCTTTGTTTACCAAAAGACACATGGTTGCTTACCAAGATCCACAGCCAAAGTCGAGTTTGCAAGGCAATACGGTACTGTAGCAGTATGAGCCGGATCGCTGTCTTTTTCGAGAGAATCGTAGCTTTATTTATTTTTTGAAGGTCGTATAATATACAGATTTAATGGGAAAGCTTTGCATTCTGTGGATAAATTGGCGATTCTCGCTGGGTATTGATCTACCCTTGTGCAGCTTGTCTATCCTCTGAGATTGGTGACTCCGCGCCTTGCTTAAATCTATGCAGAAACGCAGAAACGCAGAAACGCAGGTAGGTAGATAGGGCAATGGCAGCTGCAAAGTCTTATCCACTTGCTTCCAAGTCAAAATAAAAATAAAATGAGATTTGGCGGCCAATTCACTGTATTTACTCCATCTTCGTGTCGTTGGGCATGAAAAGGTGCTCGGCGGCTACTGGTACGATGCTAAGCGCCTTCACATGCCAATAGCCGTTCTCGTCAAAAGTTGGAATGTGAGCTGACGCGAATGGGATTCATGACTGAGCAACAAGAATTCCAAATCTAATCGATTCGCTAGTCATTCGGCATCTATTTTTGAGAGATTTTATTACACGGAATGGGCCGCACCGTGCGCCTTTGTGAAGCTCCTTTGTGAAGCTCCTGTGTGAAGCGCCCACTGGAGACCGCCTAACAGCAATAACACACGCAGGACAGAGTATAGATGCCAAAGTGAGAAGCAGCAGAAGAAACAGATGATGATGCAACAATCTGTCAAAGAGTTTCGATAGCAATGAGATATCCATCAGTCATAGCAGCGCGTTACTCAATACCAAGGCATGTGCCTCGATTTCTTGCTCGCAGATCTATTTTCAGCTCCAGTCCCACATGAGCCTTCGGTGACGTCAACCACAACAAACACCAACCGCTGGCGATGGGCGAGATCTAGAGATCTGACGTCGGCGGCAAGTTGGACAAATGCGGATACGGGCGCGGATTCACTAAAGTGCAGCTGGAGATACAAGATGGGGAGAGCTGCTCTGAGCTTTGTCTGGTGTTTTCTGCAGCTGTCATTAATGGTGACGGCCTCTAACACGCTTTCATGAATTCACGTTGCATATGCATCACACATAATCTGCAATGGCGGCATCCGATCAGAACAGCGGCTCATCCATCTCGGCCTTGAGCAGCGAGCCCGATATAATCGAGAGCTACGAAGAAGAAGTACCCACCGCCAGCCATGCCCTCGCCGAAGAAAGCATCCAAGCTGATGCCGAAAACAAGGGCGCCAGCCAGACCGAGCACGACGAGATCGAGGTGAAGAACATTGGATGGAACAAGGAGCTGCATCATGTTCCGCAGCCGGTGGTGGGCGGCATGAGGAACGAAGAGCTGTGGGTGTTGATCCGCCGATTCAACAAGCAGGTCTTTGAGGTGAGGAGCATCGACAAGGCTCCGCTGGCCGATCTGGACATGAACATTGCAGAGGACGACGTGTTTTCTCCGGAGAAGCTGCGCGCGCAGCTGGAGCGTCTGTACATGACGGTCATTGTATCGGTGATCTGTCTGTGGAAGCACATTGTGCGCCTTCGGTCGTGGAGAGAAACGCAGAGAACGGAAACGTTTCTGGCAGTTTACAGCATTGCGTGGCTGCTTGACCTGCTGGTACCCGTTGGAATCGCGTTTCTCATCGTCTTGATCGCCTATCCACCGGCGCGGACCATCTGTTTCCCTCCTGTACCGCCGTCAATTGTCGACTCCAAAACTGGAGGCGTTCAGAAGCCGCCGTCAGGAGTCCTCGCATCTGACAACTCCATCACTGGCGCTCCTGAAAAACACGAAGGGGAAGGCGTTGAACAGGAGGCGCACAGCTTTGTCAATAGCATCGCATCGGTATGTGCTGGTGTAAGCGTTTTTGATTTTCTTTTTCCGGCTATACAATGACAAAAACGACTGCTGACGCTCGAATTGTGTATAGGTGGTCATCAGCACGAGCGCAGGGAAGCACCCTCAAGGCGACCCTCACGACGATAACACGGCTCCAGACCCTACAAACGTTACTGCAGACATATCGAATGCCAAAGATGCGGCAGATGGAAAAGGAATAAATACAGAGCACGACAGGACAAAGAAGCCTGTTTCCAACATTGTCTGGGCCAAAACGGGGCCCCTCATGCACATGCTTTCGGAGGTGGTTGATACCTGGGAGCGGTTTGGCAACGCCCTCAGCCCAACGCCCCCATTCCCTGTCGAGCGGCCGAGAATAACATTGGCTGCGTGCCTTTTGCCTCTATTGCTACTGTCCTTCTTTGTATCCTCATACATGCTATTAAAAGGCATCGCATTTGGCGTCGGGTTTCTCTTTTTTGGCGATCCCATCATCCAGCCAGCGCTGCGATTCGTCAATCGCACATATCCACGATGGCAAAAATTCATCGAGCTGCGGAACACGATTCTTCGAGGCATACCAACCAATGCGCAGCTTGCAATTACCTTGTTGCGCGTTGGCGAGAGGAACAAGGTGCCAATCCCGCCACCACCGTCTTCTGATTTACCGCCTCCGACCAAGATTGACCCAGAAGCTGCGGAGCAAGTCGATAATCTAGGTAACTATCTCTCTTTGAGTGAATGTCTATAACAAGTTACATGCTAACATTACACCGTCAGGTGTCACGGATGAAGAAGCGAGAGAAGCGTTACATCCCGACTTGGATCACGCAAAAGAGATCAAAGACGACAGCCAACAGCGAAAGCCCAAACGGTCTCATCGGATTATCAACTTGCTCAAAGGCACTGCAAAGGGAGGCGTTGAAACAGCTCTCACCGCCGACAAAGCCAAGGCCGCTGTTGGCGCTTCCCAGGCACGAAATCGACTGGGTGTCGTGAACAAACGGCCTGATGAGCGACCTTCTGGCCCAATCTGCTTCCCCGCTCGCTGTGGCGGCAAAAAAGGCCATGCCTACATCACAGCAACGGCTACAAGCCCTGCGCTGAGTTGGACCTCCAAGATTGAGGACGTCAACCCAGCGTGGACAGTAGCAATTGATGATATTAGCCAGCTGAAGAAGGTTGGAGGTTTGGGGTGGAAGAGCAAGATTGTGGTCGGATGGGCGACACAGCGAGAAGTTGTGGATGGACTGGTTGTGAGGACAAAAGACGGACAGGAGCATCACTTGACGGCCGTCATGATTCGCGACGAGCTGTTTAATCGTCTGATTGCTATGGGTCATCAGATGTGGGAGGCGTGTTGACGAATCATTGTTGTCTTGTCTTGAAATTTATATTGTAATAGCTATAGACATAGAATTTTGTGAACAATAATGCATGTTTTCTCGGACTATGCTTCTACTCTCTACAATTATATTACTATTTTATTTCTGCAAACATTCTAGGTGATAGAGCCCTAATGCTGCACTGGGCTAATACAAGACAGAAATAAAATCACCATGACTTCACTGTTTCTATTCCTGGCAACTTCAGCAAAGTTTTATATTTCATCTACATTGGCAAAATTTGTAATGATTGCGACATTATTAATTGACACCAACATCTGTCGCTTCTTGTTTGTTTCAATCGGGCGCAACACAACTCAAAGTGCCCGAAAGAAAAGCGGAATCGGTTCTAAATCGGCAAGTACAGGGTTACAAACTGCAATTTTGAAGAAGCAACTTTGGCCGCGCCCAGCACGCCTCATTTACGCCATTACTCAGCATCAGCGCCTTTAGACAGGGCCTCGATTGGGATTGGGCTGTCCGCTCCCGTCAGTTGCGGTGGATCCCGTCAAAAGTCAATCGAGGTGGCTTGCTCCACCAGGAGGGCAGTGGTATGGCAGGTTTGTCCGCACTTTGGCTGTGATGTTGGCAGGAAATCTGCAACTAGCGACTAAGCTTAAGGAGAAGGGGTGGGTAGTGGAGGCCGTGGAAGGCAAGTTGAGATGATGAATGAGACGATGAATTAATAATTGGGCGAGGTGTTTCAGACTAGAGATTTGCTGTTTACTGGAGTTTTACGCTGTGTAGCTTTTGTATAAAGAGGGGGTCATGGAGCCATGAAGAAGGATTCGTTTCGTGCTATCAATACAAGCAATTCGAAGTGGTTAATAATCATTCAATTACATCTTTACAGTAATCAACACATACGCAACAATGGCTCCCAAGAAGGTCCTCTTCACCGGCGCAACAGGCTACATGTAAGTCTGGTCAACCTATCAGCAACTGAAAAGCATAGAAAGCAGTACTAACAACATTGCAGTGGTGGCTCTGTTCTCACCCTTCTCCAAAACTCAACCCATGCCGACATCAAAAACCTTTCCTACTCCGTCCTCGTCCGCAAGCCCGAACATGCAGAGTACTACAAGGCCCAAGGCATGACGCCAATCATGTTCAAGAATCTCGACGAGGACATGGAGCTTTTGAAGAAGGCGGCGAGCGAACATGACATCATCATCAACACTGCCAGCGCTGCCAGAGCGATTGGCGCGAGGTCTCTGGTTGAAGGGCTGGCGGAGAGGAAGAAGACTACCGGCGAGCCAGTCTGGTTTATTCACGTAAGTGTTTTAAAAGTCTGCCTCTTTATGTGTATACTAATATCTGTTTGTGTAGACATCCGGCACTTCGAGCATTGGCAACCGCCCCGTTAGCAAAGTCTACACGCAAGAAGACGCCCCCTTTGAATTCAACGACAAGACTCAAAACATCCACGAGTATGAGCTGAAGCGTGAGGCCCACGATCCTTATTCTCAGCGTACAGGCGATGTGGCCACTGTCCAAGCCGGCGAGGAATTCAACGTGCCCACTTACATCATCATGTCGCCCACCATTTACGGCAACGGCACCGGCGCGTTCAACAAGCGTTCCATTCAAGTCCCCTTCCTGGCTCGACGAGCAGTCAAGAAGGGATACGCCGAGTACATTGGCGAAGGCGCAGGAGTGTGGGACCACGCCCACATCGATGACACGGCCAAGGTCTATGAACTCGTGCTGGAGAAGCTCTTTGCAGGAGAGAACCTTCCCTTTGGCAGAAAGGGCATTTACTTTGCTGGCAACGGACGCCATCTGTGGAAGGATCTTTCTGACGGACTCGCCAAGGCAGGATTTGCTGCTGGAGTATTGAAGGAGGACAAAGCACGGCCAATTGGGCTGCAGGAGATTACAGACGATACTCCGAATGGAAACTACCAGTTCTTGGAGCTGGGATTTGCCTCGAGATCAGTTACTAATGCGGTTCTGGCGACGGAAGTGTTGGGTTGGAAGCCGGTGAAGGGAGAGGCTGATTGGGAGAGGGGATTCGAGGAGGAGATTAAGGCGGCGATGGCTGAGTAAAGTTGACCTGGCACATTTTATAATGTAAAAGCAATAGAACATGTACATTATCTTGAATCTGAATAAAAATTATACTGCATTGTTATAGCTATTTATGACTGCGCTTCGTCGAGCAAAAGCTCTTGGGTTACTCTTCTACTCCAGTAACAACGATATACTTTTCGTACTCTGGCTTGAGGATAAACTCGTTCGCATCAGTACTGACGCTGACATCTTTCCATTTCTCCAGAAGCTGGAGTTCTTCCCCTCGTCTCTTCGTTGCATAAGTCAAGCAATCTGACCCCAAAACAACGCGCGTAGCCCAAGAACGGCCCTCTGCTACTCCTCGCCGCTGAATCACGTCCACCATTGTAGATGCTGCTTTGTTAGGGTCTCCAGGGGTGACCCAAGAATGGTCCGGAACGAAGAGTCCCATGTACTGTCCAAAGATGTCTGCATACGGCTCAGATACAGCTCTTGCAAGAGCAGAACCAGAGTCTACTTTTTTAGAGGCGGTATCATTGTCTTGCTCGCGGGGCTGCGCCAGACGAGTAGGAAAGCCTCCAATGTCAAAAGCAACGCAGTTGATGCCCAGATGAGAGACTTCTCTGTGCAAGCTCTCGGCGAATGAGCTCAGGGCAGCTTTCGTCATGCAATAGTGGCCCAGGAACGGGAGGCCCGCCCAAGCACAGCCTGAAGAAGTGAATGAGATGGTACCGTGGCCTTGAGCGCGGAAGAGGGGCAGGATGGCCTGAGATGCGTGTAGCTGGCCAAAGACGTTGACCTGGAAGAGGTGGTTGACAAAGTTGTCGCTTTGTAGGCAGTATAATTAGATCAGGTACATGATGTAGATGGGATTTAAAGTGAGAAAAAAGCACTTACTCGGCATCTTCAGCAGTTTTGAACCCGGATATACCAGCATTATTGATCAAAACATCAATGTGGCCGAAAATCTCCCACGCCTTCTTCACCTGCGCCTCCACAACGGCCTTTCCAGCCCCGACATCAAGCTCTAGCAAGGCCACATTGTCAGATTTGAGGTGTCCGAGCTTTTGTTCGACGTTTCTTCCAGAGGCAATAATTTTGTCGCCGCGAGAGATGATGCAGTCGACCAAGGCGGCGCCTATACCAGAAGTGGTGCCGGTGACGAGCCAGACTGTCTGAGGCATTGTGTTTATTGTGAAGAGAAATCTAATTTAATGCTTAGAGATTGTATGGGCTGGCTGAGGACGCAAATGCAATGTTAATTGGAGATGATGATGGCGATTAAATGGCACGAGAAGAGGCATTATTTTATAGCTACCGTTTTTACTTGAAGTCTGTTTCCACTCTTATTGAAACCAGCTATCAGATTGAGGCATGATACAATACGGACGAATTGTCCGTGAGTCGTGGTCTTTACAGTCTACGGGGTTACGCGTAGAGCTGAGAGCCAACAATTTGGTCCGCGGACGAACGATTTTATCGGTCCAAGTTACCAACTAATCATTCAACCTTTAAGACGGTTAAAGGACATCATATCCGAATTCATGATATACGACGGAGATAGGGGCCTTTGCGGATTTAATGCATCAGCGAGTATTTATATGTCCAGCGCGTAATTACGTTGCTGAAATGGAGAATACGTTTTGCTTTGTTGTTGTAGTTCATAAGATGGCGATACGAGTCCTGAAAGCTTCGTCCCGCCTCTCTGTTGCTCTCTCCAAGATCTGGTCTGACAAGTGATGAATCTTTCCCGTAACTTCTCAAACTCAAGTGACAGCGAGACGCATGATTTGCGTACATGTAGCTAATCACATACAGGCCTAGATACGGTAACGCACTGTTCCGCCGAAGCTGGGATTCAAATCCCCTCGTATAGTCTTGGGCGATCTGTGATGGGTGGGATAATCCTTTATTTCCCATGTATCTTTGTGTATTATTACTCTCTACCATTGTATAGACCTGCATCTCTGGTGTTTCTCATACCTCGGAATTGCTCACAACACGTGAGAGCGGCGAATCTGCAGCGTTCATCAATGACGTCAGTAATGGCGATACTCCGCGACGAGAATCAACATGAACTTTCACTCGGTTTATTGGAATTGACAAACTGAGTCGTCTATTATTACAGAGACCCTAATTTACTTGCCATTGCGGCACTGGCAGCGTTGAGAGAGCCGAGTATGGACTGCAATAAATGATAACACGAGCTATACGGCAGCATCACTCACTATTGTCAGCTTGGCCGCGGTAAACATCAAACTAAACCTCAAACCTTATTACAATGTAATTAAATCGACTAAATAGTCTCAGATCCAAGGATAGCAGCGGCCCAAAATCCCCTCCAGCCCGGCAAAGTCTATTCCCCAACCCCGCGCCCTTGGAGCAACAGCAGCTCCAGAGCCATCCGAAGCACTGCCACTAGTTTCACCATCACCATCACCAACACAACTTCACCACCATGGACTTCGCTCTAGAGCCCTATAATGCTGCCGATTCCTCCTCGTGGCTCATCTGCCATACCTGCGGCACGCAGTTCCCAACTGCTGATCGCTCCGTCGTCAAGACGTGCCACGTCTGTGACGATCCTCGCCAATATGTTCCCCCATCGGGCCAGTCCTTTACGACCATGGCGGAGCTTCGGGATTCGGACCATCGCAACGAGTTCAAGCCGTATGAGCATGACGAGCGCATCATTTCCATCCACACGTGTCCGAAATTCGCCATTGGCCAGCGCGCCATGTTGATTCGCACACCGCAAGGTAATGTGGTTTGGGATTGCATCTCCTATATAGACGCCGAGACGATAGACAAGGTGAAGGAGCTGGGAGGGATCAAGGCCATTGTCGTCAGCCATCCTCACTTCTACAGCTCGCATATACAATGGGCGAGAGCGTTTCAATGCCCAGTGTACATTTCATCCGAAGATTTGCACTGGACGACAACACCGTCAGCACACCGCAAGGCTCTCACCGAAACCGAGACGGAAATCATACCTGGCGTCAAGGCCATCAAGCTGGGCGGACACTTCCCGGGCTCCTCAGTGCTGCTGTTTGACGGACGGCTCTTCATCGCAGACACGCTCATGACAACTGCAGCAGGCTTGGGCAAATGGGATATCGACGCCCTGGGAGCCAAGCGAGAGAAGCCTCCCGGCCTGACTTCATTTTCGTTCCTGTGGAGCATCCCAAACTTCATCCCGCTGAGTGCGGATGTGATTCACCGGATGTGGGGGATCCTCAAGAACTACGACTTCAGGGCGACGCACAGCATTTTCGAGGGCATCGACATTGAGGATGAAGAGGTCAAGGCAAAGGTGCTGGAGAGCATGAAGTTCCAGACTAGGGCAATGGGCTTCACGGCGCATCCACTTTTGAATGAGACGCTGTGATGCGATGGGCATGACTTGGCTTGGTCAAATGTAACACACACGTAGGTATGCATTGTAACATTAGCATCGGGTACATCATCACCTGATTACGAGACACGCGTGTTTTTTTTTTAATTTGATTTGAGATTTTTTTTTTTATCTAATATGGTTGTATTGTAAAAAGTAGAAGCAAGAATGTACTTTGCGAGCTATGTAAGCGCAGAGGCCTCAATCTGAGCTGCAGTACATGTATGTAAATGAGGACGGGTATCTTGAAATCTTGATATGTAACAAAAAAAAAAAAAAGAGAAAAATGAAGAATAAAGCCATGGTAATAAGAATGAGAAGAAAAAATCAAATGGCCCAGCGCTTCGTCCAGTAGTATTTTATCCGTCCCAAACGCCGCTCGTTTAAATGAGAAGAACAAAAAAAGAATACCCCGTCGTGTCGTCCTCATCCACCGCGACTCATTCGATTAAATCAAGGTCGGTTCTGAGGTGATGGCAATTTGCGGTGTGTGCATCGGATCAAGTATAGAGTTCATTTTAATGTCTTTGCTGGAGGCAGCGATTGAGCATCTCCCAGCCTTCATCGGGCAGATCGACCACAGAGTCGTTGAGTGTGTCGAGGATGAACGGATTTGCTGCAAATTTCGAATGTTAGTGACAAAATTTTCAAAATTTGACCGCTCAGGTAGCAGCTGTGAATACTTACGCATCAGAGAGAGAGCAATGTCTCCAGATGTAACAGCCAAATCCATTCTCGCGGAAGTGTAGCATCCATATCGCTCCTGTAGCTCCAACATGGTCTTCCACAGCTCTTTGGTAGCATCGGGGCTCATTCCGCCGCAGCTGCGCATGGAGCTCGTGCTCCCCTGGCGGCTCCGCTCGTACGCGGAAGAAGAAGGGCGACTGTGGTGCATGTTCATGTTCATGTGCATATTCATATCCTCGGCAGAAGCTGCTGTGACGGACGCAGCAGCAGCAGATGAGGCAGAGATGATGGACGAGCTGCTGGCGGTTGTGGCAGTAGCCGTGGTGATTGTGGTGGCAGCGGTGGTGGTGGTGTTGACGGGGATGATGGAGGTGAGCAGGCCGATTTCAAGGTCGTCGCTGAAGGTGGACCACTGAGAGCTGATTGATGAAGACGAGGAGCTTCGGCGCATTGTATGCCTCAAGAATGCGTGTGTACGTGTGGCGGATCGGCAGGCGTTTTTGCAGAATCCGGCGTGTTGATGGCTTTTGGCTTGGTGTTTTATGTGCCCCAGTCACGGCGGTAAGCAGCAGCAGCACTGGCAACGGCAAGAGTATGTATAACGAAGAGAAGAAGGATGAGACTCGGATCGAGGCAGATTATTATAGTCTACAGTCAGACCACTTGGACGGTTCACGGGTCAGAGGGTAGCAGCAAGAGACAAGTCCAGCCGGGAGGTGAGGGGCGGCCCTCGACTTATACGCATACGCAGCAGCGTCGCCCTGCCAAAACGGGACGACACCCAGAGCTCAGCATGATCCGCCCTGGCCTGCCTGACGTCGATCCAGGATGGCTGTCTCAGTTCCCTCCTGGTGGGGCCCGATGTCGATGCCGGAACTGCGCGCAGCTGGGCTGGGCTTGAAGCTTGAATACGTGGCTGGCACCAGTCATGCCAACCTCAGATGGGAAACACTAGGACCAAGGGCCTTGTAGCCACAGAGTAGCCGCATGTACCCTCCGTGAATCGAAGCCGGGCTTGCAGTAGCACGTCTTCGTATTGTGCGCTCAACGTGGCCTACGAATGAGGAAAAAATTCTAAAAAAAGGAGTCACCCTCAACAAAGGGAAAAGAGATGAAAAGTTTGCAGACTGGAGCCCGTGGCTTTCAGCTGCCTGAATGTGAATTCCCACCACACTTGACTACTTGCGTCGTTCACGTTCCTGTGCCCCTTGAACTAGCATCGCAGCCTTCAAGGTACACCAAACGGCACGCTGTCTGTACTCTATAGATGCCCTATTCCGGGACTTCCCAAGGGCCCGCCTTTGTTTCGTAGGCCTCTCTGTGCATTACATACCTCGCCCAGAGGGGCAAGAGGGAGGAGGCTAATAAGAAAACATCAGCCCAAGGAGAGGAAGCCAAACAGAAGAAAAGAATGAAAAAAGAAAAATTTTCCTATTGAGGCGGCACAGGTACGAGCAAAAACGGGTTGGTGCCGTCACGAACATCGCCAATTGGCTCGGTGTCCAGGGAATTAATCTACAGAAAGGCAAGAATGCGTGACTAAAAATGGATGCTCCGTCGAGTCACCAGTGCCCAACGCCAGGCCAAGCAAGGGTTTCGACTCATTCGAGAGCTTGCAAGCGCCAGATGTGACCCCCAAGTGCCGACGCCGTTTCAGACCGGGACGGCATTTGCTGGCCAGGATGCATACACGTACAAGTGCCTAGAGTAGCATCACAAGTAGAGTAGCATCGACACAAGACAAGACAGAGAGACGATACGACGGCTGAAAAAAGCGGTCGCCGGATGGGGCCACCACACCATCCATCGCCGCATTTCAGACGACTCGCTCGATCTGTCGACATTGGTGCAGGGATGAGGTGAGGGCCCGTGGATAGGACGACGTGACCCGGGCGACCAGGGGGGGTTGGATGCCGTGGATCCTGGACGCATCGCGGCAAGAGTTGACGTCTTTTGCGTGGTGTTTGCGATTTGATTCATTCTGCCATCACGATGCCAAAAAAAAGTCTTCACGAGTCACTGTCACCTCGGCCGTGATGGACGAGGAACATTCCGCAGCCCAGCGGGAGGGATGGAAGGGGCAATCATACGACCTCGTCGAGCGCGGATATGCCTCCCTTCCTTGCCGCATCAACCGGCCGCAAGTCAGATCCGACGCGGTGAAGCCGTCGTAGATGTGATTTGATTTGAGATGGATGACGAGAAATAACCGAGGGCAGAGCGCTCTCCAAGTTGCTCGCGCCGCCACATGATCATCTTGCTTGTGTTCATGTAGTTCATCTCCCTCCCTACTGATAGGTAGCTGTACTCACAATGTATTTGTCTCATAACGCGGCGGGCTTGTGCATACATTGCGCATACATGCACACTTGCTCGCATCTTGCATCTCCCATCTTCCGAGGACCGCAATCTACGCTCTACTACTAATCCGAGCAGCGGAAACAGCTGACTGAGACATACATCTTTCGCTCACCAGGCCGGTCCAATCGCAGATCCCTGCAGCTCAACAGAGACGACTGAGATTTCGTTTACACACTTTAAAAAACGGCAATAAGAAGCTTGATGAATAGCCGGAGCGGGGGGGGGGAACAAAGGCGCTGCTGATCTTTTGCCGTTTGCATCACCTCCCATCTACACACTAATCACTGCGGATTTCCTTGTTCAGGAAGTTATCATGTACAGGAGGCACGATGCAACATCGAATTGAAAAAAAGCTTGTCCGGCGTCGGAACACCCTCGGAACAGCCAGCTTAAGTAAGCCCGTTCAAGTTCCTTACAAGACAAGCTTTTTGCAAAGCTTTGAATCATGGCTGCTCATTGCCTTGTTGGGCTACTGACACAAGAGGAGAAAAGAATCATGTGAGGGCCCGGATGCACGCGGGAGGGGCCTTTGAAGCTTTTCCAAGTGGGCTCCTTTTCGCGTCGGGATCCGAGCTTGGATGCCTGGCATCGCGTAGCAGTCTCCAGTTTAATCGAGTCTTGTCAAGTTTAGTTGACGCCTAGTCTCTTTGTTGCTGCGGTTTAACCTGCCAAGACGGCGACTTGATAGTCTCGCCAGCATCAAAGTTGCCAAGTGATGAAACGAAACAGCCATGACACAATTGAGGAGGCAGTGCTATGCAGCAGCAACCTCCCCTCTCCGCCCTGACGAAACGAGAGACCGTTAGTCTGTAGTGTCCAGGGCACGTTTCTTATTCTCAAAACGTCAGCACCCTCGCATGGGGATCGCTCGGATAGCAACAGCCCTTACAATATCAAGCCGTCCGACGGCCATCCCGACTTTCTGGATCGGCTTCAGGGTTCCGATCGAGCCGTTTCAACCAGCAAATCGAACCTTCTTCAGATCCCCAGCAAAGACGTCAGGCTGCATCCTTTGAACCCTGAAATCCCGGCCCCAAAAACGTCGTCGTCTGTGGCCTAAATGTAGGGTCCGAGAGGCTGATGCTCGCCCAAGGCCAAGCCACGCCCGACCCTTCCGTAGTCCAAAAAACCCAAGCCAAGCCGCGGATCGAACGAATGAGGCGGACGGATATTGGTAACGTGATGCCCAGCTCGACGCCTCATTTTTTTATTGGCATCAGCTACACGTGTGCAAGCGCACAATTCTTGGCCCAATTGCTCGGTTACTGGGACACGTATACAGGGCATAGTGGCTTGATCCTCTCAGCTTGACGTGTCTAGACACTCTGATAGTCATCTCTCTTGTCCAGTATAAGGAATGCAATGCAGTCTTCAGCCGCAATTCAAATTGCTTACTGCTTAAGCGTATCTCATGTCAGACGACAGATCCAGGCCAGCCATGAGGAATACACAAAAAAGGCGTATAGCAATCCGTCCAATCCCGCATGTCTAAGCCTCCAAATGCAATCCTCCTGCAGGCCAAGCAACTAAGAGCCAATAGTGACTTCTGTCTACTTCCCACTACCTTTCATCCCAATAGTCCCAACCAATTCTTTTGCCACCTGGCTGCTGTTGGTATTATTCATCAGGTAGGGCTGAGTAAAAACAGCCCATCAGCTTACCTGCAATCGGGATAAGCCCTGCCCAAGCTTGACCTCAGTCTTTCCGCCGTGCCGGTAACACGCCATACGCCACTTGGTGGCAGCTCCCCCCGCGTTCAGGCGTTTGATGAAGGTTCAAATGGCTTTTGGATGTGCGCTGCCTTTGGCTGGAGATACGCAAGATGTCGCATGTGACCAATGTGTCGAGTCAGGTTCACTTGCTAGACATGTGTATTCTCAAGCAGCAGCTGCTGCGCTCTATCTTTACTCTCGCGTGAATCTTGGCTATTGTAGGTTCATCTATGCCAGTGCGATTCTCCTCCTGTTGGAGGAAAGTTGACAAGATTGCGTCTTTGACTTTACAATGATACTGCCCTGCATAGAATTCAGGGTCGAATCCTGTTTCTTGAGTCATCTTATAGGGCATGTAGCTTCTGTAAAGAGCCGCCTCTAGAGTGACGGCAACATTTTGGTGACTCCAGTGCTGGAGCCGGCTTTGACGTAATGCCGGAGACGTAATGACAGCCATCCGCGGTTTGCCCCAAATCTTAACGCTAGCTCCCGTCGGTGGCAGCTGATGATATGTCTTGGTTCTTATATTGGACGCTACAACCGCGTAACCAGTACCAAGTCAAATGCGACAATTGATAATCACAATCGGCAATGGGCATTGTGAATGAGCGCAAAGGAGAAGATAGGTACCATGTACGCGCACTCTATTAGCATTTACTCCTTCCGTTTGCGGTTCGCTGGGTACAAGTCATAGGTATAACCAGCATGGATTGGCAGCAGTGTCTTTTTCTATTAAAGAATACCTAGGTACTCAAAGAAGCAAAAACAAAAAGTCTTAGAAAGCTATCAACAGCAAAGTTTTACGCTGAATAGCTTTTAAATTGGGAAAAATAAGCTCCTCTGCTGGTATTAAATAAAATTTAGCATGGCTTGGTGTGCTTGGAGATACTAGCCAATCACAGTGTACTTGAGTCTTTTGTTTGTCTTTGGAAGATGAGTAATAAATAAAAGTAACTGGATGTAGGATAGAATATAGCATGTTGATGATTTAGACTCTTGTAGGGTGTAGAGAAGGGTGAGTGTAAGGAAGGTTGAGTGTAAAGAGTGATTAGCCGCAATGATCTTTATAAAGTAATGATAGAAAAGGTGTAAGGTGATATCAAAACTAGGGAAAATTGATCCAACATCCCAGATCTATTATCAGTACATTAACTAGTATAGCATAAACTGCTACCGCTACTACCGCTACTACTGCCACTACAGCCAAGGCGAGATCGCACCGCGATGAACGGCATCCTTGATCCCCCCGAAGAAGATTGACGTCGTCGAAGGCGTTTCACTTAGACGATTTTCTCTAGCATCCTTCCCGCCTTTATTGTCTAGAGGGGATCTAAGCCCTAACTAGCCGTGAATCTACGCCGTGTAAACATGAAGGTGGAGCTGAACTTCCACCCTCCACCGAAGCAGGGGCCCTACCTAAGCAGGAAGACATTCTATCTTCCCTGCAGGGCAGCGAAGTGTTCACATAAAACAAGGGTTTCTTTCAGCAGCTGATCGCAGAATGGGACAAATGGAAGATGTGCTTACTTGCAGCACATCGCGGCCACGACTGTTTCGCGGTCAGCATCGCTACTACTTCTACTTTCAATATATATAATAATTGGATACATATCATTTTATCAGGATTGACTCCTTTTTAAACTACAGGTAAGGTGTTGGGTAGCTTTTCTCTATTAAAACATATCGTGCTAGAAATTTATAATAGCACTTCTCTTCGGGAGAGTTCATCCAGGTGGAGAAGTTGCCGATAGGTTGCTGGCACAGGTGAATGTGCTAGCATGAGCGAATGTCTAGAAATCTCTAGAGCCTCAAGACCATACTGAATGCAACTCTCCTAAAAACAGGACAAAAAGAGCTGCCCTGGCGTATACATGTATCGTACACATGCTCCATCGACTCATTTTCGGGTGATTTCCCCAATACTTCACCTTCCTTTATCCTTCCGATAGATGTCGGTAGCGCGGACCATGATTGTGATTCCGTTGGTAATCTCTTCCATTGGTGCGTTAAATGAAGCGCGGCCGTTGCGGAGGGGGTTGCCAGGGAGGCTGTGCATGACTTTTGCGTAGCTAGTAAGGGCGGCGGAGATGATTGTAGCAATTAGTCCGCAATCACAATTGTTGTGTTAACGGTAACGGAATCAGCTGCTTATATTGGACTAATCTGTTGCGAAGGACCTGGTGCCAACATCGACTCTGAGTGACACATCGAATTAAGAAGGTCTTCATGACTAGAATGTCTCCTTGGTATTTTTGGTAGCCAACACGTTTCGATTTGTTTTCGACTTGTCCTTTTCCAACGGAAGATTGCTTTCCTCTTGGTCGTGGTTGTAGGTATAAGATGCTCCCTATTCTAGACTTGATCCGACATCAGCATTGACATAGTTGCTCGCTTGTTAGAAGGAAAGAAAAGGAAAATATGAGAATCTTAATTCTGTAGGCGTGCCCGAACAAGTGTAATACGTGTGCTGAGAATCGGCGGATAGATTCCTGTTCTAGTTAGAGGCCTTGAGGCTCATTATACCAATTCGGAAGGCCGTCCGACATTCGGCCACATAATGTTGGGAATAAAGGAAGTACTCCTAGTGGTTAAAGACTTCTTGGACTTGAAAAGAGCCGGGGTATTGTACTCTCGCTTGTCCCAACTACTGTGATTATAACTGCCGAGCATACCGGAGAAGCAAAGATGCTGCATTTGCTCCCAACCAGGATTATAATCCCTCATGGAGGATTTATTCGGCACTTTGCACCTATATCTACCTTGAAACTCGCCGTGACTTTACAATTATTTTTCATTCTTGATGTTGTTTTATACGAAGAGAGAAGTATCATCAAAGGTCAGAAGAAATATTTGACATGCCACGATGCAATATTTAATGTGAGACCAGTAAGTCACTATACCAATATTAGATCAGTTACTCTTTTGGTCAGAAACTTGGAAGATGAATTCACGATTAAGCTAGACGAATAGGCAACTTGGTCGCTTGGTTATAATTGCGCTTCACGGCGCCAAAATAGGTATGTCTGTGTTGAGCATAGACATATGTTGACTATCGCTAAGTAATTCCAGACAAACTGCACCTTGCTCTGCCTGCTGATTCAAATGCATGGTTAGGTATTAATACAAAGGAGTGAGAAGAGGAAAATGCAACCAAAGTAAATAGAGTCAGAAGAAAGAAGAGAAGAAAGCCAAATGGTGGCAACACGCTCGCTAATTATGCTCCAGGAAACTCTTTCTCTCGTCCAAGCTGCTGATATGCAGAAACGCTATTCAGGGGAAAAGACATAATCTCTTGATATGCGTGAAGGCCATTACATCGCTGGCACAAAAACCCCGGATCGTCTTTCAAAACGCTGCAGATTTGGAGTATTGCCCTCAGACGATACTTTGCGAATAAAGGAACGTCGATTCTGGGTAGCGCTGTTGTAAGCGCGACAACGACTGCATACAAGTGCAGCAGGAACACCAACATGTAGGGGTTCTTCTTGCTGAGAGACACAAAGGATGCAGCCGGGCTCTTCACGAACCATGCCGTGAAGGGATATACTAATCGGTACTGGTCTTCTGCGGTGATGTCGGAGCCGAGTCGTTCATGGACAAGCCGCATCACGTCTCTGAGCTGTCGAAGAACTGCAGAGAGATCTCGATCGCCTTGGAAACAGAATGCCAATCCGTTGACGGAGTTGACTCCTTCGGCTAGAAGCTTCTTGACCAGGGCGAAGCGGTGCTCTACGTCCCCAGTCTCCGGAGGCGTTGCCGCTGCCTGTTCTTCGTTCTCGGGGCAAGGAAGCTCATATGTGAAGATGCGGTGGAAGGCCGACCGCTCCAGCCATGGCTTCATTCGATTCGCCACCTGCTCTATTGTGAGCGGTGTTGTAGACAGGACGATGCTCTCGAGGCTTACAGTGGAGATGTTTCCCGCAAGGGTCATTAGGGAGCGTCTGTTGAAGCACCTGTTAGCCCAACCGTGGTCTGGATTTTCCGGGAATGATATCGGTTTGATTTTTATAGTGGAAGCAATGGGAAAAGACGTAGTAATGGTAAACTTACGAGTCCGACATTATATATGAACATCCCAGAGAAGCCGCCAGGATTGCATCGGCATTTTCTTTGGAAAAGCTGCCCATTGCCCGATATAATCCATGAAGGGCCTGTTTCCGGTAGTGGAACGCGTCCAAGGAGGCCTCGTGTGATTTTGTAGTTACTGCAAGTCGTTGTGCTGATGTCGCAGCCAAGGTATGGGCAACAAAGTCGTATTGTGTTGCGAGTTGGAACAGCCTGACGACCCAGCAAATGTCAGTCTCGAATCGCCATTATCAATGCTTTCCCCTTGTAAAGCAGCAACGAAAATAGTAATATAGATTCACGCTGGCTGCACTCACACGCCCATTTCACCCCATAATAGACAGATATCGTTCGTATTGCTGAGCTCGAGGATATTCGCAACCAGAGCCATCTTGTAGATATACCGCAAGTCCTTCATATCCATAGTATGCCAGCTTGGTGACGGAGCTAGAGACATGAATGGCGGCTCTCCCGTTTCTTTCCATTCTGCGCATGCATTTTCAATGTCTTCCGGCCACCAGAGAGAAGGAGTCTCCTGTTCAGGCTCTTCCTCCGGAGGCTGATCAGGATATTTACACGGTATTTTTGAAGAAAGACATCTGTGACTATGAGATTTGTTAGCTCTTGTTTCCATTCCATACGCATCATCCTTCTTCTTTTCCCTTCTTCAACGAGCAAAATCCAATGATTGCTGATGGACGAACCATGTTGGTCGAAACTCGTCACATTTGACGTGCCGCTGCTTACACGCCTGGCAGCCAAACTTTGATTTCGTGTGGCTTCTGCGAAGCACTGGCTTGACCGTCGTCATGATGCCAGCCGTTGACTTTTTCTTCTCTCTTGTTGATAACTAGACTTTCAAAATGGGTTCTCTCCTATTCATTAAGAACTAATATCCCGACAGCCTCTCGTCGTTCAAGATAGGGCAAATAGGCGCTTGTGGGGCCGCGTTGCCACAACTTTTTTTTGGCGTTAGGTTGACTCGCAAAGCAAGGACATACTTCCTCTCTTTCGTAAAACAGCCCGTATCTAGTGGAAGAAAATCCGCGGATCTGTAGTACTAGATCTAGGCCAGCTGTGTGGATAAGACTCAGGAATCTGGGCCCCCTCCCCTGCTACATGACAAATGCAGAACCGTGGACGAAAATAAAAATGCCGCTAGACCTATTCTCCCGGCAAGCTAGTGCAAGGATTTTGGTACAGTACTTCGTATTCTCGAGGGTTTCTTTGGGGGATAGTACAGCAGGTAGTATCGAAGAGGGAAACGGAATCAGAGCAGTCCACCGCCCTTAAACGAAACATAAGCGCGCGCAAACATCGGCTGTTTGCCGAAAGATGGGGGGCCAAGGCATTGTACAAATTAAGCATATGGCGTTTGAAGATTACTTCCTGAAGCGGCTAACAAATTAGAAGCGAATGCGCGAAGCTATCGGGGTACTCCGTGCCAGGGAGGGCAGCAGGAGTTGAGGACTTTTGTCTATTACTGCAGCTGAGCAACTATCAAACCATGTGCTCTATACTCTATGGCGAGAACGAATAATGAAATACAATGATGGAGTTGCCAGATGATTCGTGCTGCACGGGCGGCTCTTGTTCTCGGAATCGGCTGTTGGCGCTCATGACTTGTTAATTATGGCGCCTCCCGAGAGCCGCGACTTCCAGGACCGCTTCCGCAAAGACTTGTGGGCTTTGAAGAGGAATATTCTCGCCACAGCCTTGCACGATATGATGGACTCGCGGGCCCGAAAAGTGCTGCGCAGTTGACGAGCCATTCGTCGCGGGGAAGACAGGAGCCTGGTCCGGGTCCAGCGTCACGGAGGGGACTCTGATGACGGGCAGCAAGTCTAGGTCGCCGGCCAATTCCGCATAGGCTGGGTCGCCGGGCGCATACAATAGGCGGTTCTTGTAAAAGTTAGTCGCGATGTCGACATAGTCTGGGTAGCGAAACGCCGGAACCGCCGCATCCAGTTCCACTGCGGGCTGTTCCTGGACCAGAGCGTCTCGGCCCATGCTCGCGTGTCACTGGCCAGCGCGCTATAAGCTTGCGGTGTGAGCAGGACGTACAAGAACCAGCGCGTGGCAAGAGATGGCGAGGGCGCCGTGGCCCATGCCGTCTGGCGGTTCTGGATGAGGCATGAATTTGCAGCAACCATGCCGGTACAGCGATCCGGTCACAGGGCTGCGGCAACGTTGACGGCAACGGAGCCCCAGTCGAAGCCCGCAAAGATGGCCTTGTCGGTGCTGAGAGCGTCCATCAGGTCGACGATATCCTTGCCCAGGGCGGCCTGTTCCGCGCTGCGGGGGGTGCTTGGCGAGAGAAACGAGGTGGTGCCATGGCCACGCAGATATGGCACTATCAAGCGATAGCCCTTGGCCGAGAGCTTGGGCACAACGTCGACATAGGTGTCGATCGAGTACGGAAACCCGTGGACCAGGATGGCAACTGGTGCGGCTGAGTCTCTTGGCGCCGAGTCATAGTAGGCAATGGATAGTGTCGAGGTATTCACAAATCGTATGGGCGTCAGAGTATGGACTGAGCCGGCGACGTTAGTTGCCGACTCAGAGCCGTTGAAGAACAGGGTAACCTCAGGAGAGCAAGATATAAGATGCCCCGTATAGGATTACTGAGGAGAGACAAGGGGGACAGGATGGCTGCGAAGACAACCCGAAAACTGGATCGAGATCTATCATTCGGCGATTCTCCTCCTCTATATCGCGAAGATCACCGAGCTGGTCTTGGCGTGTTGGATGAGCTGATAGAGAGTTTTGACTAGAGAGGCAACCAATATAGCCTTTATATAACGTTTTCCTCCTCCTTATACAACCAGGGGGATCATTGCTAAATCAGACACAATTACGCACGCAGAGCACTTCGGAGCCCTTGTTAGTCTCTCTGATAACTCTTCTTTACGGGAAACACCATTTCCAAGCCATTAGACAGAACACGAAGCAATTCAGAACTATGCTTCACGACCTATCCTCATACGCAGCAAAGTTGAGCTAACAAGCTTTCAATGATCTTCAACTGACAAGCCAGTGCCCCGCGCCATAGCAGGGTTGCCGGCGCCCTATAAGGAGCTGGCATGGCCGTTTTAGTATTGCGTATTGCCTGCGACCTGATTAGCGGCATTTCACGGCGTGTGAGATTTTAGCGGCGGGCTCGGTGGAGAGAGAACGACAGCCGTCCATGCTCCATCCGGTCGGTTCGATGGGGCCTCGATAGCATGTGGGCGTTGAGCAGCAGTTTCAGAGGCCGTAGGGCTGTGTGTAGCTGCTCCAGTTACGTAGTTTCCTGGCGTCCTTCTCCATTCGGAGATCCCTGTTCAACTCCGAACCCCCTAGGTCAACCTGCCAGCCTTGCAAACCCTGTCAACGAACCTGCGTCCTTCTCCGAGCAATTCCTCCAATCAGACCACAGCCAAGCCATGAGACATCAGCATAGGGCTAAACCAACCGACATAGAACCTTGAATCCTTAATCTCTGGCTGATTACTATTCAGACTTGTATCCGGCGGAACGCCCTATGAGCGGCTAGCTTTGAGTTTGGCAATT
The DNA here is from genome assembly GCF_020647795.1 of Trichoderma atroviride. Lineage (NCBI taxonomy): Eukaryota > Fungi > Ascomycota > Sordariomycetes > Hypocreales > Hypocreaceae > Trichoderma > Trichoderma atroviride. The sequence continues at coordinate 3,615,224 of NC_089404.1, forward strand.
CTTACTATAATAGGAACTAACGAGAGAAAAAGAACAAGCGACAAAAAGACCGGGAAATGCCCCGAATGTCATACTTGCGTTGCATGAGGCTCTTATATAACCTCGGGGGTCACGATCCTCCTCCGAATATACACTGTTTACGGTTAGTTTGGCTGAGACTCATGATGATCTCCTGTAACATAAGGTTTAATGATGGACGAGCAATGGCACGAAGCAGGGATCAGGCAAAAAGTCTGACAACTGCTAGGAGCTATTCGCAGCTCAGCGCGCTAGACGGCATTAAGCAGTCTTTGCGTTAGTGTGTAATCAGAAAATAGATGGGTAATCAGAAAATAGATTATCATTGTAGGATATGTCTTTGATGAGCCTAGTACGGAGCATAGACAAGCAAGACTATATACACAATCGCTCTTGTTGACGGAAAAATTCGCGACTTGACGCAGTCAGACATCGTCATATAGTACGATTTGACCAGCCACGTGCTGCCGTCGTCCAGTAAGCTCAAGCCCCCTCAAGAACTTGTAACGTTCAATCTTAGGACTGGTCCCAGCCACGACTGGTAATCAGCAGGATTCGTCTCATCACCGTTCCATTTCAAGGCCCGGAAAAGCGGCCGGTAATCTCCAGAAACTAGCTGGATCGAGGTGTTGTTGTCGCTTGTCAAGGTGGGGGATTCAATGAGACCAGATACAAACAAGTTAAACGTAGTGCCTTGCTTGATGGGACTATTACTGGCGACAGGGTCCATTGTGGATGCAGAGACGATTCCATAGCTGGGTTCGCCAAGATAACCGGATTGAGTAGCTAGAGCCGGCGGCTGATAGTCAATAGTAACGTTGGGGTCGAAGCCATATATCGATGGGACAAAGGATGTGTTTGCCGATACGAGTTCTAAGCGGACGAGCCGAGAGGGCAGTCCAGTAGAGATATCGACCAATGGGAGAGCATCGTCCGGGCTACCGGTAATATTATACGTATCGATATTCGGCTTAGTCGCCTGGCCACCGGGATTGGTTATTTGGAATTTGTATACGGCCGGAGAAGATGGTGAACCTGGCGGTGTTGCATTCACCATAATAGGGCCAACCTCTGCTCGATTAGTAGGCACACCAATGTACGGAATTGAATACGTCTCATTGTCAGAAGACACCTTGACAAAGCCGGCGTACACGGGCATTGAATACGGCCATTTGTCTTCCTGCGGAGTAATCTGAGCCTCGAATGTGGCCGACTGTCCGGCCTCAAGTGTCAGAGACGACTGAGAAAACTCGGCTGAGGCATCAATTTCTAAGGGGTAGATACTTCCATTCCTTGGAATATCCGGACCGCCGGCCAGATAGTTGTAATAGACCCTGGTAAAGGCCGCTGGGATGTGCCCTATCTGGTATGTCTTCTTCCCCTTGGATTGATTTATGATGGTGATCGTCTGTGGAGCCGGCGATGCGGAATCCCGCAGGTCGATCTCAGAAGGGGAAATGACAGTGTCCGCATGGACGGCGGAATACGCGTCGACTAAGCCACCGCCCTGTCGAGCCGTAGAGGCAACAAGCGGCAGGCCAAACTCCTTGAGCGGCTTAGCAGTGGCCATCAGTCGTGCATAGAGCTCTGAAACGCCGAGGTGTGGCTGCTGGGATTTGAGCAGTGCGGCACTTGCGGCGACGAAAGGGGTGGCCATCGAAGTACCCGACAAAAGGGCATAGCCGCCTCCCTCCAGGGGCCAGGTGGAGAGGATGTTGCCTCCAGGAGAGGAAATCTTGGGCGCGAGTGTCATCTCGACGGTGGGACCATAGCTGGAGAAGGCATCCACTGTTGCTCCGAGCTTGTTCGACACGTCCTTGGCCTTGTCGCCGTCAAATGTCAGATAATAAGAGGCCTGGTCGGCGGGTAGGTTGTCGAAAATATCGATGAGCTTTTGCGAGTTTTCATGGTTCAAATACACCATCTGCACGCCATCGAGTGGACTCGCGTTTAGCTGCTCATCGTCTGCAACATAGACCATCATTGTCTTGACGCCGATCGCAGCTGCTTCGCCCCAATTATTGAATAAGGATACACACGATTCAGTCACTGAGACTAACAAGATGGTGTTGTTCCAGTTAATAATGCCTTGATTCGTAGCCGATTGCAAAGAGGCCCATACCGACGCATCGCATCCACTCGAGATGGTAGGATCGGGAGGTACTCCAAGACCTGTCCCCAACGTGTAGATCTGCTGGCGGCCCAGGTTGGTTGCGGGAAATACAGATATATAGTCGAGGGCGTTTTGCTGGTCGTCGTGAGCGGTATATGCCACGGGGAAAACGCCGCTCTCAACCGAAGCCACAGATAGTGCGTCGTGGGACAGGCCAGGAGACTGAGGCCAGTATAGCCCTTCGATACCGACGTTGCCAATGGCAGCCACAACGGCTACGCCACTATTGACCAGCTGGGTGACGACGTCGTTGAATGGATTGTCTAGTTCCCATCCGTTACCTCCTCCAAGGGACATGGACACAACATCTGCGCCATCTTGCACAGCCCTGAGCATCGCCGCAATGATAACATCAGTGGTAGTGCTGCTCCCCTCACTGCACCCAAAAATACGATACGCTGCAATAGTTGCTTCAGGAGCCACACCCACTAATCCAAATCCCTCATTGTCGGCATCCTCCATGCCGACAATACCTAAATAACGTTATTTTTTAGCTTCAAATCTAATTTAGCAGGCAACAGCAACGAGTCAGGCTCATACATACCAGCCGTGTGAGTCCCATGTCCTCCACCATCACATGTGGCCAGGGGATCAGGATCCGGCACAGGGGAGTTGAGGCCGGTATAGTCGTCTCCCACAAAGTCGTCTCCCAGAGCAATCTTGTAACCTGGGCCGAATCCTCCACCCAAGGAAGGATGGTTATAGTCGACGCCGGTATCGATTATGGCAATCTGCACTCCTTTGCCCTTGATGCCTTGTTTGTGGAGCTTGTCTACGCCGGCCATTGCCAGTGGCTCATTGACCCTCCCGCTGCCTCTGTAATTGGGCAGGCTGTCCTGTCCATCTTTCGACACTGGCGAGCCCGTCAGCTGTTGATAGGGGACAGGGCGAGGCACGACGGTGACGCTCCAAGCATTCTTCACGCCAGCCGTCTTCTTTAGAGTGGCGAGATCAACGTCTTGGTCAAAGGCAACCGAGACGCCAAAGAAATGCTCGGTGCTGTTATACTGCTGACGAACATGATATCCGGCTTTGCTGCCCGGAGCTGTCTTTGCAAACTTTTCTTTGGGCTGCAGGCCAGGATGAAAGTCCATCTGCAGCTCAATGAGGAATGTGTTGGGGACTACAGTGGTATTTGCAGCAAACTGGCTCTGAGCTGCAGCTGCAGCTGTATTAGACGATGCTGACGCTCCGCCGGCGAGGGCCAGGAGGCCCAGTGTAGAGCTAAACTTCATGGCTTCGACTCTAAATGAAACACCGATGGGCAAGAGTTGGGCTTTGACTATTACGAGAGGACACATGCAAAGATTTATATCTTTCTTAACGAGTGCAAATCGATATAATTATTCCCCGATTCAGACTGTCTGGTGCCTCTATCCAGAACCGTTTGATGTAATCTTCAGGTTCTCCCGAAGTCGGCAATTCCCATAAAGTGCAAAGTCGCAAAATCACATTCCCTATTCGATCGTTGATGCATACCTACTAATACACATGGACTTTGGCTACAACTCCGTACCCGTGCGCGCGAACCACTCAATCGACCGCGGAGGCAAGATTCCAAACTCCAGATTCTTGTTGATTAATGATAATGGCTGCGCTGATTAAACTGAATGGATCTTGTAGTCAGTATAGAACTTCTGCTTTTGGATCGAGCAATCAGGCAACTTTTCGTGCAGATACTTCTTTTGGCTTCCCATTTAACTCTAAAAAGTAGGTGAATAAGCTGCACAAAAGACCTGTTACTGCCGATCCCTGTTTGGCAAGTAATTGCCGAAGCAAAGCAGCGATTGATGAATAATATTTCGGGGGCCAATATGCCGACGGGTGCCTCGTATAAAGATGCACAATCTTTTGGCCTATTTAATTAATCAGCTAATATGCCACTTTCATGATAATTCATTTCATATAATTAGGACTATAGTGAACGGTGAGGAAACTGTTGATTACTGGATCTACTGCTACTACTTCTGTTACTCTATTGCATCTACTGGTTCTTCCAATTTTATTATCTCTGCTACTCCTACTGGTTCTAATAAATACTACTTCTAGTGGCTCTACCGCATCCACTGCTTGTATTGCTGTTTGTAGATGCGGGTGCTCGGATGCAGTGCGGGCTTACAAGCAACGTCCTAATTCACCGAATGCAACCATATATGCTGAAGCTTCAACTAATCAAGAGAGAAAAGAGCATTTGTAACTAATATATTTGCCAAAATGCCCAGCACTTGGAGCGATCTATATCTTACGATTTAAAGTAATTTCCAATCATTCTAATGTCGTCAGCCAATGCAGGCGGGTTATCCAGCGCGGGAAAATGTCCGCCAAACTCAACCGCTAGTCAGACAAAGATATCAGCAATATGTTCCCAAACAACTCATAATCTCATTCATCTTCCTAGTGGTGTCAGACTCACAATTATAATAGACCAAGTTGCCGACTATCGCCACCAGCTTCTCTGGGTAGAATAGCATATTCCACTGGAAGTTGCTATACAAAAGAGGCTGGTTGCTTCGGGCTCTTCGGTAGGTGTACGAGAAACCCTTGCCAGTTGGGTTCTGGGCATAGATGAAGGCGGCAGAGTCGAAAGTCTGGGTGAGATAGTACATGGATACGTGCCTGAGAATCTCATTGTTGGTGACGAAGGAAGGGCCAGTTCCTCGTCGCGGGTCAGACCCTATGTATTGTCAGTACAGAGTTGTGATATTATGCATGCGTGTGTCTAAACTCACAGATGATGAATTTCTCGGCGATCCAAGATAGTTGTCCAACTGGGTTATCATATAAAGCGAGGCCCACGGTATTCACCTAAGCGTATTAGCAAACCATCCACTCGTGGAGGACACGGGATAGAGCGTACAGTTGTGGACTGTTCCATGTAGTAGCCAATGCCCGAATTATCAAAGTCCATAGCCCTCTGCTCCTGAATCGCCTCAGCCGCAGTGAGCGTGATTCCTTGTGCCTCCAGCTCCTCAGGAGTCAAAGGGAAGAAGGGCAAAAAGTTGAAATGCGCCGCCTTGACAGTAGTATTGAACTGATCATAAATGTCAAACCCCACGACACTGCCCCAATCCGTCCCATGCACCGCATAGCTCTTGTATCCGAGAATTTGCGTCATGAGCGTGTTGAAGAGGGTGGCCGTGTCCGACGTTGACCAGCCGTTGGGAGCGGGAGACGAGAATCCAAAGCCGGGCAGAGATGGGATGACGATATCGAATGCTTGGCTGGAGTTGCTCAACATGAGCTGGTCGAGGAGGTGAAGCATTTCGAGGAACGAGCCAGGCCAGCCGTGCAGCAAGATGAGGGGAATGGCATTTGGGTGCTTAGATTTCTCATGGATAAAGTGAACGGTCTGATCTCCAATCTGTGTTGTGAAATGGTTATATCTGCATCAAGTTAGTTTGATTGCTTGCTCATTCTTTCATGGACTTGGGCTGTTTATGCTCATACGTGTTCATCTGTTCTTCTTCCCGAGTCCAATTGAAGCTCTTTATCCATTCTTTGTGTAAGCTCTTTAGCGTATCGAGCGGCATTCCGGTTGTCAAGCTCATGTTGGAACTAGCATGAGCAGCAGCGAGCTCAGCGGCAGGCAGAGTTGTCCTCCCAATCAGATCAAGCATGTGCGGCACCCGCGAAGAAAGGTTCACGGTGAAAGGCTTCACAGCGGGAATAGTCGCCGCGCTTGTTTCTGATAGCAGCCCGAAGTAGGCGCTTAGAAGAAGAAGTGATCTCATGCTGGATACTTGTTAGTGACAGAGATGGCGAGTGGTGCTTTGGCGCGTGCCTGGCAAGAATGGCTGGATTTGTATCTCGTGCTTTTGAAGCATCTTATTGAACCGATATCTTGTGATCTTATATACCTCTTTGTCATTCAATTCAACATCACGATTGAACGAAGCTTTATTCTTACTATCGGACCGCCTTGTTTCGCGGAGAGGGATTGTCCAATTTGGGAAATATGGTTGTTGCCTTTTCTGCGCGCTTCATGATAGTTGGACCCCACGTCAACTATCGTGAAGTAACATTGCTAAAATAATTCTGGGTACTCTATGCATCATCAGAGAATGAACGCGTCTAATAGAAATGTAAATGCAAGTTAATAAGCCATCGAAAGGCTTCACCGATCAACACCGTGGACCGCTTGGCCTTTCAGCTGGGCGAGATGGGGCATGCAAGGCTACTTTTTGTTTCAGTTTTCTCATTCTTCCTATTGCGGAATAAACTTGAAGAGATCTTAGGAATCCACATCTAAAAAATGTCCGAGGTCATGTGTCGAAAAAGCTTGATGTTCGTTTCTTATCCATTTTTGTCGTACACTAGATGGAGCTGGGTATGAAGCCATCACAAGTTGGCCAAAATATCCATGACAGCCCGCGTCAAGACATTTAGGCCGTCAGAGAGATATCAACACTTGGACTACTGGCACCCTTTCCCCCTTGATGATGACAGTTAGCTCTAGTAGAGATTTGACCCAAAAAGGAAAAATGAAACGCTTACCAATGCTTTCCAAGCACAAGGTTGTATTTAGCAACTGCCTACCTGTACATTGTGTACCAGGAGTCGTGAACCATATGGTGGAGTCCTGGAGAACACACAGCGGGTAGAATCACGACGGATTGCAAGAGAAACCTTTGCTTATCACAATATAAGTGCCTCTACGTCTTCATCTTTCTGCATATTTCCCAGCTTCTCTTCAATCCTCTCCCTACCAATGCCTCTTGCGGCCTTGCCTGTCTCGCTTATGACATTTTGATAGACACTTGCTAGCCCTAGGCGCAACCGCCGGTCCAAGCCGGATCGTCTCGGCATAAATGCATCTGCTATTGCCGCGCATTAGTGCATCTAGGATTAGGACGCTCGTATTCGAGATGCAAGTTGGCCGGTTCATGAAGATGTCCGGGCGAGGACCTGATGCGCGGCTGGGTTGGCATTGGATGATATGTAGGGTAAACGAAAAGTAATGTATACATCAATTTCTATTCTGTGGAATCTTTTATGGGGTTACATGGCATGCAGAAGCTCTCTTACAGTCGCCATCTGCTGCAGAGAGGTGCACATGCATGAAAGCGAAAGTCAAGGAAACGGAATATGAACCCAAGCAAGGCTAAAATACTGCATTATATTCCTCGCGAGACATTTTCTTTACTGATAATGACAATTCAATAGTTATTTTCGTCTTCTCGAAGCGTATGCAGTCACCGGTGCCATATATATGTGTAAAACATATGCTTCGTTCTCAGAGACGATATATTTTTCGAATCTTATCTCGACGCAAACAGATTTGAAGCTGATTTGCAATTCTAAATCCACAAAGAGTGTCATCTCGTAATCTCCTGCTGGATTCGCCAGTTTGGGGTAGTCGTCTCTCACCTACATGTAAGCGACCTACACCGTTTCCAGCTGAAAACGGCAGACACAACCCGTGCGCTTTAATACGGCAGCTTCACACCATAAAACGTCCTACCAGATACGTATAGGTGTAGGCATCCGCCAAACATCAATTGACCAATCAAAAAGTCCATGTTGACCGATATTCACCACTTCTCAACGCCCGCAAACAACATGCTCCTTCACCGCCATCAGACCGCAACTACGAATAGCGATTCAAGCATTCAAGCCCTTGATCTGTCTGCCAACACAGCAACGCATGAAAAAGGCAGACAAAAGAAGAAATAGAACGGAAATAGAACGGCAGAGACGTAAGCCCCATGGCTGCTCTTCTTGGGCTGCAACGCATCCTCTTACAGGGCGTAAGCTCATGGAAGCCCGCATGGAACAACGCAGAAGAAGCTAAAGCAATGCTCCGAACCTGCTTCTGGAACAATTTCCGTGCAGGGGACCTTGCTGTTGGCAGTGCATGAATGCGTACATGCACTCATGCGTTCAAAACGGTCTGCCTACATCATATGCCCTAGGCCCTCCAAGCAACGCTACTCCGTATCCCCAGCATCGTGTAGCAATCGAGGACTACAACGGTAAAAAGAGGGTCCCAGGCATGGTATATGGGGTTGCGACACGTGTTGGCCCACGGCAGATGCGCCCAAGTGCCGAATAACTCGGGGCCGCCGTTAGGAGGAGCCAACAGCAGCAACAATAGCAGCCATAATGAAGCCGGGGGCTATTATTAGAAGCACTCAATACGAAGGCTGGAATAGACATGACAATGGAATGGCACAAGCAAAGCAAACAGCTATTCTCTCTCTTTAGGCCTCTCCAGGAGAAACACTTACCCAGAAGCAACTGACTCTCGTAAACCGCAAAAAGCCACATCCCCTATTCAATCACTCCCATTTTGCCCACGTACTGTACACCCACTCACACCTTTAAAAATTTTCTCCCTCTCTTCATTCTTTACCCACAACCTTAACGTTCAATCACAGGGGACTCTCTATTCAAAAGCAATACCAAAACCCCCAAAGAAGAAAAAAAGCCACAAAAAAAGTTTTTCTCTCTTCGGTCCCCCTTTTCGCGTGCGAAGCGTCTCTCTTCCCCACACACACTTACAGCTTCAGTTTAGTTTAAAAGAGTCAGCTAGCTGAGGATCCGGCCTCTTGGATCGCCGAAACCATTTACCGACGACTCATTCTTTTTTTTTAAATCATTTGCCTCCCGGTATCGCGGTGCGCGTTTTTGCAAAAAGAGGGTGTGGTGGGAATAGGCAGCTGAATAAAAAATAAAAGGAGACATGAAGGAACGTAGATGCAACACGAGCTGAAAGCTGAATGATGCATGTATCAAGGTGTGCGCGTTCAGCTTTTCATCGTACGTAGATTCTATGTCGCCGTCTCGCGTGTTAGTTATTCCATCGTAACATCTCAAACCAAGAGGAACAACAGAAATCCCCAACGGTCGCATTAACCCTCCTTTTTTCGGACCAACTCTCCAACAAAACCGGATCCGCGCGGTCCCTTGTTCCTCAAAAAAGGTATTAAGAAAAGGACATCGGATAACGCAACTAGAGGCGGCGCGTGGCGTAACAAGTTTGTGGGCGGCCGCCGCACGGCACGCGAATCACGCAAGATTGCTCCATAGAGGTAGACCCCTTACTCGTGCCGGGTTTGTTTCCCGCTTTCCACATGTCATGCACATGCCACGATCGATGACTCAAAAGTGTATTCAAATTTGTTGTGTATTGTTATGGTATTCCTGCCATTCAGTTTGTGTATGTAAGAGACTCTGCTAAGATGATCCCTTCTGTCAACATCCAATCCAACCCTTATTCGACTTTGTCCCAAGCATCAATAACTCATAACCAGCTCATTGCATTATACCCCTCGTAAAAAAAAAGTAAGACGCAATGTTCTACATGCAATCCCGCAGTAAAAAAAACCAAAACAAAAAAAGCAAAATCCCCTTGGGTATAAAAAGAGATCCATTTGGACCGCACCAAGTCAGCCAAAAGAAATTGCCCAACCATGCAAGAAATGCCGGGGCGCCAAAGAGAGAGAGAGAGATGAGAGAAAGCCCAGAGTCAAGCCCGCGCTATTCCCGATGCAACCAGTGACTGATCCGATGATGATGAAAAATGATAAACGCCGTGTGTAACCCGATGATGGTAAATGATTTCTTTTCTCTTTCCCGCATTCTAAAGTGGTGATGCGCTGTAGCCAGAGTATGAATATTGAAGCACGTCGGACGAGTCGTGATAAGAGATGGAGAGGCGTTGCATAAAAGATGCCGAGTAGATATATGTATGTGGCGTAAGTGAGAGAGTAGGCTGCAAGGTTATGGATTGCAGCCGAAGAAGTCGTAAAAGCGCAGGATGAAGTCGTCATCAAGAGCGCACATCATGCCCGCGTGGTAGCAAATGGGACTGTGTCGGTTGATGCCATTCACTTTCGGTGAGACTTCTTCAGCGTCTTCTTGTCGTGGTGGTGTCGCCTCGTTCGCTCTCGTCCTCGGTGCTCCTCCTCCTCCTCGGGGCTCTGGTTACCATCATCACTGCCGCTACTGCTGCCGCTGCTGAGGCGCGAGCGGTCCTCCTCGTACCAGGTGCTCAGGGACTTGCCGCCAAACATGAGATCCTCATCCTCGATGATTATGGGCTGGATCCATGTCTGAGCGTTGAGGTCGATCTCGTGGGCGGAGGGGTCCATGGCTTGTAGGTTGGGGATGATGTAGTATGAATCTGATGACATTGGTGACATGTTGAAGCGTGAAGCGGCCAGCGCAGTGTTTGTGTTTAGAATAGTTGTTTTGGTTGGGTTGTTAATATCCTTGTGTGCTGTTCAAGGATTACAATGTTCGGATCGTGAAGCGATGATCAAGTATTGATGCCTCAGTAGTAATAATAGATGAGGTTTAGGTATTATACGATGTGGCGATTAAGCACGTGTTGTTTGTATTGCGGATCCTGATCCGATGTATTCGTATTCAAGTGGTGGTGAAATAAAAATATTCAAGGTTGTGGCGTCGATGGAAAGTGTGTTTGTTGATATGGAGAAGAAAGGTCCAAGATATCAGGCTCCATCCGGGGGAGTAGGGAGCAATATATTCCAAGTCTGAGATGGCCGAGCAGCGGCCCCAGTCGCTACGAGTCAGAGTCGGGATAAAAAAAACTAGCAACAAGCGTTGCGTCCCACCGAAGAGCCTCGCCTCCCTCCCTTGTCTAGTCTTAGTCTCGGGTCCCATAAGCGCAACTTGCGGAGGGAGGGGGCGTGTCTCAATAGTGTGAAAAGGGCAAAAGCAGGACTGGGGGGGGTTGGATTCTGGCCGGGACCAGCCGGATAGGGGTTAAAACAGGAATTGGCGATGATGTCTCGAACATGTCAGGATGACCCACGAAAGCGCCGGGCCTCTGCACTGATAGGCAGGTCTCTTTGACTTGAGCCTACGCCGTGAGCATTGGCAAATGATGAGATTACTGTGACAGTATGAGCACGACACAAAGTGGCGGTGCTGGGCTTTGGTTTCTGGCACCGGCTTGGAGGGGGTGCGCCCAGCTCTCCGAGAATTCGGACACGCGGGCTGCTCAACGAGGCAGCTGAAGGTAGCACATTTGACGGCATCTTGACAGCACTGACAGCAGCAAGATTCAACTCCAGGTCACCAGAAGCCCCCCAAAGCACAGAAAAGGGGGTAGCCAACGGGGAAAAGGGGGGGTGTGAAGCCAACAACCTCAAAGACGGAAGCTTGGGCTCTTTTGTCGTCTCTCCGCCTTTTACGGAGTCCTGTTCCTTTCAATTCATAAAGAGAAACGGTTCAATGCTTTGTTTTTTTATTTCCCTCTCCCAACGTCTGCTCTTGCAGCCCGACCAACCCGTCTCTGGGCTCCGTTTAATCTATTTGGGTAGCATCGAGCTGCCTGCTGCTTTGCCACGCGGCACGCCGACGCGCGGTTTTGCAGGGCACACGATGCGCTGGTTCTGTCTGCTGTCTCAGCCCGCAGGGATTAGATTTCATTCCCGTCTTCGTCGGCATGGCTAATTCAGCTTGTGAGCCTCGCTGCGGGAGACACGTATCCAGACAGATACGAGTCGTATTGCCGTATAGCACTGTATGAGATTGAGGCGTGTTGGTATACTTGTACAGTAAATTACGGAGTCGCTATTAGAGCCCTGCATTGCCCCAGACAATTCAAGGGGGACACGGCCCTGCACCGCCAGTTCATCGGACAGGTTCAATTTCCTTCATGTCGCCATCGGCAGGGGTTTCGTAAAACGGCGGTATAGGCTTTGATTCGCCTCTTGTTCTTGATTTGATCTCGCCAAAGAGCGGTATCCCGTCGCAAAAGACGCAACGATTGACAGCGATGGAGCCAGATCCTACGGCTGCTCCGTGTACAGTATTGGTTGGGGGTGGCTCAAATCCCTCAGCTCGCTCGGTCTGAGCCACACAGTCGCCCAGCACACTGTAAGATGCTTCTCTCCATGCTTTTAACCCACAAATCACAACGGAATAAACCGAACGGGCAAATCGAAACGGTCTGTCACCAGCCCAATCGGCCTCGACATATGCCATTCGACCCCATCACGCCGAAGAGGCACAAGGACGCGACCACCCTCCTTCATGGCGCGTCTAAAGCTACTCCAAGCAGTTTAAGGGCCTCTTAACTGTTCCTCCTGCCCTACGGCCTACGGAATGGAGCCTGTACCCGAGCGTTTCAAGCCTCCCCGGCAAAGAGGATAACGGTTCCCCAAAGAGGCCTGCCGTTTCCGCTAATGCCGCACATACTGTGGGTGAGGCAACAAGCTTGATGCAAAGCAAAGCGTCTCCGCTAGGCCGGAGGGTTTTGACTTCTCCGGGGCATCTGGCGGGTCGCCCTCGGTGCACTTACACTCATATATCCGGTATGCGACTCCCTTATTTCCCTTCTTTGCTCCGGCCGGTTTTCACCAATTTTGCCATCCAATGCGAGGTACAAGAGATGAAAGGAAAACGGGAAAAAGGGCCGGCAAGGAAAGCTGCGGCGTATTACCAAGTCCTAGACTAGACGGACTATTTGTTTGCCCTGCCAATCAAGTGCGACCACCAGTCAAGCAGAAGTGCCAACAACGCACGAATACCAATCAACACAAGAGGTGCATGCAAGTAAAATTAAAGCACAAAAATAAAAATACAAGAAATCTTTTCTTAACCAGACGCCCGGATCGACATGCGGTCCAGACGTCAGAAGAGCGGTCGGTCTCCAAAGTTGCATTACCGTCGCTGTCAAAAATGTGACTTGTCTCTACCGGCACAACCGACTCTCTTTTCTTTCCTTCTCTTTGCCGGAACACAAGAATAACCGCCGGTCACATGTATCGCACAAATATGCTTGTTTCTTTTTTTTTCTGGTTCCGAATGCGTAGTTTATCGGAATCTTCCTTGATCTCGCTGGGATTCGGCGGTTGATTCCGAGCCATGACCGAGTAATGCAGCATGTGTGTTAGTCGTCTGCTTGTGACTGCAAATCTCGGCACCCAAAACAAAGAAACGGAGGATGCATGTAGCCCCGTTGGGCGTGCCCTTCTTTCATCTGATGCCGCTTTGATAGGCTGTGAAATAAGTAATCCCTTTGTTTAATACGGTGGAATGTTTGCCGCATCGGGCAATTTCAAGCGCCCAAGGCAGAATGAGACGAGGCCAACAACTCATCCATCCAGCCAATCACCCGCGGCACAACTCGTGATGCCTGCACTGCCCGTTGATTGCCAGCCGACAACCTGCATCAGATCCCAATTTTCTCTCATTGCTTCGTATGAGAACTTGCCACAATGCACAATGAAAGCCACCTCATCTCCGCCTGAATCCCATCACAGACCCCAGCCAAACCTCATCAAAAGACATACAAATAAAGTATTCACTCATATCACAGTGTCTGTATTCAACCGCCGCATCAACTCACACACCACCTCTTCGGAGCCCAGTCTCCAACAACTCCAGCTAGCCCAAGAGCAGCAACTCTTGTAGACCGTCACAGCAATTCGGCCCCGAGAGCCCTACCAGCCTACCTTATCCGCCCGCATGCATGCACGGCCGATCGGCTCGCATCAGGCAGAGACAATTTCCAGGGTTCAAGTCCTGCCCCAACAAGTCGATATGCGGCCCGAAGCACCCCGCGAATCGACCAATATGAGTGGATGCCGCATACCTGTAAATTTTACCATGTAGGCGCAAGACTGGATGCATCATCCATATCTCCAGGCATACAGCATACAGTAGCTGCAGGTAAACCGCCTAGTATTAGGCAGCACAAGTCAAACAAGACTCATACAACAGACTCACTAGGCGAAAAAGACTCTCACGCACAGCCCATATGCACGGCCAAAGGCTTTTGCCTAAACGACAGGGCCAGCTGTATCGATCTGATTGAAAGATGCGTGCATATGGCCGGTGAATCACTCGCATCATCTGCCTAAGCCCCCTTGAGGCCCATCCTATCGAATCTCTGGGAATGGAGATGTAGGGGGGGCGTGTATATAGGCGGGAATCGGGTTGATGGGATGCATCACATAAAAAAAAAAAAACGCACAGCGAATAGTAACTGCTATGATGGTAATGCTAATAGTCCGTCAAAAATGCAACGAGTCCATTGCCAAGTCATACGCTCTCGCGCTGCACTCCATCTCTTCTTCTTACACATGCTTCTGATTCTAATTCTCCTTCTGACTCATACATATTGTGTGCGACTCACACCTTCAAAAAAAAAAGAATGCTTCGAAATATCCCGCCCAACATGTGGCTTACTGCCGCACACACACCTTCTTGGTCGATCTTCTTCTTCGGGGCCCCGTGGCCGTTGCTCATGTTGCACATGTCAGCGTCCAATTACTTGCCAGGCAATCCAGTACCGATGCCGATCGCCGACCACAAGAGCAGCAAAGAATGGCGCAGGGCGCAAATCCCGGCATCTGGGACGAAGACAAGATGAACTGCGGATTGGTTGATGGGATTATAATTGATAGCGACACCGCCAATCTGAGATGGATGGATGCACAACCAACATCATCAACAAACGTCAGGTGTCGACAACAGTAACGGATTGCCTCTTTCGGCCTACCGTTTCTACCCCGGATTTTGCTGCATCGCCATCAACACTGTACAGTCCTCTTGGACAATTTAATCAGTATGGAGTAGACTACAGTCACTCGGCGATTCGTGAGCCGTCCGGAATCCACCCAATAATTCGCCGTTGGCTGGATTGTCCGGATCCTCTCTCGGCGCAATAGCTCGTTCCATTTTGCCATTCTCCTCCTCTTTTCGCGGCGGTTGGCCACTTAGCCGCCCACTTGGAGTGCCTCCAGCCGAGTCGTATCCAGCCGTTGGCAAGAACAATCTTATCGTCTGCCTTTTCATTACTCGCGCAAGCTTTTAAGCTATTGCTATTACTCGCACTATCCGTCTATTACTCGTATTACTATCAATCGTACCAGCATCGCCCCTGCTGCCTTGGCATATCCTCCCAACGTCTCCATAGATGGCGGGGTTGAGCCCGCTTCAACCCCGCATATGCTCCGTCGAGACCACTTACACTGACAACGAAGATATTTGCTGCTAGCAAAAAAACCTGATATTCGCCCTTGGCAGGATCCGTTGCTTCTTCATTCAGAAGGTAAGCAAGCACAAGCGAGTGGCAGTGGCGAGAGACGAGTAAGCCAAAGATGGAGATGAAGGAACCGCTCGGGGCGTGTTATACAAGCCTCCATGCCCATGTCCATGTCCATGTCTATCAATGCTGTGCCCTGCTATCAACCAGGGCGTCTCATCTCGGCCTGTGGCCTGCCGAGGAGACACAACTTGGCAACGTTACAAAAATACACAATTAACCGTATCTAAAATGCCCTTGCGCTAATGCTTTGCATCGACTTTGCCTATACCGTCACCTTGAAACGTTTCTTCACCGTTAGCACAAGCACGGGAGATCATGTGCCAGGATTTTGTGCACGCGCCCTTGAAACTCGCCCTACTTTTGCCAAAGCCGACATTTTCCATCTCAAACACAGCAAATAGAATGCCAATGCAGAAATCGGAACATTTGCAGCAACATCTCAGATCTCAAATGAGGGAGAGGGCTTTTCTTGGCAGTCACAAGGCCAGATAAGGCGACTTACATGCTAATGTTTTAGTTTCCGAGATTTCACGATGAGGCGTACGTGGGAGGTCCAAGATACGCATATTCGCACGGTATTGCTGGGGCTATGCTAAGGCGATTCCATCCCGGTTTAAAACGGCCAGCTATTTTATATTGATTGCTATGCGTCTTTTATAGAAACACTGTTATTGGACGGTGTATCACCAATCGATGCCAGCTCAGTCTAGCCTCATGGTTCACGTTGTTCTCAACTCGGTATTTCCATCGTCTATGTCCAATATTCTAACCCCAACTCTAGACTATCGCTTTGGCTAATTCTTCAATTCAATTATTAGGAGCAAACTGCCCATTGGCAAGAAGCACATCTCCGTCCCTAAGCTTGGTCCGCGCAGGACGTTCCCACTCCAAGATGGCGTTGCCCTTGTTTCTCTCATCGCGACGCTGATGAGCTAGCATCACATGGGATTCAGTTCCCGTGTCACCGTTGATATATGTGACGACCCGGTCCTCCGGGGGTGGCTGTGGGAATTCTGGCCATTCAATGTACTCGGACGCTTCTTTATAATGAGAAATCTGTCTTCCGGTTCGTCTTTTATCCACCCAGTCATTCAACACCACTCGGTATTCCGAAACGGGATGATCAAGCTTGACGTCCGGATGCTGTGCCCATTCCTCCAACCCTTGTACGTCGGCTGGGTTCTGTTCACTGTGTCGAACATTTCGGAAATGCGTGTCGCGCGTAATCATCTCATAAAGAGTAAATATGACCCCTTTGACATCGTTGCGGTCCTCTCCATATCCAATGCCGCCAATCTGCCCACAATAATTGAAGTCGAACAACATGAGAGCATCGGTCTTGGGATCAATGAGAAGATTCCGTGCGGAGATATCCTGATGAGCGATGCCATGCTTGAAATTCAAGTCATCGACTACAGCAGTCAGCTGCCGGAGCCATTCGAGCTTGAACACCCGCGATTTATTCTCGCTCAACGTGCCGCCAGGGATATAAAGGCTCGTAAAGCCGACGACATGGCCCTGCAGCTCGTCCAGCACAAGTCGATCAAACGGGACAACGTTTGGGTGCGCGGGAAGACGCATCCACACGTTCATCTCATGCCAAATCACGTACAGGAACTGGCTAAGGAAGTAGTACTTGAAGGCGGCTTGTTTCGGCTCAGTTGCATCTGCACGAGGCAAATAAGAAACAAGATCGACATTTGGACCAAACCGATCCAACTCGAGTAATTCTGAGCGGAGCACAGTCTTGACATGTTTGGGACGCTGAACATGCTGCAGCGGAGGGTAGTAAACACACCAAGCTTGGTCGTCTTCAGGCTTGGTCGACGTTGAGATCAACTCACCGTCCTGCGATAAATGGATGGCGTATACATCGGGCCCCAGGGCATCAATGTGCTTCTTGAGATGTCCAATTGCCGTATCCTCGCTCTCTTGCTCCTCATCCATGGTCACAGAGATTATGCGTCGTTGATCCCAGTCAAGGATGAACCATTCGCTCGGCCCGCCAGGAGTAATAAGCCCCCCGGGCGCAAAATACCGCCATTCCTCTTCAATCATGCCTCTCTAGACGTTTAGGGTATTAAAATAAAACAAAAAGGCCGCAGTGGTGAGATGGAGTTCGCGGTGTGAGACAATAGACGTGGATAGAGGGCTGCGAAGGCTTAAATAATTCACTGCAAGGTATAAGGGACATTGAAGCCTTGCCTGTAGCGGTGGCTCTAGCGCCTTAGCGTCAATCAGCTCTTGAACGCCGTTGGTCAGGCATATTCAATTTTCAGCTCGCCCATTGGGACATTTCCTTGCCTAGTGGAATGCCTTGCACGATTCCAACCGACCAACAGTCTTGATGTTTTTCACGACTGCGTGACAGTTTTAAGCCGCCTGCGCCGCCAAAGCGAAGCGATGACAATTCGCCGGTATCTACCCACCTACTTGTAGCCGTGCATCTACGCGCCAGCAAAGATGTTGGCCAGCTACCCACATGTACATACAATTTCCGCACGAACGGCAGTGCCTTTTTCTATTTGGTGCTGCATAAGTGCCTCGTGATTGGCTTCCGTACTTACGAAGAGTCCTACTACTTATATAACGTTGGTTGGTTATTCGCACACTGTCAGGTGGGCACTGCAAGGGAAGAATGACGAAGCCAAATGGTGCGTTCTGTTGGCGATGTACTATCGGACAACATGAGAATCGCTCAAGAGGCATAATGAAGCCGCCTCTCAAAGAGCCTCGCTGGCTATAGAAAATGTATATATAGCCAGCAAGAGTCATCGAATATTGATAACCAGAGAGAGAGAACAAGTCTTGAGTTCATCCTTTATTCGTTACGTTCATACCTCCAACGCCACCAACTTAATCTATTTACCTCTTCTTATCCGAGCTTCCATCTATTCGAGATGCAAAATCAGTCTACGTGGATCCAGCCTTCTGAAATACCCGAGTATACAGAACGGTCACTTGTATCTGACCCTCGAAATCCTGGCAATTGCGTATGCGGATGGTACTGCTTTTATGGAAACTGCAGCCATATGTACCAGCAATATCCTCGCAGATGTGGTAGGACAACAACAACCTCTGGGAAAAGCGGCTTCTGCAAGACTCCCGCGCCCCAGCACGTTGTCCGATGGTACTATGTCAATGCTAGGTGTGCGGACTGCCGTCGGTATAGCTACTAATAGTGCTCCTAGGGTAATTCTTGAATAGAATCCATGACTATTGGGAAGATGCATGCATACTGATTGTTAGCAGTCTTCATACCGGCCGATCGAATATCAACACTAACCTGTCATTTACGCAGGCATATGACATGGAGGGTATTTAGGGCTATGGTTTGGTGTAGCTTGGGTTTACTTATGCTTGGGTAGATGCGTGTGCGTAGAATATATATAACCCTCTGTTTTACCTATACTCTGCTACTATTGTACATCATACTTGAGTAAAGAGGAGTAGGTGTAGCTCTAATCTTTCAGTCCAAACGTCCATATTCCCTCTATGCGCATCTCGCTACATCCATATCTTGCACAGTATAAAGTATCAAGGCCGTGTGAATAATTTGAATCCATGTTTTAGACACATGCTATTGCCGCTCTATTGCTAGTTAGGTAGGCATCCTAGCGCCAAACAACTTACACGGCCATATACTTTAGGTAGGCGACTGATAATGACCATTAGCCAGTATGGTTATTTTCCAGTCCATAGATTTATTTGAAGATGATTATCTGATTAAACAAGACTATCTGAAAAAATGCCTTGCAGTAATTCTCTTACCAACGTGCATGTAGTCTCATGCAAGCTGCGCCGCTCGTGGCTTAGCACTCGCACCATAGGCGCCAAGTCCACTCTTCGCACAACGCCGCCAAAAGTCACTCTCTAGTCATTTTAGGCTGGAAGATACATGCACTGGTTGGTATCATGAATAGCAGGACATGGGATTTCATGGCTATTGGGTAAAAAATCGAGCATCGGGCATAATGGATTGCCTGGTGCAGTACCAAATAGGAAATACCACTGCCATCAGTGCAAGGCTGCATGTAATCGGCCTGCATTGCGGCCGGCGCGTATGTACGATGCAATCGACGGCCGCCCGAAGCCAATGGATACGCAGCGCAGAGTTGTTCTGAAACAAATGGTAAGTTATGTTGGTGATGACTTTTAAAGAACGAATAACGATGCATTCTGCAGCTATTTTCAAGAGGCCTCATGGCCGTAATATCTGCCTTTCGAAGAGCCTCGTTGCCTGTATCATACACGTATATAGCTAGCAAGAATCGCCATATCAGAATGAAGAACAAGAATCCATATTAGCATCGCTCGCTTAAGAAACTGTTGGAAAAGAACCCATATCCATTCGCTATTCAGATCATCTTGTCTAAAAGATATTTTACTAAAAAGAAAATCCCCATGTCCATCCGATCGCTTGCACACCTCCAACGGCGCCAGCTTGGCCTCCGCTCTCCCTTCTCAATCTTTCGATTCTTCAGAGTACAGCAGAACCAACCACTACCAATCAAGCCTGTCCAGATCCCAGCTGCGGCAAATGCCTCTCTGGTACACAGCACTCGGAACCCCAAGAAATGCACGTGCGGATGGTATCACTTTTACGGCAAATGCGGCCACCTGTACCAGCGATTTGCAGGCACATGCGGCAGAAAGACGACGAGCTCTGGGCGAAGCGGATTCTGCACGACGCCTGCACCGAAGAATGTCATTTACGGATATTATGTCAATGAGAAGTGCACAAATGCAAAATGCACCGTTTGCCGCAGACGAGGCCATTAGGTTGGGTTGAATAGAGGCAAGATGCCAGTGGTTGGTTCAGTCATTATATGTAACCTTTCTAGACACAGGGCTAGACGTAGCTCTTTACTGGCAATTGGACATATTTACATACATTTCCATGAACAATACTGAGTATGTCTGGGAGAAGTTACATGTATCCAGCACCCCGGCGCCCCAGCTGTAGCGCAACAAGGCAGCCAGTCCACATGTAAAAATAGCAGTAGCAGCAGTAGCAGCAGTACATGTAGTAAATAGCAGCAGTAACCCACGCCACAGCTGGAGTACTGGATAACAAAATTGGGGTGCTAGATAATTTTCTCTACATCTAGCTCCTGCTTCTACAAATATAGTTGATTTCAACGTAAAGCTGGAAAGGAGGCATACTGTCATGACCCCATCGTAATGTTAGTCAATAGATGGCCTCGCATAACACCAGCCACATGCAGGAACAATGGCACAGTGCACCTACAAACGAGAGCAATTTATGCCACAGTTCAAAACGGTGAAGAAAAGGGAATACGTAGTAAAATAATAACAAATAATAGCCAGGCTGTCCTTGTTCGATTAAAGCGCGCAGCACTCCAAAACACTCAATGACATCATCACTTCTTCAGCGACACTTATACGCTTCTAAAATCACAAAATCGATGCGCAATCAATCTGTATCAAACATCATACACCCCCACCCCCCCCCCCCGGTGTGGCCTCTAAAAAACATTCACATACCTGTTTTTCTATCAACGCTGTCCATCGAGTCATGCTGCTAATGAAAATGAACCAGATATGAATCCTCGATGACGACTCCGCCGCGTCGGTTCTTCGGATGGCAATTCTGCTCTCTTTTCAACTCTCTGCAAGGGGCCGCATGAAACCCGCATCCCCCGTTACGTCATTGCGTCATCCCGCCCTCGTCTTATTCCTCCACCCCGAAAACTTGTTCCTTTAAAACTGCTATTTCTCTACCATTTTTTTCGCCTCCCAATCAACAGCTATGCTATTTGTCTTCTATTCTCTCTTTTCACCATTTCTGTTTCAGCCAACTGTGGCGACGGTTCTACCGGGCATGTTTTCCGCGGAACTTGCCCTCCGCATATCGGACACTGCTCCGGATGACGACACGCTGACCTTGCCATCGAGATCTCAACCATCATCGACTTTTGACTATTCTGCATAGCCCATGATCCATCAGGGTCATGGGACGAGCTGTCGCACCTTTGGTATGAGCCTTGTATGAGCATCCCATGATACATCACCTCGTCATCTGCAAAATCTCGCAAAGCTACTCTGCCATCCAGATCTGGTGACAGCCTCGGTTCAGCTCCAGCTCAGCTCCAGCTCAGCTTCAGGTTAGTTCAACTGCAACATACCCTCAATCCTCCTCCTCACCCACTCTTCACACTTGACATCCTCATACTTCTTCTCCTCGCCCTCCTTGACAACCACAACGCTGCACGTCTCATGCAGCCCAAAGCCCCAAAAGAACGGGATGCTCACCCGCTCCTTGCCGCTGTAGTTTCTTGCCCGGTGCACCGTGCTGATGTAGGCATCGTTTGTGATGCGCTGCATAAAGTCGCCCAGGTTCACCACCAGCGTGTCGGCAATGGGCTTTGCGCGCAGCCACTGGCCCTGCTTGTTGAGCACCTGCAGCCCGCCGTGCGAGTCTTGCCAGAGGATGGTGAAGAGCTGGAAGTCTGTGTGTGAACCGATCGACACTTGTTCTTCATCATCATCTTGTAGTATCCCAGTAGCACCAGTAGCCCTTTGTGTAATCGGCGGATAGTAATTCAGGCCATACGACGCATCGGGATACTTGACCTTGTCATCAAAGACTCCCTCCTCCAACCCCAGCGACAGCGCAAAGCACCTCGTCAGCGCCCTCGCCAGCGCCAGACACTCCCCGATATGCCTCACCATGCTCTCCTTCAGCCTCGGCAGGTTGCTCGTCTTCTCCCACGGATACACTTCATTGCGCAGATGCCTCTTCACTTCCTCCGGTATATCCTCAAGCCCTTCTTCCCCAACCGCAGGATCATACTGCGGGTCGTAGCGATACGAAAACGACTCCCGCACATCAATCCCCTCGTACGGATTCAGCCGCTGCGTGTCCGGTGCCTTGTAGCCATTGCCCCATTTCGCATTCTTGTAGTCGGCCTTGATCTTGGTCTCCATGTCCTGCCTGAAGAACGCCAGACATGCCTCGTAGGCGTTTTGTGTCACGTCCTCGGGAATTCCGTGGTTCTTGATGTAGAAGAAGCCCATGTTCTGGGCTGCCGCGCGCACCTGCTGGGCGACGGCCTGGCGCTCGCCGAGGGACGGGCTGAAGATGGACGAGATGTCGATGATGGGCATTTCAGAGGGCAGCGCATCACGGAGGGGAGATTTCAGGACGGTTCGTGTGATGATGCCGTTGGGCGAGGCGAGGCGCAGCTGCGTCGTTGCGACTGTTTCTGCCGCCATGGCGATGTATATATAAGCTGTGATATTTGGAAATGAAGCTGGACAATAATTAATCAGATGCTGCTAATCGCTGTGCAAGAATGCAAATGATGCTGTTTCTTTGTCGTTTTATGTAGATATTAAAACAGCCAGCATCAACGCCCACCCAGAGATAAAGATGCGGGGGATGCCGTGCCTTGCTTCCGGAGTACGCCGATCTACTGCAGATGCATCTCCACCTCGTATCTCTCGATATAACCAGATGGCAGCAGATATAGCAAGATTCCATGTCACAAACCAACATGCCATTTCTAGAAGGAACAATTGAGAGCAATGATTTCCTTGACATTACCTAAACGGCGATTGGGCTGCACTCTGTTATGTTATGGCAGTGCAGCTCCTTCACCAGCTGATATCATTAATGCCAGTAGTCGTAGCTTAAACTCCTGCGCAGATGAGTGCAAATGGATGCGAGATGAAGTGCAGCGTCTCCAAAGGCTTTTGGTTCTATTAAACCCACGGAGGGTTGAATGTGGTTATTATTCTTGGGGCTGGTACCTAATCGGGTTACATAGACATCTTCAAATTAATAAGTCACAAATGGCAACGAGAGCTATTGTAATCAATACTGTTCCTGCTATTGAGCCAAGTTTACGCTCCAGTACGTAAAACAGCCATCAGATAGCTTTTATTTCTGCCAGCCTGGTATTTTCAGCACTCCCATCAATTCATTTTTGCGTATCTGCTACTTGAAGCTGCGCGCCACCAGTCCGCCAGCAATTACCCAAGACTCACGCAACGTTGAAAGAAGATTGAAGTTCCAAAAGGCCAAAGAAATAGTTACAAAAGCTTCTCGCATCATGTAAAGAGTTCATCGACGATAAAGAAAGCGGTCTAAGAGACGGACGGGAGCAACTGCAGCTTGACGAGTAGTATGGTGCGACTTGGCGAATTCAAGGAGAAGGTACCTCTGTCGCTGTGATGTTCTGGTCTGGCTGGCTGGTGGCTCTGGATTATTGGGATTTTGGTATTCTTCGCCTGTCGCTGGCATCTCCGAGTCGCTTGCGATGCTTGCTGTTGTTGTAGTTTCTTCTTTTGGCTTACCTTTTTGATGGACCAGCAATGCGAATTATATATTGCCGTAAAATATTTACCTTGGCTGATGACTTTTTCTCTTTTGTTCGGCCTTGATAGCTCAATTTGGGTTCTGTGGCGGCGACATCTTACGGATGTTTGCCAGTAATCCGTCGGAAAATGAGGGGGGGCCTTGGCGTGAAAGTTCAAGTTATTATAGCTAGGGAGGAGAGAGCGACATGATCTTTGGGGCGGCGTGGGAGTCGGTTGTGCTGTTAAAGAGGGAAACCAACGTGAGGGCTGGTGGAGGTAACAAGGCACCTTGGTTAGGCTAGAAGAAAGATGTGACGCGATTATAATAGAGAGCAGTTCCATCATGGATCTCATCAACGCGCGATTTGCCACGGAGACACAAACGCCACACCTTCTACTACTACACGAATATAACGACGACGTGGGACGTCTCCAAGCCGCGCAGGATTGTCAAGACCATACAGTCTCTTTATCCATCATAGATGGGTAGTTGGTGAAAAAAACACGGAGGCGTCCATCACTATAAAGGGAATTGATGATTTCTTCCTCGACGGCATGGGACGGAAATGAACAAGGGTGCATTCGTTTGATCATATTCTCACGAAGATGATGATGCGTAATATACACCCTATTGAAGAAACAAAGCAAAACATGACGTCTCCCGTAATCTGGTAAACCCTGTTTGGAACCAGTAACGAGCCCATCTCCTTGAACCCTTTGTTAAAGCCAGATGTCAGGGATAATGACCTTGTTCAATGTACAAAGATCAACGACCTTGCGTCCCTGGCCATTGACCGTCCACCAAACGATGAACCCAAGGGTAATCAAATGGTCCACCTTGCCCGCCCTTGGGCGTCGAGGTCGCCCATTGTCTTGTCCAAAACTTTGCAGTCATCCCGGCCCAACGATTGTACGAATTTGCTCATAAGCAATAGCATCCGTACGTAAAAGCCACGGCGCGTGTATATGACATGTATTGCGTTGATGCAGCTGACATGTATGTAATCGCCTTTACCAAGACTGCACCGCCCATAGTCTGCTGGATACGAAAGCAGCAACTCAAATGTTTGACTTGATGCGCATCGACAAGTCCGCAGCAAAGCTGACCAAGAAAGATTTCCCCATCCATCCAAATCGTGTTCAAATCCAGGCCAAATTTCGTCCATCTCTCCGTCCAGCTCTCAGACACAGTCACGGTAAAAAGGAAAACATTTCACGGGTCAATTCTTGAATTCATCGGGTAACCCCCGAAATCCCAATCCCATTCTCAAAACTGAAAAAAAAGAAAAAAGAAAAAAAAACCAAACACAAAACCAGACCCAAAAAAATACTCAAACAAACAAACAAAACAAAACAAAAAGCCACCTTGGTATCTTTTCCCCCTAAACGCCTTTCCCCCCCTTTCCCCCCCTTCCCCCCTCCCAAACTCCAAATATAAAACACAACGGAAAAAAAAAAAAAAAAAACTTTGTCTCCCTCTTCCTCCTTGGCTGGAGCTGATGGGAGCCCGAAGGCTCAACCACCGTTTCCAAACACTCAGCCGGTACTGAGAAGGGAGCCTTGCGGCTCGACCTCCCGTTCCCAGGCTTTGTGTTTGGTGCTCGGATGGGAATCTTTCGACTCGACCATCCCACCCATCCCCATGACCGGCAGAGAGATGACAGGAACTCTTGCGAGCTCGACCGTCACCTCTCAAGCGCTTCCCCGAGACCAAAAGCAACGGGAGCCTTGCGGCTCAACCATTACTTCTGGCTCCGGGTCGACGCCCGGGTCACCCGCTTCGGAGCGGGTGTCCCGTTACCGGCCATGCCCAGGCCGGCAGCGAGCCGTGAGGTTCGCTGCCGAGCAGTGGCTGCCGAGACCTTCGGCGCGGGCTTGCTGACGCGATTTGCGCCAGAGGGCCTCGCCGCCGTGGTCTTGGAACCGGCAGTTCCTGCGGGCCGGCCTCGCTTGGGCTTGGCCGCCTGGGGCTTCGCCGCCTCCTCTTGGAAGTCGGCCAGGGGCTCCTTCCAGACCACACTTTTGCCGCGGCGAGTCCTAGGGACTGCTGCAGCGCCAGCGGGTTGGTCGGATCCCTGGGCGCCGACGATCTCCTCTGCTTCTCCTGCTGCCTCGGCCTGCCGGGCGAGCACCTGAGCTGGGTACTCGGCCTTCCCCTTGTTACGGCGGGTGTTGGCGCGAGTTTGGTGGACAACGTCCACCGTCCCCTGCTCGGTACGTCGCGGACGTCCAACAGGACGTCCTACCCGGACAGGTGCCGCGGGACCAGAAGGCTTCGGGATAGCGCTTCTGGCCGTTAGGCGAGTCGATCGGCGGGAGGAAGAAACAGAGGCGGGCGGGGCAGGGGCTGGGGCAGCTGGAGGAGCAACGGCCGCCGAAAGGGGATCTTCGTCACCCGAGTCCGCGTGGGCAGCTGCGGCAGCAGGCTTCGGCGGTGTGGATCGGGTTCGGCGGATCTTCTTTGCGGCAGGCTCAGCTGCAGCCTCGTTCTCACCGTCTTCGCTGCTCTCAAACTTGCGCTTCTCTGGCTGCTGAGTTTCCATGTTAGGGCTTCTCGCACCAAGAGGTTGTCGCTGGGTCTGCGCGATAGGAGAGCCGAGCGCCGTTGTCGAAGGCCGCCTGTGCTTTGAGCGCCGGATAAAGTCTCGCATGTAGTCGCGCTCTGGTGAGTCGGCACGGGTGGTGGCGGATGATGGCGCGGGCTGTGACTGTTCGGCTTCCTTCTCGGCGTCCTTCTCGGCGTTGGCTGTGAGAGCTAGCTTGCGGTTGACGGCCTTGAACGACAGAGTGTCGCCATCCGAGTTGAACGCGGCGATGTTCTGGATGGGTGTCTTGGGTGTCTTGGCAGGCGACGGGTCTGCGAGACCAGGAATCGTAGTATTGCCCTCAAGCTCGTAGGAGACGTCGGGGAAAGCGAAGCTGACATCGTTTTCGTCCTGTGGCGGCAGCGAGGGTGAGCTGGTAGGAAGCCTGTCATAGGCGGGAGAGGTAGCGCTTTGCGGAGCAGGCGAGCTTGATGGCAGTCGGTCGTAAGCGGGCGAGGTGGTGCTCTGTCCCTTGACGGGGGAGCTGCCAAAGTCGGAAACGACGAGGGTCTTGTTATGTATAGCGCGCTCGTCGGCGTAAAGTTCTTCTTCCAGCTCCCACATCTCATCCTCTGTGAGTCGAGGCTTCGGAGAAGAGCGAGGGGCCTGGACTAGTGGCGATTTCGAAGCAGAGGGAGCGTTCGAGTAGTGAGTCTCGTCTGCACCTTGGCTTTCGGGGAAGAGGTGGGAATATTCAAACGGCAGCTTAAACCGAACAAAAAGTCTTCCGCGCTCTTTGGCGACCACGACCTTAGCGTGGCCATTGCAATGAGTCTCTGCCATCTTGGCCAGTCGTTCCACTGCGGTTTGCTCATTATCTGGCTTGAACACATCATCGGCGTCGAGGGTGCTGCCGGTGGCTCTCATAATGGCCTTCATCCTCTCCTTGTATTTGGCGGTGAGAACATCCATGGTCTTGTTGGCTTGTTGACTGGTATCTTGAGATGACACGTCGGGCGCGTTGGCTAGAGCTGTGGGAAGATTGGAAAATTCAGGCACGTTGGCTGAAGGCGATGCGATAGAGTTGATGCTTGCAGAAACGTTGGAGATGTCAGAAGTGCGGGGGATTTCTTCCAGGTGGGAGAAAAGTTCAGAGGCAGGCATAACCCCGCTCGCGCTCACAGATTTCTGAGGTGAAAGTGAGATTCGCCGCGAAGCACGAGTCTTGAGCAAGTTTCTGAACAGCGGCTCACTTTTGCGTCGCCTGATGATTCTAGTCCGTTCACTCTCAGTAGCATTCTCGGGGCTGTTCATCCAGGAAACAGAACCAGTGAATGAGGGAGAAGAGGGTCCAAAGTCGATATTGCTGAGATTGCAGCTTTCAAATACGGAGGCTGATTCGGTGTGCTGCATCCACGCGGGTAGAGACTTGACTAGCTCCAATTCGTTATCGGCTTTGTGCGTAGCTGCTGTAGAAGATGGTTTTCTGCTGGGCGTAGAAGGCTGGAAGCTGTGCCACTTGGAAGGGGTAGGTTCGCGGGGGCGAATATAGCGAGTAGGAGATTCAGGCGCTACAGAGCTGACAGGAGAGTACTCGTTGCGAGAAGGAGATGGAAACTCTGGTGAAAGACGAGTGACGGGCTCTGACTTGCGCTTTGGTCGCCAACGCGCAAAAGGCGACTCTTTGGAGATTCTGCCAGGCCACTGAATCAGGCCAGGGGTTGAATTTGAAGATAATGGCGATCTTGTTGTATTGGGGCTTCTGATAATGATGGATCCTCTTCTCTCGCGATCATCTCTCTGTGCTGTCGGAGGACTAGCTGGCTTGATGGGAGAAGGCTCAGCACGAGGGCTAGAAGCAGGCAACAGCTTGACAATTGTGTCGCTGAGTCTCTTGCGGAAGCTCTTGCTGCTCTTTGTCGGGCTCGGTGATTGGGTAGATCTCTTCGTAGGCGACTTGGCGTCAGACTTGGATTCGTTTGGCTCTAAAGCCAGAGGGCTCGATGGCTCAGTGACGTCTGCAATATCTGATTGATCCGGTGCACCGCTAGCAGCAAGGGAGGTTCGTGCATTACGAAGAGTCGATTGGAGGTTGGCCGCAGCCTCTGTGACGGATGCCATGCTGACGTCGATCTCTGTGACGCCGGTCTGAAGAGCTTTGGAGATGAGGGGATCGAGCTCGCTGAAAATGGCAATTCTATTGCCGCCGCTGGCATAGTCGAAGTCGATGGAGGAATAATCGCGGAAGCGGCGCTTCAGAGGAACAGTAAACTTGGAGAATGTGCTCTGCTTGGCCAGGAGTTTCTGCTCTGATAGATTGGTGTGCTCTTCTTGGAGGAAGCAGTTTGCGACATTGACTGTAGCAACTGTAAGCCTTTGCTCAAAACTCATCATGGAATCAATTTCACAAAATGCAACAACATACCCTTGGCGCGAACCATTATGCCCACAACTTCTGCTCGAGACAGAGGTGATCCTTTCAGCTCCAGCTCGGCCTCATGCGCTGGCGGCACAAATGAGTTGAGTCTGCGGCGACTCGCCCTCTGTGTCTCTTCTGGGTCCTCGGCAACTTCGACGGCAACGGCCATCCGAGGCCTCACTGCCCGAGCGCTCGCTGATCGTCCAACTCGCTTCATGATCGTTCTGCCTCTGTGGATAGTCAAAGGGCCGGCCACAGCGGGGACGCGGCACCAGGCGCGGGAGATTATCGCTGGTCTTTGGGCGACGAAGTCGTCTGCCCACGATCTAAATGCCAAGAAAATCCATGTCAGCACCCATCATCGCCAAAACTGATCAACTCCAGGAATCGAAAGATACGCACGTCTCGAGGATATTCGTCTTGGCCTCGCTGGCCGCAGGGAAATAGGTCACAAACGATGCTGGATGAGGATTGCTGCCACGCGCCAAGTTAGCCCACCATCTCCAACATTCCTCCCAGCGAGGTCCAGTCGCAGCAGAAGTCTTACATCGCAGCGGGTTCGCACCCGTGAGCCCATGGTGGGCTGGTGATACCGTCCATGGCTGCCAGAGATAGCTTGCGGCGTTGTCAAACTGGCGGAAAAGCTGGCGATGTCGATTTAAAAACGAAGAAATGGCACCGAATGCCAAAGATAGGAATAACTTGAAGTTACAAAGATACGTACTCTTTCGGTGAATTGTCGCCCCACGTGAAGACGCGTTGATTGAAAAGTGGTTGCAAGGGTGAATAAATGAACAAAAAAAAGGGCGTCGCGTTTCTAAAATGCGTGCGTGCGCGATGCCCAAATTTCATTTCTTGGATTGCAAACGGATCGTTTGTTTACATTGAGCCCCAATAGGAAATCAGCTAGTAAAGGCTAGTCTTAATCGGGTAGTTAATCGAGTGTGGGGTAGATTTAGAGTTAATTGCCCCGCCAGTAGCGAGAGACGCGTTTGGCGGGCAGAAACAGGTGACGAGGCACTGTAAAACGCAGTGAATGTCTGCTATGAGAAAAGATAAAAGTAAAGAAAAAAAGAATAGGAGAATTCAAAAGATGAATTGATATGAAAGAGTTTTTCATTCAAAGTGTCCTCTACAATACATTAACTATCAATTCCATGAGTGACATTCAAGGCTTGTAAATTAGCATAGCGCCAGCGCCACATCGGGCGTTTCTATTTTTATTCAGGGCTTCGCAGCTGGCAGTTGTAAATCTCGATTTACAGCGTCTTGAAGGTAGGTTTAATGGGGATCTCGAATATTATTGCGTTGAGAGAAAGGGTTTTGTTGCAAACTTGATTATTCTTGTTCAAGGCATGAAGAATGTACTTGGTGAGACGAAAAGGACCGTTTTGCCCTAATCTATACATTTCTCTTGCTACCCTCGCGTATTTCCTCTTGCGCTCATTTTTTTTTGTCTTCTTTCTTTTCTGCAACACAAGTATTCTCCGTCATCAATTCTATATTAATGTACGATAGCCTGTCCCACTTACTTTCGCTGCCAAGTTTTTGTTTCTCGGTCAGCTCTACTATTGCCCGGCAGAATGATGATTTCACGTCTTCAAAGAACTGCTGCACAACATGGCATAGAACAGTAGCGACTAACGGATCGTAATCACGTCGTAGGAAATTTTCAAATATAATACACCATCTCTATAGCAAAGACCAATTCGGTATACTCATTTGCGGCCTGTTCTCCTAGGCGATTGCAAAGCTTGGAAAAAGTAACAAGCGACATGCATCTCGACGCT
Source organism: Trichoderma atroviride (assembly GCF_020647795.1). Taxonomy (NCBI): domain Eukaryota; kingdom Fungi; phylum Ascomycota; class Sordariomycetes; order Hypocreales; family Hypocreaceae; genus Trichoderma; species Trichoderma atroviride. Next base: position 3,645,501 of record NC_089404.1, read on the forward strand.
CAATCCACGCAACAGGGATTTCCCCTTTGCAGTTAAACTCATGGTTATATGTGTCTCTTACCATATTGGTACCTATATTCGTAGCCTTATCGCAACACAAGCCCGGTCAAGAGGATGCACGTACACTGATGATGATGTACAAGAAGACACTTTTAGCGAGCAGTAATCACGCCTCAAAAAGCAATATACAGTTACATGTTACTACCTACTATAATCCGTGAATGCAAGTTGGTGAACAAAACGGCAAGTTGTGTTACTGTGCCTACATGTATTCTGTATGGGTCAAGGAGAGGGAGCTTCAGCTTGGCCTAAACGATCCAAGGCTAAGAATTGCTGCTGCAAGAAATAAAAGGCCAGCGAAAGCAATTTTAGGGCGATTAGGCTGAAACCCATTGTCGGCGAGGCTGAGAATATTACTGAGGGACGCCTACAGGTTAGCTACAATGGCGCCATGGGTGTCCAGTAGAGAGGGCGCTTGGAAGTCGACAAGATCGGAGATGCCACTGCCATCATAAACATAGAGTGTGTCGAGCTTTCGTTTCAAAGGAGATGAGCACTTCAGGCAAGAAGGAAGTTTGTTGTACTCAATAGGCCGTCTTGGAATGACCGAGTCAAGTTCAATAAGCACTACTGCAAGAAATGAAGGCCCCAGCGACACAGCCAGAAAGAAGCTGCCGCCAATAGTTTAGCAAAGAAGATATTGTTTCAATATAAAAATCCATATAGGCATGAAAATTCTTAATGGTGCTTGAAGATGAACCAAATCCAACATTTAAGCACGCACACTATAACAATTAATCTACAAGTTTCAGTTCACCAGTCGCAACAGCTCAGATCAACCCACAGCCAAAAGCTCTGCCTCCTCGTATCAACAAATACGTCACCTGTTTAATGGCCACCATGGGCCGAAAGTATTATCTAGTCTCATCGCCTTATTATATAAGTATTCTTATCCTATCTATTTCACTTAGTGGACCTCCCATAGCAGCGGTCTGGACAATCGCTATCGCCAACATCGCCGCCGTGATCCTCCAACTTTCAGATCCCAAGACACAACCCGACGACAGCTTCATCAATTCACGTCGCCAAATGAAGAGATCGAGGTGGTCTAGAAAGAGCAGAGATAGAGACCCTGCGTGCAGATGTTACACCACCACTTCTATCGTTGATATTTACTATTTCCAATAGAAAAGCTGACTCACATTCCGAAGCAAGGTTGGGCAGTTTTGTTCGGATATATGCCTCTAATTAATATTCTTGACGAGACCAAACAGTCATAAATAGCGCGCTTGGTCTGGTTAGTCCAGCAGAGAGTTGGACTCGCGTGGCGCCAAGGACGACTACTTCCATCGACTGATATTCTCTGTGAAATACTGTGTGTACGACAATCATTACAGCTTAGGAGATTTTCTCTGTAAAAATTGAGATAAAACATCAGTTCAAATTCATTCCAAGCTCGACCCCACCAGGCGCAGCAAACGGCGTCTCGGGCACGCGTAAAACGGGGATAAGATCCAGGCGTGATCGCGGGAGCTTTTGTTGCACGGGCCAGAAGGGGGCTGCAGTACATTTACATGTACTCTGTGTCATTGAACCAGATGACTCAATATGGAACTGGATTCGATGGCGCATTGGAAGTCATCCGAGGACGCAACGGATGGAAGTGTCCCTATAAGGGACGTCAACTGCACTATGTTAACCTTTGGAAAAAGGAACACCCCACAACTGCGCCGATGACCAGAGCATGTTAAATTTATCAGCCTTGAAACACAACACTATGAAGGATATTTGGACGCATGCACCGCCGAATGTGTCTGTACGAACATACCAAAGACCCAACGCTGCTCGGTATGAGGCGGCTACAGAGATGTTATAAAGATACCAACGATGGCCAATTAATGGAAAAACCCGGACATCATCACATTTGGATATGCACACCATTTGAAGTCGCTTTCGACGAGTCGACAATCAGAGAGAGATGGGTGTATGTTAGCTAGTGTGTAATACATACATACAAGACCATCGCTGTAACATCGTTATCCCAATACCCTCCGTCTCTCCACCTTACCAGTATGCCAGACAACCGAGGAGACGGAGTCAAAATAATGGACTTGGAGCCACGGCGGAAATTTATGATGTACGATACTACAAGGGTTAGTTGATACATGTAGGAGGCCATGCTATCCAACTCCATGTACAAGTGAAAAGACTGGAAGAACAAGCTCAAAGTAAAAAACGAGCCATAAATAGTCATACACGGGCGCACTCCATAACACGAACAACACTGTGCGACAGGAAATGAAAACACTGAAATACAACAACACTCTACGACAGGAAAGGAAAACTAGGAGATGCCTTGACGGAGACGAGACAGAGAATCGCTGATTACGACGGAATAATGAAGCAACTCATACGGTGAATTATGGCGCTGGAGGAAACAGCACCACAATGAGAACAGACATTCATCAAAACCCCAACATAGCCCAATGAGGGCGTTGGCATTTAGCGGCGGGCACCTGTTACGTGCAATAGGCACGGTGACATGAGCACGGGAATGTAGCTATAAAACAGCCATTCCCAATCAAAATGGCATTACTACTGTCTTTTCTTCGTGGTGATGGAACCACGGCTCCATGGACGATATTGCGCGGGGCAAGAGTTGTACAGAGAACCAGTCGGCCAGAACTGGATTGTGCGTTGCAACAATATCTACGATACTCGTGAAAACATATTCACGCATACCCACCGTAGCATTGAATGGGTTTCTTGGAGTGTTAACTCGATGGTTGTTTCAGGTATCTCGTATGGCGCGGTAATTTCAGCTTGATTCTGCATGATGGATAATCCAGGACAATCCATAAAAACATGTCCATAGATCCCATAGTATGTGTACCCCCGGCAGTAGCAATTGTTTGGGTTCCATGGATGCGGGATAGGAACAGCAATAGTCGTAATTGGTATTTATTTATATGGTGAGGCTGGATCGGCACAGGCGTTGTATAGCTGCATCGGCTCCCGTATTTCCTAAGACGATCTGGATATCTCGTCGCTCTGCCGCCCTTGTCTTCACATATTCCATAGAAACTGGCCGGCTGAGACTCTTCATGACGATATATCCGCACACCTTTAGTCTTGTGGTTTATCACCACATGCCGCAGGTCAAGGCCACGACTCGACGTGTGCACTGCGCAGCCGTAGACGGACAGATGGCGAGATATACGCCTTTCGTGCCAAGGCGGTCGGACAAGTCTGCACGAAACGCATAGACTCCCTCGCCGGAAGCTGTAAATGGCGTCGAAGAAAGCTGCAAATTGCTTGGCGTGTTGCTGGCAGTGGCGGATTCGTTGCAGGCAGCATTGCCGCAGAGGCTCACTACGCTTTCGCGTATTTTCACAGTTGATGTTGCTGATTCCATGTTCCTTTAGAATCTTGTTACATCTCAGTGCTCTTCCTTATACCAGCCACAGTAGTAGTTTGGTGGGTTTCTTGGACTGATTACGCCATGGCTGATTGCTGATGCAGGTATATCATATGGCATGATGGTTCCGGCTTAATTTTGCATTGTGGTAAGGGGTAGACAACAAGCCAATGGTTTCAGATGCTGTCCATGGAGAAGCTAAGCTAAGTTGGATGTGACACTAAATTAAAGACGGTAACAGACATGGGGAGGCAATGTTGAGGAATACAAATAACAAAGAAGCAAAGAACTAAGAGACGGCTTGTTGGGAGCTGGGCTAAGATTTATACGTGTAGGTAGGTACGCAAGTGACGACGTCGATATCATCAAGGCAACGATACTTGCTAAGAGAGAACTCCGGCTGTGCAGGCCTGTCCGAAAGCGCAGTAAAGACTATCGAAACGCATCACGTATTCAGCGTCAGACATTTTACAAAGTGGTAGAGTACTAGAGCGACAAAGATGGTAACAAAGTTACCCAACGAGTATGCTTCCTTAAACCATCACTCGCAAAGAAGTGGCCTGTCTAATTTTCGAAACCGCTTGTCGAGTTTGGCGCTTTTTGACCAAAGTCCTATTGAAGATTAGTAAAAGAACCTAACCTACAATCTTCTTTCCCAGACTTTGAAGGGCTTATCACGGCGGTTTATGACGGGAGGTTGCTTCTGTTTGACATGTGATCGATGTTGGCATTTGTCAATGCGATGGCATATTAGCAGTGTCTTATAAAATGTTGAATCCAATGATTAGTCGTAAAAATTAGTAGGTGTCTTCTTCTTTTGACACCGAAGCTAGGGATGCTTAATGTGTGGACATGTTCATCTTAGCACCCTGTTATCCACCTACAATTACAATGTATGAAACCTTTTTGTCTATTCGTTCTCCTCAAAGATCTTTTCCTCTTGTTCCTTCTGTCGCCATCAATACGGCTGTTGCTATTGCTTATTCCCCGCTCAAAGCTATCGACTTACACGGCGTGCTACAGGGCATCAAATACATGCCTCTACTATACCTTTGCCTGCGGCATATAAAACAAATATATCCACAATCAAGTTGAGATTGCAATCATCTCCATTACACTTCTCATGCTTAAAAAAATCCCATTATTTTCCACCATCTTCCTTGTTACCCTGTATCTTGCAAGTCTGCTGACTCATCATCCTTCAGGCACAGCCTTGCAGCAAGTGGGCCGTCTCCAATCCTGCCCCACCATCACCCAGAGCCTCGTCACCAACGGAACGTCATCCCGCAACAGGACATCCAACCGCATATTCACATCCTCAGCCTCGCCCGTTCACAGCGCTCCCATCTTCAACTACTCAACAAATCAAAAACCAAGGTCACAAAATCCCCAGCGCAACCATGAATCGCCTCTTCGGCTCCAAGCCCACCGGCCCCAAACCAACCCTCAACGGCGCAATCTCCAACATCGACACCCGCATCGCCTCCATCGACACCAAGCTCAAGGCCCTCAACGGCGAACTCTCCGCCTACCAAGACAAGCTCTCCAAAATGCGCGACGGCCCCGGCAAGCAGGCCATCAAGCAAAAGGCCCTCAAGGTCCTGCAGCGCCGCAAAGCCTACGAGGCCGAAAAGGACAAGCTCGAAAGCCAAGTCTGGAACATGGAGCAGGCGCAGACCATGCAGGACAACCTCAAGAACGTCATGACCCAGGTCGACGCCATGAAGACGACCAATAAAGAGCTGCGCAAGCAGTATGGCAAGATTGACCTCGACAAGATTGAGCGCCTGCAGGACGACATGGCAGATCTGCTCGATGTCGGCAATGAGATCCAGGAGAGCCTTGCGAGGGGCTATGATATACCCGATGAGGTGGACGAGGCCGAGCTGGATGCTGAGCTGGAGGCGTTGGGCATGGAGGCCGAGCTGGAGCAGGAGTATGGCAGTGGCGCCGTGCCGGGCTTTTTGACGGATGAGGTTGTGCCCGAGTTTGTGGACGAGCCGCCGCAGACGGAGGAGAAGGTGAAGCAGGCTGCGGGTTGATTTTTGCGCATATATATTTTATTTGTACTCATTGAAATGACGGGATGACTTGCGGCGGCCTATTTTATCAGTCCAAAGAGGAAAGCACATCATTTAGGCGCAGAATTGCTTCCAAGCTCACTAAAATATATCATTTGCTCTTTTTATTTCCCTCCCTAGACTCAAGCCCTATAGTACATGCCATCACAAGTGAAAACACAGAAATAGAGAGAAAAGAGCGTTCATCAATTTCATCATGTCCTCCTAGGCGCAAACCCAGAAAGAATAAAAGGGCGTGCTAATCTAATGCCATCTACAGAATTTTCTTCTTCTTTTTTCTTTTCATTTCTTTTCTTTACCCAAAGGATTTCCCCCTTCCTCAAGAAAAAAAAGGCATGTTTCTTGTACGTTGAATAATTTATTACAAAAAACATGTGCCGTAATCTCAAGCAAACAAGTGGGAATACCACTCATCGCTCGTCAGATAAGACGGGGTTATGATATGCATACAACATGTACATATAACGCAATGACATGTTACAGACTCCGGACGTAGTTGGTTGAAAATTGAACGCCGGGAATGCAGAGTACCTAGTTCCAGTAATTCCATCGCTATCAAACAAACAAAAGGAAATGAGCTTCCATGATTACTATGCCGAATGTTGTTCGCCCCTTTCAAACTCCTGCCAAACATATTCCTCGCTTGGTGAAGGGGCGTAGGAATATGCAAGTGTCCCTTTACAGAAGAGCTTTGTGCCTGGTTTCATCAAAGACCCTCCCCCTCCTTACATGAACCTTGCTTCAATCAATCAACCGCCGCAAAGAAGCGAGCCACCTCTTCCAACTCAGGATCCCCATTGCAAAAGTCCCAACCTACAATGACTGGAGCCTGGCTACAGCATATGATCTTGCGGGCATCGAACTGAAGCTTGAAAACGCGCGCTGGGGGGTTCTCCGCCGCCGCAATGCGTGGGCGTGACTCAGGAGGCTGCGGGTTGTTTTCGACTTCAGTCGGTCCTTGCTGCCCATGGACTTGCCCAGGAATCTCAGGCTGTTGGACCATGGGAGGGAGTTGGGGCGGAGGTCCCTGGCCGGGAGTCACGGAAAGTTGAGACGGTTGGGGCACCGGTGCATGGAGCGGCGTAGGAGCTGGGACTTGTGACACCATTGCTGGTGAATATGCCAGCTGTCTATATTCACTGTTGCCACCAGCGGTGTTATTATTGTTGCTACCGCCACCAATGCCATCACCTGCTACAAAGGCGCCGGTAGACGGGCCCGCCATCGATCCGCCAGCATATGGAGGAGCCAGGTTGAGGGCTCTTGCATCTGTGGTAGCGGTAGGGCCTGGTATGTGGGAGTTGCCGCGAGAAATGAGCCGCTGTCTGGCCATCTGGTTGTTCTGTATCGCGATTAAGCCGTCCGCCACCGCCTGTCGGAGATGTGCCCGCACAAAGGGAGAAGGCTCTCGCTCAATCGCGGCTTGTAGGTAGCCAAAATAGATGAGCATGGATGGGTGGCTTGCCAGCGCCTGTCTCAGCGCTGCAACCCCAAAGGGGACCGTCTGGTCAATCATGGCCATGTAAAGCCGTGCTGACTGGCTGTTCTCGCTGTTTGGATCCAGTATAGGCGAGGATTGCATGCCCTGCGGCGCGCCAGGACTCACCGCCGACACGGCAATGGCCGCCGAGGCAAACTGAGTGCTCTGTCGCTGAACGTTGGTCAGGGCGACTTGTCTATGCGCCGCCTCGGCAGCTTCTTCCTGGCGAAGATGATGTCCGGGCTTCCACACGCCCTCCTTATCCCGCCGCCAGATGATGATGCTTTGGTCATACGAGCCCGAAACGATTCGCCCGTACTTGCGTCCGCCTCCTCCGCCAGGCGGAACTTTGGCGCCAGTAGCCTGGAGATCAGCCGGCCGAGAGCTTCCCGCATTCACTCGCCTAGAGCGACGGATTCTCCGGTCACCCTCGTGGTCAATCTCTCCCGCTTCTACAGCTCTAAAGTATTCGGCGTCCACTCTCTTCGCCTCGGCCTCGTCTTCCTGCTTGCTGTAGGGCAAGTCGCCAAAGCCGGCCTGGACGGTTCGCACCAGATGGGCGTGTCCGCGAAGGGAGGCCACTTTCAGGCCGGTCAGCGCGTCGAAAATGCAGACTTCGTAGTCACTACTACCGCTCACAATCCGGCGTTCGTCAAACTCGACGCAGGCAATGCCCTTTTCATGCGCCGGAATGGTTTGTGTGCAAACCTGCTCTGGCCAGTTCCATACCTTGATGTGGCGATCGCCAGAGACGGAAACAATAGTGCGGCCCCGGATCTGAATGGCGTTGACGGCGGCACCGTGCCCCTCCAGCTTGCCAATCACCGTGTAGGCGGGTTTGATGGGAAGCTCCTGGGACAGATCGAGCTCGTAACCATAGGGCTTGACGCTGATGCCCACCGGGTTAACGGCTGCATCCACAGGGCCATAGCCCAGATCGCCGTACTTGAGAGGGCGACGGTTGAAAATCTTGATGGTCTTGTCTTTGGAAGATGTGACGAGAACATTTTTGTCGAATCGCACGTTAAGCACAGATTCACGATGCGCATTGGTAATCTTTTGCACAAGCTCTCCGGTGGAAAAGCGCCAGATGAAGATGTTAGAGTCACTGCTACCGGAGACCAAGATGTCCTCGGCCGGGTCTGCGTCGAACTGAAGGCACAAGACCGAACCGTGGTGGCCTGCGAGCGGTGGACGAACTAGGCGGCGGGTGTGTAAGTTCCAGATTCTCATTGTGCGATCTCGGCTGCCGCTGACGAGATAGTTTGCGTCAAACTGCAGAGTGTAGACGCACTCCTGATGGCCTTCTTCGGGAAAGTCGGGGTGAGGCAGTACAAAAGTCTTGAATTTGCCCAGCTCCCAGTTCGATTCAAGTCGTCGCCTCATGTTATAGAGATACTTCCAGTTGATGCGATAGCGGGAGCTGTTGATATCCCACGTCCACAGGGTTGACTTGATCATGCTCGCGGTGGTGTCGCCGGCCGCCATTACAGGCAGCGAGATCTCGGGGGTGCCGCCGGGCTCTTTGCGCTTGGCCCTGCTTTCCGACGACGACGACGACGATCCATAGCTCCGGTCTACAGCCTTACCTTTGGCGGACGAGAAGCTATCGAGATGCATATCTCCCAAGGAGGGGAGAGTCTGCTTGAAAGACTGCAGCGTACCGAGAGATCCAAAGAGGCTAGCCCCAGCGCTGCTCTCCTGGATGCTGGGCAGCCTATCGCGGTCCAGCATTTCCAAATCGTGGTCCTCATCTTCGTCGTGGTTGAGGATGGCTCGAATCTTGGTTGGGTGGTCGTCTGACGTCTGCATGCGGTGCAGGTGGCCGATGGAATTGCTCACGCCGGTGTTGACCCGAATCTCCCACGCATCGATCTCGGCCTGCACGGCCTTCCAGCCTTCGAGATAGTACAGCCGCTCCCATAGCTTGCGGTCCACGGCCAGGTCATACCAGGCACGGCACGTCTGCAGCACGCTGACGAGAGAGACGGGATCGAGATAGCCCAGGATCTTGAGGCAGATTTCGGCGGGGAGATGTCGGATGAAGTCGATGTACAGTCTCGGGCTGAGACGCTCGACGATCTCGACGATGGCGGAGGTTGGGAGCTGGTCCAAGAGGGCCATGGCCAGTTCTGCGGCGAGGGGGCTCAGCGACACGGTCACGGCATGCAAATGTTGGTGGTGGAGACTCACTTGATTTGACTGACACGGGCAGCTGCGAAGCATTTGCGGCCATCCACTGCGGCAGCTCCATGGGCGACTTGAGCGAGGCCAGCGACGAGATCTGCTCAGTCAGCCCCGGGCCCAGAGGATCCTCAGAGTAGCCCTCGTCGGGCTGGTGGGCGGGCGAAAACGGGCCCATGGAGGGCGTCAGGTTGTCCGGTCGCGACATTTCTGCGGCTCAGTCCAGCCTCGCTCGAGTTGGGTGAGTGAGGCTATCACAGGCCGGGCTCTGCCTTGTTGGTTCCGGAGGATTGCGATTGCGAAGCGCTGAGACCCAGACAGCCGCGCCAACTTCCCATGTCGTATCGGGCTCCAGCTAGCGTTGCCCGGGGGGGTCCGTGGAGAGTGCCAATAGCAGGGCGAGCCGAGTCTGGAGTGTGCAGGTGGCAAACAAAGCAGCAAGCAAGCAAACGGGATCAATTGGATGCTGCGAGAATCAAGCGGCCGCTGCAGCCTGGAGGTTTGCTCGTGGTAGTGGCTGGGCAGCTCGGCGCGGCGTTACAGCGCGGTTCCGGCGGGGGATGGCGCTGTCAGTGCCTTTGAATTGAGCTGCCAGGCTTCAGCCGCCGAAACCCAGCGCAGCGGACAGCGCCATGGCGCCGTTTTGGGAGGCAGGGGGGGGGGGGGGTCTACGGGCGCGGTACTGGGCTGCGTGCGAGCTGCAGTGCCGGTGGCCGGTACCCAGCAGGTAGCGCTGCTGTCTGGCCGGGGCTTCGATCTGCCTGTCTGCTACCCCAAAGCGGCTGCTGCGGGCCTTGTGTTAGTGGACGTTGTACTGTAATGGCGTTGCTCTGTCTGTAATTGACTTCAATTCAATTTTACTAAGCGGCTCTGTGTGATGGCGAGATTGCGCAGCCGTGGGGATGACGACGGCTCATATCGCTTCGCTGGCTCCAACTTGAGATGGCTTTGGGCCGCTTCTATGAAGTACAAGGAGATGGATGCCATTGATGATGGCAAGTGCCAGAAGCGTGGTGGCGTAGATTTCTTGTTATCAACTCTAAAATAGAACAACGATAATTCTGTGGATATTGTCTTCATTGTCTGCGCGTTGTTGCTACTAGTATCCACGTTAGTAGCCCACCATATCGCGGCTCCTCTGCTTGTCCCAAGCAACATCACGGATACCTGCCGAAAGCGTTCTCCACAGCTAACCGTGCAGTCAATCTATGCTGCTCCGGATAGATTAATAGATTGATTATTCTACACGTCCTTTTTCTGGGCATGCAGCTAGTTACTCGTAGTAGATCTACGTATGCGCAGCCTCCATACTCTTATACCCAGAAAACACTCGGGATTCAAAGATGGGTGCCGGCCAAATGCAAATCACACGGCTTGGCATTATTGCAGCTGCATGTAGCCTTTATACTCTTTTTAATGTTACACGCTCTACTGATAACCTTGATTCCAACCCTGATACGAGATAGGGCAGACCAGACACACAGATTGCTGCAACATCTTGTCATTGGTACATGAAGGTCTAGGTTACCCAAATATTACTCAGACCAAGGACCTGATGCTCGGAGGCAGACAAATCCAGTCAGATGCTGTACTCCATACCTACCAGCATGCCGCCAATTGGCTTGGCTGCACCGAATAGCTCGGATTAGATGCCATTTCGCTGGACCCAATCCTGCAGACGGGTCGCATCGACGGCCTCGGTCCCAGACCTTGGACGCAGCTCAGCCCTACCAAACGGGCGGTCTCTTTTCGCGTCCCAACTCCACCTCCGATTCAGCTCTTCACCGGGGTGAATCAACCGTGTTGGTGACGTTATTGTTGCTCAGCTGAGTACCTACAGTTGAAATAGGGTTACGATTCACCATCTCGGCTGACGTCCAGTGGACCGGACTCTTTCGGCTCGAGCATGAGTCGAGATGGGCGAGAAAGAGAGTGGCTGGTGTACACCTGCTTAGATATCGACGCCAGTACTACATGTACTTGCAGCATGCGGTGAAGAGGCCCGTATCGCGGCTTTGGCTCTTTCACCGCCGCCTTGGATGCCTCCTGTTGCCAGACGCAATTCGCATGCAGGCTCCTTGCTGCGAATCCACAAAATAACGGGCAGGTGACCAGAGCAAATCCTCATGGAACCCATATAGCAACAGTGGCTACCTACATGCACGTACTTATCATGCAGCACATGTGGGTTTCTGAAGCACGGAACGGTGATGCTGGCTGATACTGCCAAGTGGTGTCTGTTATTGGCTGCATGCGGTAGCTGTACTAATACTGGTTACCAAATGCAATAAAAGAGAACTTGCAAAGTGCCTGCGGGCCTCCTTTGTCTAGTTTCTGCATGTGCGACTCGACAGCAGTTTGTTTCTGTGAATAAACCGCTTTGTTCTATCCATGACCTGTGACTGTGTTTCATGTGGCGGCTCGAGCATAACAATGGAACGTCAAAAAAGAGTACACACCGAACTTGCTCTGCATTAGGCACAAGGCAAAAACGACGGCAGTTGCTAGAAAATGACAAGTGACGGGGTCTGCACAGGGGCTGTAGTATTTCTCCGAATGAGAGCGGTTGTTTTGGCTGCAGGTAGGGAGCACTGCAGTATCTCGTCGTTTTCCACCTCTGCCAAGCAGACGGTGGCCTCCCAGGAACGATGTATTCCAATTATTTTCATGCATGAGAGTAGATAATGTGCTGTACCCAGTAGTTGTACGAGTGCTAGTGCGCATCGCATCATGAGATATTGGAATCCGTCCATAGACAAACCCCGGTAGCGCCATGCCTCCCCAGTCCAAAAGGCTTTGGCAGTGTTACCTACTCGATGGACTATTAGCAATAGCTTAGAAACGGAGTCAATGGCTAGTCGCGAGTGCTTTTCTCGCAAGCCAATGCCCGCGTATTGCCCCAAGTACTTGGACGTATGACTCTGTATGTGACAATGCAGATGGCCTCGTGGGCAGTGCTGAGACTCGGCAACACAACCTCGCATCGTCTTGTTGGCTCAGCAGCCGCCGGCCGTGCGACTGAAACGGCGAGGAGAGGCATGTGAGGCCCGGAAACGAAACAAGGTCGTACGTTTTGGCGGCAAGAGACGCATGGAAGGGCGGGAGGGCCTCAGCCTGGGAGAAGCCGCGGTCTTGCCATCGACATGACGATACATGCATCCATTTGATGCCTGTCTCAGTTGAGCTCTCGAGGTTGACGGGCACTGGCCGTATCGCCGCAGGCTCTGATTCCAGTGCTGGGCTGCCCATCAGCGTTCGCCTTTAGCCCGCCCAGGCCTAGCGCCGCGCCTGTGAAACATGCAGCGACTGGGCCACCTGTCCCAGCTCGGCCTAAGGGACGCCAGCGCCTGTGCTCGCCTGTACTAGTACCGCGGCCTTGGGCACTAGTCGCAGGTCGCGCGAGTCTCGATACATGCGCTGCGCTGCGGCGGCGCCTTGCTGCCACGGTGGCAACTGGCGCTGGGCTAGACACAATGGCAGATGGCGCTGATGCCACGGGGTGAGAGACAAAGGGGAGCGCGAGTGGAAGAATAGCAGCCATACTGTAGCGAAGACGGCCGTGGCGTGCAGGGACTGGCAAAATGGAACATTCAGGAAAAAAGAAGAGGAAAAAAGGGTCGCCGAAGCGCCCCCTCTGCAGCCCCCGGTTGAGCCCCCCTGAAATCGAGCCCGGCGCGCTAAACCGCCCCAATCGTCCCAATTAGCAGCCCCCAGAGCCTGTAGATCAACTGATGCCTGCCCCCCAACCCGCCCACCAGCCCGCCCTTGTGGTGTCTGGCTGTGGCGCCTGCGGGCTTCGGTACCTCGCGCCGAGTATCTGCCCACCGCCGCGCGCCTGCACAGGTACCGCCGCCGCCCGTACTGCCGTGAGCACGCCGTCTCGCCGCTGCGTTCCTCTCCTCCACTCGTCTGCGTGTTGGCAGCCTCTCTTCTTTTCCTTCTGTGCCCATTCCTGGCTCCCCCCTTTACTTGTACGCCTCCTGATCCTGCCTCTGCCGCAGCCTCAGCGGTTCTGGATCTCTTTGACAGCGAGTCCCCGCACACCGACTGGCATCCGTACACACCTAATATCCGACCGGCAGATCGCAAAAGAAGCGTTGTGTGGGCATCGCTGGAGTCTGTTCCACGCCGTTTCGAGCCTTGACGCTGCCCACCACTGCTGCTGCAACGACAACAAGTAGAGCAGTAGCACCTAATCGCAGTCGATTTTTTTTTTGTTCAAGAAAGACACCAGACCAGCCGACAGAGACAAGAGATTACTCGATCGTTTGTTTGACGACCCGCCACGTACACAGTAGAAGCAACAGACAGAAAGAACAAGATAGACAGCACAATTAGACGCAAAGCTGCAGAAAGCAATATAGAGAGAGACTTAGAGAGCGAAAGCGACATAGACAACGAGCGTCTGTCAGCGAGACACATTCGCACCCGATTGACACGCAGAATCGACGAGCATATACCGCTTCCGCCGACTCTCTGTGCCGAACGAAAGCCTCGCCGAGACCCCCTTCAGCGCAAGTCTCGCTCCGCCTGCCCTGCCTTGCCCTGCCTGTGGCAAACGGCTCGTGAGGCTGTCCAACAACCCATTGACGCTGGCCTTTCGCGTTAAATGACGTGAATCCGTGCTCTTTAGGGATCCGCAACCCACGGACTCGTCTTCCGCGAGAAACTCGTTCGCTAAACCCCCGCCTTGGGCCTGAGCACCACCCCTGTTTTCCTCCTCCTTCTTCCTCAACCCTGACCTCTTCTCTTCGCTCGACCGAAAACCGCCCTTTCGTCGACCTCGACCTCAGACGCTGCTGCCAGGACCCAGCCCTGATATCGGGCCCCCGACGGATGGAGTAAAGAGGTCATGGCTCATGCACCCCTGCTCAGAACCAACACGGCCCCGGTCTTCCAGTCTCATCCCAACGGAGCGGGCGGTTTACCACATCAAAGCATGAGCAGCAGTGCGCCGCGCACTAGCCAGCTGTCTGGATCAACCGCCTATGCTGGATCTTCAACGTCGCTCACCTCACTCAACAGCGACATGACCGTGGTTGCCAATGGCCCGGTGGTGGCCACCAGTAACATCATCAATCAAAAGGCCGACGCCTCTCGCTCCCTCTACCAGATATGCATCTCCCTCAAGCAGCGCCTGGCCCAGGTGCCCGGCTTCGAGCAGTTTCTGCAGCACCTCGACCCGACCGACCCAGTCGATCCCCTCTGGAACCTCCTGCGCTCTGGCTATCCGCTGCTGGTAGTCTACAACACGCTGCGGCCCGCTGAGCCGCTGAGCGTCGACGACGCCAATGCCTCCGATTCCAAAAAGTCAAAGATTGCCATCTTCAAGTTCGTCCAGGCCTGCATGAAGGATCTCCAGGTGCCTCCGGCCGATTGTTTTGTCATTACGGATTTGATGGGCACTGACACGAGCGGCTTTGTCAAGGCAAGTACCCCATGAATGATTGAATGATTGTCCTCTGCCTGTTTTGGGGGACAAGGAAAAAGAGAAGAAGAAACGTGCCATCTCCTCTGTCGCTGATTGATGTATCCATCTTTGCCATCTGATTTTTTTTTAGTTCAAATGGGGGGGTAAAAACAAATTTTCTAACGTGTACATCAGGTTACCCAAGTCGTTAATTACGTCCTTGACCTTGCAGAGCGGCGCGGATTCCTTCTCCAGCAGGAGGCCTATCCCGATGGCGAGCCCACTGGCACCAACGGCACCTCCAAAATGACCTATCGAGACCATGTCATCAAAGAACTGGTGGATACCGAGCGCAAATATGTCCAGGACCTGGAAAACCTGCACGATTTGAAGAAGGCATTGGAGCAGAAAGGAGTAATTACCGGCGACATCGTTCACCAAATCTTCCTCAACATCAGCCTTATCCTCGACTTCCAACGCCGCTTTCTCATTCGCATCGAGACCACCAACTCTTTGCCCGCTGACTCCCAGCGATGGGGCCAGCCGTTTGTCACCCACGAGGAGTTCTTCAACATCTACCAGCCCTTCATCGCCAACCAGCGCAAGGCGGCGCAAATTGCCAATACAAATTTCGAACTCATCCGCCAGTCAGACCACCCCGTCGCAGCCGACTTTAACACTCTGGACGGTTTCCTCCTGAAGCCTATGCAGCGTCTAGTCAAGTATCCGCTGCTACTCAAGGTATGTCTTGACGAATACTCATTTTCTGCCCCAATGTTCAACTTCTCCTTCAATTATTGACTGGCTATTCAGGATCTGGCAAAGAAAACGGAAGACCCAGAGACAAAGGACGATCTGCTACAAGGATGTGAGGCTGCTGAGCGCGTTCTCCAGAAAGCAAACGAAGCCGTTAATCGCGACCTTCTCGACGAGGCGCTGGAGGAGCTCATGACCAGAGTTGATGACTGGAAATCACACAAGATTGAGTCATTTGGAAAGCTGTTGTTGCATGGCGTCTATGGTGTCATCACTGGCAAGAGTGAACAAGAGAAGGACGTACGTATATACTTGTTTCCCCTCCTTCGCGACGGCTAACAGAAGGCTAACTATCCCTACAGTATGAAATCTACCTCTTCGAATGCATTTTGCTATGCTGCAAGGAAATTTCCCCAAACAAGAGCAAGGACAAGAAAGAGAGGGCTCGGCTGCAATCACTCCCAAAGCAGAAGAACAGGACCGCCAAACTGCAACTCAAGGGCCGAATTTTCATGACCAACGTGACCGATGTCGTGTCTCTTTCCAAGCCAGGCTCTCACAGCGTCCAAATCTGGTGGAAAGGCGATCCTGGTGTCGAAAACTTCACCATCAAGTTCCTCACGGAGGAGATGATGAAGAAATGGGCAAACGGCCTGGAGACGCAACGTAAGGACAATGCGCCTCGCACCGCCACGAGCCCAGACGACAATCCCACCGACTTTGCTTGGACGCGCGACCAGGCCGGCGGCCTTGAAAACCCCTACCTACAACAAGACGACGACGATGAAGACGACATTGGCCCCGCTACTGCTCCTGCTCAGTTCCCAGTGCCAACAAGCTCATTCGGAGGTTCCATGGCCATCCCTAGGACCGCGTCGAGCTCCAACCTGAGAGACTTGAGGAAGGGCTCGGTAACCGTGGAGTCGTCGCAGTCTCTGGCCGGCATCGCGCGAGCTCCTCCGCCACGATTCCCGCTGCCAATGCCGCCAGCGCCCTTGTCCCTCCAGACCCAAAACAGCATGACCGTTCCATCGCCCGGCGCCCGCGGAGGAGATAGCTACTTTTCGCCCATTGGCGAATCACCTGCGTCTTCTCGAACCAGCGCAACCAGTGGAGTATTTTCGCCAAACATCAACCCATTCTCCAAAGCCGGGACTCCCCAAGCAGGATGGGATGAAAACAACCGCTATACGGCGCCAGCAATGCCCCGTGCCCCGTCTCGAGACGGTACGCCGCCCAGTGCCTACATGAATGGCAGACATAGCGCAAACCCGGCGGCGTCAAGGAGCCGCTCGTACAGCACTCCCGACGCCGCGGCTCAGGGCCAGCGACGCCAACCCAGCCAGAGCAACATCCCCGCCGTCCCCGGCATTCCCCTGCATCTCCATCCCGCTCACGACAGCACCATCCCGAGATCGCAAACAGGCTCCCCCCGGAACGAGGCAGCGGTGCCAGCCAGCCGGACGAGCACGCAGAGCCCCGGCTCCCAGCCCCAGCGGGCACACAAACACAAGCATTCGCACTCGGGCAGTGTCGGCGGCGCCATGGCACAGTTCCCTACCCAGCCCATCTACCCTCGACAGACCACGCCTGGACCTCCCATGAGCAGCAACGGCCTTCGTGTTGACCCTGCAGCGGCCAACTCGCGGACCGTATCACCGTCTCTCGGCACTGCGACCATGTCTCAAGGAATGCTGGCCCATCACGGCATGATACCTTCGGGTATGATGCCTCCGGGATTGGTGCCCCAGATTCCACAGAACAACCCGGCTGCAAGCCCCGAGGTGGCCTTGCCAACGCAACTCAAGGTCCGGGTCACCTGCGATACCGGAAACTATGTTACGCTCGTTGTTGCTTTCAACATCACGTACCAGTCCCTCGTTGATCGGATTGACGCCAAGCTTGCGCGGTTCACTACCAGCAGCATAGCACAAGGGTTGCTAAAGCTTCGCTATCAAGATGAAGACGAGGACTTTGTCACAATCGAGAGCGATGACGACATTCAGATTGCCTTTATGGAGTTCCGTGACGGTATGAAGAGCGCGTACAGTGGCGGCGTGGGAGAGATAGAGCTCTTCTGCGTCGGAGACATGGCAGCATAATAGCACCGCATCTGGAGCATTTCCTTTGGGAGAAGAGAAAGAAGAAGGCTCTTTTTATAGACGGAAAGAGAGGGGACAAGTATTTTGAGAAAACCAGCATACTTATTCCACGGACCACCAAGGAGCACCCGCATGTTTTGGTGTATAGAGAGCCATTGCATAGCAGCAGCAGCAGAAATCATTTTTATTTTAGAGCGGCACGACAACTGCCACCATATTAACGACAGTTCAAGGCCAACAACTACCAAAGATACCTCTTAAAATCATATAGACACGACACCACACGATATGTGCGATTATGACCAACCAATTTTACTTTATATGCTATTTATTATCATCCGATTCCAACTTTGGTCACTCATTCGCACCCGACTATCCATCTCACGTTGTCGACGGCCCGTTGCCATGTTTTAACTCCTTTTTTTCGCAGCCGCGAAACAAGTCTACAAATACCGAAAAAAGACGAGAAAAAAAAGAAGAAACCAAGGATGCACAAAGCTTATTACGACGGACATTTGCGCATAACAAATCACTGCTGGACAGTTGGAAAATTCAGTCCAGCAAGAATATGCTGTCTATAAGCCGTCTCAACGATACACTCTTTCTCAACCAGACTTTTCCTTATCACTCTTCTTCTTTTCTCTATTACTACCCTACCTTTATTATTATCATCGGGGCCACACTATCTGGAGTTTTAAGATATACTTCATCTGAGTGGTTCTTCTACATATCTCTACCATCATTTCTTTTTCCTCTTCTTTTTGTTATTCATGGGATTCTATGGCGCTAGTGACAAAGACGGCAGGTTTTTATAGGAGAACTGAGAAGGGTATTCACTTTTTTGTTTTTGCCATCTTTGCAATAGTGTTTGTTTTGGGAGGATGATATTTTTACCCGTCTTGTTTTTGTCCCTTTTATGCATGCTTTGGCTTTTTTGTGTTTATTACCATTACCTCACACTTTCTGTTTTTTGCACCCTCTACTCCCACCACCACTATACTTTACCTCTCTCCCCCTGACTCTCTCACTCTCTCTCTTTGTTTTTTTGTCGTGTTTTTGGAATGATGGGTCTTGTTGTTGGATGTTGATTGTTCCTTTTAGTACTGGATAGATAGAAATCGGGGACGACAAAAGTGCAAACGGAGATGGTGAATTAAATAAAAAAATTACAAAATCTCTGTGGTCAATTGTGCAATATTGTGAAATGGTGATGGAAAGACAAATGTTGATCCAAGGGGAAGCTGTTGTAAACCTTTTTCCTTTTTTGAAAACACTTTTATTTCATATGTTGTGTCTGCTATTTGTACATTGGATGAAGCGCTCTATGTCACGCCATCTCATCATTTTGACATTTCTCTCCTTGCCCTTCTATAACACTCTTTTTATGAATCCCTCTTTTTTCCCTTCCTGGATATGTATGTATGTTGTACATTTTTACTTTTGGTGATATCGTCAAAGTGGCAACCAACGCCGGTCAATGTTTATCCTCCCGTCTTGCTTTTCTTCCTCCTCCCATTCTTCGCTCCTTCCCATGTTGCTCGTCAAAAAAAAAAAAATGTTCGTCGTTTGCGTAAATACCTTTGTTACGCATTTTGCTCCAGGGATGTCCAACCCTGATTCTTTGTTGGTGAAAAAGCCGTCTCCTCAATTCCTTGCTTCTTACGGCTGTTTTCGTATCACAATCCCTCGACTTGGTATACAGAACCCTCGAGTCGAGTCGAGTCGTCTTTCTTCGCAATCGCAATCGACAGCGGGAAAGAAAATCGTACAAGGGCTCCTCTCGATCATGCTACTCGAAAATCGCAATATAAATCCTTCCCTCCTTTTGTCTTTTGTACATCATTTCGTTTTCGTCGTCGTTTATTTCTGCTTCTTCGGGCTGGTTACGTATTTCTGCATCCGCGACAAGTGGTAGTTGATGGTATTCGCCGGCGCGGGAGGAGGCGCTGGGCCGTCCATGCATTTCCGGAGCTGGTTCTCGATGGCGGCGCAGCCGGCGGCGTTGAAGCCTGCTGAAGCCCAGCACGCTGTACAAGGAAGTCAACAATTTCTCTTCTTTTTACTTGTTTCTTTGGAAGATATACATACCGAGAACGCTGGACATGATGGCGATGCAAGGATTCTCGGGCTGGCGCTTGGGATTGTGCACCCGCAGCGTCTTCAGCGGGGGGGAGACGAATGGCCTTTGCGCTCCCTGACATGTTGATCTTGGGGCCAGAATATTATTTGGGGGGTTCTTTTTGTTAAGAAAAGGGAGCAATGCGAAGCCGGGATGTCGCTGTGGTTTAAGCTGTGTTGCGCGGGATGATTTTTTGGCGGGATATTGAGAGAGGCCAATTGGAGCTTGAAGTCACGGGGGTGTGCACGTGACCCTCTTCGAATGATGTTGAGAGGGCGTTTCGCTGAAGACGCGTATTTGCTAACATTGCGTTGTCTTTGTTTTGTGTGATGGACGGTCAATTTATTTCGATTTATTTCTTTGGTTTAATTTTATGCGTCTCCTATGACTTGGGAACAGGAAAGACGAAAGGTGGAAGAACCGCTGCTGCAGTATTTCTGCTCTGGCGACTTACACCTGTGAGACATACGATTTTCTTCAAAATTTCTGATTCGCATAAGATAGATGTCTATTGATTCAAATTAGATGGCTAAAGCCCTGATGCCCGCTTAGAGCCTTGATAATGGTGAGCAAAGTTTATGGATGGGCCCTTTGATCGCATTAGTTTTGTCCATGGCTGAGATGAACATGTACCGAAGCATCTTAGTAGTACCTCATTGGAAATTTCCCCATACTGGTGTCAGCTTGGATCATCAAGGTACGTTTTCGCAAAACCAGAGGCCTGCGTGAGATTTTAAGCGCTTTTAAAGTAGGGGTTGCTTTGCGAGAGGCCTGCTTGAAGTATTTTCTTCCGAAGCTTCTCATCTTCTTAGACCATCCTCTCTTCTATGCTAGTCCTATCAGCAAGGTGTTGTAATTAGGGCATGGATGGTAAAGCTAAGCTGTAGTCTGGCAACACTCTCGCCGAGGTCATTCTCATCTCGGTTCCTTTGTGTAGTACTCAATGGTTTCGAACATGTCCAGCGACGATGTGCATGCAGATTACGGAAAACGCCCGAGTAGTTCGGTTTGGATCCACGCTGCAACTTCAGTGGCTGGACTGTAATTTGTTGTCTTCAGGGGAACCGTTCATCGCATGAGTATGCTCATCAGATTCGTGGCTTTTATTCTTGGCGGACTGAGGCGGCATTGCTCTTCTCTGCCTCATCCACCTTGTCAAGGCACAAGATTTGTTGGGCGGCGTGCACTGTGAAAATTTCTCAACTGGGCTTCTTATTCCGAATTGTGCTACAGATTGTCGTAGGTAAAGAGCAGTTGCTGGATTCTTGTCCGCGTAATCTCTTGACTTAGTCGGTGGGTATTTAGTGGCAGAAGGGGCAAAAGAAATACCTATCTTCAGATTATGTACCATTCTCTTGCTCTATAAACAAAGGGCTGTGAACTCTGACAAACACGGTGCAGCAAATAATGCATCCATGTTTCTTCTTTTTGCCTATGAGTGCCGGCATTTCTTCAAGTAGAGAATCCTCCTCTTCAGAGTCAGAATGAGTCTGAGGCTTGGATTCCAAAAGTTATCAATTGCAAGACCGGTTGCTGCTGAGTGTTCTCTTGTTCTCTATACCATGTCCATTACTGGCAGGACTACTTGTGGGTTGATTGTTGGTCTGAGTCTAGTCTCTGGCTACACTGTCTCGGTGAAGTGCGGCTTTGGGCTGCCTATCGCTATTTATAACGCCGCTCTAGAAAGATTCTTTGCTCATTTTGACTGTATATAGTAGAACTAGTTGTTGTAGCAGCATCAGCACCAGCAGCAACAGCAATAGCTACTGGTCAAGACTGCCATCCCAAGATCCCAGCTGGCTACTCCTTCTACAGCTGCCGAGCATAAACCCGTCCTGCCTCCATCTTCTCTCCATTCTTCTGGTTCCAACAACTTCCAACTCCCACAAGCCACCAGCCATCGCTATCAAACCGCGTCACCATGAATCCAATTAGGCCAATCAGGCCCGCACCACCAGCACCACAATTCAAGTGCCAAACATGCTATGTCTCGTTTCCCACGCTATTCCAGCTCGAGATCCATATCGACGCCTACGAGGTTCGTGCTCTGAAACAGGATCAAACCCGTTCTCGTCGGCCGTGGCTGACTCCCTCTCTCTGTCCGTCTGTTTGTCCCGTCCAGCGACTCATCACCGTTTTGATGGAGAGAGTTGCCAAAGCAGCGGCGCATCTCATACCCATCCAGCTAGACCCGTCCGATGCCGACAGGTTCTCCGAGTCAGTCGTCACCAGCAAATGCCCACTGCCGAGTTGCAATTCGGTGAAGCCGCTCAAGGACATGAAATTCCATTTTATACAGCGTATGTCGCTTCTTCTGAGCAAAACTGTGCTGCGTGTACGGAGGCCTGTGCTAACTGGACTCAAAACCAGATGTCGATTGCTTCGAGGTTTGCCCCAGCTGTGGCTATACCTTTGTCAACGTCCACGCCTTTTTTGTTCACCTCAGTGAATGCATCAAAAACGCCGATGAAGCAAAGAAAACGCACATGAACAGAAGGCGGCGTGCACTGGTCCATCGCACAGTGATGCGACTCCAAGAAGCCATGGACGAATTCACGACCGGGCCTGTCGAGACAAGACAAGACGTGAATGCAGGACATCTGCGACAGCATCAGCCACCGCGGCCGCCGTTCTCCGGTGACCCGTCGTTGCATCCTCGCCTGTCGCGCGATTCGTCGGTGCAGAGACACGAGAGAGGGACAGGACCGGTGTACGCTGCGAACCGCAACACAAGAACTCTAGACCAAATCCTGGGTCTGATCGGTCCTGCGACTGATACGCCGCAGCAACAGCCCTGGCGGCCTCCTGGCCTGCCGACTCACGCCTTTAGCCTTGCGCCAAGCTCTATGCGGGATCTTATACCGGTAAAGCCCGTGGTACCGCCTCTGTCTCGTCCAGTCGAGACTGCGTCTACCGTTCAGGCTCCGTGTCCAGTCGAGGAGGTGCCGTGTCCAGTCGAGACTCCACGTCTGGCCGAGGCTTCTCCTCAAGCTCCGTCCAACATGATGCTACCTCTGGACTTGGAGATGGACAATGTGATGCTGCCTGTGGACTGGGAGATGGATGAATTTATGGGGTCATGGCCTCCCGAGCCTTCTTTTGAGCTTAATCCAAACTAACCATGAATTTATAAAGTCGTATCGGTTGAGTAGGTTAGGCAGTAGAGGATATACCTGGTATTGCTCAGCTTTTTCAATAAATGGCATTCTTCAAATTAATAGCATGTCTCTATTGTCTGACTTGCTGCCTTTATGCTTTATTAAGCCCGTGCCCCTGACCGTCAGACGCCAACTCACACACGCACTCCAAATAGAGGAGACAGGTGTGTCGCATGCCATATGTCGTATGTCCTTTTGTCTCGGACACCTTATGTCCTAGACACCTTTTGGCCAAACACTTTTTTGTCCCAGACACCTTTGTCCTCGACACCCTTTGTCCTTGACACTCTTTGTCCTTGACACTCTTTGTCCTCGACACCCTTTGTCCTCGACACCCTTTGTCCTTGACACCCTTTGTCCTCGACATCTCCTCTCTTTCTCTTATCCCACCACATCAAACTTTTCATCGTCGTTATCAGCCATGTCAACATCTGCATTTGATCGGGAAGTAAAGGCTGCCCAGCCTGTTCGGACGGGAATGCTGGGCTCCTCAGCTTTGACTGGCTTGGCTGGCTTGGCCGCTGGCTTGGTTGGCTTGGCTGGCTTGGTTGACTTGGCTGGTTTGGCGGGGGGCGCGGGTTTGGCTGGTTTGGCTGCTCTGCTTGCCCTTGGAGCAGGCTTTGGGAGCTCTTGTTTGACGACGGGCTTTTCTTCTTCCTCTTCCTCCTCGCCGCCCTCTTCTCCTTCGCCTTCTGGGTCCTCTTCGTCGTCCTCTTCATCGTCGTCATCATCGTCGGAGTCGTCATCGTCATCATCGGAGCCTGAGCCTTCGCTCTCGCCCTCACTTCCAGGGTCGTAGTCCTCCTCGTCTTCGTCTTCTTCATCTTGTAGCTGCTGTTCGGCCTCCATCTGCGCACGCTCCAGCTCAGTCATGCCATCGCCTGCCCCCTCACCTTCTGCATCGCCATTCTCCTCTTCGCCATCCTTCTTCTTGGGCGCCTTGTTTTCAGCCAGCTGTAGCTTGCCCTTTCTCTGCTCGGCCATGCTCCTGTCCTGAAGCCTGTTTGTCTTGACGTAGTCATCGATGCCGCCGTAGTTTTGCTGGTCGAGCATACCGAACTCCAGTTCTTCCGTCTTGCCGTCCTCGTCTGTGAAGACTTCGACCACCATGTTGAATGTGATTTGCAGAATGCTCGTGTAGCTGATTGCGGCGATGCGGTTCATGGGGATGAAGATGAGTGGTTTCTTGAAGCCCCAGAAGATGCCGTTTTCGAGGAAGAAGAGGAAGCCGTCCTTTGAGCCCCTGAAGCCGCCGATGTGGACCGCCGTCTCGTTTGGCCGGTGAGGCTGGCGAATCATGCTGTGAAACTTGTTTGGATCGGCAGAGACAATCTTTACGCCGGTGCCTGCAGCCTGTAATCGCTGACTAAAGGCCCAATGGAACAAGGACTTGTAGGTGTCTGATACTGCGGCGGCGGATCCCGACTCACTTCCTCCAATTGTGCCTTGCTTTGGGGCAGTTGCAGGGACCGTGAAGACGAGCGGTTCTACGGATGGCGGAGGGGCCGTCTTGGAAGGTAAGCACGTTCCTTTGGGAAATATGATGTAGTTGTGCTGGACCTGGGCCTTTTCGGGGACGGGGAGATAGAAGGCATATTCTGTTGGGAAATTGTCAGTCTAAATGGGAGCTCTAGATTGCACCGGTGAGGTTTGACGAACCAATATCTCTCCACGCATAGCTGACGCCTTGCAGGGGAGCTGTTGTTCCAGGGGCTCTGGCATATAAGTGGTTGGAGGTGAAGCACATCTCCAGCTTCTTCCTCTGAGGCACGGACACCGAAATCTCTGCAATGCTCAGAAGGACAGCCTCGTCTGCCGCGTTTGAAAGCGCTGCCTGGCTGCTTGGGCTGCCTGCCTCTGCCCCGACTTTCCTCCTCTTCTGTGAGGGCTCTCCATGCTCTTGTAACCGTTCGAAGACGTGGTCGGCGATTTCGTTGAAGAGGGCAATTCGAGCAGGAGAGTCTAATGTACAGTTAGCCTCTTCGATCTGTGCAAGGCTGTGATTGCAGGGCTGTCCCCTGGCTTTTGGGGTATAGTATAGTGTATACCTGCAGCTTGGCTGATCCTGGCAATGATGTCAGGCCGAGACTGAAAGACGGCGTCTATTCGCTGCGCATTGAGTGATTGGGCCATTGTCACGCAGCGGGTGGGATCGAGGCCGACAGAATGCTGCAATGGAATGGAATGATGCCGGAAAAAGGGCAGATTCGGGGCTACACAGAGGCGCGGTTGAGAGCTTCAGGTTGATTTTACTTGCTTCTACAGCTGGACGCGACCTGTAGCGACGTCAAGGCGCTTAGTCATCAGCCGCCATGTCCCCCGCCATGAGGAGGTGAAGTATCAAGTGCTGGATTCACTCAAGATGCCTATCAAGATACCTATCGAGATACCGACTATATACTCCCTGCACGCTCATTTCCAGCTTGGTCAGCGACTAGAATCTCGCCTCGCAGCATGGCAGCGCCTTTTGCCAACTTGTACACGCTCCGAAAGGTGGCCGAGGCTGCCGCCAAAGCGTGCGACGTCTGCTACAAGCCCAGCACATCAGTGCTCATCACGCCTGACAAAAAGGTAGAGGCATTCCAGGCTGGCGATTGTAGAGAAAATGGTTTAACGTGACTTGCTTGCCTTAGGACTTCTTCTACATCTGCCCGGTGCACCTCAAGGACCGCAACTTTTGCAGTCCCAAGATTGATGAAGATGCGGTCAAGGCGAAGCGGGAGAAGGAGTTGGCTGAGGAGAAGGAGAAGTTGAAGAAGGAGTATGAAGAGAAGCAGCGCAAGAAGAAGGAAAAGGAAAAGGAAAAGGAAAAAGAAAAGGACAAGGACAAGAAGGATAAAGACAAAAAGGACAAGGACAAGGACAAAGAAAAGGACAAAGAAAAGGACAAAGAAAAGGATAAGGATGAAGATGAAGCGGTAAGTCACGCAGTATTATCAGCACACAAACTTGCAGATGTTTGGTATATTGACATGAAGCCAGGAAAAGAGTCCAGGTGAAGAAACCCCCAAAGAGGAAGACGAGCCGCGAGTCTTTGAACTCAAGAGGTAAGGACAAGAGCAGAGCTCGTTTCTTACCGTTACTAACACCACGGAACAGTGTCTTCTATCAGCAGCGGTTACAACGCAAGCGCCAAGCGGAAGCTGCCAAACGAGACCGCGAACGAGCATCTCAGCCCAACTACTTTCCATCTGTGCCGACGGGAGCACCTAAAAGATAGACAGCATACCGCCGGACTTTTGTATTCAGCCTGTCATGCCAGTCTACCCCAGCAAGTGCCCATCGACATGGCCGTGCTATATCAATTTACTCGAATCGCTTGAGCCAGCCTACTTTTACTTTTTCCTTTCCCATCCTATGAGGTGGGATATCAACCAAACAGCCACAGGTTTGGCAAATATCGAGAGCTACCAACACCTTCGAGGCTTTGATGGACTAAATTTGTTCCTGATTAGCTCATCTACCCAAAAACGATGGCCCAGTTTGGTCAATTAGCTCATCTCCAAACCAGAATGACTCCCAACCATGCAATCCGAAACACTGCATTCTCATCTTTGAGTAAAGGCATTTCCAACTCCAATACTCGTCCTCGCCGACTCAATCGCTCAAACATGGTTCGTTGGGTCCGCTCTCGCGAGATCCTCGGACACAAAAGGATCTGCAAACAGGCCATAATGAGCAGACATTTGTCAGCATTTTACTTGGCCGATGTTGAATGATTTAGCCCAAATAATACGAGGCATATACCGGCCAATCATGCAATTTGCGGATGGAGACTGTCAATTCTCAGTAAAAGTCAGAGCGTGTTGGCCAGTTGGTCTCAAGTCGGGTCCCGAAACAGCGAAACAGCGACACAGAGGTTCCATGCCTCGCTGACATCAACTGTCGAATCGGGAGAGCCTTGCTAACTGCGGAAGCTGGTGATCGATCCATCCGAAGCTTACTTGTATTATGGAGAACCATTACGGCTAGTACGCACAATACAGCGCATAGCTGCAGTTCGTGGCAGACGGAGAGCCTAAGACGACAAGATGGTGGCAGCTTGACTAGTGCTTACACTTGCGGTGTCAACTACGAGCACCACTGGAGCAGCATCCACGTTGTGCCACTGCAGTTCCTGGGCTGAATTCACACCCCCCTCCACAAGACGAGACTCCAGGGAGACAAGCAGCAAGAAGAAAGGAAGAGGGGGGGGTTTGTTTCTCTAGTCCAATGGCTCAATTTCCCATTGCATCATCTGATTGATATTCCAGCCTTGTGCGGACGGCGGATACTTTTTTTTCTCCAAGCACACACTGGCGGGCGTGGAAAGCATCTTTAAGTTGCATGAGCTCCAAGGACGACAATTCGGCGACTCCAGACACACTTTCGAGCCTCGTGGTCCCCGGTTTCCACAAAAAGGCCAAGGTGATGAGCCAAATTCAAAGTTCAAAGAGCGAGCTGCGCCAAGCTGAGACCTGCGCCAAGTAAGCCTGACCTCTTATAGAGTGGCTTCAAAGAGACTTGCAGTTACTGTACAAAACTACTTGTACGGACCTTAGATGTCACAAGCGCGCGGGAGGTCGTCGGAGAAAGCATCGGAGCATGTCGTCGCAGAGAGCGTCGGGGGAGGAGTGCAAGTATTAGCAACAGCCCTCTTTCTTACTGGGCTATGCACATGTCTGCAGCAGGACCCAGCTCTATACCGAAATTCGTATAGGTCATCATCGCTCTGGGATCCTACCGGTTCAGCGCATCTTGACGACCAGATTTCAGACACCCCTCCCCCCCTGTGCCCAGCTAGCAGAAGGAATTGGCCTCGTTGCTAGCAAGGAGAGAGTTGCCAATTTGCATAGTGCAACCCTGCTCTGCATGCTGACCTCTGCCCACCAAAAAAACAAATGCCCATTTGGGCTCATGCTACATACAAGTACGTCCATGTATATACACGTACCACTCTTGATTGCTGTGCCGAAAAGTAATCTGGGGATCTCCGGCGGCTGTTTCAATCGCCATTGGCTGCCTTTGTATCTGCGGGACTAGGCGCGTGCCGTCGCATTCTCATGCGGTTTTACATATGCGTCCGTCGTTGCTGCGTCTCGTTAACCAATCAATTCGAGATCAGAGCCACAATCAGTTGCGACGGCACCTCTCCGGTTGAGGACTGTCTTGATTCAAGATAGAATTACCTCTTTGTTCTTGTTCTCTCTTGAGGCCCTCTTGGACTTGGCTTAGATTCAGATATTTCGATTGTCTGAAAAGAGACCTGGGCGTGTTGAATAAGGCTTCCTGACAAAGACAACTGTCATCCGCGCTAGCTTTTCATCTCGGCTTCGAGTATCCGGTAGTATTGACGAGTTCCCGGTATTTGCGACGGCAAACCAGCAAAGAAACTCAAATGCAGAACCATGTTTCATTTGCTCGGTTACCCACTCAGACGGTAACAAGGTCTGGGCTAGCTGACCGGTGGATGAAAGCCACGGAAGCGTTACGCGGTTCATCCTGCAGGCCTTGGCGATGGTCAAGGGACAAAAGGGCTTGAGCGCAAGACTTCACCCCTCTACTCCATATAGGGTCCAAGCTTGAACCATGACCAGCCTTGGCCGCGAGCCCCCGGTGGAATGGTCGAATCCTACAAGCACCACTGCAGTGGAAGGGCGTGAAGAGTCGGCCTTGTTTGTGGAGGTTGCTGCAACGTCCCCATAACGCGGTCCGAGCTGTCATCGGATCCTGGGCGATTTTCGGTGCTTTTTGGTTTTTGTGAGTTGTGAGTTTTTGCGAGAACTGGACCCTGAAAGGAGATTATTTCCGGGGGCATATTCCAACGGTCGCCTAAACCTTTCTCCATGAAGAAAGGATGCTTTGACTGGGGAGGGGTTTATAATTCGCAAACAACTTTTGAAGTTCTAAACTCGAACGTGGGATGATGATTGGTGCGATAGAGTGTGTGGTATTGAGAGATTAACAACAATCAATCACCGCATTTTGAGCCCACTCTTTTGAAGACCTTTCTCGTGTCTCTATGCTCTCCATCTTTAGGGCCAACAAGAAGATTCCCGGATTAGTTTAAGCAGCATTCCCCCCTGGACTCTAGCTGGACTTGGCTACTCAAGCCACGTTTGAAATTGAACCTGCTTACGCCAGCAGGCAATACGACTAAGCAACTCGGAATCGACCGCACAAAGTTGCTGAAAACAATCCTTCTTACCATATTTGTCAAAGAGCATCTGTGCATACAAACTGCAGCTTGTCTAAAGGATCTAGATTCGTATGGGAGGGGCGATGGATGAAACAAACCCAATTGCCGCTGCATGGCCATGATCTTTTGTGAACCCCTCACCCCCCTTCCCGGGGTCACCGACGATCCCAGCTGCGTGGTATCACTGGGACCTGGTGCCTTGCTTTTTCTTTTTTTCGTTAGCAAGACGCCTCCATGGCCTTTGTTTTGGGTCGTACAGTAAGCTGGGGCGTGAGGAGGCTTGCGGTTAAGGCCAGGAAAGTTAAGCGACCATGTCGAGGTTACGATGAGTGAGAGAAATAAGCAGAGGGCAAAAGAGAAAGATTCTAGAAGGCACAAGGGATGGGCATGACTGCTTGGCCAGGGATGTAGTTTTTGGAAGGATCCCAGTATCCGGTGCTGACCTGTGGCCAAAAGCGGCCATATCGTTTGTTTTTGCTTGTAATTCTGCGTCGTATTTGTCGCCAACGTCGTGGTGGTCAAGGAAGGCCCTTGTTGAATGGAATGGCGAAAATGCAGGATTCGGGGCAGTTGAAACTCGGGGAAATCAAGTCTTACAGCTGCTCTACTCTGGGATATACATACTACCGTATTGGGGGAGTTATCAAAGCTGTTTCCGGCCCTGCGTCTTACATAGCTCAAACGTCCTGGCTAAGGATCACACCCCGTTTTTGTCTTCTGTTCTTCTTTATATGGTTGCCTATCTGTTAATTCTGTTGCCTATAAGGATGCGAATCCCGATTTGGTCCCCCCTCCCTTGGTTCTAGAACGTGTATTCGTTGACATGAGTTATCAAAGAGCCTCTTCTGATAACAAAGAAACCCTGGCAAGCAAGGGCCGGCAAACTCAATCCTGTGAAATTGCCCGACTTTTTTTTTCCTTCTCTCTTTCAAGGGGGACTTTTCTGCGCATTATTATAGGATTATGTCAACAAATGAGATAAGCGGCCCGAAGACAAGGCCAGAAAATCAAATTCGCGCAACCTTGTGTTCAGCATGATGGGTAGTACACAATAGCTGACGTTTGTTATTTGATATAAAAAATGCCGAACCCTGCATTCTGTATTATATTGATAGGTAGTTTTTAGTTATATGCTCTTTGTTTAGTGCAGTTCTACTCTGGCCAACCAACTTGCAGCAAATTGTTAAAACCGGCGCTAAGAATCTACGGCCGTTGTGTCAGTTCAGCGACAGCCGGATATATACTATCCTGTCAACAGTAAAAGCTGCTGTAAAGTCCAGTCAGCAAGATTCGCTCAAAGAAGCAAAGCTGATGACCCTGAGTCAGTCCTACGAGCTGGGGGACCCATCCCCTGACAAAGATTACAAAAGCGGAAAAATATACAGTATATGGGTTTCGATATACGACTATATTCTGCTGCATCTACAAGGCGTCAAGTCATAAGGTTTTACCTAGTCTCTTTTTCCGGCATCTATTTTCCATGGTTAGTAATATTCCACCTTGATAGTAACAGAAAGGACTATTGCCGTGACTATCCCACCTCACCTGTAACCTTCTAATTCGGCTCTCCCCACCCCGAAGCAAGAAAGTAAAACACACCCCTTCTTTCTTTCCCGGCATATAATTTGTCCTTTTTTTTTTTTCCTTTTCCGTCCCGCCGGCAATGCAGAAAAAAGAAAAGGCCTTGATTTGAATATGTAGGTACTTTCGGGAAACAAGTTGATACTACCTAACATTCGCCTCCTTTTTTTTTTTGTCTCACCGACCCCGGTTTTGATTGGTTCCGCAGACGGAGGCTGGGGGGCGTTTGTTTGCTTCGGGCTTTTACCAAAATCCAAGTGTCCGGAAAAGCAAACGGCAATGAAATGCCGCGGAACTTCAGGACCCAATGTGGAATTATATAACAAGACAAAAGAAAGGGTACCTACGTACTGAGTATTATGCGAGTGGGAAAGAGTACTGTAGTATTCCGTGATTTACCGGGTGTGTGGTAAACGCGTCTGTCCAAGTAGGGCGTGTAGATGCAGCCTTACAATGCTACATGTACATGGCTTTTTCGCAACGGCAAACTTGGAATATACCGGTTGTGGATAATGGTGTATAAAAGTCACAGTCACATGCTAGATATATGGGAAAGGTTATCGAGCACCGCAGTTCTGTTATCCGGCATTCCGGCTATAGCGTGGACTGCTGCAGCAGATACTACTGATGCAACTTATGCCACTGTTGCATGTATTACGCAGCTGCATATTTTAATACGTGGGCTGGTAGCCTTGCCATACCGCAGTTGGGGGTCAGAAGTTGAGATTAGAGTGCTGTATACCTTTTCCCTAATAAATTCATGCTTCCATTAGCACAGGAATGTAAAAGAGGGAGAAGATACAAGTATGATGGGTGCATGGCATGGCTTGATTTCTACTCCTTTTGTCTTTTGAAGAACCCTCAGTTACAATGTTTACATAATCACACCACGCAAACATTACAGCCATGCATCGCAAGCATGTAATCAGTGGCAGAGAGAGAATCCTTATACTACTATTCTTCAGAGCCACAACTATAAATTCTTGGCAGTCCGAATGTGGCATCCCAAGATCGGCTAGACGCGAGAGTGTAGACATTTACCAAAGAAGACAGGCAAAGATGGTGAAAGAAAGATAAACTACTGTTTATAGGCGAAGTATAAGCGACGTAGGCGAATCTTGAATTGCTTTGCATATTGGTCCATTCATATCTCAGGCACTGCTCGGCAGTTACCATTGCGCTGTGATATTTATTGAGACAAATGCAATAGTTCTTTGCAGTGGCAGGTGGCTAGGAGAAGAAAGGAATCGAGATGTGATACAAGTACATGTTAAACAGTACCTATGCTCGCTCTGCCAAAGTAGGAAATTGCGAGGAATAATCCGGAGAATTAACCGGTCAATTTTGACGCCCTGATTCTGCTGCTACTCGTCCTTGATTTACAAGCACGAGCAATAGTGTCTGTAGTACCTGGTAGTGCATGTTAGTCACGACTGCTCTGCAGCAATCATAGGTTCCCATTGCCGCCTCTGGCCCCCGGTGGCATCCGAAGCATTGGCCTGGACACCTCCTCGTCGACCCTGGCCTTTTGCAGCGAAAAGGCCGGGTCCTCTCTGCCACCGCACGAGCACGGGAAGCCCTTCCAGTCGTACCGCCCCACGCCGGCGCCGCATCTGGGGTTCGGACACACCAGGCGGCCGCCGAGCTCGCCCTTCTCCAGTTCGCCGCGCATCCAGCTAAGCGGCTCGATGAAGAAGTGCTGGCAGGGCGGGCGTGTGGGCGGCGGCAGGCCCCGGGCCTTTGCGGCGTCGAGCTCCTCGTCGCTAAAGGGGCGTGGTTGATGCGGGACGATGAAGGGGCCTGTGACGAGGATGCGGCGGCACTTTTTGCAGCGGAGCCTTCTGTCTCCGGCGGGGGTGGAAGCAGACGTCGACGATGCATCAGCAGACGGCGCTGATGATGCCTCTGCGGCCACCTCGTCTCCGAAAAAGAGCTGCGAGGGGGCCTGGCCCACGGCGAGGCTTTCCTTGGCAGCACGCTGATATAGCCAGCGCTGGTAGATGGGCTGAGACTCGACACCCCCCTCGACAGGGCAGCCCATCCGCCACCAATGGTCGAGCTGCAGCATGAAGCCGCTGTTGGGGTCGGCAAGGGGCCGCGTCTTCTTGACAAAGGCGAGCGCTGCGCGGACCGGCTCACAGACAGATTCGTCATACTGTCCAGGATGCTGAGGGACTAGCGATGAGGCCAGTTCTGCGCCTGCAGAGCCGG
Organism: Trichoderma atroviride; assembly: GCF_020647795.1. Taxonomy (NCBI): domain Eukaryota; kingdom Fungi; phylum Ascomycota; class Sordariomycetes; order Hypocreales; family Hypocreaceae; genus Trichoderma; species Trichoderma atroviride. The sequence goes on from NC_089404.1 coordinate 3,678,179, forward strand.
TAAATCGATCGGGGTGGCGCCAGAGGAGATAGGCGATGATGACGGAGATGGAGCGAGACTTGCCCGCGGCACAGTGGACGAAGACGGCGCCGCGACGACCCCGTGGTGCTTCAGGTGCTTCAGGTGCATCAGGAGGAGGGACGCCCGATGCTGATGTTGATGCTGACACGAGTGATGACGTTGATGACGATGCTAAGCTCTTGTTGTCGCCATCCAAGGAGATGTCCTCGACGGCCTTTTGCATGCTAGCAACGTCGGAGCTAGAAGGGGCCTTGCGGCGGGGCCTGGTGCTCCGCAGCCCTTCGTCTATGAACTTGACTGCCTGGGGAAGCTCGATGAGGAGATCCGAGTCATCGACATCGTCAATGTCAATGAGGAGGTGCTGGAAGGCCTTGCCGTACTCGGAGAAGGGCTCATCCTTGAAGTTTTTGAGACTGGCCGGGTTGAAGGAGACTAGTGAGAGGACGTGTGTGATTTTCCTTTCCAGCAGGGACTGTGAGCGACGAAGGGCCCAGATGCTGTTTAAATGGATGTCAGCCATGAGGTTTCAATGAATTGTACATGCACATGATTCATGTAAAAGTGCTGTAACAAAAGAGTGTCTTCAACTCACCCTCCGACATAGAGATTCGGCACGCCATCAATCGTGCTCAGAGCCATCTCGACGACGCTCATCTCGAGAGCCCGGTGCTCTTCCAGTTCCAGCTGATGGCCGAATTGCTCTCTCTCGCCCTCGACGGGGGGGATGTCGTCTGGCAGTGGGGAGGCCAGTGTGTCTGACAGGGGTGAGCCTCGAAGAAATGCTTGTTGATTGGTATCTGTGTGGCTAATATACACCCAGCCTTTGGTATGTCGATGGTTCTGCGAATGTGTCTATGGCCAAAGTCTTGACGGCCAGAAATGAGTGCTGGGATATAGACACCGGATATGGAATTGCCTCTTCGTCCTTGCTCGCGGTTTGTCTGAATTTGTTTGACAAGAGATGAGTGGTGAGAAAGACGCGATGGTGTAAGAGAGGGGAAAACTCTGACGACCCAATGGCCAAAAGGCACGGAGACCAAGTCTCGACAGAATGCAGCAGCTCAAGTCAGGAATAGACAAAGAATTGCCAAAGAATATGAGATATCCAAGAGAAGAAAAAGAGTAGACGAGTTTGCGATAAACCAGCTCGCCTCGTCGTCGTTTCTATTGCCTCGGTTCAATGCTCAGAAGACGACAGCTCTGGATGCATCTTCATTTTTCCCGAGCGCACCGCCACTTGGACCTGTCAAGCTTCAGCCACAGCCCCTCTCGCACTCAGCCTTACGCCCTACAGGGCTCCAGCCTCGCGCTCGTCTACCGCCTGCTCCAGCGGGGGTTGCGCTGTAATCCTGCCCTGTAGCGTCTGCACTCGTGCCCTAAACGCGCGCTACGTCCAGCCGCAGCAGCCCACAGCACCCTCTCGTCCGCTAAATCGCCACCCGTGGGCGTTGTTCCATCTCCCAGCGTGTAAGTGAATCAAGCCAGCATGATGGAGGGTTGCACCAGCTGCGGCGCACGGCACTTTGCTCAATGTCGGGCTTATGTTGATGAGCGCAATGTACTTGGATGTACTTGTATGTTTGTGCTGCAGTGAATGTATCTGCATGTACTGCACAGCCTTGTTCTGCTATTGCCCATGGCCCCTGCACATGTCGGGTATCTTCCATGGGATTTGGCGATGCACAAACGCCGGCTGTTGGCTGGTTTGCGGGCATTTCTGCACCGGATGATGCTCGTTCCTTCGGGCGGACTCGTGCTCTCAGGACTTGCCTTTTGAAGCAGCAGCTGAGCAATAAAGGCGACTCTCTACATGTACGGAGGTAGATGGAGTGATGGACAGAGAATAGAAAGAATACATGTACACATCAGTCCTCCGTACATGTAGCTACTATTGCCATCGGCATTTGAAAGAACTAAAAGGAACAAGAATACGTCTCACAGGGATCCCCGTCTTTTCCCGCTAAAGATGCATTGCAGAAATCCTTCTCATCCTGCTGCCACTGCTACATACCTCCATATACTTACATGTAATCACAAGGCCCTCCACCTTTGATGCTCTGCTGCGAGATACCAGGCCCAACATTCATCAACTCTCACATCGAGGATACATTTACATGTGTATGCACATCACATCATACCTGTCCATCGTCATCTTTAAGGCGTGATGCTGCATCCATCGATTCACCCCCCCATCAATCGTTACCGACTGCCCAATGCACATGTGCATGCATGCGGGTGGAAATAGGACAAGCTATACATCTACATGTATGATGATCATCGTCAGCAGCATCATTGGCGATTGCCTGCCGATCAGTCACGGCCGTTGGGTTGCAACTGCTTCTTATCGGCAAGACTCTATATTTAGACGCTCTTGTATATAATTGATAATGGAAGCAGTGGAAGATCCATGCCATTTCCCCAAATGACTAATACCACGCTGTTGATGTCACTCGCCGTGGCTATATATGTCATACTTGGCAGTATTGCATTTCATCTCACCGTAAGCACCATGCTTGAGTTCTTTGCGACAGTCCTAGATTGAAGACCCAAACATGTACTCACCCTGTCCTTGCAGACTCTCCCACCACCTACCGATAAATCTTATTGGGATGTGCGCTTTGCAGATTCTCCATATATACTTTGCGTAAATGGAGGAGGGTGTGAGAGGTAGAAACGCTCAATGCAAGTATATCAGATGTGTGTGACAAGACTCCATACCTTGTGAACCAGCCGTAACATGATTACTGCCTACTTACATCTTTTATTCAAGCTCCAAAACAACGCATAATGTTCCTAACAAGTAATCATGCATCTTTTATGCCCCCCCTCTTGTTGTCTTAAAGTGCTTACAAGTGGTAACTAAGCAGGTGTTTTTCATCTCAGGTCTCTTTTTAGCGGGAAGCCTTGCCGAGGCGCTTTTTGCCTTGAATTCTTGTCTTCTGGCTTCAACACACCTGCTCTCCCTTGGCTTGCCAGAGTATGATGCATGTAATCTACACATACTTGCAGGATCAGAGGCCAGGGAGGGCGTGAGAATGCCGCATCTTCCTTATGCCTTCTATTGATTCCAGTTGATTAAATCCGTTTTCCTGTTGATCTCTCCTAGCAGGATCCGATTGCGTCCCTCAGCCCCGTCTTTGAGCGGATACTACTCTGTAGTAGCACCGTACTATCTCTGTCCTATTATGCGTCAGCGACAACATAATTAGACGCCTGGCGTGCGCCAAAAGGCAATTAGGGCACGACAATCTCTTTTCCTCATCGACAAGAAGCAAACATTGAAGCGTCTGAGGCGCCTAGGCGAAAGTATTACTCCTTGGCTCGCATAAACTGTACAAGTGATGCTCTGTTTCAATCTTCATCTTTGTTTTCAATTTTATCTCAGTGTTATTACCCCATATTGCTCGATAATACACGTATCCATGACCCATCGCCTAAATACACGAATTTCCTCTTCCGTCCTTGATATTTTTTTCCTCCAACAGAAAGCCGTTATTCGCTTCGCCCTTGACCACTCCTACATCAATTACTAAATTATGCCTATTTGCCCCCCCCCTAAAACCTGTACGATAGTCAAGTAAATAGGCGCTCTTGGCACTCCATGCAAACCAGAAACTACTTGTACATCGCCCTTCCCCAGTGCCAAGACGCTGGCCGCGGGTTTCAGCAACGGCGCATGTATATCGCTGCCCGCTCAGGGCTTCACGTAGGGCGCTCTATCTCCATCTCCATCTCACGCAGTCTCCATTTCACAGCCAGGGATCCCCGGCTGTCCCCCCCCATATTACTTACTGTATAGGCATCACGGAGGAAATAGTCCACCGAACGCAACCAAAGAACCATGATCGTCGGCGCCTTCCGCGAATTGGATCACAAATACACGTATTCTTCGCCAAACGGCACAACCAGCCCCGGGTTTCAAGACCGCAAACTGTTACTTGAGAGAAACCGGCATTAAACGTACAGTGTAAGCATATCATCATTTAGTAGCCCATGGGCCAGCACTATTGCTGCTAGTCCGAGTCCTAGTCATGCCTAGGTAGTCCTAGAGAGCCTCATGACTTGTACGTCTTCTATTTTAATGTTGTCCCATTGTTGCAATCATCTCGAAGCCGAGCCGAAACAAGTAAACAAGCTCCCCCCTCCCCCCTTATTAGTGATGCTTATACTGACAGCTGGGCTGATACCGCAGCCGACTTCGTGCCCTGCTTATCACGCATCGTTTCTTCTCACAAGCCCCTCCCTTCTGTTACCAGCAGGGTGGTTTTTATTTCCTCTTTCGGCCCCCAGCAGGACGCACCAGCGTGGTATTCCAAATGCACATGTCACAGATATATGCCTAGACACAGATATAGCTATTTTCCCGGTGCCAGCCTTGAATTGAACCATGTTCCATGTCTCTTGTTTTCACTTGCCGTTGTCAAAAGCTGGTTAATTCCAGTATTGCTAATCTTACTTGCGATAAACGATACACCACGCCAGCTTCTACCCGTCGGAACATTTAAAGCAAGGCTGTCGGTACCCACCAATCTTGAATCATCATTTATAAATCTCCTGCATATATAGATGTATACGTGAATAAGCACAATGTTCACACAAAGCCCTTGCAATACCAATGGACACCGGCATCTAAACAGCCCGCCCCCACGAACATCTTTCCAAGAAACATGGCATCGACTTTCTCTCGGCATCCTATCCAATCGGCATTCCATCCCATCTCTTCCAACGGCATTCCATCTCATCTCTTCCAACGGCAAGTTCCGCCCCGAAACTGCCTCAGGTGTACCTCATTCCTCATTGTCTTCGGTGACCATCTCACCACACGCCAAGGTATGTAATTACAGTAGCACCTTGGCGATCCAACCCCCTAACTCTCCTATTTCATCATCCTTCTCCTTCGTCGTCCATTCTTCTATGTAATTCCAAATCTGCACTCCGAAAAGTGAACACATCTAATCTTGGCCAAGTCATCTTCATCATCATCCTCGTCTAGTTCTCTTTCTTGTTTCGTTTCGTCTCACTGCTCCCCCCCTCCCCTTCCCCTCACTCACTCCAGATGCTCTCCTCAGCATGTAAGCAAAGGGCAATAAAACCAAGAAACAGGGGGGAGCAATATGTCCTCCAATCATGACGAATTGCAAACATGGAGACGGTAGCAAGGCCAATGCAAGGCCAATGCACAGAGCAGCACTTCCTGTTTTGTTAACTTAACGCGAAGTCGGCAACAAACATGGCCGCATGGCTCCGTCATCTGGTCTTTATTGTGTCGTCCGTTGATGGAAAAGGGTGTTGCACATATTAATTATGCACATCATCATAAAACCATTAATCATCAAATCCATACTCCACACTGAATTATCCTCATTACAGCTCGAAGGAATCAAAAAGAGGCAAACATGGCTGAACAGAAAGCACACCTCGGCTTTGTATCAATCATATTCTCATTTGTACATGGCATTGCCTCGAATAGCTTTCCCAAGGTCATGTCTGTCTGTCTGTATGTATGTATAGTCTTTGTACATGGATTAAATTCCAACCTCTCCCTCTCCCTTTCAATTTTTTAAAACAAAATAATTCTTCCTTTTTCGCCTCTTTTTTTTCCAAAGCCCAGTGCCGGCATTACCCTCCATTCCCCCAATTCGTAGTCGGATCATTTGCAGCCGAAAAGGTTTGTATGCGAAAAGCCCTTGAAACCTCGTCACACCTATTTGTCATACACGCCCTTGGCAAGTCAAAAGGTGCCACCAGAAATGAAGAAGAAGAAATGCAGAGTAGAGGAAATAAAAACACTGTCATTTATTCCCACTGCTCTCTCTCCTTCTCACGCGTGATGGTACATTATGGCAGCACCACCAACAATTGTCCCCCCCAATTCCAGGAGCATCTTCGCAAGAGAGAGGCCCTCTTTCTGTATGTCAGCAGGGCCTTGCCAAATAGCGCACCGTGGGCTCTCGTCCGCTGTCACCGTCACACCACGGCTGGCTGAGCATCTGTTGTCCTTCCTAGGCCAAGCAGCGTTAGGGCTTTTGGACCAGCCCGTGCCATGTATCTGGGACCAGGGTCTCACGGCTTCAGCCCAACCGTAGCCCACGTTCAATCGTCAGCCAGTTTTGCATCCGGGGAGGGGACCCAAATCTACAGTAGTCTGAATTTCCCACAGGAGTGGTTTGCGACGGGCTTCCACGTCCGGCTAGAGAGGCCCTGCCAGTCCGTCCCCAAGTGGTCTTTTGCCTGCTCCCCTCCCTGAAACACCACGCCACAGCGCGTATCTGTGCACCTCATCCAAGACCCAAGAACGGTTTGCTGCACAGGAGTGGTGTATTCTGCTCTGCATCTGTGATTGTGATTGAATCAAACGTTCTCATCGTCATACAGCTTCTGCGAGAGGGTGGATTTCCACGTCGTGAACCGCATGTGAGTTCGTTTCAGAATAGGCCTTGTCGATCCCATTGCATCCACAACGCCAACCCAATCCCTTTGAACCCTGGTCTCTGGGCACCTGCACTTGGAAAAGAGGACGAGGAGGCAGTGGTATCATCAATATCTGTTGTGTCTCCGGATGAGCTTTCCGAGATTCAGCTAGCCTAAACTCGGGCAGTAGTGGTGCTATAGAAATAAGTAGCAGCAGCAGTACAAAGGGCAGCGGTGCGATGAGAGACGGAAAAAAAGAGATCCTGAATCCTCTGGCGAGTCCGTCTTACTGGGAGCTGCTGACATGGGGAGCTGCCTCTCGTCGCCGAATTCGGCGGTACAGGCGCAAGTATACGTCTCACCCATCATGGAATCAGCCGGTGGAGAGGGGGATGCCCTAATACCCTAGATTCTGCATCCCAGCTTCGCGCAGTAGTCTGTCAGCCCGGCCTGTATCCAGACATCCAACTGCATTTTCGGCTGGTCCTCCCTCCTCCTGAAAGCCCTTCTCAGGGATAGCACCAGTGCGTCCTGACCACAATAGCTGTCCACAAGCAGGATACAGGCATGCGGGTTTGGTCTTCGCATTTGAAATACCACCCCATAGCCCCAGTGCTAGGCCAGCTCTCCAAACATCCCAAGTGGCAGCATTCTCTCTCCAACAACAAACCGTGATATACCCTTGTAACATCGACTCGCCCACGCGAGCTCTCCCGCGGATCAGTCATCATAGCCTCCGTCTCCCAAAAGCCGAAGTCCACGGGATATCTGCGCGCGCCCTGCTTATTTTTGATTGGTTCGACACCTAAACGCCCATTTATGGATCAATTGCTCGTCGTAAGGTTCGTTATAGACAAAGGGAACGATAACGTAGTGAGAAAGAAAAAAAAAACAGTTCTCGGCCAATGTGAAAATCATTTATTTGACTGGCAATGCAATGCAGAGCTCCACTATGTCGCCTCCTGGAGCGGGTATTCTTTTTAACACAAAACAAATGGAAATAACAAAACAAATAGCCATGCCGTCTTCATACAGATATAGTAGTTGATTGAAACTTTTCGTGTGTGGTGAGCCTTCGTAGACCAGCAGCCACGCCAATGGCGGATCCCTGCAGCGCTCCGAATGCAGCTTTCCAGAGCCAGAATCTCGTCTAAATTTTTATTTCTTTTTTATTGCCTTTTCATTTCTTCTTCCTTCACCTTGGGGAAGGGTCCTCTTCCATCAGACAGGCATTCTCCAGCATGTTGGTCCACTTGCCGCTGGTGCCTGCGTGACTGTGCTTGAGATGCTGCCGAAAGTGGTCGGCCCTGAAGAACTTCTTGGACGAGTTGCACTCTCTGAACTTGTGCTGCTCCTGTAGGTGTCGAATGCGCTCTTCCCAGTCCTGGTCAGTGGCGTGCCTTGCCTGGATCCCTCCGTTCAGTAAGCCGGCTCTCGCACCAAGTCCCGAACGAGGGAACTCCTCCCCGCAGTAGCCGCATGCATCGGCCTCGCCGGGATGCGTCGTCGATTCGTGGAACGCCCGATTGTAGCCAGACAGCGCAGAGCACGACCATGAATGGCGGCGCACGTGAAGCGAGTTCTGGTGTCGCTCGGCCTCGTTCTTGTTCTTGAATCTGTTGCCACAGAAGCTGCACTCGTACTGCTTTTCAGCTTCGTGAGCACTAGATGGATGAGTCAGCACCCTCTGAGAATGACGAAGCGGGAAAAACTGGGGCGGTTTAAAAAAAGACGGCTAGAATGCGACTAATTACGTACCTGAGCTCTTCAGCTGTCTCAAACTTCTTGGGCTTCTTGGGACAGCATTCGCACATGTAGAAGCCCTGGAACTTGGCTCCCGCGGGCTTGGCCATCTCGGCGAGCTTCCGCGGGCCGGCGCCTGACGTGGTGCGGGAGTGCAGAGAAGCCCTGCTGGCAACTGAGGTCTTGGGGCTTGGGTTGAGGGATGCGGGCGTGTTGTATGGAGAGGTGCATGATGTGGGAGAGAGGGCCCCGGGTGAGACCCCACCGGGGGAGCGGTGGCCGAAGGAGCAGCTAGCGGTAGTTGTAGAGGGGATGGAGATGGAAGACATGAGGAAGCCGGATCGCGAAGGCGCGCTAGAGAGAATCGACGTCGCGGTTTGGGCGCCCGTCGATAGGCGAGGGGTGGGAGAGCCGCGAGAGGCGCCCTGGCCAGGAATCATGTGCAGGCCCAGGTCATCCGACGCAGGGCTGGCTGCCCGTCGCTTCTGTCCGGCACTGGCGTACGCATCTTCAATGTGCAGCCTCTTCAGTGACGACGTCTCCTCCATGTCCATGTCGTCGGCAAAGCTGCCCTGCGTAGAGGTGGCATCGTCGCTGTTGTTCCGCCTTGATCTGCCTCGGGGCGAGCGGTCGGGTTCTGAGCTGTCATAGGGCGAGCGGCGGTCAATTGGGGATCGGTAGAATGGCGTAGAGAGGGGAGAGACGGCAGAAAAGGTGGGTGAGTCTCGGGTTTGCGACTCAAAGGGTGCGCGGCTGTGGATGGGGAGCTGGATGGGGAGGTTGTTGAAGCTGGGAGCAAACCGGCCCTCGCTCTGAAGCCCTCGAGCAATGTCACTCAGCGAGCCAGTGAGAAGGGAGCGCGGAGGCGATCTCTCCAGCGTGCGGATGGGAGTCAGCAGACTCTTCATGCTATCGCCGTGAATATCAGCTGCTGATTGGAACTGGAATCTGTTGTGGTGAAGTCCAAATGACTCGATGGGGATGGAATCGCGAGATCTGCCATTGCCAACAAATTAGCCTTATTTCGTTCTTCCTTAAACTCAGTTGCAACCTGCAAGAATTGCGCACCTCTCTGTAGAAGCATAGCTGGCATAGCCCTCGTCGCTATTGATGCTTCCAGCTTCCCTTCTCCTGTAGCCCGGTCGCTCCTCCAGGTGACAAGGGCTCATGCTGCCGTAACCACTTGCCAAGGATGAGCGGCTGGCGAAAGAAGAGCCACGAGAAGACTCCTTCTTGTCTTTTGAGTCGTCACGGTATTGCGTGGGGGCGTCGCCAAAGGGGAGCACCCGTGGAGGGGGCAGCGGAGGGGGCACGTCGTCTCGTGTATCCATGCCAGGAATGGCCATTGCCGGACTTCTTGAGAAGGTGAGGTCGTCTCTGTATCGATTGGCGCCGGATCCAGGCACGATGATGCTCGGCAGAGCAGGAGGAGCCTCTCGGTACTGCGGGGGGAAGGCCATTGTCGCGAGATGAGCAAGGGAACGGCGAGTATTTGAAGTTGGAAGTGAGGTGCTGTAGAGAGGTGAAGCAGAGGCTGAGGTGGGCCTTTTGATGTGCAAAACGTGAAGAGGTGTTTGCCGTTATACGCCTATTCGAGTCATGGAAATTGATGAATGCCGACGGAGTCAATGCGCCAGTGAGAACGCAAGCCCGCTGCTTCAGCTGCGGCAACGATGATCCGCCGTTACGTGTCGCTGTAGGCGAAGGAGGGCAGAGCTGCGTAGGTGGCAACGAATTCGGAGGTTTTTTTTTTTTTTTTTTTTTTTTGGTCTTCTTTTTTGGCGTTTGTCCAAGTCCAGCTCTAGGGGCCGCAAGGTCTTCCAAGGCAGTGCGTACTGCAGGTACGTAGGTGAGCGTGGTTTGGGATGATAGCTGAACGGGGCAGCAAAAATAGGTCCATAGAAGGAGGCAAAAGTGTTGAAGACGAATAGGATTGGAGAACAAGGGCTCGAAGAATGATACACGAAGCCACTAGAGGCAAGTTGAGGTGACCAAAGACATGGGATGCCCTCGAATTATAACATGTGGGAGGTTAAGAAGACTTTAATGTAGGGGCGAGAAGCGGGAAACCAAAAGAGAATATCAAAGCTTAGTCCCGCTGCTCGACCCAGAGAGAGAAGAGAGAGAGCGCGGGTGTGGCAATAGGAAGGGTGAGAAGAGGGCAGCCAGGGGCGTGTTGAGAAGCGACAAAGCGACAAAGCGACCAGCATAAGATGGTCCTCTCCAACAAGTGCCAATCCTGTTAGTGCGCGGGTGGTCGTTTGGCCAGAGCAGAGCCGGGGATTTGGTTGGACAAGGGGCGCCGTGTGCTGGAGTCTGGTCGCCATTTGTTTCTTGTGTCCAAAAGTAGCCTATCTCTTTGCCCTGTCGCGCTTTTTCTGCCTACCCCTTCCCAATCAACGAGCCGACGGCAATGCAGAGCCACATCGGTTCAGCCATCAGCTGGAACGACGGGCAAGGCATGAGCATTCACTGACAACTTGCTATACCATATACCATACATGGTATATTTGCCTGGCACCGAGTAGGTATTCAATGTCAGAAGCCAGCAAAAGAGCGGGATGCGCCAACCCTATGGGAGCAGAGCGGAGAAAACAGAGAGAGGGGAGGGGCGTATTCCATGCTTCTACCCACAGGCAGTATTCCCTTGGGACATATACACCAGCAGCAAGGGCCGAGATACAGGGAGCATGGCATGACTACTACCCAGTAGCAGAAGCAGCGGCAGAAGCCAAAGGCGTTCCCAGAGGATCGGTTGACTTGCGAGGTGCGATGGAATTGGACTGCGAGCTGCCCCCCTCTCCAAGCTGCTGGCGTGTACATACGGGTACATAGGAAGGCTTAGGAACCAACGGCCCACGGGTGCGGCTACTCTAGCACCGTCGTACAAGCCAAGTAGCGACACGGGATGCGCGTGGGCAGCCCTGTCTTAGTGCCCTATGGCCCTTTTCTGGCCTGGGGAGAGGGGGGCGTATGCTCAGCGCTGGGCTGTAGGGCCAGCACTGACGCCGTCTGAGAATGCTGCCGGGGAGGGGGCGTGAAGGCGTGGGCGATGCGGGCAGGGACCGGCACGGTGGTGTGCATATAGACAGGGCCATTGATCCCGCCAGTGGAGAGCGCCTCTTTTTTTAGGCAGGGCTGGGCGAGAGACGAGTGGACGAGGGCCAAGGCAGCGCTAAGCAATTAAGGTAGCCAGGCAACATCCATCTCAGGTCGAGGTGAGCTCCGCGGCCCTGGGTGTTGTGGTGCTGGCAACTGATGATGCCGGACGCTGGATATGCTGGCTGGCTCGCAGTCGCTCCACTCGCCTCCCATCCGTATGTCCGTCTTCCCACTCTATTGTCTTCAATCTCTCCTATCCCTGCTGCGAGCACTCTTTGTGCTTGTGCTTGTACATACGCCACACGCGCGCTCTGCTCCGTCCGTACGGGAGCGGAACGACAGCGTGCTCGCCAAAAGTGGCCACCAGTGTCCATATGGGAGCAGCGGTTTCCGGGCCCCTGGCAACGGAGCGGCAGAACGGGGAAGCAGCAGCTCGAGGATCGCTCGGCGATCGTTCGGCCTGTGAGTCGATGAAGACTAAACCACTGGCAGCAATTCCAGAGCCGAAACGGAAAAGAACATGTTCCTGCGGCTAGTATATACCTGCTTGTAGGAGCAGCAGTCGAAGGAGGGGTGTAGGGCTCCGGCAACCCGCTGCAGAAGTACAGGTATGGATGCCTCTTACATACTGTACCTAGGTACATGCGCTTCCTCTTTGTCCAAAGCCGTGTGTGCCTACTACTAGTAGTATGTACAAGAATGACGACCGCAGCCGCGGGAGCTCTGGCGCCAACTTATTGCCCAGCTCGAGATCCAGGGTTGGCCGCTTAGTAATTTGCCTGCCAAGAATAAGGGCTCTCTTTAGAGGCAGTGGAATGGCGTACGCAGCGAGAGTGAGAGGACCTGGCAGTAGAAGTCAGCGGGAGATGATGTTTCAGGCGTGCCGTTGGGCAATGATTGCAGCACCTTCGCACTGGCTACAACCCATTGCTCATACCAACCAGCATCGCAACCAACTCTGAGGTTAGCGGTGGCCGCCGCGAACCAGGTGTCGTGCTGATCTGCGGGAGATCGTTGCTCTCTACGCTTCAAGCCTGACGTGAAGCATGGCAGTAGTGCCAGCGACTATCCAGTAGTAGCAGGTAGTCCAGCGCCAAAAGCTAGCCGCCTGGGCTATATTACTCGACGGGCAGCTTGGCCGGCACTCGGTACCGCTTGGGTCAGGCCAATGCGAGGTGCGCGGCTGCTCGTGGCAAGTGGTGGAGATGCCGGATTGCGCCGCACGCAAGAGATTTGTCGAGATTGGAGATGCTTGTCTGGTGTAGGAGACGCCCAAGGGAGTCGAGGCGAAGAAGGCCTATGAGGGCGAGTCGCCTGAGGCAGAGAGCCAAGGTACTTGCCATGTTCTACTGACTGCCAGGCTTCGTTAGTACTGGGTACCGCCTGATGGCGTCTTGGTCTACGCTAATTGTGGGATCTGGTTACCTGCAATAGGCAAATTTGATGGTCAGCGATAGCGAGCAAGTTGTACCCCAAATGCTGCACAAGCCGGGAAAGAGCATCCTATCAAAACTCCACACCAATAACGCCGCGCCATTGCTGTTACCACCAGTATCTACAATTTCTCCTCCAAGGCATATTTTATTGTCTATGCTGCATTGCTATTTGCAGAAGCCTCTGCCTGTTGAGTCTTAGAGTCGTGCCCCAGCTCATATCGAATTTCTTGTTTGCTCTGTGCTCCGGGCTAATTCCTTCAGCAGCACTTTGCGATTCGCCTTGATTTACTCCGTCGACAGTTGGTGCCACCGCCCTCAACGCTGGAAACATGGTGCTGGCTCTCAGCTCCGAGGCTCCGGATTGCGTCCTACGCAATCTCCGTGGACCTGAATCGACAAAAAGAAGGAATCCTTGTCCTCAGCGCTTTTGTGGCTTGCAAAGGCGTGTCGAGATTCCGCGCTGTGCATGACGGTATAAGTAATCAAGCGTGGTCAGTTCCCAACCTGTCAAGCCGCGCATAGCTTCAGCTGGGCGGAGCCGAGTAGGCCTGCAGTTCCACGCAACAGATTCCGCTGTCCACCCAACATCGAAGAATGGTGTCTGCGCCCTACCGGTCCGCCTACGCATGAGCACTTCTACTCCTTGGAGGGCTGAATCGCCCCAACTCTAGCCCAAAACTCAGCTCGTTACTTAATCACTGGGCAAGGGCAGCGCCACTTGTCATTATCCATGCACTCTGCAGCGTGAGCACCGGCGACGATTTTCCGTGGAGGACAGCAGTTCCCTGGACCTTTCAAGTGCTAGCTCTATCTATCCTTGCAGCCCATTGCTTACTACTAGCTGGCGTATAGGACTAGTAATGCCACCCACCCAAGCACACTTGGCTGATCAGTTGTGGATTTCGACCGCTTTGCTAGTCGCCGGATCCGACCCACGGACTATGGCGAATGCTGCAGATTTACTGCTTGGCCAGATCACCAGCCTTGTCAGTAGCTTTTCATCAGCCATCACACCGCTCAGCTCGTCAGATGAAGAAGAAGAGGAGGAGCTTGATATGCAACTACGTAGCTCCACAATTTCAAGGAATAACAACGCTGGATTGATCAAGTATTCAACAAAACCAAGCAGCTACTGGCGCCAAAGGAATATTGTACTGTATCTGGGCTAGGGCCATCCGGGTGCGGCACCATTTCCCTAACATACTACATCTCGCAACTACCCAGAAACAAGACGAGACCACCCGCGAAAATGATGGCCAAGCTGTACAAGAGAAGCTGGCGTAAACGACTCTCTGATATCCATGTACCGATGAAGATGTGTGAGGATTTCATATCACGTGATACAGACGGCAAAGGCTGCTTCAAAGCCACTTCCCCGCCACATTGCAGTTTTGAGCGTACTAGTATGTACCATCGAAAGCCTCGTCAGTCTAGGTGTTTGTGTACAACATGGCTATGTATCAACAGTTTCCGAGCTGCTGCGGATGGAATCATACACCTCTTCCTTCTCACGAAAAATGTCCCCTTCTGTTATGGTATGTTTGCACTCCTATACAGTGCTTCTCAGAGCCGGTGACACCACCTACAAAGTTGTCAGCCACAACAGTTCCAGTACGGGCCATTGAAGCTGCTGATCAGGAAGTCTTGATCATCCACTAGCTGACCCTCTCAAGGGGCACTAGTCCATTCAGCATACACGGGATGTAATGTCGGCAATTCAAGGCATTACACGGAATTTCAATACACCAGTTAGCACAGTTGCTTTGCGGAAACAACAACTAGCAAGGCGAAGTAGAGAGAGCACAACGGCCAATCGTACACGGTAAGGCTTAGGCTACAAGCCGTGTCATAGGTACTCATTGGGGAATACGAGACGATGGCAAATGCCTATGTAACCTGGGCCACCACTCGCTTAGGCGGGATAAGCAGGGCAATGCCTTGCCATGCGGCATTGACGAACGATGCATGCAAGTCGGCCATTCGTCACTCAGCCTTACAAGAGCCAGCAGGGCCAGGTGCCTAATCCCGTGTTTAGCCAATCGTTCCTCAAATGACCATGGCCAATTTTAATCGCCATAGTATTCGCCAACGAGAGATCAAAGGTGGGACGAGGCTGGCCAGGGCAACTTTCCCCGCCAAAAGAAGGCTCAACAAGCGCCGGACCGCACCTGATACGATGGCATATGAAGAGTGAAATTAATTCACGCTTCATGACTCTCCCAGCCGACATCAAGAGAGCAGGTGACAAGGGGAGGGGGTGCTACGATATGTCCGATGAAATCCTTCTTTTGCGACAAAAGTCGATACATGACACGCTCTACGTCTAGTTGTATGCCTTTCCGTTGCTGCGGCTTCCTTAACAGCGAGATCAACGGAGCGGCCTGAATTCTCGGCCGTTGCAGCCCTCCGTCGCTGGCATGAGTCGAGAAGCGAGGGAGAAAAGAAAGGGGGACGGATTGTTCCGTCAACCTTGGCAGGCTCTCAAAGGCACTACGAGGAGTGACCCACTCAAGTGCGCTTCCCAACCGCAGAGAGCTCTTGGAAACAGATTCATTTGACCTGCAACACTAGCCGCGCTAGTTTGTCACGGCGCCGAAGCGGCAGCTAACCCGCAGCAGTCAATTACTTGTTGCAGATGCAACCCTGCGTTGATAGGTCTGCTGTACATGCAGTCTCCAATGCTATATAACCATGGGCGATATTGAGAAGGAACTCGTCTCCATTCATACCGAGGTTAGAGAGGGGACACAGCTCATACCAAGAATACTCGTTGTACCAAGTCTGGTTGTTCAAAGCGCTGGCAAGGAATACGAGGCTTAGAAATGCGAAAAAAAAAAAAAAAAAAAAAAAAAAAAAAAAAAAACTCGAGACCCAGTTACAGAGCCATCACTGTCTTTTGCCACGAATACGCGAATGCAAACGGTATCGTTCACCTGATTGGTAGTATGACGCCCTCGGGTAAGCTGCCACCATGATGATGATGGTCTGTTGACGCCAGCAACTGGGCCGACCGAGATCTCCGACAACTAGGTGCTGCCTAGCTGCAGTCTCATCATTAATCTATCTAGAAAGAAAAGTCTCCGAGGACAGCAAAGTCATTCAACATAAGCACTTACAGAATACGGCCGTGATTTCCGCTTGAGCTTCCAGAAGCCTGCAGTCCATTGTCGGGCTGTCGGGGAGCGAAGATTGGCTCAATTACCACATCAAGGCTAGCTTGTACCAAGAGAGAGCGATTCACAAGGCTGAAAGACACGCTAATCACAAAGGGCATGTGGTGCCCTGCGTGTAACTCTTGCGGCTAGGCAAAAAGATACCGGTTCCTACTTGAATGATTCACCATGTCCTGAAATAAAAAAAAATTTAACTCGGATCGGACGAAGGGAGACAGGAGATTTCCTCGCGGCGTCCTCTTAGAGCGGCAGCATGTGGAGAGCTCTCGAGTCAGGATGTGTTGAGCAAAGCGACGCATCACATCTTTCTGGTTTTGATTCCCGTCTGTGAAATGAGATTGTTCCTTTTGCGGCTAAGGCTACAAGCGTCGAGATGAAAGACCGGATAGGCCGGTGCCCCGGGCGATTATGCAGCATGGTATCATTGAGGAAAACAAGATGCACCAAGGGAGCGGTTAGGTTCCCTGGCAGCTCTCGGAGACTCAGAAAAGTGGCGCGAACTATCATTTACGCTTCCCCACCACCAGAAACGTGCGTGCGCCTCCTGTGTCACAGCTTTGTCCGTAGGGCTGTGAAAAGGTCTGCCAGAATGGCCTGCCCCTTGCTGATGCTAAAAATCAGGGGATGTGCAACGAGGAGAGCATGCAGGGCCCGCAACAGCCACGGCCCGCCCAGTATGGCAACGTTAGCATGTTGCTCCATGTTGCTGAGGTATTCAGCGCCTCGAATGCTGCTCGCACGCCTAGTCAGTGCACATGCTGATGGAGTCCAGAGGCGCCCGCAGAGAATAATCATGATTGCGGACTTGGGCTGGGAGCGCGCCGCGTCTTACATCGCGAAGCCCCGGAGATGGGAACTCAAAGATGCAATGCAAAAGCAAATCTCATAAAGTGTTTTGGGAGGTCGGCGACTGGGATGTCGTCGAGGTCCCCGTAGCCCGGTCCACAGCTCTCAGGAACAGGCTCTATCTTGGGAGCCAAAGGGAAAAGACTGGAGCCGCCTGACGCAAAGGCCCCGTTTTCGATGTCAACGGCCGCTTCCTATTCGCACACTCGTATGCATTCACGGTCCGAAGACAATAAAAAGAGGGTCCCGTGCTCCGACGACCGATTTGAAAGCCGCCGCCACGGGTGCACGCCGTGTCAACTGCCGGCGCAGGTGTGCCGCCCCCCCCCGCCGCCAGCTCTATCGTTGATCCGGGAACACCTGGGTTGGATTAGGGCGAGATGGGCGGCTGAAACATTATTATTCTTCTGCCTCAGATGAGAGACAAGAGACTATCACGAGTCCGGCAAGCTCGACAAGTGGACAGCCGATGGTGGTGTTAGTCATGAGGTCCTCGGAAGCGCATTACGCCAGCATCCCGGCGAGATCACTTGTCAATGGGGTGCGGATTATCGAGTGCAAAAGGATAGAATGCTACTCCATACTCAGCTACTTGTACATGGAAAAGCAAGCTGCCAAGTACACGTGCGTCCTACAAGTACAAGTATATGCGACACGGCACAAAGGATTCGCGGAAGCGACCGCGTTTCAAATGGCAACTAGGACGCAAGAGTCAAGACAGCCGTGACGACAGCGGGCGAAGAATGACAGCATGGCCCGGTTATCTGGCAAACCCGATGGACAGGCTAGATGGCATACGGCTTAGCGAAGAGCGCTAGAAGCATTCTAGACGGCGGTCTGTCGATTCGTTCTGAGGACTAAGCCGGTACAGGCAATCAGGGAGAATCAAACCAGCTTTAGCCCATGATTAATAGGGAGAAAAAGGACACCAATGCCGATATGAAGTTTGGGGTTCCCCACATATTGTGTGTTGCTAAAAAGAGAGGAGCTCCCATGGCCCCGTCAACTAAGGGCTTCAGGTGGGCATCGGAAGTTGGTTGGGAAAAGAATGATAAGCCCCATCCCATGCGGTCCGAAGTATGTGGGGGCGTACACCGGAGAGTGCATCTTCAAGTGTACATGTCCTCCGATCGCTTAGCATTGGCATGTTGGAGCGCGGAAATGCCATGGCTAGCCAGAATCCCTTGGCCCTTGGGACTGGCTTATGCGTCTGGCCTCGTTCTGTTTTCCTTGGTACGGAGCACAATGCAGAGAATCGGATTGCCTAGCGTCAGATCGCCTGCTGTATCCCTTCCGATGCAAGATACCCCCTGAAGATCTTAGTCTCTCGGTCTACTGTACTGGGCTCTGAGTACGTCGGTCCTACTGCGGGCGGTCGAAGTCTTAGAGATGAGACATGGAGCGCGACTGGGAGGCAAGGCGAGCGCTGCACACCCTGCGGGCAAAGGCCAGATCAACTCATGATTGCATCTGCCATCATCCATCGAACCATTGTCGCACCACCGCTGAACCACGAGTACACGAGTACACGTTGAATGAAGGGCTTCTGGCAGCGGTGAAGACGTCGAGCCGCGGGCGCAAGAATGACTATTTCGCTAGTTGTCGCTAGTCAGACTGCGCTGTCATTTGATGACGATATCTGCAGAGGAGCTGGGCAGCTTTGCAGTAAGTACATACTTGGGCCAGTCCTATTAGGCTCTTGGCAGCTTTTTTTGGTTCTCTTTCATTAACAGAATGAAATGTCCAGCTTATTCAGGGAGTTTGATAACAATGCGGCCCGGGATATCATCCCATTCCAGGCTTAGAGGCGATTATGCACTGTCGGGTGTGTGTGGCTTGGGTTCTTGCGTGGCGGACTAACGAGGTTCTTGACAAGTTCCCTGCCTGCATCCCATGCAGGCAATTGCGCAGTGCGTCTGCCGTCCTGGCGGATGGTTGCAACAACCAGGTCGGATTTGAGGTATGATGATGGCATTGCGGCTGGCAAGATTTGCCACGGTGACTGGGTCTTGACTCGCACCAGATGGTGAGCTGAGACAGAGTTGGGTATTCTGACGACGCTGCCCTACCAACTTACATCTGTGCTGTACAGTAAGCAGCGAGGCGAATTTGCGGAGAAGGAGACCCAAAGCGGCATGAGCTTCATGCCATAAACGGATTAAAGGCGACGGAATCTCCCAGACTGCCGCCCTTGCCCAGGCTCCCTAAAGCCGAGCTGAGGTTGAATTTAAGGATGTCGACGGAGAATTTGACCGCATGTGCGCGCGCACTATCAAATAACGTGTTGTACGGCGTTGAGCTATCAGCAAAGGGGCGGCAGTAAGGAGGGTGAGTAAGACAGTACCAATCTCGGCTGGGCGCTCTGGGGAGGATGATTTTGGCGCAGGAGACGGCGGTCATGTGGCTCCCTGCTGTGTTTCTCATTCGCTGCGTGTGCGTATGTATGCCTTGTGTTTCTCTTCTACCCCTTGGCCTGCCGTGATGACTTCTTCTAGGAAGCATTGGCTCCTACCCAAGCAATAGTTCAGCTGGCTGGGCACTAACCGTACGCAAGCATGAGGCCCTATAGGCCGATCCATGCGGACAAAGGATGTGGACGAGAATGCCTCGGGTCCGAGCCTGGGGGTGGAGCTCGCTGATAGGTCCCAAGGTCCCTCGCCGCGGTTCCCTGGCTTCAGCCCCTCCAAGCATGCTCCAGCTAGATGAGAGGGGCGAATCTGCGTTGATGAGGGTTAGGCCAATTCTGCCACCCAATCGAGTTAAAGCAGCCCTGCTGTAGGGCTTTGCAGGATGGAGACTCGAGCTCGTGCCTACGACAGATACATCACACGTACATGAGCTAGCAGGCAACATCGCTGCCCTTGCTAACTCAAGTCGGTACAAGCAAGTACTTTGTACTCTCCTTGCCCTTTTCCTCCCCAAGCTGTACTTGTACTAGTACTGTACTCCTCTGCTCTCGGTGGGCCTCGGGGCGTGTGAGGGAGCCAATATGACAGACCCGGCTGATTGGCTGGCGGCCATGGCAGAGGCTGCCCCATTCCCTGGGCTTGGACGGCAGAGGAGACCCTTTCCCAACCACTAACAGCAGTTTCCTTCGCTTTTCCGATTCTGTCTCTCGGCTTCCGCTTTTCTCACCCAAAGGGGGGTGCATGAGTGCGCGCGGCTGTAAGTGCGCGGCTGCTGTAGGGCCAGCAGCCACAGGGCTGAAGGAGAGCAACACTACTAGTAATAGCATTGGAAGCTCCAGCGGAATAGTGACCGCCTTGGCACATTCGCAGATACTTGCCCGTTTACCTATATTGGTTTGGTTTCCGCGCACAGAGCGCCTCGCATAGCTCGCTTTCCCTTTCCAGCTGGCTATCTGGCTCTCATTTCCAGTTGGGAGGCTGAGAGGATGGGCTGTCTCTTTGAGAGACAAGAGGTCTTGAGGAAGGGGCAGGGGTTAAGCAGGAACCTCAGCGGTGGGATTCTCTGGCCAGCGCCATGGCCAGGACTACAAAGTTGCTTCGCTGAATTGCTTCGGTGAATTGCTGTGGCATACTGTAAAACTGCTGCCTGTTTTGGAAGCGTCTAGAGCGGCATGCCCCTTGCTCAGACTTGATCAGCACAGCCCGATTTGCTAGCCCGATGCCGTATACAGTTTGCAGTGCATACTGTATGAGAGCGAGCTGTCTACCTGGGAGATGGTCAACGCTCAGATAGTAACGCTGTTTGACTTGTTATCTCTCAATATCAGGCCGGGCTGCAACCCTTGATTGCTATTTCCGTGGAGCGGGGGGAAAGACTCAAAAAAAGCGCCGATTTTCATCATTGCTATTTCCCGACGCAAGGGGCTCAGAGGCTGCCGCATCTGGCATGTGTAAGAAGATACTACCGAGCAGTATACCTAGCAGGGCCAGCGAGGGGTAGAACAGGACCAACTCACGAAATCCTGCCACGTTATACGACAGCATCTAATATATTGCCCACGAGCGACATTGTTTATTTCCGTCGGATTCGCTGGCGGAGGTTTCCGCAGGAAGGATTTACATCCGTGCGAAGGTGTGGCCGGAAATATTTGGGCTCCTTTTTTTCTTGCCCTACGGTAATGAAGATGACATCTTGAGAGTCACTCTGGCTCATGCGGGCCCTGGATCCAATGGTGGTGGCATCAAAGCCCCTCATTCTGTGCTGTCCTGCGTGGACATTTTTCGGTATCTCCCTTGAGCCCATTTGAGTTGGATTTGCCAGGTTGTATCTATGGTATGGGCGTGCGAGTATGATGTCGCTACCATGGCGGTATGTATATCGAGGTTTGCCATTTGGCATGATAGGCAAGCTTGGTGCGGATCTGTGTCCCTCAAACTCGCTTAACTATAACGGATATACGGGTCAGGTATAACGCACTACAGTCCAGATTTGGTGCTCGTATAGATTGCCTCAGATTGGTAGTGGAAGTAATCCACCACTACTGTCTGGTTTTGGCAATCTAGATATACGTCTTCTTCGGATACACGCCGTCCGACGACAGACGATTATGAGTCGGCATGAAAAAGAGACGAGGGGAATGGACGGCCCAACAAAAGAACCTCATACGATGCTACCTACTCGCGTCATTGATCGACCAACAGAAGCGACATGAATGCCGTGGCTGTTTGTTCGCCGTGCTAATCTAGAACAGATGCAGGGTAGCCTCCAACGTGTTGGCTGATGCTCCGTATGTAGGGCTGCTTGTTGGACCAGACCTACTTGTATATCGTGCCATGGCGTTGCGCTACCACGCACTGCTCCGCACGCTACAGCAGCTAAACGGAGAAGAAACGACGTGCTAACGGAGGCTTTCGATCCAACAGGCGACATGCCATGCGGGATTACTCCGCACGCGAGGCGGGAGTGATGAACTAAGTGCGTTGGCGTGCAAATGCGCAGAGGGCAGCTTGCACTTCCATCGACCTATCTCGTGCCCTACCAGGCTTGGACTGCTGTCACATCTCACTTCAGCGCTCCTCGTGAGTAGATCGCTTGACCTGGGCAGTGGACGAGATGCCGGCATGCTTATACGGAGGATGGGGCACCGCCGTGGTCCCGTTCCGGAGATGGGAAAAGGGTTCCAGTCCCAAGGGGGGGCCAGCGATGAGGACGGCCCCTCAATCCTTCCATCCTTTGCGAAAATGGAGCATCTTCCCGCGTTGAATGTAACGCCGGGACAGCGTCGGCCCATGCTTCTGGGCATGCTTTCTGGATTTGCTGTCCCGGCTCCTTCAAAAATTGCTGCATCGAGGCATTAGTATACATGCCTTTCGACTCGTCGGAGGGTTAGGGCCCCTCCTAATTAACGGCGACCCAAACTGTCGGGTTCGGGTGCGGGTATGGGTCAGGCAGTAGATTCTGTAAGTACTCGTGACTGGCTGTATATGCTGCTCATATGAATAAGCCTGTATATCTAAGTGGTGACGGCTGGAGAGGGCGATGTAGGGATGCTTCCTAATTGGAAACGAGTCCCCCCCCTCCCCGGCAAGATTTGGGAGTGCCACCTCACCACGCCTCTGGAAGGAAGGGGGGTTACGGAATTATACAAGTTGATTCCCCAAAGGAGAAAAAAAGACTCAAGCATAAAAAGAAGGATGAAGTCGGGGCAGGACGGACGGGTTCGGACATGCACGCCCTGGTCTTCTTTTTCTCGACCTTTTCGGTTTATCCTGCGAGACCCAACGGGTACGACTCAATCATTTCCACTAATGGCCCTTTTTGTCCTTTTTTTCCCTTCTTTCCTTTATGAGTCGGGATCGAGCTAGAGGGGTGCATTTGAAGATATGTATGTTCGCACGACTACAGGGTTACTAAGAGCTTGTTTGGCGATGGTGGCTGCAGCGGCGGCATTACTAATGGGATGTGAATGGAAGCATCTGAGTGCGTTGATGACACGAGTTTTTATTCATTTTATTGATTGCATTTTTCTTTTTTAACCTGGTAGGATGGGGTTGTCAAAGGGCATTGCGTTATTGGGCAGAGACAAAACGGGTACAAGCGAGCAATGAGCAATTTTTACTGACTAGAGGATGGGAGGACTTGGGATAGTCTGCAAAAAGGTAAGGCTGCCATAGCTCCATTGATCCCGATCGCTTAATCATTCTTCTATGTACCATGGGAGATTTTTTTGAGTGGTAGATGTTGTAGGTATTTTGGTGATGTCCTAAATGATGATCCGATACAGCGGCGAGTATCCACACTTTGGGGCTGGATAAGTAAGCATCCGTCTGTTTGTCTGACGATAGTTACCTGTTACAGAGCTATTGTGCGCCGACGGTCTGAAATCTAAACGGTGGCAGACGTAGGTAAGCCGCGGTAGGCTGAGATGGAAAACTGAGTTGGAGCCGTTGTTCCTAGCTGCGCTTCTCTGGCTTCGCTTGCATCTCCACCAATAACCTAAAAAAAGATGGACGCCGCTGCTATGGTTCTAATGGTGGACGAGGTCCCACAGGGCTTGGAGTTGCGAAATGACATGTTGGGCTGAAAGTCAAGCCTCGCTCCGTTGAGGGCTCGGTAAGCGGGAATGGCCTACTTGCTATTAGGCGTACTTGTGTCTACTATATAGGCTCGTGCAAATAGCTGCTTGTGGCAATGCCAAGACGGCAGAGAGAAGCGAAAAGGGATAATTGATTATCTACACTGGTCCGTGATTGTCTTGGCGTTACTCATTGGTTTCTGCGGTTCTGCGCCCTATACGTCTTGGCTATCCACCGAAAAGCAAAGCCGATAGGTGAACAGATAGGGAGAATTAAGATGGATAAAGGCAAGAAGATAGAGCGAGACCGGCGCGGCTTCGGGGCTTGTCTCGGACCCGAAACGGGAAACTTGATTCTGCTCTTGTGCTTCCTAATAGCTGATAAAGGCGTGCTGCTACTTACTGCTAGTTAATACTGGGCAAGTAAATGCTAGCAGCTCATCCCCCGCACCGCCGTTTTTCTTTTACCCCCCCTCTTCTTACGGATATCCACGTTGTATGAGCATGGCCGGGCTGGGGCTGTAGGGCAATTGCCCACTTTGTTTTATTTTACACGTGCTTAGCCGGACGATTCCAACCCAAAACTATGGGGAGTGAGGGTGCCCTTTCTTTTCATTTTTTAATACGATGTCATGGAGAGTGCGCGTAATCTACTTGTAATCTAACAACCCCCCCCCGTTGATACGGCAAACTTCTTGGTGGCGTTTGCTCGGCAGGTGGATTTTCGTTGGGGCTGAAGCCGAGCTGAACGGCCTAGCGCAAGAACAAGAGCTTACGTGCTGAAAAGCTAACAAGCACGTCTTTGAGGAATACGGGAGGGAGTGTAATAAGGGGGCTTTTTTTATTTTTTATTCAGGATCATCGCTTCCCGTTGGTTCAGCTCGAAGCTATCGGGAGCTGAAGGAAATGAAAAGAACCAAAAAATAAAGTGGATGCTGTCTAGTATGCGGAGATGCGGTTTTTATGTTTCTTGGGCCCTGCGTGTTGATGTTGGTGTGGGATAGTTTGTGAGATCGTCCAACCGGCAAGGCCAAGTGACGTTGGTAGGGTAGCATTCATCGCCAGGGCTGCGTTGCTTTCCTTTTGATTAATAGATCTGCCTTGTTTGTCATTTTTTTTTTATCTTTCCACTGCCTTCTCAAATCTTACCCCAGCAGGGTTCGGATATTAAGCCCCAATTGATGGGAAAAGGGTTACCAAAAAAAGATGGGCGAATCCTACCATGGACCTAGTCCGGGCCAGCGGTAAGGAAGTAGACAAGAACAAATATAGTTGATATACGGGAACCATGCACTAGGAGTAGTGTATACGTGTATGTCGTGGAAATTAATGAGCCCTTTCGCTTCAGTTCACTCCCCCTCCGCGGTTCCGTTGTCACTTATAAGATGTGACAAAAAAAGAAAAGCTTGGCCCTGCGGCCAGTGGCAAAGACAAGGGCATGTAAGTTATATTGCGTACCGCCAAGGTTAATTAATATCCCGGAGCTCTGGTCCGAAACTGAACAGCCCTCCGAGCCACACTTGTTACGCGTTTGTAAGTTGGCAGATAGTCTCGTCGTATACGTTTAGGAAAATTACAGAATGGAAGGGATTTTCATCGTTGAGAGCTATCATATGAGTAGTAAGGAGTACCTAGGTACTCAAAGCAAAGGAAGACTACGCAAAGCTAGCTCCATGTAGGAGTCATGCAAGCCCTTGTAGGGCTGCGTTTCTTACTCGCGAGGCTGGATTGGGGGGGGTCAGCCTTACAAGTATCGTTCATATCGCAGGTCATCGAGGGTCTTTTCCCCCAACCTTAAGCCAATAATGGAGGGGGAGTGACTACGGGATCGGCAAGCTGAGCTTTTTGCTACTGTTTCGTGTACCCTGCGGCTGAAAAACAGCAGGACGCCCGGATATTCGGGCTGTCGGTAGGTGGGGGGTGTATGATGGTCTCTCGGCCTGTATAGTAATGAAACTTGTAAGTTAGTATAGGCGAGTAAAGGTACACGCCGGTACCGTCTGGTGCGAACGCCCCTGGGCTTGTTGATTGTTTCGCACAGGCCGTTGGAGCCTAGCACCAAGCCTCCCCCAGCGTTTGGCTTGATGCTTATGTATAGTAATTTGTGATCTCGTTGCATGGCTTTTTCCAACATCCAGGGAGCGCGCGCTACTTACTACACACAAGGTTTCACAAAGGAAAAAAAAGGGACAAGTTTAAAAAAAAAAAAAAGACTGGGGCCAAGGGACTGTGTGATGACGGTTCAGACCATCGGTATTGTTAGAAATGAGAGAGAGAGGAAAAAGAAATGGGGCCCCTGGTAAGAAGTAGCGCCATCGTAGATCGGGATGGCTGAATCTCTAGCTGCTGATTCGTGTGTTTTACGAATGGGACACATTGATTCGCTAGACGAGTTTCTTGGCTTTGAACTTGCTTCTTTCATCTCACGCTTCATCCCGTGGCTTCGCTCTTTCGCGTTTTCTGTCGCGGCTTGGGTGGGCTAAGCTCGGAGGCTTACCCGAAAATGTAGATGCAAGGGATGGGAAAAGCACGCGATTTACACATGGAACTCTTTGTTTTTGCGTATGTTGCCGTGATGATCATTTCGGGGGCAGCATGGTTTGTGCTGAGATAGTAGCATATTTGGTATGGTCCCATGGGATGAGGACGGAAATGCTGCTGGCGCTTTCGGGATCGATATGGGCTGGGAGTAGTGGTATGAGGTATGAGGCATTAGGAATACCCCCCTCCTGGGTGGGCATCAGCATCATCATCGTCATTAATGCCGTCTTTTTTGCTGTCAGCAATTGCTACTGTAGCAGCTGATCTCGACAAGGCTGATCTGGAGACCAAGAGGCAGCTAGGAGAGGAAAGTGGGATATCCCTCCGGTTTGGCATCTTGTGGTGTTCTGGATATCGTATGCCGCTTACCACATCATAGCACTTTGGTTGCCATGTCATGTCGTTTCTGGTTAGACGCCGTGAGCGAATGCCGGGAATAGTACTGTACGGAGTTTGGATATTCCAAGCACATGTGAGATGGGCTGGGCTGGTCTGGTTCCCCAGGAATTGAGACATGGCCAAGCATCGGAGAAAATCGCCCATGTGAGAGCCCCGTGTGTTCCCTGCACAAGGCGGTAAATTCAGGTGTAATATAAACGATTGGACAGACACGCCACGACTAGGGAAGTAGCAGTAGTAATCATTGCTGGCACTGCCACCTCCCAGGGAGGGGCCAGAATTATAGGCTCGGCCGGTAACCGAGCGACTCCTTTGGTACTTGTAAGTGAAGCCCGGCGCTAAGAGGTCTGAAGCCTGGGATGGGATCTGGCGTGGTGGTTGGACGAGGCACTTGTTGTCTAGGAACCTCTAGTATCCGCCTCGTGGGCTGCCCTGGGCTGTCTATACTCGACTGCTTGGCCAAGCATACAGAGACCGCAAGCCTAGCCGTATTAGCAGTGTTCCCAACAGCCTGTCCATGTTTTGTTTCCTGGGTACCTGTTGCGTAAAGCAATGCCGTTCAGAGCCGTAATTTGCGAGGAGGGCACAGACAGCCTCGCTATGTCACCGGTCATCATCCATCGTCACTGGCATGACCCAAGGCTTTGTCTGTCACTCGAGGCTGGAATTGCAAACTCGGCAGTTGTCTTTTGCTTCTCGTCTCACTCAACCGCTGAGCCTCATTCTCTCCTGTGGCCTCAAGATTCGTCCCTGACTCATTCCAAAGACAGTCACACATGGACAACTCTGTAGCACTTCTGAAGAACGAGACAGCATCAAGGCAAGAAGCCACCAAGCGGGGCAGCGCCTCATCTCCACTCTCAGGGCCAAGAGCAAAAGCCATGTGCCGTCGCCTTCCCGCCCGCTAGGACTTTGGGGGAGAAATCCCGGTACGCAGGGTCAAGGTACCCCATGGCAGCGAAGACGCCTTACGGGATACTTGCAATGTGCGTCGAGCTCGTGTCATCGCGGAGTCACGGCAGCACACCAACGTTGCTGGAGACGATTTCTGTTACCCAGGGAAAAGAGCCCACAGCAAGCAAACGAGGCTTTGTGCCCATCTGCAGATCCCTCGTGGCCGGTGAGCCGTACGAATAGCGGGACGAGGAGAGAAGCACGGCCTTGCTGCCTGTGGCCGGATACACAGCATGCACTGCAGTGTCTTGGGCTTTTGTTTGTGCGACTTGGACAAGTGTAAGAAGAGCCATGGTGCTTCGTTTCTGCGGTTTGATATAATCACGCCATACAGCTAAAAGGCCCCTCTGATATAAGTTGAGCTGCTGTTTGGCAGTCCTACAAGCAGTAGGCAGTTCTTTGCACTACCTACGAGCACATCCCCAGCAGTAAGCCCTTCACAGCTCGGCCACCAAACGGCACGTCTGTAAAAGCCGAGCCCTGGGCCGGCGATAGGGTCGGTCGTTTCGGTTCGGCCGCCCAGCTCAGCCTGCAGTAAACATTCGCTGGCCGCCGTGCGCCCGTCCGTCTGTGTCTCGTATGGGCACAGGACCGCGAGCTGCTTTGATTATTACTACTAGTGGTAATGCGTGTGCAGTATACGCTGGCGGCATAAGTAATAAGCACGAGGTTTTGAAAAAGAAAAAAAGGGCCCCATCTTGATGATGACAAGCCAGCAAAGAAGATGTCTGTGCTGTTCTCTAAAATGGGTCCCCAGTGGCTCGAGTCATGGAGCAGTTATTAGTTGGCCGTCATAATCGGCCCCCCTTTTTGGGCAGGGAGAGAGGGATCTCGACATGCCTGTATAGCATCTACTTGTACAAGTGCGTGCCTCCAACTAACGAGGGGGGGCACCGAGTTCCTTTTTAGCGAGAAACGCGCCGACTTGCGGCACGGCCTCGCCAACTTGCAGACTAGGTTCTTGGGGGCATTTGCCTTGTTGCGCAAAGATCTCAGCGTGATCCCCAAAAGGGGGGCGTGTGCATGCTGTCCCAGAGAAAGTATCGCTTCCTGCATGCCAAGCAAAAAAAAAAACATCTTCTACTATACCGACTCCGTTCAAGGAATCCTGGGCTGCTTCTCCAATTGCTGGGCTTAGCTGATATGGGGTCCCGCAAAACCTCCACCATTCTTTCTACACGCCCCCCCTCATCGAACGTTTCCAGAAGGCTTCCAGAACTCTTCCCGTTTAGGGGAAGCCGAGAGAGAGACAAGGTCCTCCAGAGATTCTTGGGACGCTGAGGGGTAAATGCAGTAGCCGTGACAGGGCTTGGCATCCTTACGACTCACCAGAGTGCAGCTAAGATGGTATCGTCAATGCGTCTCCGTCATGTACAGTAGTCTACAGTACGCAACAAGTAGCCATGTACAGAGTAAACACCAAAAAGAGAGCCGTCTTTCAACGACCCCCCCTTCATATGCGCAAAAAGATGCCATGCCATGTCTCGGTGCTGGCTCGCTGGTTACGGTGGTCCTGTCAAAAAAGCCTCTCCATTTTTCCAGTGGATTGCGAATGTCTCTGCCATGACTCTCTCTCAGCGCCTCGGACCGCGATATCCGTCATGAGAAAGGGGGGGCCAAGAAACATTATATCGACTCCCCGGGAATACCTCGTCATCCTCCCGATTTTTTTGATTTTTTTTTCACTTTTCATTTCTTTTTCGGTAAAGATCAAAATCCCATCTCCCTTGGGCCGCCATCCAGTCGGCAAGAATACCACAAAGAGGAAGAGCAGATGAAGGATGAGGAGGCTGTGAGACACGTGGATTTGCTCATGTGTGTTGGTCGTGACCCGCATGACTCCCACCGGCAGATTAGAATCTTGTAACCCAAAGCGAATGAGCGAATAGCATGTTGGAGCGGAATAGGAAAAAGGTGCCTGCAGGATGCTAATTCTTTGGCAGTTTCTTTGGCAGGAATAGCACGTCCTTGTGCTTGTGGATGAGCTTGTATACAAACAGTGACCGCCAAGCACATGCAGCCTGCAGAGAGGCTCTTTGCCATGTGTATACTCTGGAATGCCGTGTATCGCATCACATACGCCCATCGTTGCCACAAGGCTTTCTCACCCAAGGTCACTTACACGTACTCGATGTCCCGGAGAAAAGCCTCCATCATCAGGAGATCCGTGCACGGAAAGATGCACTTCCTCGTAAGATTATGATGAGTGCCGATGAGTTGATGGTGATGCGCCGGAAGATATCACGCCCGCGCTGGATGCGCCGAAAGGAAAAGGACGCGGCCGTCTGATGACCTGTTAATCGCAATGCCTACACCGTAATTCATCAAACGCCCGTGGAGCTCATTCATTCCCTTTTCTCGCTAGGCAGCAGCAATTTGGGTTCCCAGGGCGTGTTGCGTTGGATGTTTGAGCCCGGATGACAAAAAAGCATCACCCTCCTGATGTTTCTCCAACGGCTAAGAAACGTGTTTTTCCCCCTTCTAGTCTCCATCCAAGGAAATTACAAACCTCAACTATGCAGCCATCGTCTCGGGACTTGACGTAAAACTAGCCGGAGGCCATGCCGGGGTTCCCGGAGCCCTGAAGACCGGGAGCCAAAAAGTTCGGTGCCGTTCGAGATCCGGCGTGTGACGGCACGGCCTCATCGGGACCCCGAAGCCAAAGACACACGAGAATGACATGCCACGCGGCAATCTATATTCGAAAAGGAAAAAGGTTTTTACTACTTGTGGGAGGGAAACAAACGAGAAGAGGGCTAGAAACTGCCCACGCCTGTATTTTTTTTTGTTGTGCGGGCTCTGTTTGCTGGGCTAAAGTAAGCACTACAGCAACCCCATCGAATGACCTCAAGCCGTTTTTTTAAGGGTCTACATGGCCTTTTCGGTTTTAATCTTCAGCGAAAGAACGAGAGAGCGAGCTGCAGGGCTGGACCAACGCCCGTCAGCTTGGGGCTAGTTATGCCCTTTTCGAAAGAGTTGCAGGGCAAAGTTGCATGCATGCTAAGCCTGTTTAGAAGCAAAGATGAAGATTTTTTTTTTTCAACGTCTTTTCATTTTGTCGGCACGGCATTTGAGTAGATCTGAGAGCTTTTCGTAAAACGGTACCGGCTATTCGCTACGTACTTTCCCAGAAAGGCAGGCTCCGAGAAAGAGATGGCTGTTGACAATGAGATGTGAGATGACCAGCCGCAAAGGGGACGAGTTGGTGTTGGCCACTCGTATTGCGTATATAAGGCGCTGAATACGCAGTCGACGAGTAATAATGCCCGTTTGAACGGTGCGGAAGTCGCATAATCCCTGTTTCAAGGCTGTATCTGAGTGGCAAGGCAACAAAGAGACAATGCTGTCTTCAGCCTCAAAGCACACATACAACTGGCACGTACAGTATCCGCAAAGCCGTCTGTTGCTTTTTGAGTTCTTTGCCATGCCGTTATGCCTTTTTCTATACGGCCCTTTTGCGGACCAATAAGGCGTGCGGCCGTCAAGTCTTGCTTCCTACTTGCACGTTGTTGCTATTCTGGCACGCCTCCTGAATACACGGTCCGCCGTTTAGAGCGCTTTTGCCTTGTCTTGAATGGAATGCGGGATGCAACAGCCAGATTGCCATTCGATGACGCAGTGACATTGGAAGCTTTTCTTGGCCTCTTCGGCATGGCCTAACTCTGCTCTTTGTCTTTCAGTCTTTGCTGCTAGTAGCCTTATGCGTACACCGTCATCCACGTGGTGGTCTGGGCTTTGTAAACTTTCTTGACACGCAAGAGCTGCCGCCACCTTCATCCCGCGTCCCTTTTTGGCCACTTTTTGGGTCCTTTAGGCTTTGCAAAGCCTTGCTAATTAGCACCACTACTTCTTACTAGTGATGCCATTGCTGTATTCCGCTATTGTGTGTCCTACAGAGTAGGGAGTGGGTACTGCATCTTGTAAAGGGTGCTGGTGCTGGTGCTTTAGCTCATTGCGTTTGCCGTTTTGGGCAAGTATACGCTGAAATATTAGGTCAGTAGATGTCCAGCATTAATAATTGGAAAACAAATTCAACACGCCCTCAGCTTCGGCAACTACCGTAACTACTGCCTTCTAAGGGGAGGCGAGATGACGGCCAATGGAGCGCCCGTAAGAGGTTCCGCTCCTATATTGCCTCGACACACAAGGCTACCGTTGCATCCCAGGCTTTTGCTATACTCAGCTTATGGTGCTGCTGCTGCTCCCATAACGGTCACCCAACAATCGAAGAGCACGTTTTATGTATTCCCGAGACAAAGGCACTGCCGTACTATACCCGCGGAGCTCTGCCGTAATGCCGGGCATTGGGTGACTCAGCTTTGCAGCGTTTGCTTATTACGGCTGCTTAGTACAGCTCCTTTCTCTGCTGACGAGATTTTGCTGTTTTCGGTGTGCATACACTAGTTACACTAATACAAGTAGACTCGTTTAATATGCAGGACAAGAATCCTTCCAGCCAGCAGCTGCTAAACTCCGTGGCCGGAGATAAAAGTCTTCTGCTCTGTTGGGCATACGAGTGTGCTGACTCCATGTAAGTCGGATTATCTGGGTGCCCGGGCCAGCGTCAGGTCAGCCTGATGCTATGATGAATTTACTAGGTATTATACTTCTCATCTCGCTCCATCGAGATACGGATTGAGTAAGTGCTCTGCAATTACAAAGCAACCCTACGCAGACAATGGGGAGCTGGACAGAGGCCCAAAAGCGGAAAGTATGGCGGCATGAGAGGAGCTTGCTGACAAGTGGCAACAAGAGAGCACCCTCTCTTCTCACTCCGCAACGCCTCTGACTTGTATAAGCCATACGCTCAGTACGCTCAATATAACGTATGTACAGTAAGCTGGTCGTCGTGGGTCGACAAGTCTTCTAGAAGCCTGATGACATACGAGCATTGGACAAAGGCCAGCTTATGGAGGCCATGCCTAAAATTGCCATAAACAGCAAATGGCCATCCGAAGCGTCCGCAACTGGTCGAGTCGTAAAACAAGCAACGAAGCATCACGCCATCTCATCATATAACCCGCCGTTTATTCTCTTTTTCCGTGTCTTTTGTAAAAAAGACTTTTTGTATCGTGATCCCGTCTAGTTTCCCGATTCAGCGAAGCCGTTGGCTTGGCTCAACTACAAGAGCTTCTTTTAGGCCGAGTTTCAAGTTTCTCTTTTGAGATACAGTGTCAATAAAGCTGCTCGGGGTCACTTTCCTGTCTGGGAGCCGCCAAGCCGATTTCTTCCGCCCTTGCTCTGCATCTAAAATAAGAAGAGATATGATTAAACCAGGGTACTGATTAATTGATCAATTTAAAAACAACAGGAAGAAGCCCCGAAGAGAGCTGATAGGGCTGAGGAATCGGCGAACCATTTCTGTGACACGGCAAGGCTATGCTCGTAATCAACCCCTGGCGCTGTAACAGCAAAATAGCCATGCCTTGGATAATTGACTCCTCTCTTGTTTCATTTTTAGTGTGCCATCCCTTCGCCACTCAAACTAAAACAAGCCACTCACTGCTTGCTTTTCTGCCCCAGCCCTAGTCCAATAGTCAGCCATGCACCATGACGGATTTCTGCTGGGCTGATTCGGCCGAGTGAAGAGGCCAGCCCGGAGCGATGGACCGATCTGGTCGAAGCCCCCCGAGATGGCGTTTTTCCCACAGTCTCCATACGCCGCGGTCTCTGAGCGGTACATACGTAATTTGGATTCTTCGTGGCCCGCGTTTTTTGAGACTAGGTACTCCAACTCGGTAGCAGGGCGTGTTGCGTGTCAGTTTTTGGAAGGGGGGGGGGGGGGGGGGGGGGGTGGCCTTTTGCATGGTGTTTCGTAGCTGGCACAACCTCTGCTCTCTTCCGTGTAATGGGTTTCTTCAAGAAAGAATGGGAATGTGGCTAGCGGAAGCCGTTTGGCCTGCGCTATTACTGAGTGATTGGTAAGAGAGTCTTCGGGACGGACAAGAGCGAAAGAGGGGGGGTGTTTTGGAGTGACATTTCGTGCTTTGTGTAAGTGCCTCTCTCGACGGGATGGATCGATAGGCGTCTGACAAGCTGCTCTTCGATAAATGAAGGCGTACAGTAAAAAAGGACATTGATTTCTTTGCAAAAAAGGTACAAGGTATGGGATTAGACAGGGCGGGAGAAGAGAACGGGAGGGCGTGTCCAGCACAATATTGGTGGTGTGACGTGTAATCATCCGCTATGTGGGAGAGAGTGGGAGACAGAGTGGGAGGAAAAAAGAAGCCACAGCAGGGTTAATGCTCTGTTCACCCTGCTCACGTCCCCGAATCTATACTCGTTGTAATGCTAGTTTGCACAATTTCGGTGACCTGAATGAGGAGAAAAAAAATGACATCGGGCTTTGCTTCCTGGCCTTGTTGGAGCAAATGTCTCGGTGTTTGTCGTATCGCGCAATCTGTTTCCCGCTGAATCCTCCCATCACGTACCCACCGTGAAGTAGGCATCATCTTTCCTAATCTAGTTTGAGAGGACCTTTGCAGTGATGTCAAGGGCCTCTGGCGGAAGGATCGAGCTTGGGCATACAGATGACGAATGGGGATGCGTTCGAGGATAAGATAATGTAACCCCCATACGTAGAGAGCAGCCCGTGTTGCATGCTTTGCATGAAGACCTGGTCCTAGTCTGTGCAGATGCAGGCATATCTGCATGGAACTGGTGGGCTAATTACCCTCTTTTTGTCTTGTCTTCAATGCAGTTATTGCCGAGCAAATCATCTCCAAGTGTCGGCGTTTTCCCCCCTTGGCTTTCTCCAATTTGCCTAAAGCCCGGTCACAGTTGCCAAATCACCAAAGATTGAGTAATGAGTACTTTTCACGGCGAGCCCCATGTGGCCTGTTGGTGTTTCTCACCGATTGCCTGCCGGCCGGTGTCCAAACGCCTACCCATTCCCCGTGGGGTGATTCTCATTGGATGGGCAAGGTAAATGTGCGTATCAGTAATCGAGACGTTGGCTACCGAGGTCTGAGCGCTTGAAAAAAGGAATCTGTGCCTGTCCAATAAGACAGAGAGGCCTACAGGCGTAGGATTTGCAGATGCTTTGTAATACGCCGTTGGTTGACTGCGTATTTCGCAAATGGCACATAATGTCTTTACGAAACGATGCCTTCATTTGGAGGAAATTCTCTTTGTGTCACGTACAAGGGACTATTTGTAGGTAATAACAACTATATACACTGATAGTCTACAGTATCTCATTGTTTCTGTGATGAGTATTAAGAAGACGCCTGAATCTCGACTTTGGCCCCCTATATTTGAACAAGTTTGAACGAGCCATCTTCACAGCATGCTGGCAATGGCCTTAATGCTTTAATATCTAGCTTACTTCCTTATAGTCAAGATCTGGCTTCATATTACCATTCTCAAAGCCCTATACACGTCGACTTTCATAAAACTGCTAATTTTGTTTATGAATTTCACTCTTCTGACGTACATGCTTCAAGTCATATTTACTCGCCGAAATTTCACTGCTCTGTGACTACCATCCATGTGATTGCTACTATGCTATGCTCCCAAATTGAGTGAAAACCGTACTTTGGCTTTATAGTGTGTCCTAGCAAAGAAGAACTGCCATTTTGGTGCAGTTATATATGAGCCAGAAAGCAATCTGATGTCTCTAATCTGATCAATTAACCCAGATCCATGTCAATAAACCTTGAGAGCATGCAGAACCCTTTAGTTTATATTAATAGACGTGGAATTATAAAACAATGTTGCAAATTATGGTGCATTAAGGGGCCGTGCTGGGTTATCTAAAGGTCTGAAGTTGCTTCTCCTCTGACAGACCTATTCTAGAGCATCTTTAATAAAGGAGAATATGAAAGAGAACGGTTAAGAACTCTCCATAGTATATATAAGCCATGAAAGGTGCAAAATACAATAATTGTAAGAGATATATGAGATCATAATCTCTCTATACAGCTAATTAGCTCGATGCTGCTCTTCATAACAGTAGAAAGCGGCCTGTTTAACCAACAAACAAATGTAACGGTTTAAAATAGAGATAAAAAGCATCATTATTCTCATACGTCTGTAAAATAGCCCTCCTCAATCTTCTTCTTCATTGCTTTGATGCAAGTTACGGGCGTGAAGTTGGATGTGCTGAGTGAAGAGCTTGATCCTAGTTATAAAATAGTCCACTGGCCTGAGTTTTTTTTTTTTTTACAAGGTACAGCAAAATAGCTGATTTATATGAGAGATACGATTTTATTATAAAAAAGATTTTAGTATAACTGTCAAGTGGCGATGTATCTAGACTCCAGCATGTTCAGTGGCACTTTGACATGATGTGCGACGGCTTACCATAAACAAGCTCATAGTATTTAGAAGCCAGGGCGTTATAGCAGCTGAGAAACAATTGTTAGCTATAACAATGCCTATTTTATGAAATCTCACATCAGTCTAGTTGATTCATGTCCAATCATAGGGCATGGCTCATGAGGTGTGTCGCCCACTGAGCACTCAATCGCGCACTTTACTGACATAGTTAACGCACCATCATACGTGAAAGAGTTAGATAGAGAAGCGTCATCTTGAGTTAAAAACTCTGGGTATGCAAGAGAAATGAAGAACTTTGTCTCGTCGCTGGGATCAGTTGTGTTGAGCTTCTCAGCGCACGAGACGCAGCGTGACTGTGCTTCTCTTGCATAGGCATATAACAAGTATATCTGGAAAGCAATAATTGAGAAAGAGTCAAAATATTCCTCTGCTTTTATTTTAATTACTAGAAAAGAACTATACGAGCGTTGCTTTTAGTGTTGTTGCTCAAAGAGAATCCGAAAATGGTAAACAATGTGCTGAATATATAAGAAATAACGTGGGATATACGAGTGACGGTACGGAGAAACTCTCCAGATGGGTAATGGATAAGAATTGTGGCAGACACAGCAGTACTGTTAGGAAGGCTGTTGTCGACCGGAAGCTGAGTGTCTCTGGGGTATATTTTTGACAGCCTTCCGCCAAGAACAGAGACTGACTTGTGACTGTACCTTGATATCAAGACTACGCTCTTCCGTTCTACAAACTCATAACAAAGAATGAGTTGCCGTTGATTGGCGGCCGTTCCGGGAGTCGAGTAGATGCACATAACCGCTAACAGCGAATCGTCAATAGCCTGCCTGGTGGTAACTTGATCGGCACGGGTAATAGAGTAAGTGTAGGCGAGAGCAAGACTGATATTTGATTCAATTGGTCTATCACCGCGGCTTTCTTATCCTGGCTAGAACAGCATTTGAGTGCTTTGCCAACCGCCGCGGCTAGGATGCTATAATCTCCATTTTTGATGGGCGTGAAGCAAACGTGCTCTGGTCTTGTTGTATGTTGGACTGAGGCCATTCTTAGCAGCGAGCCGAAGTAACCGACGATGGATAGCTGTTGTAGGTAAGTTGCGTATAACTTGTTTGACTAGAGGATTCATCTAGAACTAAGGGTACAGATGAAAACTCACAATGTGCTCTATCGGACGATATTCTAGGTATGTATACACGTCATAACGGGGCCAACGGCAGAGATTGCGAATGCATTGTCATTGCCAAATTACAAATGCTGAAAATGAAAAAGAAGCTGTGCTTTCGACTATCATCGTTTTCTCTCAAATAAATGACGAGCTGCAGGTCTGGGCAACACATCTGTTACTCGCCTGCTATCCTCACTGAGACTGCGCTCCAACTGTAACAGCACAAAGTACGTGCAAGCTCATAATATAGTTGAGAAGTCTTGCCACGAACCAATTTATGCCAAGCCAAGCAGAGCATATGGGAGCCATCTAGAAAAAGTGGTTATGAATGGACAAGTATTACCTGAACTGAGCGAGTCCCTCCTATTCCTGGTCATAGGACATTAAAGCTCGTCGTGAGCGATGCCCATTGTACTGAGGGTAGATGTAAACATTGTTTCCCGGGTATATGTACCCCAAGACTATGCTTTACATCGCTTACGCATCGTGTATATAAAGTAATGATGTGCTTTGCATAGGTGTCACTGGGTGATTACTACATCTGCGAACCTCCCCCAATTTATATATTCCGATTCTCGGTCTTGTGTGGCATGACAATAAACGTCGCTAATACGCACTCATCTCAACATCTGCGTAAAGCATTTCCTGAGGCTTCGACGACCTTGGACAGCACTTGCTACTGCAAAAGGATGAAGTAGGCAAGCATAAGGAATAAGAAAAAAGGTAAAATTTTTTTTTCATCTCCTGAATTATCCGCTGCTGATTTTGCTACAGGGCTGATTTCCGTTCTCGATATTGTCGCAAATATACCGATCATTAGACTTTCTATCGACGACATCCGACAACTTCAGATGTCACTGGCGTGAAGCTGCTACTCGGCTTCTTCAACCTGGGCACAGTTGTTCTTACTTGTACAGCCGTTCGAATAGTTCTTGTCTTGCCGCACAAAGACGTTGCAGATTAGGGGCACGAGTTAAAAGCATCTCATAAAGCTCATTTCACTCTCAGAGTTTTGCCAGAATTAGGCCATACAAACAGGTAGTCAAGCTCGTATACAATGGCTGGCGGCCTGATGAGAGTAACGTGGGTCCTTTATGCTCGTACGCCTTCACTATTATGACAACCAGCCTCTCAGCAGCCCTCTTGAGGCTTTATCCTATTATCCAGGGAACAATCGATTGCAGGTTTAAGACTAGCTTGGGCCCTCCTTACTACAGAGGCAAAACAGGTCTTTCAACTGCTGAGATTTAGAGAAGGAGGCACGGTGATAACGAGCAATTCAGATCGAGCTTATTCCGTCGAGTCGCATTAACGAGTCCGCAATGCGCACAAGGTCGAGAATGTAGTGGATTCCATGTTCGATCGTCAGGGAATTAAGACGAGGAGAGGTTCAGCGCTCATGTAACGCTGAGTATAGGATCGGAAGGAAGGGTTTGGTGGTAAAAAAGCCGTGAGAGATAGTGTCTGGGGATTCTCATACGGCGTAACTCGTGATTGGATCGAGTTGTCGATTCAAGTTCATCTAATGAACATTTGGCGAAAGCCTCTGGGCGTGTGCTATCTCACCATCAACGATGGTGGACAAAGTAGGCCAACCGTGGTCTTCTACTGGGACAAAAAGTCAATGTCAAGCCCTCCGACCAACCTCTGAGTGGCTGCTCTTCTCATGTTTATCGAGAGTAGACATCGTTTCTAATACTTGAGATGCGTTTGCTGTTGGTATTGTGAGTTTATACCTGAATCCTTGTTTTGGCTCTAGACATTGAACAGGAAACGCAATATCTAGCCTCACTTCAGCGTGATCCTCGCGGATGGCTGCAGTCTATGAGTCGACGAGCAAGCGGGATTGTGGCGATTGCCGTTGGTAAAGAGAAAAAACAAAATACGAGATGAGATAAGACGGGACTCGTATATATAAAGGCAATTTATGAGAAACTCTTAAGGTTAGGAGGCAATGCCCCCACACACTCTCTCTCTGCCAATACCAGGCGTATAACGAATGGGGAGGAATAAGTTGAGCTGTACCAGGTAGATGAGCTTCATCCTCATGGCTGCAGATTGTGCAGCCAATACGAAGTTGCTGATCTTTGAAGCCAAGACAAGTTGGCTAGATTACTCAAGAAAGTGACAGGTTATGCTCCATTGAGGCGACTTATAACGCGGTATACCATCTCATATCGACTGCAGGTTCACGCAAAGACCATTCGCAGCTATGAGATAGTAGCCGCCAGTATATTACAGAGTAATCTCATACTCTGATGATTTAGGCGGCCTACTATAATAAACGCATAGCTTTCGATGTTGGTCAAGGCCGCAATACCTTGGTCCTTGGTACCCGTACTGCGTACTCTGTAATTGTGGCTTTGGTTGTCAAGAGGGACTACTGCAAGTATCAAACTGCAATGGGCAAAGTCGACCGCCTTTGAACTGTTTGCAGTTTCCATCTTCTTATATACTCTTGTTGTTTCCAACTTTTGTTACTTCCCCAGCTTGGATATAAAACGTCGACTGGCCTGCAGGCATCTGCTCAGCGCCTATACTTGCCAGGCCGTGGCACCGTGTGAACGCGTCAGCAGGGAGAAATGCCAAGACGGAAGAATGGAGCCGAGAAGCTGGGGTTGGCTCTCTCTATCTTTTGTGCGTCTCTCTCGTTGGGTCTTTGGGGCAGGACGAAAAGAGAAAGGCCAATTGCGCCTTGACTGCAAAGAAGGTGGCGGTGGGCGAGTCTGTAAGTACATGTATCAAGCAGTACCACTTCCTTGTGAATG
Organism: Trichoderma atroviride; assembly: GCF_020647795.1. Classification (NCBI taxonomy): domain Eukaryota; kingdom Fungi; phylum Ascomycota; class Sordariomycetes; order Hypocreales; family Hypocreaceae; genus Trichoderma; species Trichoderma atroviride. Next base: position 3,717,514 of record NC_089404.1, read on the forward strand.
GACATGTTCGGACGGTGGGACAAGCTGCAGTGATTGTCTCAACAAGAGAAGAATGGCGAAAAAACGAGAAAAATATGGGACGCTCGAGCGTAGAGGCCGCGAGATTGGCTGGAATGGAGGTGGCGCTACGATGCCGAGTCCCGCGCAAACGCAACCCCAGCCGGGATGGCTTTTGATGGTCTGGCCAATCCGATCCCATGGGTCCGCTAATAAGGCGCTGTCCTTTCCAGGAATATTTTCAAACGGCTAGTTGGGCTCAGGTTTCCATATACCTAGCTGTTGTTGTTAGCGATTAGCGAAGAAGAGTGGATGATGTCGTGTAACTGGGAAAGATGGGGACACGAGAGATGCACGGGTGGCCTGAGGCAAGACAAGACACGAAGAATGAATACCGAGCATTGGGTAGATGGATCCGCATCTAGTCTGCCCATCTTCGTATCGGTTTCAGCCTCTGCGAGTCTCTGCTGACAGCTTTGTTCTGGCAGTTGGCTCTTGCGCTGTCCGTGCCGTCCAAGCCGATCGCCAGCCATCTGGTGGGACCAGAGCCTCGAGCCTTGCTTTCTGACTGCCGTGAGCCGAGCAGCAGCTCCTAGCGCCCATCACGAGCACAAATACGGCCAGAGGCTTCGAAACGAGCCGCTAGAAGCGTTGCTGGACTGCCGGGACTGGCGCGAGGATGCTCGTGCTGGCCGTATCCATCACTTGATTCAAAATCAACGACGTGGGTCACTCATGCGCCGGTATCGAGGCCCCAAGAGTGAGGCTTGGATGATGCGCCGTTGCTCGTATAACGAGGGCTGTGGTGGTGTTGACCAGATGTTGCTGCTGCTACTCCCGGAGGCCGGCTGCAGTGCCTCGACTTGAGGGTAGCAATACATGTAGATACCGCTACATATGAGCACAGCGCCTCGGAGCATTGGAGTGATGCAATTGACGCTTCTGATGCCTCGCTACATGTAGCCGGTGGAGAGCTGGTCGTTACAAAGAGAGACACGGCTGACGATCCCGCCACTAAGGGATGGGCGCTGGAAACCCGCCTCGAAAGAGCCGATTTTGCCGTTTTGTGAGAGGACAAGGACGACAAGGAAAAGAAGGAAGAAATTTCAAGTCCAAGGCCGAGATTCTTGCGGCTCGCAGGTGTTGGAGCAGCCGGCATAAGCTATCCGCGGAACCGCTTCCCGTTTGATGCAATGGAGCTTTGAAAAGTTTTCTGGTGCTGGCAGTGGGATGGAGGTTGATATCGCGCACATCAAATGTCAATGTAACAGCCGAGTTGTGAGACTGCTGCAGAGCTTACTGCTTCAGTAGATGCTGGTAGGGGTCCTGCGGCACTGGGAACATGTCAACATTGAAGCAACAAACGCCATCAATCTCTTGTATAAAAGTCCGCCTAGCAGTGTTTGCACCAACGAATAGACTTGCTGCTCCCTGGTCAAATACAACCCCAATCTAAGAAAAAAGACTGCCAAGAGACTATTGGGATGCGGCAGCAGATGGTGCAAACGTTCCTGTTACTGTCGCATTGAGGCGCAGCCAAGCTGTTACAGCAGCAGCATCAACGTTGAGTCCTCGCACCGCACTGCCGCTATTGCTTCGTCCACCACACTCGCCTGGCGTCTCGGCCCCAGAAAAAGGTACCGCCCAAGTCCTCCACATCTAAACACAGGCGCCAAGCACCGCTACACTCGGGGGAAGCATCGAAGTCTGTGGCCGTCGTCGCTACTTGCGGAGTACCTGCACAGTCCCCTTTGCACCGCATGCGCTGTGCCTTTTTCTCGCTCCGCCGCCAGACCCGCTTGGCGGATCAACGATAGCCGCTGGCCGACGGCGACAGCCCTAGAAGGTCCCTGGAAAGTTGCCGACAGCGAGCCCGCGCCCGCCGCAGAGCACCTCCGACCACTGAACGGGGCCTAAAGAGCCCCCCCAGCATCCCCAAAGCCGCCATCCCGTCCCTGCGTCCAGCGGCCTACCCTTGGCGTCTTTTTGTGATCTGATCTCTTCTCGCCTCTTCCCACCCTCCCACTTCTCTCCAACCTCACTGCAAGTCCAGCCTTGGCCCTCGAGCTGGCGCTTCTTCGTGCTTCTTCGCCCCCCGTGCCGCCCGTGGCCTCGCTGGCCCTCCAACGCTCCTTTTGCCTGCGAATTCGAGACTCCCGCGACAGACGACCGGCGACGAGAGAGCGCGGGAAGTGAGAGAGAGCGCTCTCCGACGGCCTTTTCCGACCTGTCAATCTCGCTCTCCCCCAGTTCTCGCTAATCCGACCGATCTCGCAAACAAGCACTGGCCATGGCCGAAGACGAAAAGGCCGTTCCTACGGGCGGCGTGGCTGAGATGCCCTCGGCCAATTCGTCTCGCCCGTCCGTCGTCGAGGACAACATCAAGGATGTCATTTCGGTAAGGAAGCCATCGCGAGAACAGCTTCAATCCCACCTTGATCCCGCCGGCAGGTTACTGTTGCGCGAAGCTGCAATGCAGACGTCGGCGAGTTTTGGGGAATTGGAATGGGGTATAGAGAGCATGGGAGAAGGAACAAGAAGAACGCAGGCCATGGACGAAAGACGCTGGCCATTCATTCGACTTGGCATGCTCCATCTCTTCTTCTTCGCTCACTTCAACATGCTTCTCTTCCTCTGCTCATTCCTCGCCTTCTCCCCTCTCCTCTCCAGCTTTGACATCTTGAATTGCATTGCACCTCGGCGCTGACTCTCTGGGCTATCTTTGCCCCTCCCTACTCGCAGGAGCCTTTTTCCTATGACGAAGACGACCGCGATTATTACCCCACGCAAAACACCACCGAGCACGATCTCAATGTTACCGAAGATGATTTGCTCGAGGCACAGGAACTCGCCTCCCGGTATACGCTCGAAGAGGTCCGCGACATCATGGCCCGGGTCTTTCGCGTCCACGAAAAGGACCACAACTTCCCCTCCGTCATTATCCTCAAGATCAAGGCCTTTCTCGAGAACGAATCCGTCTTTTCCAACCCCGAAAAGCATCAACATCTAATTCAGGAGATGAAGTTGGAAGCCGCTCTTGTCACAAGCAACAGTCCATATGCAGAGGTCCGCGCCGTCGTCAGCAACAAGGACGACATCACTACGCCGTGCTCAACGATCCGCAGCTGGGCCATTGGTCTGGCTTTTAGCTGTCTCCTGGCCTTTATCAACCAGCTATTCGATATTCGCCAGCCCGCCATCCGCGTCATGGCCAACGTAGCCCAGCTGCTGTCCTACCCAGTGGGCAAGGCCTGCGAGAATTGGCTGCCAGATGTCGGCTTCACCCTCTTTGGCACTTACCACTCCCTCAACCCAGGGCCCTTTTCGAAAAAGGAACATATGCTCATCACCATCATGGCAAACGTGGCATACAACACGCCCTACACCAACAACATCATATGGGTGCAGTATCTGCCACAGTACTTCAACCAGCCCTATGCGTCCCACGTCGCCTACCAACTGCTCATTGCACTGGCCACCAACTTTATTGGCTACGGCATGGCCGGCATCTGTCGACGATTCTTGGTCTATCCCTCGTACTGCGTGTGGCCGGCCTCTCTCGTCACCATTGCCCTCAACAAGGCCTTTCACAACGAAACCAATGCTCCTGTAGAGGGGCCTTTTGGTAAGAAGTGGAAGGTATCTCGCATCAAGTTCTTCTACATCATGTTCGGCGCCATGTTCGTTTGGTTCTGGTTCCCCAACTACATCTTCACGGCCCTGTCCAGGTTCAACTGGATGTCGTGGATTGCCCCCCACAATCGCGACCTCAATGTCATCACTGGCATCAACCATGGCCTCGGCGTCAACCCGTTCCCGACCTTTGACTGGAACGTTTTGCTTTGGGACTCGGCCGATCCCCTCATGGTCCCTTTCTACAGCACGCTCAACCGCTTCTTTGGCGTCTTTATATCTTTCTGGGTTGTCCTTGCCTTTTGGTACAGTAACGTCTACGACACCGGCTACCTCCCCATCAACAGCAACCGCGTGTACGATCACTTTGGTAAGCTGTACAACATCAGCCGAGCTGTTGACGACCGAGGCCTGTTCCACGCTGCCGAGTACAAGGAATACTCGCCACCGTTTCTGAGCGCCGGCAATATTGTCATCTACATGTTCTTTTTCGGCATCTATACGTCGACGTTGACATACGCCGTGCTCTACCACCGCCACGAGATTGTCATGGGCTTCAAGTCTCTCTTCGCCAGCTTCCGCAAGAAGAATCCGATCAAGGACGAGAGGGTCCTCGACGTCCATAACCGGCTGATGAAGGCGTACCCCGAAGTTCCCGAGTGGTGGTATCTGATTTGTCTCCTGATCGCCATTGCTCTGGGCATTGCTGGTATCGCTGGCTGGGACACCAACACTTCTCCCGGAGTTGTTTTCTATGGTCTGGCGCTCTGCATCGTCTTTGTCATTCCCGTGGGCATCATCAAGGCCATGACAGGTATCGAGGTTACCCTCAATGTGCTCGCCGAATTTATCGGCGGCTCCTTTGTTGATGGCAACGCGCTGGCCATGAACTATTTCAAGTCCTTTGGCTATGTAACCTGCGCGCACGCCGTTTGGTTCTGCAACGATCTCAAGCTCGCCCACTACGTCAAGATCCCGCCCCGTCAGACCTTTATCGCCCAGATCATCGCCACCTTTATCAGCACCATCATCTGCACCGGCGTTCTCAACTTCCAAATGAAGAGCATCACTGGCGTTTGCACTCCCGACGCCCAGTTCAAACTCACGTGCCCGGGCGTCAACACTTTTTTTACCGCATCTGTTCTGTGGGGAACCGTCGGACCGCAAAAGGTCTTTGGTCAGAATGGCCAGTACACCGAGATTCTCGTTGGATTCCCTCTGGGCATCGTCGTCGTCTTCTTCTTCTGGGGGCTCAATAAAAAGTTTCCCCAATGGTCTTGGACTCGACAAATCCACCCAGTGGCCATCATGTACGGCGGCATCGTTTGGGCGCCGTATAACATGTCGTATGTTTGGCCATCTGTCCCTATTGCGTGGATTTCCTGGGTCTATCTCAAAACCCGCTTTGTGTCTTTCTGGTCCAAGGTATGTATTCCCCCATCTTTGTGTTTCTCCAGAGCTTTCTTATTCAATGATGATAATACTGACTGTTTTATGTCTAGTACAACTTTGTTCTTTCGGCGGCTTGGTCTTGCGGCATTGCCATCTCTGGCATCATCATCTTCTTTGCCTTGCAATACACCGATGTCAAATTCAACTGGTGGGGCAACATGGCATCAGACATGGGCTGCGAGGGCAGGGCGTGTACTCTGAAGCACCTTGCGCCGGGAGAGTACTTTGGGCCGCGCATTGGCACTTTTGACTAACAGATGCGGTGTCAAGTTTATTTGCTCCTCCCTTTAATTGTTTGTGGCCCTTGTTTTTGATCTTGTCATCAGTCTTGATCTGAGTGTTAAAATTGAACACCACTCGGCGCTGGAGTTATCATTATGGAGTTACGGAAGGGCATCAGTATGGCAGCAACTCTGCTATATAACTAAGCATATTCGGTCTCTTTTTCTTTTCTTTTTACTTACACTTTTGCTTTTATGCTTGATTTGATCTACTGCTACCTTTGGGAAGGAAATCGGGACGAGTTATACCCCTATGTTGTTGATCTGATAGGAACGATATGACCGAAATGAAGAGCAAAGGCCAAACTCTTGTTCAAGGAAAACGCGGCGTTTAGAGATTTGTATAAATGCGAGCCCAAAGGCGCTAGAAATGGCTACGTACGGATGGGGGCATTTTGGTTAGTTATAGCTATATGGAGACGGCCAATGCATTAGAAATGGAAAAAAGATTTATTCAACAGCTCAGAGCTGGCAGTCTTTTGTATCGTCTATACGTGAAGCGCATATTGTGGCACTTAATTTGATATTTTTTCACTCGTTTCGTTTGTAGGAGAGGGTGGTATAGAGTTGCTTAGTCATGCTGGCTGACGCATGCAGCTGTCAAAAGGTATCGCGCCTGCCACTCCATTTCAATTGGTCGACTCGCTGTTATTCTCAGCCTTGCTTGCTTCAACAGGAGGCCGCGGAAGGACAGGCCGCATCGATTTTTGGCTATTCTACCAGTCAAAAGAAGAGAAAAATCCAAGGCTGAAGGAATTGACTTGAAGGTCTGCCGGCAACTATGAATTCCGGCAAATCAAGAGTCATGGTTGCCTGCACGCACTGTCGGCAGCGGTAAGTCTTGGCACAGAACAGCTTCACGATGGCTTCAGTTTTCGAATTCCTTTTTGGCTGAAAGATCGTACAGGAAAAAACGATGCGACGGGTTGACTCCGAGGTGTACTCCGTGTCGAGAAAAGGGTTTTGATTGCAGATATACTGAAGTCGCGCCTCCGAGGTACGTGAATTGAAGCTGCAATGTCTTGCCGCAGAGCGTGCAGCACAAGTCATCTGTATATCTTCCGAGACTAACATTGGAAGCAGGAGTTCTACCTTTTCAGCAATCAATGAGTATCACCATGACGCCTCCTCTGCGGCTTCGGATGTCATGCTCCAGCGACTCGAAAGCATTGAGAAACTGCTTGGCGAGCACGCTGATGCATTGAAAGCCTTGCAGCACGAAAAAGCACATCAGCAGCAGCGCAGAAATTCGCCTGCATTCATGATGTCGCCTCCACTGCCAGACTTTTTTCGCCGGCACACGGAAAGCATCGACAACGACGGTGGATTATCGCCTTCAAACGAGTCCTCGATGCCCCATTCCACCTGGGCCCTTACCACGCAGGAAGGGGGAGATTCGTCAAGACAAGGCGTGAATGGTGATGATGTACCGCCAATCACGATACCGTTGGGGCACCAGACGAGTACCAGCAGTTTGTTGAGGCTGCCCCAGATGCGGCCCTTGGTTGGCGACTATCCGGAAGACTTCTTCTTTCGCGTCGAGGACGATAGGAGTCGGTCTACGGCGCTGGACTTTATGGCGGTCCCAGACCTGCGAGCCGAGCAAGAGCACGTTGACAGGACGGTTGCAGATGACTACCTCAATAGCTTTCTTGCAATGGTCCACGCCTTTCATCCCATATTTGACCGGGACGACCTCCTCACGAGCTACGAAGTGGTTATGAGACAGGGCCTCGGCACCGATATCCGATCTGGCGTGTTCCTGGCCATTTTCGCGTTGGGAGCTACGGCATCCGACCCCATCAACCGGAAGCAGAGCGAGAACACGGGCGATGCCTGCATGCAAAGGGCGCTTCGCATTTTGATGCCGGCATGGACAGTGTCGTTTAGTGGCAACATTCAGCTGTCTCAGGGGCTCATCCTGTGTGCGCTGTATTTCACGTATGTGGTGCAGCCGCTGACGGCGTGGAGGCTGATACATATGGCTGCGACGAGCATACAGCAACTTTTGATTCGGTAATTTCTTACATCTTGTGATTTGGTCATTTGTGGTGGCTGACTGAGAGTGTAGGTGCAAGGACATTTTATCTGGTCAGGCTGAGATCCAGGAGTTGACTCGGCTGAGTTGGGTGTGCTTTATCGTTGAAAGGTAGATTTCCATCACTGGGCAAAACTGGTAGGATGAGCATGAATGAATGCTAACCAGGCGCAATTCTAGTGATATTCTTGCAGAATTTCACCAACCAAGGAGCGGCATCGACGTACTTGTTGACCGCATGCCTTTTCCCAATTACGGCACCAGCCCCAAGCTCGAGCATCTCTGCGTCCTTGCTGAGATATCGGCCCGATCTCTGCTTAACCGGATGCATCACGCCATCTACTTCACAGACAGCCTCACAATCTACGCAGGCCGTGCCCTCGACTCGCTTACGACATCTCAGTCGGCTTCGACACCTCCACACCCAGATGCATCTCTGCTACGCATGTGCAGTGAGCTCAACTTCCAGCTGGAAAGGTGGTACGAGGCCCTCCCGGTGGACATCAAACCCGATTTGTACGATGGCCTGCCGCAGAACAGGCAGGCGTGTATCCATCGTTTGCGATATTGGTCTGCCAAGCAGAGCATATTCAGACCATTCGTCATTCACGCCACCTCGTCGCAGTTTGACAAGGCCGAACTGGAGATGCCGCCGACGGTAGTGTCTCAGTCGAAAGTGTGCTTGGCCGCGTGTCGAGCGTTTCTGCACGGGGCTGGATATTTGCTCGCAGACAGGACGCCATACGCGTATAGCTCGCTGCAGTTGTAAGTGCTCTCAATTACCTGACTTTGGGAAGATTGAGATGAAGATGGGGACCTTGACTGACCTCAACATTAGCTCTTTGAACTGTTTCTTGGTCCTTGCTCTGGCGGCCAATTCGCCCCATCTAGGCCATCTCGTGACAGACATTGACGCATGTCGCCAGAGTGTCGTGAAGGTAGTTGAGCCCTGGGCGCGACCTGGCACGAGTGCTGAACACGATTTGGAGATTGTCAATTCAGTTGCCAGAAAGCTACGGCTTCGCGACAGACAAAGGCACTGATGATGATATGATGCGATGATATGCGGCATTGTGTGACGTTTTCGACGTGTAATGATTCTTCTATTGTATACGTTATGTTTCTCAATCTACTGATTCCAAGCAAGGCGAAAGAATTTTTGTGTATAGTTACAGTCCTTGTGCAGCAATCTCCTTTTCGATAGCCTCTTTGGCCTTGTTCTCCATCTCAATGAAAAACACCTCTGCATCTTTCAGCCTCTTGTTAGCAATGACATCTCTCTTAAGCGCCTCATCCAGCTTCTCGCCGTCGTTTGCCACATAATCCGTCTGCATATCCGCCAGCACGCCATCCCAGTCCGGACCGGCCAGGGGGTCGATGGTGGACAGCTTCGTGAGCCGCTGCGCCGTGGCAAACTCGGCGTAGCTGAGCTTGGCTTTCTTCGTCGTAGGTAGAGGGAGGGTGTCGGGGGTTTCGAGGAGCGTCTTGATGAGGTGTGGAGGGATGGTGACGTGGGGGCAGCCGAGTTCGGCCATGGCCATGATTTCGCCGGCGGTGAAGTGGCTGATTTGATCAATGCGCGATGTTTTAGTCTGATGTTTTCTTGCTTTGTGTTTCTGGCGTGGTGAGACATGTTATTTGTATGCATACCTTGCTATGACCATGATGGGCTGTTCTTTGCCGGTTTCGCGGTATGCTTTGGCAAAGGCTTCGAGGATGTGGATAATGCGAGGAGACATGGGATGCTGCTGCGGTTAGTCTTGTTTTCTCCTCTCTTCTCTCTCTCTTTTTTATAATTGTGTTGTGTCTAGCTGGAAACATGGTATCTGCATACCTCTAGAGCCGGATCTTCAAAAGTAGGACGAAGAGAAGCATCCAAGTGTGCCGCGATTTCTATTTCAAAACCTTGTTAGCTCTCCAGGACTTGAGAGAGGCCTTTTCTTCTTCACATAAGTTTCTGAACCCTTTTAACAAAACCCCAAACTCACCATTATAATAGGGGCTAATAAACAAACACCCGCTCTGGCTCGCCGCAATGCCCTGCTCCAGCGAAAACACGCCCGTGGCCAGCGTCCGGATGCCCTCTGCATTCAACACGCGCGCGGCGGCGGCGGCGGCACCGGAAAAGGGGATTTTGATGGCGAAACGGTCGCGCGGGACGCCGGCGGCTGCGTAGAGGCCGGCGAGGGTGCGGGCGTGGGCGATGGTGGCGGAGGCGGAGGAGATGTGGCGGAGCGAGGTTTGGATGAGGACGCGGCCGGAGAGGAGGGGGACGTTGCGGGCTGTGAGGTCGATGGCCTTGATGGTGTAAGTGAGGTTTTGGATTTTTGAGGGATGGCATCTCTTACGGCTTGGTCGTAGACTCGTTCCCAGCCTTGGGAGCCGTGTTGGCGGACGAGGTCTTTTAGGAGGGCTTCATCGGCGAGAAGGGCGTTTGTGATGATGGCTTGGTTGGAGGTTTCTTTCGAGGACGACGGATAGTTAGCTGTTTTTTTTCTCTCTTGTTCTTTTGTCTTTGGGAGCGAGATTGGGACTCACGGTTGTGAGGCGTAAAGGGGATGCTCTTGATGAGTCCCGTGTCGGCATCGTCGACGTCGACGTTGCAGAGGTCTTCGAGGCGATGGAGCATGGAGCGAGCCATGATTGTGCGTGTTGAATACGTGTATACAATGACTATAAATTGGTTTGAAGCGAGTTGTATAGATTGAAAGGGTATACAGAGCGATGGCAGCGGCTGAATAGAAGAGTGATATATATGTCCATTCGTCAAGTATCCAATGACTAAAAGAAATCCTTTCTCTCATAACAGCTCCCTAAGAAATCTCACCCGAAATCCACATCGTGAACTCTCTCTCTCCGACTTCGCCTCGCCTATATTTTCCTTTACAAACAATTTTAGCTAACGTACCCACCGCCGGTTAAAAGCAAACCGATCAGCTGCGTCCCTTGAAATTCTACTCCAGTTCATTGTTTTAGAGTGCCCCCCCGCCTTCGGCTCGCCTGCCGCATATGTGCCTGCAACTAGGTAGCTACTATAAAATATTAGGAAATTGAAATCGTGGAAAGATTGGATACGAGGGGGTCCGCGTGACTGGATGCCGGCGGGCCGCTTTCCGATGCGGTGAGGTTGGGTGGAGCGTCGGGCCGCCGCTCCGCTGGGCTTTTGGATCCGGGAATGAGGTTTGGATATGTATGAAGCGTGCTGCTTGTGAATGCCAGTAGTTGGAGTAAGCTACGATGGTTTATTATAAATACAAGTGCTGTAGTACATGTGCTATGATCATTAATGAAGCTACCTATTTGCTGATGACCGTTGCATAGTATTCCTAGGTGAACCGACTATAGGCGTAGAACAGCATATTGTTCTGTACCATGGACGAACCAACTACAACCAGTTTAATCTTCTCTCTATGATTACAATCAAGAGTCAAGTTATGAATTACTACATCGGTGCTTATGAGACTTGCCATGTATGGTCAATTGCCACACATGATTAGTCTCTCCGAGTTGACGTCTTGTTTATTTGTAAACGACACATGGCTCTGGCATCCGAGTTCAACTCCCGACTCATTCCTACAGCCACTGCTTAATAATTCTCAATTAACATCAACTAACAAGTGCTTCTAAGTACAGTTGTTCGAAACTCTTGAGTAAGGCACAACATAAAATGGACGGCTGAACGCTAAAACAGAAGCGATAATCGGCAGCCCCAATGTTCTAGACTCTCCAGAATCTCACGATGCACTGATCATCTGCCTCGTTCAACTGCTGCCTGATCTGATTAATTGCATTTGCTTTTCTTCCACGCGAAGAAAAACGTCAAGGCGGGCGGCGGCATATGGGGCCGCCGCTAGGACGTGTGGGTGCGAAACAAGCCCACTTACACTAAACTCTACGCATCTAAGAGTGAAGACATCGTGAGGCGTGGGGCAGAGTATTGAAGTACGAGTTATAATAAATACCCATCATTAACAGCGTGGAAGTAAATCCGAAATTGAAATCTACTCTTCATCTGTTTTTACGCTTCTTTGTCAAAAAAAAAAAAAACCCCCCAATTCAAGTCAATTTCCCAATCACTTACACGCCAATCATGGGTTCCACAGAGACAGCCACAGACCAGACATTCCGCAACACAAGCACCCCCAATCTCTTTTCTTTGAGAGAAAGAACCATCATCGGTAAGCTTTCTTCAAGTCTCATGAAAATACAATCTCTTTTTACTGACTTGATTCGAAAATCCACAGTCACTGGCGCAACCGGCGGTCTCGGCTCCCAACTCACAAGAGCAATCCTCGAATCCGGCGGCGATGTCATTGGCATTGACCGCGACGAGATTCCACCAGCAGCGACATGGGGTAAAGCACAACACATGACAAACCTTTGTTCCTACAAAGCAAAAAACCAACTAACAATACTTACAACCCCAGAACCTCTCCAAGCCCTCGCCAAATCCCTCTCCCGAACCCTCACCTACCACGCCTGCAACGTCACCTCCCCCTCCCAACTCACATCCGTCTTCGAAACCGCCGCCGCACAAGTTCCCTTTCCTCTGCGGGGCCTGGTCAACTGCGCTGGCGTCGGCACGGTGGGCGACTCGGTCGAGTATCCCGAGGACCAGACAAAGTGGACGCTGGACGTGAATCTGGCGGGCAGTCTGTACGTGGCGCAGGCGGCGGCCAAGGTGGTGAGGAAGCAGGCTGGAGGGTTAGGCGCGAGTTTTGTGTTTGTGGCGAGCATGAGCGGGTACATCTCCAACAAGGTGAGTTTGAGTTGTCTTTGTTACTACTAGTATATCAAAAGAGAGTTGACAACTCAATCAACTAACAATGTTCTGCAACAGGCCACCCCCACCGCAATCTACTCCGCCTCCAAAGCCGGCGTCCACCAACTCACCCGCTCCCTCGCCGGCGAATGGGGCTCTCCTTCGTCTCCATCGCCAGCCATCCGCGTAAACTCCATCAGCCCCGGCGTCATCCACACGCCCATGACAAAGGAAGTCCTCACGCACAAGGAGTGGACCACCGTCTGGGAACAAGAGGCCATGCTCAAGAGAATCTCCGCGCCGGAAGAGTACCGCGGCGCCGTGGTGTTTCTGCTGGCGGATGCGAGCTCGTATGTGACGGGGACGGATTTGCGGGTTGATGGTGGATCGACGGGGTGGTAAAGCATGCGTGTATAATAGACGAAACAGATTAATAGACAACATACCATTTTCATCTTCATCATTGTCCGATAAATAGCGGCATAGTTTAACAACCACTGCCCACTCAGCCTCAAATAACAACCATCGCCACCATCAACTCTCACCACCCCCCCTCGTCCCTCGCATCACCGGCCTTCTCCTCCAATGCAACACCTTCCCCAGGCAAATACCCAATCAGCAATATCCCAACAGACAGCATACTCAGCAGAAACTCACCCGTAAATAAACCCCCACATACAGCGCCAAAAGCACCGCATACCCAATCCTCTTAATCATCTCCAATAAACCCATCATCCAAAAAACAAAAGCTACCCTCCTAGTCTTATATCCCAAGAGTTTCAAACACGCTGTATCATCTTCCTGCTATTTAAGAAGCACAGTAACAAGTTTAAAACTGCAGAAGCCCGTGGATGACAGGAGCAAGTTGTGGGTAGTAATACGACCTTGCTGTAAACGTAAACAACCCAAAGTGTCCACTTCGCTCGCCCTGGTTGGCCAATAAACGTCTTGCAGCAAGATGGGGCTTTACTTGTGCTCTAACATGGAGTCGAGCTGCGTTTTATCGAGTCAGCATCACTAGTTGTTATACATCTATATCAAAGAAAAGAGAGACAAGCAAATTTCTGTCGTCCCACGACTTAACAAACATATTCCATCTACATCTGCCTCAACGAGCCACAACACTTAATAATAATACACACATCCTTGGAACAAATCGTATATCAAGTCCTGCACCGCACATCCCATCCCTGTCCTTTCCATGCCCAATCAAATTCCATCCCATCCTATCCCATTCGTCTCAAATTCATACACTGGCGTATACTCGTATTATCCATTCAGTCTCTCACGGGTCGAACAAACTCATACATAAAACCTCTCCCCAAAGTCTGTCTATAATAGATCTAGTCCTTGAAATCAACTCCGTGTTCCGTCCCCAGCCTCATCGTCGTCATCGTCGTCGTCTTCAATGCTCGTTCTCCGCTGGGCCTCCTTCACCTCCACCGCCCTCTTCTCAGGCTCCTCATCCCTCTCTTCCGCCGCTTGTACATCAGCATCGCCCTTTGACTCGTCCTTGTCCTTCTCGGCTCGAGAGCCAAAAGGCCACAGGCCGCTGAGGCCTCTGCTGCTTTCTCTAGGCGGGTGCACGGCGAGAGGCTTCAACACCACGTTATCTCCGTCTTGTCCATCCCCACCCTTCTCTTCTTCTGCCATGGCGAAATCTCCAAACTCCTCTTCATCATCATCAGAATCGTCATCCTCGAGTCCACCTCCACTCCTCCTGTCAACAACGCCTCTCCACCACGCTCCACGGCCCAGGTTGGTTGACATGTCATCCAAATCATCGTCCAATTCTTCAGCCTCTCCGTCACCAAATGGATCTTCCAGGTTATCGTCATCATCGTCATCGTTGTCGTCATGAACAGTGGCCGATGAGGCCTCCTGTGTCTGTTGGTTATTCTTCTGGTGCATAGCAAGCCGTGCTGCAAGCTGCAGCCGGGCTCTTGAAGGCGGAATATTCAAGGGAGGAGGCGGTGGAGGCGGAGGTGGGATAGACGGCGGTACCAACGATCCCTGATTCAGTGGGTCAGTATAAGCTCGAAACTAGGCCTCTGCAATCAGCAAAACAAAAAGTTCCACAAGCAAACCAAGAGGAAATGGAAATGCGGGAGAGGATGGGAAGAGAAGAAGGTGGGAAAATTGAGCGTTGGCAGTTAGAAACAAGTCCCTAAGGCTGACAAATGGTCCATGACGATAACATCCCCCCTTTCATCCCCTGAGCCAGACATGTCCTCGAAACAATGCTGCAAAAACAAATGACATCTTCCAAATTCGCTTCCCTGAGCTTCTTGTTCTCTCTCTTTCTCTCGCTCTTAGTGCGCTATCCACAAAAAGAGTATTGTAATCCGCTCGTGGCATGATACATCATATTTCCATCTTATCCACAAAAAGAACAGGAAAAAAAAAAAAAACTCCCTCGATGCCCATGAAAAATTTAATGCTTCCCTCGGTCTCTCTCAACCGCTGTCCTCGCCAACATCACCGAGACATACTCCATCTCAAAGGCGTCGGGGTCCTCTAGTTCTGCACCGTTTGGGCCATGCCTCTCTCTCCTTGGCGCAGCCGGAGCTCTAGGTATGTCGGTGGTGGTATCATCATCCCCATCATCCTCATTAAAGTGGAAGACGGTCACCTCCCTCTAAGAGAAATCTAGTCTTCTATTTGAGCCACCTTCGGCAGGCGCTCTCCTTGTCATCCACCCTCCTTCTTCGACCACCATGATGTCTTGATGGGGCTGATCAAGGTCAATATCAGCTTCCAAGCCCGGTGTTCCATCCGGTGTACTCGATCTGATGGGTTCGGGAGACATCATGATAACATCCTCGGGTGAATGCGTCATGCCCATTGTCGCCTCAGGAGACTCGTTGCCGTGCTCGTCGGAAGAATCATAACTTACCTCGGAATTCACGTCCTCTTCATCGCCCTCGCCCTCGTCGTCTTCTTCGTCGCTACTACTTCCAAATCCAGACATCAGAGCACCTTGGGTGATTGGATAGGAGCCAATCCCGTTACCATCGCCTTCATTCATTTCCATGCCGCCGTTGAGACCAGCCTCTGCCAGAGCATTGGATGCGCTGACCGTGTTTCCAAGACCTGAGAAGCCGATGCCGCCCAGTCCATTACCGCCAAGGCTGGCTCGGTGTCCTAGAGCCACTTCGGGTCTGACGCCGCCCAGAATGGCATTATCCCGCTCTCTTGTTTCTGCCAGAGCACCTTCTACGTAGTTGATCCAATCTTGGCTCATAACCTTGTCAAGGACCATCTCCGAGAGAAGCTCAGGGGGGTGGCGCTCAGTGAACTTGACAACCTCTTCCGCAATGAGAGTGAGATGGCCCATGTATCCCATCCGGGTCTTTGTCTTGGCCTGGGACTCGTCGCTGGCCTGTTGGCCCTTGATGATGGCGGTAGTGATGTCGGCAGCTTCAAACAGCGATACGGCCAAGGTTGGGTTGAAGCCGCGATCCATGGGACCGTTGAATACTTGCTGCACAATGTCATACACAACGTTGTGCAAAAAGTTGTTCCAAGGATAAGCAAAGAAGAAGGACTATTTATATGTTAGTTTAATCAAGGCTGCTCTTTTGGTAAAATGAGGGCAAGAAACAGTCGAGACATGAACATACCAAAATCGTCGGGACCACGCGATGCTCAACGAATTGCATCTTGAGAAAATCACCCACTACAGGCTCAAGCGTTTCCGCAGGGCCATCAAACGGCGGAGCAGCATTCGTCTCAGGCTCTCCTGGCTGTGCCTCAGCTGGAGCAGCACCAGCCTCGGAGCTGTATGGCGGTTGCTGCACACCAGAATCGGGAGCGAGAGGGACCGAGAAAAGAGGGGCCGGGGTATCTTCAGGGTGAGGGGATAGGCCGCGGGATTTCTCGATATTGTCAGGAACCAATTCGTCAACGCTGGTGTTGGCTACACCATCTCCTCTGGGCAATGGTGATGGCTGTAGCCCGGGCTTTGAGGATTCGACGTCGGCAGTTTCGGTAGGCTCAGAAAGTACAGGCTTAGCTGGTCCAGGTGTTTCTATGATGATGGGCCCGGAAAGAACCGTTGAAGTCGTCAAAGGTTGCTCTTCTGTTTCAGTCGTGTCTTGTCCCTCGCTAGTTGCTGTCGAAGTCTCTTCTGCCTTTGCTTGCGCTAGCTCGGGAGCCTTGGCTTTGGTGGGCGAGAGTGGTGCAACAACCAGATCGGGTTCCTCGAAGCGCTGCTCGTTAATCTCTACAGCGTTTACTGTTAGCCGGGGAGAGCTTAGCGGCTCATCCACAAACTCGTCCTCGTCTTTGTCGAGGAGTGAAGATGAGGATAAGTTTGCAGATTGAGCGATATCGTCCTCTGCCTTGATAAATTCGTGGGAAGTGTCCTCGTTCATTTCATTGGTGGGTTCGACTTCCTCAAATCCATCATCGTCTGCATTGGTGACTTCCAGGCGGCGGACTTCCTCATGGTGGGCTGGATGAGGAATGCGCATCGTCAAGTCGTCAGCCGACGACTCATCTTCTCGGGTAACGAGCTTGCCTTCGGCTCTGAGTCGCTGGCGCTCCGAGTCTCGCGCTGCGATCAGCTGCTCCGAGCCCATTTCGTTGAGCAGACCCATATTACTGCAGTGCAGCAGCTCTGCCATGAGCTCACAAGTCTTGAACCTGTCGAATCCGAGGGGCTCCAGCCTCTCGTTGAAAGTCGAATCAACGCCCTGCTTCTTGGACTGTCCGTTCATGATCAAATTCATAAACTTGGGCACGTTTTGAGCAAAAAGGCGCAGCAGGTTGCCCAGATAGATGGGGTCACGACTGGAGGGAACGGTGTTGGCTTCAGTACCAACGTCTGGGTCGTAATCAGAGTTATTCTTTCGAATGACTTCGATAATGATACCAACGCCCACAGTCAGGGAGTTTCCGCCTTCAAGCATATAGCCAATGAGCTGTTCGACACAGGGGTTCGAAACGAGCTGGCGAGTGAGCTCATTGGGACCGATGCACTGCTGCTCATTCTGCGAGGCGTTGGCGGAGATGGTGATCATGGCCTTAATAAAATCACTAGCAGCAGTTTGAACAACCCAACTATGCTCGGGGCCGAGAAAAGAAAGGAGCGTTGGGATGATGTCCTTGGAATACAGCCACTGGACGCATGGAACGGAAGGGTTAGAAACACACTTATAAAAAAAAAAAGAGCACTCGTCAACAGGGATATTGTGGGAGCAAGAATCAACCAACCTCAACAACACCTTGACCACCTTCTGTGCGATCAAGGGCAATAATCTTGAGCAGTAAATCCATAATCATGGGGCTCTCAACGTGGCGAAGCATATCGGGAATCACGTTGGGCAAGCTCCAAAGCAGCTCCATCATCTCCTCCGTCTTCTTCTCAAACAGCGATTCGTTGACCTTTGTAAAGTAACTGGCCTGGAGCGGGTCCAATGGCGCGGGTCGAGAGAGGAAATCCCAAAAGGTTCGAATCAGCTGTCGGTTCTCAACGAGGGCCTCGTAAATAGACCAGGTGTCGGAGCTCAGGACCTCGCAGGCGACATGGGCGTAGCGGTTGCGCTTCTTGTCCAGCTCCTCATCGCTTTCGCCGGGGTCTGTGGTGCGTGAAGATGCGCGAGGGCGTTGGAAGGGCAGCAAGCGGCCTCTGGGCTTGGTTTCATCGTCGGTGGACTCGTCAAGGCCCTGGACGGCCTCGAGCTTGGGGACAACGGTGTATTCGAGGAGCTTCTCGAGGACCTTGTCCTCACGCAGGAACTCGATGAGCTTGGTGTTGTGCTGCTTGAGTTCCTGTATCAGATCGGCCTCTTCGAGAAGCTCTTCCAGGGTGAAGTCGGGCTTGTCGAGGATGGTGTCGATGGTCGAGATGTTGGCGTAACCGCCGAACCGCCAGAACATGGTTGCGGATCGATGCTGCTGCGCCGGGCGAGGAGCGTCGCCGGCGTAGAGACAGACGAGGTGTTACGACAAGGGCGTTGGACAAGGCGAGCAAGGGAGAGACTGAGCCGCGGTGGTTGCACTGCACGCCAAATACCAGCTGTCGTGGGGTCGAGCGAATAGGTACGGCCCTAAGCAGTGGCCACGTCAACGCGGACAACGGCCACCCGAAGCCGCTCAAAAGGATATACGAAGAATAAAGGAGGGATAAAGGAGGGGATAAAGAGAGAGTAAGAAGTCAGTTGGTGAGAAGACGCAGGTGGTCGGGCATCCAGGCACGACGATGGAGTCGGAAGAGAAGACGTCAGTCGGGTCGGTTCGTCAGCCACAGCTGCGGAAAAGAGGCCAGGCCAAGCACAGCACGGCCGGCGAGTCGCAGCTGCAGAATTGCGGTTCCTGATGCAGAGCAGACTGGACTGGACAGGGCAGCAAAAGCAAAGCAGCGCCCCGGTCTCGTTTGTGGTCGCCTGGAAGCACCTGCGCTGCGGTTTGCGGTGCGGATGTGGGAGCGGTGGAGGGGGTTGCTGTTTAGGTTCCCAGTGTGGGGAGACTTTTTTATCGCGGGCGATAGAGACGAGCCCTCGAATGGGTTCTTATCTCATCCAGGTACGAGGAACTAGGGGGGGCTGCAGGTATCTGCCATGTACCTGGCCTAGGCGAGTTTAGTGGGCTGCGGGCACCGGGCACAGCAGCAGGTCAAGTGTTTACAGGCAGTGCAGCATTGAAGTAACATTGACTAGGGGTTATACGAGAAGGGGGAGAGAGAGAGAGACGAGATAATATGCGGAAGAGAAGAAGGAGAATGAAAAACAATTCATCAGAAAAGCCAAGTGCATACTGACTGCCACGCGTTGCACCCATTCAGTGGCGATCTACCCATTTGTGGCAACATCACGGCGTTGGGCTCTCTCTCGTCTTCCTCTGTACCCGTATTTGAATCCACTGTAAATCAGTCGGCGCCGCTGTGGCCATTTACGCGCAGGTACGAGCCCAATACCTGAATCAGGCCCCAATAAATGTACATGTCCGCTAACTGACATCAGGGCAACGACGAAAACAACAACATTGCATACAACACAGCCTATACGATGCAAAAAGAAAAGAGGAAACCAGCGAGCAAGCAAGAGATATAGCTAGGGCTCCAATAGCCTAAGCAGGCAGGTCAACTACTACTCTTACTACAATATGCAGCAAGAGTACAGCGTGGTACAAGAGCCGCTGATTGTCGCCGTTCATCGTCAAAGCTGATCAGGGGCAGCCACTCCAATCCATGACGCTGCATATGCGCGCATGGCAGACCAAGGGCCCAGGAGCATGTGCTCGCTTGTCGCCGAACTGCGGCTGGGCACATGGGATTGCGTGCTGAGAAGCACTAAACGGAGCATGTTGTCTCGGCTGTTGGCGGATGCCATATATAGCGTCGTGCGTGTTTCAAGCTGTATTCGGCACATCGAAGTACCTACTACGTAGCATATGAATCTTCAAGATAAACTCGATGAATATCCCAAGGCATTGCAAGGACTCTTAGTAATATACCCAGCCTCGAATTGCCATGGATGCCATCCTTGAGTAAACTGCCCGCGTCGTCGTCTACCACATTGGGCATTCATCCCTCTGTTGCAGGGTAACGGCATGCCACACGAATTACACGGCATACTCCAAGGCGCTTCGCACGCAGCGAGCCTGTTGGATATTTGATTTACATGACCAATGTAGTGCTCTCCGTATATCTGTTCATTAAATAAGTACAACTTAACCGCAGCAGTAGTGCCAAGACGAATAAAAATAGAACACATGCCACCACCACTTTCATAGCCACGTGCGTTTAGTTAGCATCAGCTGCCTCGGATGTGTGTTTTTTCACCATCAAAGTCATACTGCATACTCATGAGATCTTACAACCCAGCATTCACAAGGATGACAGGCCCATAGTTGACACGCCAGCATAAACCCACTGCGTAGAGCAGTAGCTCCTCTTCTCTTCATGCTTCTTCTAAATTATGATATTATACATGACTTCAACCAAAATAGTTGTAAAAAACCCATACGCTATGCTAATCAAATCATATTCACAAGCTGCAGTCCCCTATCAAGTTCCATCTTGACAGCCTCAATCTCCGCCATGTCCTTTAATAGCACTCCTCTCCACCAGCCATACCAATCCGCCACCTCGCCCAGATCCGCCTCCTCAAGCGCAAGCCATTCCTGTAACCGGCTGCTCCACATGGGGAACATATCCTGCACCAAGACCTCTGCAAGCACCGCATCTCCCAGAAGCTGGTTCCACTTCATGATGCCAACCAGAATGGGGAGGTAAGGCTCTTGCTCTGCAGGGTCGACGCGGAAATTGGTGCGCAGATACTTGCCCATGGATGGCAAGACGTGTGACATGATGAGCGGCCGCCATTGGTCTCCCAAGACGTCCTTCCACTGTGTCAAACCAGGCACAACGCCTCTTTCAAACTCCCAAGCGTCGATGACATGTCTAAACTTTCTTCTGACGTCTGCAACCAATCCTGTGCCTCTTGGATCGAGATGGTACGGTGGGAGATACTGGAGCCAAGGAAATAGCCAAGTGTGTGGGAGATGATGGCTCTGTCGCTTCTTCTTCGGATTCCAGTCTGACACGGCCGTCTCCAGCTTTCGAGCCACGTTATCAACCAACTGCGCCCGAACAAATGGTGGAAGCAAGTCTTTCCAATTTTCCATAATGTCGAGCATTGGCGTGGGATTAAAGGGATCCCAAGAACGAAGCGCCGTCAGGACTCGTGGTAGCCAATTCTTGTACATCATCGTCTCATACGGCGTGGTCGCCTTGTGGTGTGTCCGATATACGCCATCATCTTGATTCGCAGACGAGTTCCACTTGTTGACAGATTTTTTGGCATTGGCAGATGTGGTGAAGAGTCCAGATAATTTTTGCAGGTCGGATGCAAATCGAGTTGGCTCCGTCATGGGGTCCCAATCTGAATTGCGTAGAAACGGGTGGATTGCAGCGACCGCAATGTCTGCAATGGCATCATTCGCGGAGCCAAGATCAACAGCGGTTTGGAGAGCACTCACGACTTGCTCCCACTCTGTTGCGTCAACAAGCCGTTCCGTCACCACGTTTGCAAAGGTTTGCAGTCTCTCAAAGTCGGAACGCAAATCTTCAATTTCCTGTTCCCTCTGCTTGAGCTCCAAATTCACCCACGTCTTGCGGCCTTCTAGGTTCCTCCATTCTTCCGAAAAGGCCAGCAAATCCGCCTGTGCCCTTTTGGCGAGCTTCCTCGCCTCGACCACCTCGCTTGATTCAGGCACGCCGGATGAAGGTGTCATGATACCGCTTGTTGAAGTAAGCAGCTTGCCCCCTGGCCCCGTCATGTCGAGAATAGGGGCAAATGCATCTGGAATGTTCAAGCCCGGCGCGCTCTTCTTCAACTCTTCGGCTGTGAGATATTTCGTCTTTTGTCTCATCGGGGTGCTTCCGCCGCTGCTATAGGCTACTGCTCCCCGAGCCTTCTTCTTGGCTTTCCTCCGCTTCTTATCTTCTTCGTCGGAGTCAACAACCACCTCCCCTCGCATCCGTGCTTGTCTCTTCTCTTCTTGGCGCTCTTGCTCTGACTTTTCCTTTACGGCACCAAGGCCAATACCTTGGGGCCGGAGGTTGGCTTCGATGATTATGTTTCGTCCTTCGCCTTCTTTACCTAGACCCTTGCCCTCAACGTAGCCCATCTTTGCCATCATCCGGGCACCAAACGAACTTGCATTTATCTTCCCTTTCGTTGTGAACGCGCTCACTTGGGGCTTGTTTCGAGGAGTGTCGTTTCCATTTTTTGTCTCTTTCAACACGGGATCCTTGGCCGACGAGGGGACGAAGCCGCCGCCAAGGATACCTCCCGAGCTGAAATTCGTCTTGAACGACGGTCGTGTAGTTGATTCTTTCGGCGCATCGTCTTCGCGCGACCTTTCAGCAGCTGCAAAGCGTAGCTTCATGGCCGCATTGCCAAGTCCCAGTCCAACTGGTCTGTCGTAATCATCTTCATCTTCGTCTTCGTCCTCGTCTTCTTCGCTATTTCTGTTATGGCTACCCAGACCGTTGCCCAGGAGCCGCTCTTCGTTTTCCGATTCGTTGCTATCATCTTGCTGTCCCGCGCCTTGACTCGTCGTTGATACAAAATTTACACCTTTGCTTCTCAAAGTCTTTTTTTCCACCGCGAGTTCGGATTGTCGTCTTCGCTATCGGAGCCGAAAATGCCTAGAGCTGCTTTCTCTTTGCTGTTTCCGCCGACACGCCGCTTCTTGCGGGGATTGAAGTCGCCAAAGTCATTATCGTCGTCATTCAGTCCAGGGACGATGGGATCATCGGATTCCGACTCGTCAGACGATGAGTAGTCTGCGGCGGCAGTTTTGGCGTTGAGGGCAAACGGCGACGCGCCCGAAAAGCGATCCATGTTGCGACCGTGTGGGGGGCGGAAAGAGAATTATCACAATCGCTGGAGACTCTCCATTTGTTCGAACTGCCAGACGGCTTCGAACGATGACAGGCTGAAGGGTGGAGCCTGGATGAAGCGAGGCTGCACCAAATCTTTGTCTGACGCGCCTGGAGCTTTCCTGGATAATTATCTTATCTCCACGTGACTGGTACCATCTTTGGCGGGGGTTTCAAGGCGGTGAGCAGTCTACACCAGATTTGCACATGCTTGTGGCACTTTGTATGGATTGGCACATGCTTTTGCACCCTTGCGTCATTGCTTGACTCACAGTTGGACGTTGGGTACCTGCATCGATTGGGCAGCAATTGTGATTTTGGAAATGGAAAGAAAAAATTGTGTGCGGAGAGCGCTGCCAACTGTTATACATAGTTCGATACCTAATTCGTAGCATCTTTGCCGCAAGACTTTCTCTAGTGATAGCATGGCAGAATACATGCAATGCTGATTTTTTTGGGCCGTGTCGCGGGGTTGAATGTTACTTTGTCAGAGCAAATGGCAAATGGGGGCCGCAGCAGCGCAAAATGTGTAAGTTTGGCAGTGCCTGGCGCTACAGGCGTTTCTTAGCACTGCTGCAGGTACTCTGGCTTTCAGATAGCGGTGTATCTTAGTCTCTGCACCAGCTTGGAGCTCTCGGCAGACAGAGTGAATATGATAATCTGCGCTCAAAGCTCAATACTGATGGACGTAATTGAACAGAAATGCAGCATTTCCTTTCTTCTCTTCTAATAGGTACCTTGATGCATTATTAGTTACACCAGTTCTTCGAATTATTGCAGCAGAAAATTCCCTGTTGATGCACCTGTGGATGGCCGCGCCAGTGCCACTTCAGGACAGCCCGGCCAGCTGATTGGAGCAATCAGGTGATGGGTCCCTGATTTGTTGACTTTTTGTGGATGGCATGGGTTGCCCATCAACCCTCCACCAGCACCGGGACCTGCCACGGCAAAACGAGCACAAGACTAGACACCGAGTTTCTGCGGCATCGCGACGCATATCACGGATCACGGATCACGAGACACGAGACACGACTCTTGCCGGCGGCTTGCGCGTTTGAAGCAGCGCATCCGCCACGATTCCCGCTCCCGTTTTCCCATTCCCACTCGCCTGGGACCTGCGACGAACCGCGAACCGCAAACTTCATTCACCGACAGCTGCCCCGCCTCCTCGTCCCTTTGTACATACCGTTATTCCACTCCAGTATTATTTTATACGGGGCCCGCCGAGAGGCATCACCGACAGCTCAGCCGTGCATCCATTGCCTATCCTGATCCCGGTCGTCGACTCCAGCCTCCAGCACGGCAGGGTAGCTGACACCTGCGGCCGCGCTCCCCGGTATTGTTCGTTGAATCGTGCCAAGTAGCCTCCTGGACTGGATCTGTCGCCTAGCCTCGACTCCCTGACGCATTCACGCCAGCCTCTTCCAGCGTCTGTGGTATGTCGTCAACTGTTTAAAACTCCCCTTCCTCTCCGCCGCATGGCCCATTTGCACGATGGAGTCGCGACGGCGTCACCCGTTCAAGAAGCTGATCCGCAGAATAGCCAGTCTAATTGACCACCGCCCAGCAGATTCCTCAGAGCAGAAGCACCCCCAGACCTCATCAGCGTCACGGCATCTTTCGCTGCCCTCCCTCGTCGCCATGGCCGAAGAGGAGGACTTCTCCTCCTTACCGCTCCCCGACCGCTTTTCACACAAGGTAGGTTCTTTGAAACAGACCTCACCGAATCCCCTCCTGGCTGACCCGACTTGTTTCTTTTGACATGTAGAACTGGAAAGTCCGCAAACAAGCCTACGAAGATGTTGCCAAGCAGTTTGCCAAATCACCGGATGAGTCCGACCCGTGTTTCCGACCCTTTCTGAACGACCCGGGGCTGTGGAAGTCTGCCGTCTCCGACTCCAACGTGGCTGCCCAGCAAGAGGCCATCCTCTCCTTGTGCGAATTCCTCAAATATGGCGGACGAGACGGTGCGTTGCGAACACGCGGACTCACAATCAGCCCCATGGTTGACAAGTGTCTATCATCGACGCGACCTGCTATTAAGCAAAACTCTCTCGAGGCATTGCTGTTATACATTGAGCTCGATGTTGCTGCTCCTGTCATCGAAGAAGTGTTACCCGGTCTTGGTAACAAGGTGCCCAAGAACGTGGCGGCCACTCTCAATGCCCTGACCCAGATTGTCCACAACTACGGCTGCAAGATTGTTGACCCGAAGCCTATTCTGAAAGCTCTACCCAAGGCTTTTGGTGCTGCCGACAAGAATGTGCGTGCCGAGGCCACTAATCTTGCCGTGGAGCTCTACAGGTGGCTGCGTGAAGCTATGAAGCCCATGTTTTGGGGAGATTTGAAACCTACACAGCAAACCGATTTGGAGACACAATTTGAAAAAGTCAAAGCCGAGGGCGCTCCTAAACAAGAGCGACTACTACGGTCTCAGCAGGAGATGGCTGAGTCTGGCGGCGGCGGCGGCGGCGATGAAGGCGAAGAGGAAGGCGAAGAGGAAGCGGACGAGCCAGCCGAGATTGACGCTTTTGCCTTGGCCGAACCGGAGGATGTACTGAAGAAGATGCCGCCAAACTTCCACGAGCTTCTTGCCTCGTCCAAATGGAAGGATCGTAAAGACGCCGTTGACGGGCTGCACCAAGTACTCAATGTTCCTCGCATCAAAGACGGCGACTTCAATGAAGTCACGAGAGGCCTTGCCAAGTGTATGAAGGATGCCAACGTTGCCGTCGTTACTCAAGCAGCCCAGTGTATCGACTTATTGGCAAGGGGATTGCGGCAGGCTTTTGGCAAACATCGCGCCACAGTGATGCAGCCCATATTGGAACGATTAAAGGAGAAGAAAGCTACTGTTGCCGATGCTTTGGGAGGGGCCCTTGATGCTGCCTTTTTGGCGACGTCATTGTCTGACTGTCTCGAAGATATCTTGGCTTTCTTGGCAAACAAAAACCCCCAGGTGAAAGAGGGCACGATGAAGTTCCTCATCCGTTGCCTGCGGACTACGCGCGATGTCCCGTCCAAGCCTGAAATCGCCCAAGTCTGCGAAGCCGGAAAGAAGCTGCTTTCCGAATCAAGCCCGGTCATGCGAGATGGCGGTGCTGAGATTCTTGGAACTGTCATGAAGATCATCGGCGAGCGAGCCATGAATCCCAATTTGGAGGGCCTGGACGATATTCGAAAGACCAAGATCAAGGAGTACTTTGAGGCGGCTGAAGTCAAGGCCAAGGACAAGCCCAAGCCCGTTGCGAAGCCGGCTCCAGCAGCGGCACCGAAGAAAGCCGTTGCAGGCAAGAAGCCTGCATTGGGCGCAAAGAAAGCAGCTCCTGCTGAAGCAGCTCCGGCAGCGAAGCCCGCAGGAAGCAAGTTGGGCCTACCAAAGACGGGTGGCTTGAAGGCTCCCCAGAAGCGGCCGCTTGGAAGTTCTGGAACTACATCACCTCGCCGATCCGGACCAATTATGCCACCATCTGACGATGAAGAAGAGCTGCCGCCAACACCGCCGCAGCCAAGAGCTGCGCCTTCTCGTGGTCTGGCAGGCCGTTCCCTGGCCAAGCCTGGCGCGGCCGCTGTGCAGATGCCCGCTGAATATTCTCCTCCTCCTCCAAGTGGCGTTTCCGCCATAGAGAGGGCTGAGCTGGAGGAATTGCGGACTGCCAATGATCGCCTAACTCGCCACATTGACGACCTGCGACAGGAACGAAGCAAATTTGCGTCGGAGATTCAAGAACTGAAGAATCAGAATGCCAGCCTCATCGAGGACCATACACGGGATGTATTGAGTGTCAAAGCCAAAGAAACCCAGCTTGTCCGTGCTCGAAGCGATGCAGAGGCGGCAGAGCAAACCAACGACAGATTACGGCGTGAGCTGGACCGCCTGAAGAAAGCACTCAGCCGTGCCGAGGCAAACGGTAAGTTCAATTGCGTTCTGGGTCCCCATATTCCTTGCGCCGTTGACTGACATTTCGAATATAGGCATGATGTCGCCCACACACGATGACATGTATCGTGATACCATGGCTGCCCCTAGCACCCGCAGTCGGATGAGCCTTGCTAGTAGCTTATCTGATGAGAGGGAAAATGGCGATGTACCATACGCACGAAGCAAGTTAAGTCCGGACCTGCGCTACGCGGGCAGCAACGGATCGTCCGGTCGTGAATCTCCTGCTCGAGGCTATAGGAATATTGGGCGGCATGACGATGGCAGCGATTCTACCTTGACATCAGGCAGAGACCGCCCAGTATCATCGTTGCCGCAGGCCTCTAACGGAGTAGAGAGCTGGAGGCGAGCAGCCGAGGTGACAAGTCAGTTGAAGGCCAGAATTGAACAGATGAAGGTATGCAAAAAGTTGTCGTCAAAAGGTCTTGGTCCTTGATTCTAACATTTAGCAGGCCAAGCAAGGATTTGCCCGACCTTAGGACACGAATCACGAATTTGATGGATACGATCAATAAAGCATCACGATATACGAGATTCCTTGCGCCTAATGATAGCCTGTGATATTGGTGAAACAACCAGACGTACAGAATCATTTTTTGGGCCACGCTACATAGCTTGACATGACGGAATCTTGTGTGCATTTTTAGGCGTTGGAACCCATACCCCCCTTTTTTTAAAAGGAGAAGGAGAGAGAAAAAAGATATTTGGTTGTTAGAAGTATACTGCGGACAAACTGCTCTGGGAAACCTCTTGATGTGAGAGGAGGACACATAGGATTGAAGGTTGAAAGGTATGGATGAACGGATGATGCTGCCTGGGCAGTATCCTGAGGGACCTTTGACTATGCCAAACTTATACGGCTGTGGTGCATTTTAATTTACGAGTTTTTTTTTTCTCTTTTTTTTTTTCTTTTGCCCTTTTCCGCATTAATATATATGTGTGGGCGGGATTCGGTGAATTTGCTGTGTTGGCTGTTGTCAAGATTGTACTAGAAAAGGGAGGAAGAGGAACTGAAATTAGGTAGTTTACTAAACTGCTGCAATGAAGCTAATTGGCTATGTATGTATAAACAAATTGAAAAGGTGGTTGTTTCTGGCGTGTTATTTCTTCTTCTTGCTGTCTTTTTCGGCCTTGGCTGATTTGCCCTCTTTATCAGACTTGTCTTTGCTGTCGTCGTCGCTCTTGGACTTGTTGTCATCTTTTGCTTCGTCTTGTTGGCTGTTGTCGGCGTCGTCGTCCTTGTCTTCATCCTTGTCTTCACCCTTGCCTTCACTCTTGTCTTCACTCTTGTCTTCACTCTTGTCGTTCTCATCGTCCTTTCCGTCATCCTTCTTCTCCTCATCGCCTTCATCCTTGTTGTCTTGTTGGTCTTTGTCATCTTTCTTCTCGTCCTCATCATCGTTCTTCTCCTGGTCATCTTCTCCGTCGTCCTTTTCATCCTTCTTCTTGTCTTTACCATCATTCTCCTGTTTGCCTTGTTTACCCTTCATTTCTTCCTGCTTCTTCTTCTTTCCAGCCTGTCCTTCTTCCCTAGCCTTCTTGGCCTTTTCCTTTCTATTCTTCTCCATCTCCTCCCTCTCTATTTTCGCCCAGTCCGTGTCCTTGTCAGCTAGGCCCGGATCCTCCAACCGCGCCTTTGTACTCTTTTGGTTGAGCTCTCCACGCTGAGAGATCTTGGCGCGACCGACGAGCGAGACGAAGATGGCGAGGCCGACCATGGCCGTGAGGAGGAAGCGGTACTTTCCGTACCACGGCGGCGCCCATCCGTGCTTCGTGGCGCGGGAGTCGGCGTAGTAGAGGGCGACAAAGGCGCCGAATTGGGTCGTCAGGGCGTATTCGAGGGGCATCATGAGCGTGGGCCAGGCGACGATGGAGGCGCCGAGGCCCATTCCGTAGCGAAAACGGGTGCGGTCATGCTGCGGCTTCTTTTCTGCGTATTCGAGGCCCTAGAAATAATCAACGTGTTAGTTGTTTCGAGCCTCAAATTGGTAAAGAATGAGAGGGCAGGAGGAAAGAAGGCCCGTACCCAGTGAATGGCTCCGAGGAACGAGATGATGACGGCGCCGTATCCGAGCTGTAAAGGCTCTATGAAATCAAGTAGATATTTTGCCGTTTCGTGTTCTAAAAGAATGTGGTCGAGAATTCGGTTGCCGCTGGGGACGTCCTTGTTGAGATTCCAAGCCAGGAAGACGGTTGATAGAGAGGTGGCGAGATAGGGAACTGTCCCTGATAGACCAAGAATGTGAGATTCTCGAGGGACCGTATCCAGACGGAACGTATCCTTGACCATGTCCTAAGAATAGAATACATCTTAGTTCTTGAAATGTTATTTGGAAAAAGAAAGGCAAGTAGTAGCTTGGGCATTTCATACAATATCGTGTTTGAGGCCCGAGTTTACTTCTGCGGCATCTTTCTTTGTGCCTTCATCAGGCTCGAAGACGCTTCGGACGCTGCTGGTGGTGGAAACGTGCTCGCTCGACTCGAGTTTCTTGGGGGGAGGCTTTGGAGGGTCATTGGAAGAGCTGGAGAGACGGATTGTGTTGTATAAAGGACGTCGCTGTGTGATTGAAGGTGGTCTTGGAGAGGCGAGCTTCGCGCCGAGTACGCGCCCTGGGGAGCGTAGCAATGGTGAAGCTCTGAACATGGCTTTCGAGGCGTTTTGATGTGGTTATTTGAAAAAGGAAATGTTTATTGGAATTGGAAAAGGGAATGTACAAGAAGAGTATCGTGAGCAGAATCTACATGCGGCAGGAGATGGATAAGTGTAAGTGGGCTCGTCTCAGCTCTTCTGGACCATACTACTTGGGTTTATTATCTTGATTGTCCCTTTTATTTAAGAGCTCAGCTGCGATTTGAATTGAATCGCAATTACTTGATAAGACAATAAATAAATACGATAGGGTAAAACAAGAATCCGATCAGCGCGAGAGTGCAAAGCAGTGATGCTATGATGACATTGCTGGGATGGTGGTCGTGACGTAATGGCCACATGCGCTGGGGTATGACGGCGGGAAAAACGGGAGAGGCTGCCGAAAGGTTGGATTTGAATGGCTATAAGAGTGATAAAATGGGGAAGGACGTTGGGATGAAGGAGATTTTGCGTTTTAGCTTTATGGATGTCGTGGCGGTGCCTTTGAAGCTGCTATAATTAAATAGGGCCTGTGGATGATTTTGGTGATGCTGTTGCGTCCAGCGCGTGGCTGGATATGCCGAGGTAGAGTTGCTGAAATAATAAATGAACAATTACGGAAAAGATTCCTTGATTTATGGAGCTCGTGCAGATTCACGACATTTGAGGTCTGCATTGCAATTTCAATTGATGTCTGGTAATGGCATAAGAATAGAGGCTTTCTCGTGGCGTGGTAGGTTGTTGGCCAAAACAGGAAATAAGCCCAAAAAGGCACGAGGAGTTGTCGAAATGTCGGAGCCAATACGAGGTACCAGCACTCCACTATTTCACGGCATGCCAATGGTTGTGTACCTAGTCCACCATGTTTTCATGTACATACAAGTAGTCTAGATATATGTTTCGCATTGATCGTTTTGCTAATTAACGCGCTCCATTAGGAGGCCTCAAGCGGTGCTCATGTCCACGTCAATCACACCAACACTGAACTCGACGCCTGCATAGCAATTGGCCGGCGCCGAACTGGCGGGGCAGCCCTTACGTCATCGCCATCCATCACTAACTGGACGACAGGGGGCGTGTCGCTATACTCGGGGATGACCCAGCGGGCGGTAGCGCCTGTAGCAGGTACCCGACGGCGCTGCAGCTGCCCGCGAGAGGCCTGGAGCGCGCTGGAGCTGCGCTACAACACGTCCCTCTCGTGAGAATAGCCTGATCGAGTTCCTGCCATTGATCGATTGACGTCGTCGATCTGTATTCCTGGCCCAAACACCAGCACTGGAGCCACATCGACACAACTCTGGCCTTTCAGTCCTTCATCCAGATCTACTGCGTACTGTACTGCACTCGCACCGCATCGACACCGCGGGCCTGATCCTTTGCGACACGTCTGTTTTCTTTGTTTTGTCGTTTCTGTGCCTCTGCCTCTGCCCCTCCTGTCAGGCGTCGACGCATGAACGCACTCCGCTCTGCCTACAGCCGCAGCCCACGAAATCACTTCGCTTCGCGCCCAATCTCCCCACTTTGAAGCGGACTTTGCAATTGCTTGCTTCCTCCTCTGCCTCTCTCGCTGTGACTCGAAAACTCACAAAGCAGCAGCTCACAGGCACCAGACCGCGGCCGCGACGACTCCAATCGACGGCGAGCACTCTGTGCAGAGCCTCCATCCTCCAGCACCGCCAATGTCCCTCCGCTAGGCCCTCGACCGACAAACTCTCTCCAACGCCCGTATCCCCGGCCCGGGTTACGGCATAAAACACCGGCAAGATGTTGGAAGGACTCGTCGCCGGCTTGCTCAACCGCTTCCTGGGCATGTACGTCAAGAACTTCGATCCCACACAGCTCAAGGTTGGCATCTGGTCCGGCGACGTCAAGCTGCGGAACCTCGAGTTGCGCCGAGAAGCCCTCGACCAGCTCAAGCTGCCCATCAACGTCATCGAGGGGCACCTGGGCGAGCTGACGCTTTACATCCCCTGGTCCAACATTCGGGGCGCTCCCGTCAAGGTCTTTATCGAAGACGTATACTTGCTGGCGAGCCCCAAAGAGGAGGCCGAATACGACGAGGATGAGGAGCAGCGCAGGAAACAGAGGCTCAAGATGGAGAAGCTGGAGAACGCCGAGCTGCTGAAAGAGCGCAGCAAGGCTGGCATGAGCCAAGAGGAGCAGAAGAAGAACCAGAGCTTTGCGCAGAGCCTGGCCACCAAGATCACCGACAATCTGCAGATTACGGTCAAGAACATTCACATTCGATACGAAGACTCCATCTCTGCGCCTGGCCACCCGTTCGCCCTCGGTGTTACGCTTGAACAGTTTAGCGCTGTCAGCGCCGATGGCCAATGGACGCCATCCTTTATCCAAGACTCGACCAAAACGACACACAAGCTCGCGACGCTGGATTCTTTGGCCGTATACTGGAACACAGACTCCGAGCTCTTCACCAATGGCGGCGACACAATATCTCACGAGGACATGGTTAGCAAGTTTAAGAGTATGCTTGCCAAGGTCCACGTCGTCGACTCGAGCAACCAGTTCATCTTGAAGCCCGTCAGCGGACAAGCAAAGATCGAGCTGGATAAATCTGGAGCTATTGAAGCGCCCAAATTCAAAGCCACCCTCTTGTTTGACGAGATTGGTGTTGTATTGGATGACGACCAGTACCGTGATTCCCTGATGATGGTGGACTTATTCCACTACTTCATTCGCCACCAGGAATATAAAGCGTTGAAACCCAAGGGCGTCACTCCGAAAGAGGATCCTCGAGCTTGGCTGCTATTTGCAGGGAACGCCATCCTGGGTAAGATTCACGAAAGGAACCGCAAGTGGTCGTGGGATTACTTCAGAGAGCGCCGCGATGATCGTAAACGGTATATTGAGCTCTTCAAGAAGAAGAAGCAAGGGCTTGCTCTCGAAGCCGAGGAGACTGAGAGTTTCGAGAAGCTTGAAACGAAGCTTAGCTATGAAGACCTTAGATTCTGGCGGTCGTTGGCCCGGAACCAGCTAAAGAAAGAGAATGCAGCCGCCCTGAGCAAGCAGCCTCAGCAACCACAGCAGCAAGGTTGGGTTGCCTGGATGTGGGGCTCCAAGCCAACAGGGACCATTGAACAAAACGAGGAGAACACGCAGATGACGGAAGAGCAGCGTAAAGAGCTGTACGAAATGATCGACTGGGATGAGAAGACTGCCCTCGCCGAAGAAGTTGATGTCCCACGTGAAGCCGTTAACATGTGCATCGAGGCATCACTCAGAACCGGCAGCTTTACACTGAAAAAGAGCCCTCACCACAATACCATGGATCTTCTCAGCTTGCATTTTGACGTGTTCAAAGCCAAGGCTCTGCAAAGAAAAGACTCAGTTCTGGCTAGTATCAGTCTGGGCGGCCTACGCGTCAATGATGGCACAACTCCCGACAGTCTCTACCCAGAAATTGTTCGAGTAAAGGACGCCCAAAAACGCAAGGTCATCTCACTTGAAGAGCTAGAGACTACTGAAGAGGAACCCTTTTTCGAGTTTGAGATTGAACAGAACCCCCTGGAGCGGGAAGGTGACATTGCGATTGTAGGCAAGCTGAAGCCTCTCGAAGTTGTCTGGAACCCCAATTTCGTCGTGGGGGTTGTTGACTTTTTCCGGCCTCCGGAGAGGCACATGGAGTCTATTGCTGCTTTGATGGAGACTGCCGGTGCTACAGTTGAAGGCCTCCGTGAACAGACACGAGTAGGCCTTGAGTTTGCATTGGAAGAACACAAAACTATCAACGCCGAGCTCGATTTACAGGCACCGCTCATCATCATTCCAGTTAGCATCACTACCGAGCGCTCGACGTGTCTTGTTGTAGACGCAGGTCACATGCATGTGAACAGCCAGCTGGTCGACAAGGAGACATTGAATGAGATCCAAGCCAAACAGCGCCAGTCGTACAATGAAGAGGACTTTAAGCGCCTCGAGTCCGCCATGTATGACAGATTCATCGTCAAATTTACTTCGACTCAAGTCCTAATCGGACCGTCCATCGAAGAAGCAAAGTCTCAACTGACCAGTAAATCTGGTGGATCTCCTTTACATGTAGTGGAAGAGATCAATGTCGATTTTGTGGTGGCAATGTCAATTCTACCCAAGGCACCTAACCTCACCAAGCTGAAAGTCTCTGGCCATCTGCCCATGCTGCATGCCACGGTCTCTGATACCAAGTACAAGAACTTGATGCAGATTATCGATGTTGCAATACCAAAGTTCAGCAAGGAGACGGAACAAACCGTGGCACCTACTCCTGGAAGACCACCGTCTTCACGCTCTTCACGACCACGGTTGGGTAGCAGTGCTTCTAGCCGATCGGCGCTCAGATCGATGCGTAATCGGCGGCAATCCGCATTCCCCTTCCTCCAGTCATCCACGGCAGTCATCTTGGAGGATATTGATGACGATGACGACGACGACTTCGAAGATGCTGAGGATGGTACCCATAGCGAGCAGTTCAAGATGCAGCAGCGGAGCTTCGAGTTCAACTTCAAAGTAGACACTCTGAAGGGCTCGCTTTATCGAAGCGATCCAAACAAGGCAAAACCTGATGCTCTGCTTGTGGAATTAGTGGCGGAACGCTTTGATCTATCCTTCTACACCAGGCCCTATGACATGGCAGCGGAAGTTTCCCTCGGGTCGGTGACAGTGGACGACTTTGTCGATAACCCGCCAGCTGAATTCAAATCAATCGTGTCTTCTGGCGACCGAGAGGATCTTCAAGCTGGGCGAAGCCTTGTCCATGTAAAGTTTGTCCGGGTCAATCGCCTGTCGCCAGAATTCATGCCTGTGTATGAGGGTGTAGAGACAAACATAACCACTTCCATATCTACCATCAACCTGGTAGTCACCCGGAAGACTCTTCTCACCTTGCTCGACTATATTCTCGTCACATTTACAAGCAACAATGGCGACGGACAGGCGAGCCAGGCTACTCCTGCCCAAATTGGCAATACTGAAGACGACGACCTAGCTGTAGGACCTGTCGTTATTGAAGAGCCAACACAGAATACGAACGCTACTAGCTCGATCCGCGTCAAGGTGGAATTGAAGAGTATACGACTGATCTTGAATAACGATGGTATCAAACTGGCAACCCTTTCTTTCAACCACGCCGATGCCGGTATTTTCCTTCGCGGTCAGACGATGCGAATCTCGGCCAAATTGGGCGACCTCTCCCTCATCGACGACGTCAATCTGGGTGTTTCAGAGGATTCTCATCTCCGAAAACTCGTCACTATTCAAGGAGATGACCTTGCTGATTTCCGATACGAGACCTTTGATTCTCAAAATCCCCAAGCATACCCTGGTTATGACAGCTCAATCTTCCTTCGCGCGGGATCCGTCAAGGTCAATTTTGTGGAGGAGCCTTTCCGCAAAATTATCGACTTCTTGGTCAAGTTTGGCAAGATGCAGGCATTGTACAACGCTGCACGCCAGGTTGCCATGAATAGAGCAAGCCAGATACAGCAAAGCCCAAGCAAAATTAAGTTTGATGTTGTGGTTAACACGCCGATTGTCGTCTTCCCGCGCGCCGTCATTCCTGGTCGTCCCCAGCGTGATCTCGTCACGGCTTACCTAGGAGAAATTTATGCGCAAAATAAGTTTGTCCCTCTTGATGACAGCAGCAGCGCCAATGTCGCTATGAAGATTTCTACAGGAATCAGGAACATTCGACTTACTTCAGTCTTCCATTATGCTGATAACAAGTCTGAAGAGCTGGAGATGATTGATCACGTCGACCTTGGATTCAACATCACCCACGCTGAACACACCAGTGGCGTGAAACGGCCAGATACTGAAATCGAAGGAACAGTGTCTGACATCAAGCTCCAGATAAACCAGCACCAACTCAAATTCTTGATGGAGATTTCGAGGTCCGTCCCTGCTGCTTTTGCTGGGGACGGCGATGCCAACATGGAGGCCGAACGACTTGTTGACAATCAGACTCTGGAGCGTGCTAAAGCCACTCCTGCTGACGATGATCAGTCTGCAAATGAGCAACCGCTGATTAATCTTAGTCCTGAGCTGGGTTCAGCTTCTAGCGTGTGGACCAAGCTGGATTTCGTATTTAATGCAAACACCATAGGCCTTGAAATCATCATGGCTCCGGACGAAGGGCCGGTCAAGGATGTAGCCGCTTGCAGCCTTTCACGCTTCTCCCTCGACGAAACTCGAGTCAAGACAAGAATGATGTCTGATGGCTCCATAGAAGCCGAGCTCCTTGTCCGCTCTTTCACAATCTATGATAGTCGTCCTAGGGATACGAACAAGTTCCGCCGAATCATGACATCTTCCAATAAAGAGGCGCAACAGTTGATGGCTAGCGTGACAATATCAGGTGGTCAAGAGCGTAATATCATTGCGATGGCTACCATTGACAGCCCTCGTGTCATTTTTGCTCTTGATTATCTCTTTGCCCTTCAGAAATTCGCTACCGAAGGATTGACGACGCCGGAGGAACCAAGTCTGGTAGAAACTGAAAGTATTCTGAGCTCTCCTGAAGAATCTGATACGGAGTCGATGC
The DNA here is from genome assembly GCF_020647795.1 of Trichoderma atroviride. Lineage (NCBI taxonomy): Eukaryota > Fungi > Ascomycota > Sordariomycetes > Hypocreales > Hypocreaceae > Trichoderma > Trichoderma atroviride. The sequence continues at coordinate 3,753,174 of NC_089404.1, forward strand.
AGGTCACATTCTCGCAGCGACCGTCTATCAGTTCCCCACGACCTAGCATGTCTCCAGGAGACCCTGCGTTGGAAACCCAGCAGGATACTCAAACTCCGATGAATATCGCCTTCCGAGTCAATCTTGTGGATGCCCAAGTCATCTTAATCGCCAACCCCTTGAGCTCTAACTCAGAAGCGATCGTTCTTGGAATCCGCCAAGTTCTTCTTTCTCGACAGCACGCCCTTACTTTCCAGATTTCCGAGATTGGCATGTTTTTGTGCCGCATGGATAGGTTTGAGACTTCTCGCTTGAGGATTATTGATGATTTCTCAGTACAACTGGGTATGGATTCTCCGGATGCGAACTCGACAGACATTCATATTGAAATCGAACCACTCATCTTAAGACTCTCCTTGAGAGATATTCTACTTGCGCTCCAGATTATTGGAAGGGCAGGGGAGCTATCTGGAAGCGACTCCAAGGAACCAAAAGAGTCGGCCGCCGACCAAAAGGCCAAGCAACTGCGGTCCAAGGCCAAATACAAGCGTGGCGATGCCTCGACAGCAAAGAGCAATACCATCAAGACAGCTTCTACTTCGGCGACTACGAGAGCAGTAGCTCAGAAGCCGTATTCTCCTCCAAAGAATGAAAATTTGTCTGCTACCATTGATGGCATTCGGATCGTGCTAATCGGCGATCTCCATGAACTTCCTATTCTTGATATTGGAATTCAGAAATTCACATCGGTGGCTGAAAACTGGTCTTCCAATTTGAAGGCTGAGGCTGCCGTTGATATGTACTCCAACGTGTACAATTTCGCAAAATCAAGCTGGGAGCCCCTTTTAGAGCCATGGCAAGTTGGTCTTGGAGTGGCGAAAGATTCTGTCAGCGGCCTTCTCTCCGTCGACGTCGTATCGAAGAAGACGTTTGATATCACAGTTACAACGGCAACAATTGCTTTAGCTTCCAAGTCGTTTGATTTCCTGACAGGATCCGAGAATGTGCTTGAAAAGCCTCGGGGCGTTGAAGCCCCGTACAAAATCAGAAACTACACGGGCTTCAATGCTGTTATCCACTCCAAGAGCCCCACGAGCTCTGAGCCTATTACACTGCAACTAGAAGATGGCCAAGAAGCCCCGTGGAGTTTTGAGAATTGGGAGAAGATGCGTGAGAATATCCTTGCAGAGTCGCATCAGAACGACGTTGGCATTCACCTTGAAGCAAGCGGGTTCGACCTTATTAAGAATGTTTGCCTCAACCGCGAGGGTGAATTTTTATACAGCCTACGTCCCAAGACCAACAATGTCTTGCATAAGCTTTGTGTGGAAGTAAATTTGGGCGCCGACAATGTGAAATATGTCACGCTCCGATCTCCGCTCGTCGTCGAGAACGCTACCCAGATTCCTGTGGAACTCGGTATCTATGACGCTCAAGATGGCCACCTTCTCAAAATCGAAAAGATTGCCCCTGGTGATTCACGACCTGCTCCCGTTGGAGCCGTGTATGAGAAGAGGGTTCTCGTGAGACCGGACAGTGGGTTTGGGTATCAATGGAGTGCAGAGCAGCTTTGGTGGCAGGATTTGCTGAAGCGCCCGACAAGGCAGCTGGTCTGCAAGGGAGAAAGTGGTGATCCATTCTACTTTCAAGCTCATGCGTCGTTTGATAGGTCGAATCCTAATACTGGGTAAGCTCGGATTCCTTATTTCCTATGTGTTGACTAAGTAGGTTACTGACGTTTCTTCCATCTAGATCCTACCCGTATATGAAGATCAAGCTGTCTGCACCCGTTACTCTCGAGAATCTGTTGCCATATGACTTCAAGTACAGAATCTACGACAAAAACACAAAGAAGGATTGGTCGAATTTTCTTCGCAAGGGTGGCGTTAGCCCTGTCCACGTTGTCGAGCTCTCTCATCTTCTTTTGCTCAATATCGACATGCAAGATACTGTCTTCAAGCCAAGCGATTTTGCTATCATCAACTCGGGTACAAACGAAGATTTCCGCAAAGAGTCCCGCATTGTCGTCAAAGATGACCAAGGCCTTTCCCTCAACCTGAGTCTTCACTACCACAAGGTTCCTCAGAGTGGTGGCGCTTTCAAGGTCACAGTGTACAGCCCCTACGTCATCCTCAACAAGACTGGATTGGATCTTACAATCAGGGCAAAGAGCTTTCTCCAACAAGCAAAATCGGCCGCTGGTCAATACCCGCTCATCGATACCTCTGAAAATGGCCGGCCCAAAGCGCTGCCGTTCATGTTCTCATTTGGTAGTAGCGATGATACCCGCAATCGAGCTGTGCTCAAGGTAGCAGACTCTGAATGGAGCAAGCCTCAGAGTTTTGACGCGATAGGCAGCACGTCTGAAGTCATACTCTGTCATTCCTCCAACAGGAGCAAAGAGATTCACTTGGGCATAACAATCCAATCTGGCGAAGGAAAATACAAAATGACAAAAGTTGTGACGCTCGCGCCGCGCTTTGTGCTCAAGAACAAGCTGGATGAAGAGATTTTGATTCGAGAATCCAGTTCGTCGGGTTACATGACACTCGCGCCTGGTGCTTTGCAACCGCTTCACTTCATGCAAAACTCTACAGTCAAGCAACTGTGCCTCTGCTTCCCAGGGATGAATAACCAATGGACGTCTCCTTTCAATATTGCTGACATTGGAGTTACTCACGTCAAAATTGCCAAGGCAGGCCAGCGTCAACGCCTCATTAGAACAGAGATTCTTGTAGAAGACTCGACCATATTCCTGCACTTTAGTGCCGAGACCAAGAACTGGCCTTTTTCGATGAGGAACGAGAGTGATACCGAGTTCACATTTTACCAAGCAAATCCCAACGTTGAAGAAGACGACGTAGAAGACCGAAGCGGCTGGAAACCTATCCGATATCGCCTGCCACCTAGGAGTATCATGCCTTATGCGTGGGATTTCCCAGCGGCTAAGTTCCGAGAGGTGGTCATTGCTACGGCTGGCAAGGAGCGGCACGTCAAACTGGCAGAGATTGGCAATCAGTTCCCAATGAAGTTTACAAATCAGAATGGCACTCAGAAGATTATTGACATCAATGTTGCTGCAGACGGGCCCACGCAAACACTCATTTTGAGCAACTTTCGTCCAAGTCAAAGTTTGTACAGGCAAAAGACTCTATCAAGAACGAATACTGGACCTGAAGCTTTCGAGGTCAAAGATCAGAATACCGGCGCGACGTTTATGGCTCAGCTTAAACTGTCTGGTGTTGGCATTTCTTTCATCAACTCTCAGCTGAAAGAGCTTGCTTATATCACGTTCCGGGATGTCCAGTTCCGCTTCTCAGACTCGCCAGTGGTTCAGACTGTGTCGTTGGCCATCAAGTGGATACAGATTGACAACCAGTTGTATGGAGGACTATTCCCGATGGTGCTATACCCCAGCGTGGTGCCTCAAAAGGCCCAAGAGATTGAGGCTCATCCGTCACTGCATGCCATGGTTAGCCGAGTGAAGGACGACTCGTACGGTGTGCTGTACATCAAATATGCAAGTATTCTACTGCAGCAAATGACGATTGATCTCGACGAGGACTTTGTGTTTGCTCTCCTGGACTTTTCAAACATTCCTGGAGCAAGCTGGAGTACGGAGGAAGAAGAGGGTAAGCTTTGTGATGAAGACTTGGATATCCCAGAACCAAGTGAGCGAGAATCTGGCCAGGACATCTATTTTGAAGTTTTGAACATCCAACCGATGCAAGTGGACCTCAGCTTCATGCGCACAGAGCGCATCAACGTTGAGGATAAAACTTCTACTCACAACCCGCTCATGTTCTTCATGAACGTGATGACGATGGCTATTGGAAATGTCAACGATGCGCCGGTGCGATTCAATGCACTCATACTAGAAAACGTGCGGGTGTCTACACAGGTGCTTATCCAAAACATTTCCAACCACTACAGCCAAGAAGTCATGTATCAGGTTCACAAGATTCTGGGTTCCGCCGATTTCTTGGGTAATCCGGTAGGCTTATTCAACAACATCTCGTCAGGAGTGAACGATATCTTCTACGAGCCTTACCAGGGTCTTATCCTTTCTGATAGGCCTGAAGAATTCGGCATGGGCATCGCAAAGGGTGCTGCGTCGTTTGCTAAGAAGACTGTTTTTGGATTTTCCGACAGTTTCTCCAAGTTTACTGGCAGTTTGAGCAAGGGCCTTGCCGCAGCGTCCATGGACAAACAATTCCAAGACCGGCGACGAATTACCAGGGCAAGAAACAGGCCGAAGCATGCATTGTATGGTGTGGCGGCTGGTGCAAACAGTTTGTTTACGAGTGTGGCATCTGGAGTCGGTGGTCTGGCACTCAAGCCTCTGGAAGGTGCCGAGCAGGGAGGTGCTTTGGGCTTCTTCAAGGGTGTCGGCAAGGGTGTGCTGGGACTGGCAACCAAGCCAGCAGTGGGCATTCTCGACATGGCCAGCAATGTCAGTGAAGGCATTCGCAACACCACGACGGTATTTGACGGCAATGAACTGGAGCGCACGCGACACCCTCGCTTCGTACCTAATGATGGAGTCGTGAGACCTTATAGCTCCAGGGAAGCACTTGGACAGTACTGGCTGAAACAGGTGGACAATGGGCGATACTTTGACGAGCAGTACATTGGGCATCTCGAACTGCCCAAGGAAGACATGGTCGTGATGGTGACTTTTGCGCGTATTCTGCTGATTCGATCTCGGCGACTGACTAGCGAGTGGGACGTTCCGCTGAAGGACGTTCAGACGATTGCAAAGGAACGCACGGGTATTAGTCTGTCTTTGAGGGATGGGGCGAATGGGCCGTTTATTCCTGTGGGAGGAGGTAGCGAGAGGGGCTTCTTGTATAAGATGCTTGGGGTGGCTGTGGAGGAGTTTAATAGGAGGTTTAGGGGAACTGAGAGGTGATGATGATGCGTGTATTGTATTTTAGCAGTTTTCTCATGAGTATTTTTTATGAAATGACTTTGATGAAGTTTGTATTAAAGAGATGTTATTTTGGGTGCTTTGGATGAATGCGATGGTAAATATTATGACATGCCTTCATCACCTTGCTATTAAAAGCCGAGGAAGTTTGAATAATTCCTCCAAGGTTGCTTGTTTCTAGCAGACTAGGGCTCTCTATAGTTGGATTAAAAAAAAAATTCTTCAGAGTATGAGAACGTGGCATTGCATGAAGTGTTCGAGCAAGACATTAGCACATCTCAATGATCAACTGCAGGAAATTGGCGAAAGATTGAACTATAAAGTTTCTGTGAAGGCACGACTAAAAAGCTGTTGATGAACTTGGTGATGTGTTTGTTTCAATATTTACACTCACTTTGACCGTTTGTCGATTCGTAGAATTACAATTCAATAAAACTGCGCTCGGTTGAGAACGTGCCTACAGCTTCAAATGTCTCGGTTAGGCTATTGCATTTATTATTTCGTGGCTTTCTAGACGAAGCTGTAGTTCTAATCTAGTATCTCTTCCTAATTTATGAACGAGAAACTCATGAAGCTTTGGCGTTGAAGTGCTTGGAGCTGCTGCTACTCTGTTATAACAGTATTGGAGAGGTTATTTGTCTACTTGAACACCCAGGGACGTCAAGATCTGACATTGAGCAGGGTGGGCTTGATACCTACATACTGCCTCACATCTTGTGTAGCCATTTCTGACGACGCATCTTCCCAATTAACATTCGCTTGAAGTGGTGAGCTGGCTGAGCCTTAATTTCGTAAGTATAATGACTTGATGAGTATGGTTGAGTTAGGTTGTAACTTTTTTTTCTTTAGCAGTATGAGACATATCTGACTGAGAGAATTGGAATTTAGCTAGTCAACAGATATCAGAGTTTAATGTACGATACAAAGAGATTCGTGATGAGGCACAGGTTAAATGTTGAGAACAATGCTGTAAGCCTTTGTACTCATCTTTTCTCACCGAATGGTCGTCATGACGACTTTTACTATAATTATCGTGCAATAGACCAATCATGATCTGGATATTCCACGACAAAGGTTCCAGCATGGTTCCCTGAATTCAACTCAGCTCAACAAATCCATGCAAGTCATTATTGTTGGCAATAGAACATGGCTGGTGTCGTACGATGGCCGTGTTCGGACCTCCGGCCGGCGACGGCAGCTCATCTTCGGGCGGAACCGATGGAAGCAATCAATGGGAAGAGCGAGTAAACTGCAATTTTTACTCTCGGTACCGAATGAATGGTTCTATAGCAAAGGAAATAGGCTATGATAGCGTGCGCCTTGGCTCGCTCGGCATGTGGTGTCTTACTTAGGCGAGGCGGATTTTGTAGATTTCATGCTAGCTGGGGGGAGTGTGCTTGGGGAATGGCGTTATGGCAAGGGGTGGATGTCTGTTGTGGTGAGGCTTTGGTGTAAATAATGGAGGATGGGGCCATCAATGGTTGCTAGGCATCTCGAGATACTTCATGTACCTGTATGGCTGTGCGCATGATGGCGGTGGGAATTGGTGATGTTGACAATGTTAAATGACGCACGCAGCTAGCAGCAACTATCCAGCTATCATTGATGCCCCATCTTTTCCCCAGCTCTCCCCATGTTTTGTGAGGATCCGATGCAATGGATGAGCTTGAGCTGAATCTCTCCGTCTGGGGGAGGAGACAGCTGCAACATCGGCAGCCGCCGATGGGACCTGGAGTTGCTTGCGGGGGTGGAGGAGGCCGGACGGAGGAGGCCGAAGGGCGGCAGCCAGAAGGGCTATTCTCCGGACTTTGACAGTAGCTTCGTGCTTGAGGCTAGAGCAACGGATCGCGGCTGTACATGGGGATCGCGCCTCGGCCAAAGCGGGCAGTAGAACGAAGAAGCTGTTGGGCCTGGAGCTCAATTCGATTGTATAGACAGACGCCCCTCCCTCCTTTTTACGTTTCTTTTCCATTGTGCTAGCAGTAGTGATCAATCTATTGCGTACTTTCAATGGTTTCCTTTCCCCCCTGGGGAAAATAAAGATGGCAGCATAGGTAATGATTAGCAAATATCTGGAGAACGGGATGAAATCAGTAACGTAATGTATTCGGGGCGTGGAGCTGACTTGGCCCGTTTTGGCTTGATTTCCTGGGTGGATTGACCTGGACTAGGTACCAGGAGAAGCGTAGTAGTAGGTCAAGGTTCGGCAAGCGAATGAATGAGAAAAGACAGAATATTGTAAATCAGTAATCGAAAAGGCAACAACGTTTCTTTTTCTCGTGGGTACAGATGGAGTAGCATTCCGTGACAAAGCACCTAGTCCGGGTGGCTTGCCACGAGGCAAAAACGGAGTCTTGTTGGAGACAGCCTCACCGGCAGGGCAGCAAAGTGAGCTGGCCAAGGAAATAAAATCCGGGGCTGGCGGTGAAGGGCAGAACGAAATTTGTGGAATTCGAGCTGAAGAAACAAGATTTCTTGTGGAGAGAGAGAGCTTGTTGTTACGAAATGCTAGATTTACAAAAGGGCAGATGCGGCTTGAGGCGGGTTATGATGGGAGAATACTCGTGTTCGCTGAAGAATCGCAGTAAAGTGCTGTCCCTCTGTTCAGAGTGAAGCCCTAATTTCGTACGCACAGCGTACAAGATGCAAAAATTTCCTGCATCGTACCTCGATTGCCGTACAAACTAGCACAAGTGCAGATTCATGTTGCCGTCTCAACACTGTTATTCCTTTCTTGCTGGCTTCTGGCTTGGGCTAAAGCAGGCTGTGTGCTGCGAATTGAGTGTGAGCGTGTGTGTGGAGAAAGCAGCCAAAGCCCGTGGAGAAATTGGAGAAGAGCCGGACCGGTTTGACATGGTGTAGTCGCGTGTCTGCTGAAAATCCGGAGCAGTCAGCGTCGTCCTGTCTCCCCACATTACTGCGGGCTGGTGCGATAATGCGCATAATGAAGCTGGGATTGCAACTTCATTTATTTCATCACTGGTAGATGGGTTGATAGGTTGCTGTTGATGAAATCTTGATGAGAAGCTGCTCGGTTCCCGGCACGAAACACCCACTGCAATGGCCTGGTCAGCCCAGCGTCGTACTGCTTCTTGTCGATGATGAGATGAGACTCGGTCGTTGGCTTAGACTTGCCTCGAGTCATCGCCAATCAGAGAAATGGACTCGGCACCCCAGCCCCGAGAGGTTGGCCGGGGCTAAGACACGCTACCTCAACTCAAAAGCGAGTGTCTCATTCAACTGTAATTAAAAGTTCCGAAAGCTGCTGTGCTTCTCGAGACGCCGGTTCTTAGCAGCTGGGAGCTAAAGCCATAAGCCATGCTCCACGGCAGTGATCGTGGTCTACAGTAGCGCTTTGCTTCTGCTCCTGTGTAATAACAGGGCATTGAAGAAGAAAACTAGCGTTTGCAAAGGCTGATGGCCGTGCCCTAGACCGGGATGCCTTTGATTAGGCAGGCGGGTATCTGGGTCTCGGAAGTCGTATGTGCACGAGACCTCCGAGCGTAAAAGTCGAGATATGGTCCGGGGGTTACTATCGCGCCTCTTTGTACGTAATGTCTGGCCGCTCTCCGGGGTAGTATCGCTATCGGAATGCCGCCACGTATCTGATAGTCGCTCCTTTCTGCCTTGCTCTCCCAGCTCAGGCAAGCAATGATCGGTTGGCTCGGGCAGATGCAAGACAGCAGTTGTCGAGCGCTGATTGACTGAGCCAGAACAGGGTTGGTGGACGGGTAGATACGATGCTGGCAAAGGTTCCTCGCACTGCTGCAGGGTGTGCTACGCGAGCCGAGCCTTATCAAGGCCTGTGTACTGTATGGCCTTGATCTTCGGTATGCCAGGCTAAGCAGGCATCGCTGGCTTGGCTGCTCCGTGCGTGAGAACCGTCTATTCTTTGGTGTTTACCGCCGCGGATTGGATGGCCTTATCAGCTTGTCAGCTCTCTAGCTCCTCCACCCCTCCCTCGCTCATATCGTCTCTGGCCATCTAGATTCGAGCCCAAGCCTCTGCGGAAAGGACGCCACCACCAGCGCCGTGTGTTGCTGGCCGGCCACAGCAGCGGGTGGCCGCCTCTGTGAACCTTCCAGAACAGGCAACGAGGCTCAAGACGCCACTGATCAGTGATCCCAGTAGACCAGAGCTCACCGGGCGTCCTGCTCGACTTGGCTGTTACAAACATGAATGCTGTCTGGGACACAACGCCCTCTTGTCTTATCTTGCACAGGGGGCGAATGCGAGCGATGCCATCGTGTGTTGGCCGGCCATTAATCGAACAACCCAGGAACTGATAGTCGGCTGAGAAGCCCATGACAGATTAGCGGACCGTTTGTGAGAGCGGAGAAGATGGGGCCACGACTGGCCTGGAGCGAAGAATCGAGGCCAACCGTCCTCCACTCTGGACTGGACAAACTTATCGGAGGGCGCCACTGATAAAGACACTGCAGTTTTTTCGCCTCCCGTGATGCCTCGCTGTCTCTTGCTTTGGATCATGGCTCGCGATAGTGCTTCAATAGCGTGTTGAATACGGAGTTGTGTAGAGTGAGGGCGGACTTTGGACTCCCTGTAGATGGAGCTGGGCTTCGACTCTGGGGTAACAACGTGACGCTCCTTTTCTTAGTTTGGCAATGCTGCTCGTGCCGAACTGCTGCTGCAATCGATATCACGATAACCCTTTTTTCGCCCCTACCTTATTTTTCTTCCCTTCTGGAAAATTATTAGTGTGCGATGCTTCGGTGACGGGTCTAGCAAGAAGCGCTACCCTTTGGCGGGATTGGCAGAATCAGAAGTACCATGGCCACTGAAAAAGGTTCCGTCAGTGGTGGCCCAGTAGGAATTGCAGATGTTTGTGCACGGTGCACAGCGAGATTGACAGGACGGCAGTTTTGGCGATTGCGCGCGGGGAAATCTTTGGAGCTGGGTACTTGTTATCGATAAGCTGCTTGGGCAAAATCATGTGCAGACTCCAGCGACAGCAATGTAGCTCTTCCAGAAGCAAGCTGCTCTGGGAGATTTACGACTAACTTCCAGGTTGGCTGCATGCATGCATGTGCTTGGCCACGCATGTTCCATCAATGATTGGCAATGCTTGGATGCTGCTGAAATGCGGATCCTGGCATTGCGTAGGAATCGCTCATATACACAATCCGTCTTCACGGCCGCATCCTCTCAGCAATGCTTGTTCAAGCGTTCCATCCAATCGCCCTGATATCAGATTCCAGCCTTCAACTCGCCAGGTCGGGGCCGAGGTAGCGCACAGTGCGCACAGCGACCGTCCGTGTGGGGTACATCCCCTGCCCTGTGGCGTGCCCCAAGCTCTACCTCGCACCGCACAAGCGCCCTTTTCTTCGGCGCAGCGCTACTCGATTAGGCTGGACCCCTCTGGAAGCCTCCCAAGCTACAGGCGCTCACCCCCTGGCCACTCCCCCCAAAGGCCGCTAAAGGCAGGCTGGGCACTTTTGACCCATGCCCAAGACAGACACGGCCAGGGCTTCTCCACACCTTTTTTTTTCTTCACCAGGAAATGCCACCGCAGGGTCGGCTGGTTCCATCGCTGGTTCCATCCATCTCCAGCGAAACGGCGTTGCCGCTGCCATTGTGGGCTCGAAATCGCTGGGCCTGGCATGTGCGCGTGCGACTGCGACTCGACCGAAGCGGACGGGGCTGGAGTACAAAAACTCGAGCGACCCACGAGTTGGCGATGCCTCTCTTTTCCTTCCCCAGGATTCTCAGGTTCGAACGTCACGCCGTCCTTCGTCCGCTCCTTCGGGCTTCCTCCCAGGTTCAGTTACGGCATCTCGCGCTGGCTAACCTGCTCTTCCTCTCTCTACCTCCATTCTCCTCTACCAGAGAAGAAGAAAATTCTTTCGTCTGTCTAGGTCTGGCTGTCAGAGTCTGAACCCAAGACTGCTTCAACGCCTTGCCCGCTTCTGCCTTGCTTCAACCCCAGGCACAAGCTCAAGGACACCAGACGAGACCTGCGGAAAAGAAGAGGTAGCAGAGAAAAGAGAAAAATCTTTATACACGGGGGTTGACTAGAAGAGACAGACTCACAATGGCGGACTCTTCACCACCACCCGCCGTGGCTCCTTATCACGACACCACCGAGAGCATCCACCACAACCCAGACCCGGCGCTGGAGCCCTCTCACCAGCATCACCACGCGCACAAGCACCACTCGGCCCGCGTGGATGCCGCCGGCCACGACGATGCCGTCTACACCCGCGGCACCAACCTGGACCCGACGCTCGTGCCCGTCCAGGACCACAGCCACGACACGCGCAGCATCGACAAGGCGCACGACGGCCACACGCCGCCCGACTACAGCGACCACGAAAAGGTCGGCCAGACAGACGTGGTGCGCACCGGCGTCGACTCGGACGAGGCGGGGTCGCAGCGCGGCTGGCACTTTGGCATCCCGTACCGCGTGGCCCGCGCCTTTGTGCACCTCGTCATCTTCCTGCTCTTCACCGGCTGGTGGATTGCCTCGCTGATCCTGCACCGCGACGACAAGAACTGGGAGGTGCCCTTCCTGCTGTGGCTGGCCATCACCATCCGCCTCTTCTTCTTCCACGTGCCCTCGCGCTATGTGTCCAGCGCCATCAAGTGGGTTTGGACTCGCACCGCCCTGGTCGTCTACGAGCGCATCCCGCCTCGCCTGCGCACCCCGGCCGGCGCTGCTGTGACTGTTGCTGCCATCTTGGTCGGCTCCTTTGCCTCAGAGGAGAGCGCCGACAACACGCGCGCCAACCGTGCCGTCAGCTTGTTCGGCATGGTGGTCATCCTCTTTTGCTTCTGGATCACCAGCAAGAGCCGCAAGCACGTCAACTGGCGGACTGTCATCGGTGGCATGCTCGCCCAGTACATCATTGGCCTCTTCGTCCTGCGCACCGGTGTCGGATACAACATCTTCAAGTTTATTGCTGATCGTGCCGGCGACTTGCTTGGCTTCGCCGAAAACGGTGTGGCTTTCCTGACTACCGAAGAGGTCGCCAAGCTCCCCTGGTTCTTCTTTGGCGTTATCCCCGCCATCATCTTCTTCATTTCGCTCGTTCAGGTCCTGTACTACATTGGCTTCATCCAGTGGTTCATCAAGAAGGTGGCCATCTTCGTCTTCTGGGCTCTCAACGCCTCTGGTGCCGAGGCCGTCGTGGCTGCTGCCACCCCCTTCATTGGACAGGGAGAATCTGCTATGCTGGTCCGTCCCTTTGTCCCACACATGACCAACGCCGAGCTTCACCAGGTCTTGACTTGCGGTTTCGCTACCATTTCTGGTTCCGTGCTTGTCGGCTACATTGGTCTCGGTCTGAACGCCGAGGCCCTTGTTTCCTCCTGCATCATGTCTATCCCTGCATCGCTTGCCATCTCCAAGCTGCGTTACCCCGAGACCGAGGAGACGCTCACCGCTGGTCGCGTCGTCATTCCCGACGATGACGAGCACAAGGCTGAAAATGCCTTGCACGCTTTTGCCAACGGTGCTTGGCTCGGTATCAAGATTGGCGGTACCATCATTGCCTCGCTTCTCTGCATTCTCGCCGCCGTCGGTCTCATCAACGGACTTCTCACCTGGTGGGGCCACTACATCAACATCAACGACCCCACTCTTACTCTCCAGACCATCCTGTCCTATGTCTTTTACCCGGTTGCTTTCTTGCTTGGTGTTCCTCGAGACGGCGATATCCTCAAGGTTGCCAAGCTCATTGCCGAGAAGGTCATCACCGTAAGTCTCTCCTGTTGTCCCTTTGTCAAAACCTTTGGCTCTCTCCAACTTTCCATTCCACTGCCATCTGTGTTTGCCTCTCGCCTCCTGATTCTCTCCTCTCCAACATCTATACTGTGCACTCTTAACATGTGATATGATAATGACCCTTGTTGCCTGCAGAATGAGTACAATGCCTTCAACGCCATGGCTACCGACTCCTACTACGCCGACCTGTCTCCTCGCTCTCAACTCATTGCCACCTACGCTCTCTGCGGATTCGGCAACATTGGCTCCCTGGGTATCCAGATTGGTATTCTCAGCCAGCTGGCGCCATCCCGTGGTGGTGACGTCTCCCGACTTGCCCTGTCGGCCTTGGTTTCTGGCGTCTTCTCGACCCTGACCTCTGCCTCTGTTGCCGGTCTGGTCGTTACCACCCAGCTCTCCCACTTTGTCAAGCCTCAGTGATTGGAGATTTGCATGTGTATATGTATATGTAGTGAACCCTTTTTTTTTTGGTGCCATATAGTTGAATGAGAAACGAAAGGAAGAAAGATGAGAAATCGGAAAAAGAGGACAAAAAAAGAAGATACCCCACCACTCTATCTACGCTCGGATGTGGATGGTCAGATTAAAGAGCACTTTTTAATTATTTGATGAGATGAATACAAGTGAAAGACGTCGCCCGAAAGAGCCCCATTTGGGCTGGGCATGACAAGACTATCTTGTTTCCGTGTTTCTTCGTATTTTTGTGCATGTCACATTTCAAACTATATCAGAATTTGTTCTGACTTTTGCAAGGCTGTTGTGGAATTGACGTCGAATTGCAACAAACATCTCAGTGTAGATGATACAGCTCCCTTCTTTATTCATCTCTCAATTGGATTGACGCGTCCTCAGAAACTCTCCGTATTTGGCAAATTAAGATTTCGGCTCCGACGCCCTTTGAAACCATCAAGGCTTGCATGAACTACTGGACAAGCTTTCTCCACATGGAATCTTCACCCCGCATCAAGATCTGCAAACGGCTATAAAAGCTCATTTTCACACGCCGCGTAATAAGTGAAATGCGATACTGAGACTCTTTCAGATTTGTAAAAAAGCTTTTACTTGGAAAAGACCATATATCTTGGAAAAAACTATAAATAGGCTGTCATGGGTAGCCTCTCTTTTCGCAAGTTCATTCGGTGGCTGCCGGATGAAGCCGGCGAGCCGACATCAACGCTGGTGCTGACCTCTCCTGAGAAGAGGTTTGTGGATGTAAGAGTGCTGTTGCCTGATGGGAAAGACTCCTTGGCCGACGATGAAGGTAAAGACAAGTAGAAAATCTCCATCATCTTTAAAAGCATTGCAATCTAATCGCAGAAACAGAAATCCTGCCTTTGAGTCGCCTGGACTGGGCCATGGCCGGCTTCTCTTCCTCCACCGTCATGTCCGACGGCCACTCCCTTTCTCAGTGGAAACACTGGATTGACTCTCGAGCTGTTGATGCGCCTCCTGACGAAGGCCACATGTACGCCCAGCCGGATGGACTGAGCACCCTCGAAAAGGGCCACATGACGAACCCTGCTACGGGAAAGGACACCGAGTACGAAGAGATGTGGTATGACCCGCCGGCGAAGAAGACGGGAGGGGACAAGGTTGTTTGCGTGGTGCTCGTGATGGAGGATGAGAAGGCTGGGAAGAAGGGCATGTTTGTGAGGGTTGGGGAGTGGGCGCAGGTGGTTGTGAGGGATGGGGATGGGGAGGAGGATGTTGTGGCTGAGAGGTGGGAGTGGAGGGATGATGGAAAGGGATGGAGGAGGATTGTGAGATTGGGGGATGGGGAGAGGGAGTTGCCGTGTAGAGAGGTTTTGCTGGATGGGAAGAAGAGTGAGTATCGAGTTGGGGATGAGGTTTGGAAGGTTGTTGAGGATGTGGAAGTGTGAGTCGAGGTATGCAAATACGAACTATACGGTTATATGCCTGTTGTATTTAATTTTGCTTTAGATTTTACGTTCAAAGACATCTTCACGTCTATAGGGCTAGAAGTGGATGAAGATGTGATGATTCCATGAGTAATGATTGAGAAGAGATGATTGATGTTACGGATTAGCATCCTCTTCCTTCTAAACTGCTTGAGCAGTCATCGATTCATAGTGGTTAAATAAGTACATGTAGTCTTTTATATCTGTGAGGGGTGGGTTGGACGTTGTATACATAATCCTACCGGCTTTTATCTACGCTGCCTAAATGGCCTCTTACACATGCACATGTTTTCCTGCAAATATATCCAATACGAATATCACCAACAGCGATATTCTCCCCCAAAACGCTTCTGGTCTTGCATATGTCCTGCCGCACCTTTGTAAGTCTTTTTCTTAACCCTTCCACAAATTTACTCATGCGATCGGGACCGAGCACATCCTGTATCGCATTAGAATAGCCCTTAGGAACCATGGTCATGATATATCTTGTCTTTTTCACACCCTACTTACCTCTAATACGTAGATAGACACATTTCTTAGCTATACCGTGATATTAGATGCTTCATATCCTGCGTTCCAGTCAAAGGGAATCAATTGGCCCTTCTCTTACCTTTGGAAAGCGCTCAAATTCTCACCCGTGATCGTGCACGGCCAGGAACCACTGCTGTAGAGATGCAACTCCATCAGATGACTTGTTTCTCCGATGTCGCCTAGGTAAAGATCTATTTTTTTCCATTTTCTGGAAATTGTTCACACAATAAGTGACATCCTCATCTGAATGAGGATTGTATAGACGTCGATGACAGAAATTCCGAGCACAGCCTCGGGTTATGATGGGATGGCAGACCCTGCCAATACCTCACAACCTTGCGCATTTGAGAGGCAAATACCTACATTCATGTATCCATTACCACAGCGCCAATAGATAGCAGGGTTGTGGGTCCTAAATGCTACGTATCGATGCATGATTTGCTTGTTCACGGGACACAGTCCTGCTCCTTTGTTCAATCTTTGCGACAAAGGGGTTTATATAGTGAAGCCTTTTCCCACACTTTTCAGAATAGATTTCTTCCTCCAACACTGAGAATATCAATTTATTTGCAAAAATTCAGCGTATACTACCATAAAGACATTTCCCAATCATGAGGCGAAATATGAAACGTGTATCTTCGATATTCAACCCAAAGCCACGCGAACCTAAACCTCACGGTGAAGGACCTGATGGCAGAGAATCAGTACGGCAAGGCGAGCCGAGCTCTATACATTCACCCCAGGATGCAACAGTTGAGGCACCTATCGATCCTCCTTCACTTAATCTTGTACTTGCACAAGAAAGCCTGTCGGATGATGTTTTGGCTACCCTGTCGAAGCTGGCCACATCAAATTCTAAAAAGGCTCTCACGGATCCGCAAGGGTATCAACAATCTATGACAAACAAATCAAAGGTTGATGGAGCCCAGGAAATACCAATGGGGTTTGAATCTCAAATATTAGCCAAAGATGATGGACTTATTTCCAGAAAGATTGATCTAGCCTCAGAACTCTGGGATCAGGCATACAATGAGCTCAAGATTCACCATGGCGATACTGTGCTACTATACGAAAGCATTCTATCTTCTATAGCAAGGATAGCTATCGCCGGAAGGAGCTCAGATCCCATCATTGCTGGGTTGAATGATGAATCCGGCGATAATCAGGCTACTCAGAAAGATGATGAGTTTAGGAGGCATCAGATGCACACATGGCTAGCAGAATGGCTTGACAAGATCAAAAGATCACAGGCATCGCAGGATACATCCCTCGAGTCTTCCACAATTAAAACATCTTCCGGTCAATCTTCTACGAGCGAATCGAACAACTCAACCACATATAAATTGCCTGTGGCAATCCTGGGTGAGAGTTTACAAAAAGAGGCACAGAGCAAACCACAAGCCGTACTTGCATGGGCAGCTATTGCATGTGCAATTTCGATCGTAAGTGGCGACTTTCCATCACTTCAAGCACACGACTGATGTTCTCTTTACTAATTTCGTGATTCAAGACTATGCAGACTCCAGCGGACGAGAAGACAGCGACGTGTAAAGGCTTGAGCTACATTATTCCTAGGATGGCATGGTTCACAGCTTTAGCACGTCTTTTCATCACGAATACATTGGGTGACAACCACTTCAGAGCGGATGATGAAGAAAACAGCCTAGCAAAGAAGACCGTCGTCCTCTATAAAGCCATACTTCGCTTGCTCATGAATGTGGTATGCCTCCATTCTGGTGACCAAGGAAGCAACTTTTCCGGTAGCTTGTTGCGGGCTTCAGACATCGACGTGGATCTCAAATGCATAATCGATGCGGAAACGGCTATAGTTCAAGTGGAAGTAGAGTATGGCGGCTCAACTCTCAGCCAAGTGCTTTGCAAAGGCGGACTCGAGAAAAGCGACATCACTGTGCCTGGCAGCGATGGACAGCAAGCTCCATTATTAACCCCGAACCTCGAACCGACCGCAGGCGTTTCCCATATTGAGCATACAGGCGTCGTAGCTGATGCTTTGCACTGGCTCTGCCAGAAACCAGAGTTTAGCTATTTCTGCGACAAGAAGCAATATTCTCATCGCCTGCTTTGGGTTACTGGAGATATCGGTACCGGGAAGTCACTCTTACTTACGGCGGCAACCAGTGAGCTATACTCTGGCCTTGCTACAGACAAAAGTTCTATGATTCTATGTCACGTTTCTTGCTCATGCGAGGGGCTAGGAGCTCTTACGATGGCCACAATTATGCGAAGTCTAATCACAGAAATATTGGCGAAGACCCCTTCACTCGCAAAACACTTGGTGGACACATATAAATCAACAGGACGTACCTTCTTTGATGGACCCAACGATTTCTATGCTTTATCCGGATTGTTTTTCGACATGATACAGGATAACGACTTTGCAGACGCTTATTTTGTAATCGATGGTATTGATGAATGTAGCAATGGATTCGGTTGGCCTGACATCAACAATCTGCTTGAGTTAATCTCGGCGTCTATAGAAACCACTTCAAAAGTCAGGTGGCTTATATCGAGTGGACCGGAGTGCTATTCAACAGCTGCCTCAGTTGCAAAAAAATATTCTTCTTCTCTTCATCTCAGTAGGGAACCTTCTGATTGGTTACCAATCCTTGACAAAGTCATCAGCGAGCAGGTAGCTCTGAGCGCCAAAAAAAAGCGGATGCGGCGACAACCTCAAAGATAAGATGGTTGAGAAAATCTTGCAAAAGGCTGGTGGTAACCTGGTGTGGTCCAAAATGGCTTGTCAAATGTTACGGCAAACGCCCAACCAGAAACTTCTTGACACGCTTCAAAAAATGCCTGGAACTATAGAATCACTCTGTTCACACATGTGGAATGAAATCAATCAGCTTGCACAGCATGACGTCTGTTACTTCACTGACATTCTCGCTCTTACCAGCATTGCGTTCCTACCACTTCACGTCTCAGAGCTTGGCTGGTTGGCCAAGCTCCCCAAGTGGGTGAATGCCTCATCTCTGGTAGAGAGTTGCTACGCTTCTTTATTCCTATATAACAAGAGAGTTTATTTCCTACACCAATCTGCTAAGGCGTATATGAGAGAACATCTGGTCAATGGAAAGCCCATTGACTCCCTACATATTCTCATCGCTCAACGAGCTCTGGAATGTCTGCTGGCATACTTCAACAACGAAAGACAGACATCTGATACAGAGCATTCTCAAGGTACAGCCATTGAATATGCATCTTCATGGTGGATGGTGCACGTGTACGAAGCGAGGGAGATGGTTCATGAAGATGATCAGATTACTAGTTCAGCCATACTCTTCCTACAAGAGCATATATTGCTTTGGACAGAATGGTTAGTCTCGCACAAGCAGCTGGAAATGGTAGCCCCGCGCATGCGTCAGCTAGCTGACATACTTAAGGTAAGATTATTAAGGAAATTTCTCCGTTTGCTGTCTACATCGCTAATTTGAAACGTACTCGCAGCCGAAACCGGATACTAGTAACTATAAGCTATACTTGGCAGCTCAAGAAGCATGCCAGTTTCTGGAGCTTCACATTTCGGAGATGGTGTTTAATCCGGATACACCCGCAATGACGACTTTACTCCTTAGTTATAACGAGGGATCCTTGGGGAAAAAGTGGAAGAAGCAGCGGTATCCTTGGATTCTCGAATTCCCGATGATGAAGGAAGACGTCGGGGTTTACTCCCGGAATATACGAGGCCACGAGGACTGGATTCGAGACATTGCATTCTCGTCCAACGGGCGACTAATGGTATCAGTATCTGGCGACGGAACTGTCAGAGTGTGGGATGCTGAAACAGGGGCCATCCAGAGAATCCTCAAAGGACATAGAGGTTGTGTACGACGTGTCGTGGTCTCTTGCAAAGGATACATTGCTTCTGCAGATAACAATGGCTATCTTATTCTATGGAACTTGATCACTGGCCGACTGATACGAAAATTTCATCCTCAACTAACGTTTACTCGACGGAGTGGCATCCAATTCTCTCCCGATGGCTCTAAGCTATTGTTAGTATCTAATAGTTGTGAGCTGATTACTTGGGATATGGAGTCATTTCAACAGCAAATTATAATGCTCCCGACCTTGAATTCTATAACAGCGACATTCTCCCAAGATGGCAGGTGGATTGCCTGGATAAACGTGGAGAACCAAGTAACTGTCTATGATATTGAAGCAGGGGAGCTACATGCTGAGTTTGGAGACGCATACGAGTGTCTGTGCTTCGTTTCGAGTGGCAAATATATTGCAGCAGGTTCAGAGAAGGGAGACGTCCGTATTTGGGATATAGATGCCCAGATGCAAGTCGGTCAGCTTGTCGGCTCAGGCCAGGTTGCATGTATCCGAGTCTCTCTAGGCCAACGCCGCATTGCAGTCGTCGGTGAATCAGAGTGCGTCGCCATCTATCACTCGGAGACGTACAAGATCACACAGGTGGTCAGAGCAACAGAAGCACTCTGTGTATCATTTCCTCCGTCGGCTAGCTTCTTCGCTGTGGGTTCATATGATGGCATGATCCATCTATGGCAACTGTGCGACTCCGAGTTGGAAGGCGTAACTCCTCTCGAAACTTTGGGCATAGAGGCTATGATCAAACATCTAGCGCTGTCTCCGGATAAACAGCTACTTGCTGCTGCTCACGATGGTGGAATCGGACTCTTCGGCGCTACCGAGGGACGTCTGAAGCGCAAGTTGAGTATAAAAACCGATGGCATCTTACACCTCTCCTTCTCGCCCGACAGCCAGATGCTACTCGTCAGCGGGACTAACAACGTTGGGCTGTACAGCGTTCATGACGGTAGTCTAGTGAGGAATCTTGAAGGGCAAGGCGACTGGGTCAGACAGTCGGCTTTTTCTCCCAACGGTCAATTTGTAGCATCGGCGTCTGACGATCGCAGAGTCAGAATCTGGGACACGCAGAAGGACACCACTGAACCCGAAGTGACTCTTCAAGGCCATCTTGACTATGTTAGATGCGTGGCATTTTCACCTGATGGAAAACTGCTGGCGACTGGAGGGGACGACTACAAGGTTAGGGTGTGGGATTTGACGACTGAAAAAGAGTCTGTTACCCTAGGTCGACGTTCGAGCTACGTGTACAACGTCGCTTTTTCTCCCGACTCAAAGCGCATTCTGGCGTCTTGTTCTGATAAGAGTGTCAGGATTTGGGACTGGGAAACAGAAACGGCGTTGAAAGAAATGAAGAATGAATATGAATGGAGAAACCTCAGATTTGATATACGATTGCCAGATTACATCATAACCGACCTCGGCGCGCAGTACATTGGAAATCATGGCCCTTCAAATGAACTGCCAAATTGGGCTTCATATAGTATGGAATATGACGATGCTGATGAGACAACAGGCGCCTGCTGGATTACATGGCAAGGGGCGAGGGCATTTCAGCTTCCAGAAGCTTTCCGGCCCACTGCATCTTATTTTGATGAATCCAGAGTCATAATCGGAACAGAAACGGGGCGTATTTTACAATTCAAATTTCACCCGGATATTAAGCCGAGCTTAGGACAGTAACAGAGTATAGATTGATAACTTCTTATTGATTGCTTGTTGAGTTGGGTATATACAGTATGATATCTAGTACTATGCATTTGCACCTCCTTGATTCATATTTCGTGCACACTGTTGACTCCGAGAAGAAAAGAAACCTTTTTATCCTGTCCGTTTCCAGTTCATTACAAGCACAATATATAAAGTCTTGGTTTGATGAGCGAGTCGGCATGGCCCGTCAAAAAAGATCAATGCGCTTAGTAGATACACCAATTCTATATTCCTCAAGTCTTTTGATGTATTCTGTTGTCAGCTTGCTACTTAGCCGTGGATCCTCTGAGAGTAATCTGAAATCTTTGCCATTGGGAAGGTTAAAAAACAACACTAGCGAAGCAAAAAGTTCATGTCTTTTTCTTTTAGATGTGTTGAAGTGTGAAGCATCGTTCGCTGCGTCTATGGAAATCTCAATCGGAATACAGATTCATGTCCGGTCATCAGGAAAGTGAGAGGCGTGTACATGTCTTGTAGTGATGTATATGGAGTTGTTGCCCGCTATGTTCAGAGTGTATCAACAAATAAATTCACATCATCCACTCAATCTGTCACCCTTTCAGGTCACAAATGCCTGAGCGGCACCAGCTCAGTCGGCAGGCCCCGAATCGCCGTCGCCTCTCTCTTATTCAACGGAATCTCAAACCACTTCTCCAGCGCCTTGACTCGATCCTCCTCATTTGCCAGAGTTTCCACCACTTCCAAGCCCGGCTCGCCCTCTACTCTCCTTCTCACCTCGTTCCGCAACAAAGTCATGACGCCCTTGAGCCCATCACCCCTATCGTTTATGATTCCCCTCAGGGCAAAGACGTTATTGACAAAGACGGCGGTGCGGACCGTGCTGCAGTAGAAATTCATGACTTCGTAGTCTGCGCGGAAGAGCTCCGTTTCCGTGAAGCAGTAGCGCTCGGTCCAGTCTAGAGAGGGAAGATCCTGCGTGGAGTAGACCCAGAGAGATTGGGTCGAGGGCGAGGTGGACTGGGCGATGGGGCGGAACTCGAGTTTGCCGCGGCGAGGGAGGATGTTGTCGAATTCGAAGCCGTTGATGAGGGGGACGGGCGTGAAGGCGCCGTGGCTGCCAAAGGCGACGTCGACGAGGTAACGCTGCTGGTTGATGGTGATGATGTTGGCGCTGTGCGTCCTAGTGGTTGAAAGTTGGTTAGATAGACAACCGGTATAAGTTGGAAGATGAGTTGGAAGAAGAGGGAAAATACTTACATGCCGAGATATACGGGACCAGGCTTGACTCTGGCTCCGATGCTGAGGACGTTGAATCCCAGGGCCCTCATCATGTCGCCAAAGATAGTGTTCATCTCCACGCAGTAGCCGCCTCTGCTCTTCTCCACGACCTTTTGGAAGAGATCATCTGCATCGACGGACAGCGTGCAATGGGGCGAGTAGTGAAGGCTGATGGACTCAAAGGGCACGCGAGCCAGATGGTGGGCTTGGAGCTCTTTGAGGAATTGGAGCTCGTCTCTGGGGTGCTGAGAGCGCGGATAGGAAATGTGGTCGAGGTAGCGCGTGAGCTGATCTTGTGAATACACTTGCGCTGCCATTTTCCCTTTGTTCGCTTTCTTCTAATGGGCTTATACAAGGTCACGATGGAGAGACAGCCGGCGACTCTATTGCGGCATCTCTCTTTATATCCTTTTGCAGACGGATCATTAATCTAGACTATAGCAATTCACGATATCCTGGTAATTGTCGCTTCAACCATCTTAGTCAACCACTTTCTACTGATGCGGCCGTCCGGGTCCCAGTCGCAGCGATTTTGCCGCCGATGGGCTCCACAGATTCGACTCGGGCTCACGGGCGGAGAGCCGAAAGGCCGACGGGTCTTATAAATACTATTTGTCAGGCCGGAAAAGCAAGTGGGATGAGGCTATATAGCCTTGGATGCTATTATATGGTGGTTTGCTCTTTAGCAATGATGCTGAGGCTGAGAAGGATTGATTATGTATGTACATGCATAAGTGATAATGCCGTAAACATGTCTTGTAGACGTGGCATGCCGAGAGTCGACGCCCAGCTGCCCAATTGCCGGCGATTGGTGGAGACGGCATCGCATATTATCTGCATCTGATGCGATGGGCAGCGAGATGGTTTTCTGTAAAAGTCATTTCCAGTCGGCACGATATAGCTTCAATGGAATCTCCAACGCCTCCACAATCATCAGTCAAGGCCATCTCTCCTAGGTAATGATTGATACAACACACGCACATTCTGCATCTCGGTCAGAAGCTTATCAACTTGCTGCTCGAATAGGTCGAAAATCCCCGTCAAAACTCCCATCAAAACTCCCGTCAAGCCCCCCCGTCAAAGTGCAAAAAGTCCAACACACCACAAACTACAACCAAATCACAACCTACTTCAAGATCCCCGAAAAGCTGCCGCGCGCGCCCACGCTCAAGGGCCTCGACGTCACGCGCCTGCCCGACGACCTCAAGCTGATTGGGCCCGAGAACTGGGCGACGTGGTCCAGCGTCATGATGGCCATTGCCGACGTCTCGGGCTTCGACAAGGCGGCGCTGGAGGAGATGCCGCAGGCGGTGCATGTGAGCTGCTGGCACAACAGCCAGAAGACGCTGGAGGAGATTCGCGAGGGCAAGATGCTGGGGCTGCTGATCAAGTTCAACATCTCGGCGCACATGAATGACTTGGTGAGCCTGACGACGGATGGCTACGAGGTGTGGAAGGTGTTGAAGCTGTATTGTGCGAGGTTTGTGGAGACGGATCCGACGAGCATTTTGAAGAGGAATGGGGGGTGTATCAAGATTTCGTAAAGGACCAGAATAATGAAGAAGAGAATGGAAATGACAAAGATTGCGATGGGAATGCTACAGCGCTTGTTGCTGTTGTTGCTGAACACGAAAGATAAGACTACACAGACTGGATCAGATAGTGGGGAAGAAAGCGATAACATGACTTTACAACTCAACAACTATTTCGAGCAAAGGCTGTTTAAGCTTCTTTAAAGGATCGTCATCCTAGTATTGCCGCAGTTGGCGAAACTAGCTACGCTTAGCTAATAGATTAGAACAAGCCATCTATTTTCTTCTTCCACCTTTTGGTATTGTCGTGCATATGCGCCCTACCAACATTCGGAAAAGGGAAACCCACGCCGACCAACTAAGCCGAGGTGGTGTCCGAGTGCGGAGTCATTTGCACAACTCCATCTCGGCTTCGGCTTTGGCTTGTTTACAGTGTCATAATACCACCTACTTATAGAGCTATATATGTCCAAGGTTGCTGCTGTTTTGAAGGAGAAAGAATACATGTAAATTACATGTAGTAATCATGTCTGTGTAGAAAGAATACATTCCAAAATAACAACACCATTACAACAGCCACAATGCCGTCTTCAACCGTCTCTTATACCGCGCAAAACGGGACTCGAGAACCCGGTCTTATGCACCGCTCTCTCCTCGAACGCCCTCACCAAGTTGTCTCCGGCTCAGGCATCTACCTCACTCTCGCCGATGGCTCTCGCATCATCGACGGATGTGGCGGCGCCGCCGTCGCAGTAATTGGCCACGGCAACAAAGAAGTCAAAGAGGCCATCATACAACAATACTCTGACGTCGCATACGTGCACACCATGACTTATACAACTTCCAGTGCTGAGGAGCTGGCCAACGAGCTCACCGAGCTGAGCAAGCCTTTTGGCTTGACCAAGGCCTTCTTTGTCTGCTCTGGCAGCGAGGCCATGGATGCGACGATGAAGCTGGCGCGGCAGTATCATTTTGAGAATGGCCAGCTGCAGAGGAAGAAGTTTGTTTCGAGGAGACAGGCCTACCACGGTGGCACAATCGGGGCCATGAGCGTGAGCAGCAACCTTCCGAGGAAAATCCCATACGAGGGCGCCTTGTTGCTTGACAACGTCAGCTATGTTAGCCCGGCATATGCACATCATGGCCAGAAAGACACCGAGACCGAGGATCAGTACGCTGCCAGGCTGGTCCAAGAGCTCGACGACGAATTCCAGCGGCAGGGCCCCGAGACAGTCATTGCTTTCGTGGCGGAGACTGTAGGAGGAGCCACGGCGGCCTGCATCACGCCTCCAAGGGGATATTTCGCTGGTGTGAGAAAAGTATGCGATAAATACGGCATTCTGCTCATCTTGGATGAAGTCATGTGTGGTAGTGGCCGGATGGGAACGTATTTTGCCTTTGAGCCAGAGGGTGATGTGCGGCCCGATTTGCTGACGCTGGGAAAGGGGCTCGGAGGAGGATATGCACCCATTGCCGGGATCCTGATCAGCCAGAAAGTTGTTGATATGCTGGCAAAGGGATCAGCGAGCTTTGTTCACGGCCAGACATATCAAGCTCACCCAGCGGGCTGCGCCGCGGCCTTGGCTGTCCAACGAGTCCTGAAGCGCGACGATTTAGTAGCAAAGTGTCACACCAAAGGGGCCTTTCTGGAAAAGCGACTGCGATCTGCTCTTGGAGATGCAAAGTATGTAGGCGAGATCCGCGGAAGGGGCTTTTTCTGGGGCATCGAGTACGTACAGGATAGAGCTTCAAAACGGCCATTTAAGCCAGAGGTCAAGTTTCACAAGAGGATACATGCCGCGGCGCATGATCGTGGGCTGGCCATATACCCAGGGGCAGGAACTATAGATGGCATCAACGGCGATCACTCGATACTGGCGCCGCCACTGACTGCGACGGAGGAGGAGCTGGAGGAGATGGTGAGGTTGTTGAAGGAGGCATATGATGCAGTGGAAGAGGAGTTGGGCTCTACGATGAAATGAGCGTGTTGGGAACCATAGTATATGCGTTGTATCTGAACGTCAAATAAATAAGGTCTTTTTTAAGCTAGAAAATATATTTTCCTGCGTCGCTACTGATCAATGCTTAAAATCTTCAAGAAGACGATGATATATCCCTTGAGGGGGGTTCTCGAATAAAGTAAAGTCTCTTTAATCCATCACATCCCTATACAGAACAATCACTGCCTGATACGGGAAATGGATTTGATACTGCAAATACTTTGCAAATTGCATACAGAATGTTATGAAACTTGGAATAAAGTCTTGGCCCTGTGATGTTCGACAAGGATTGTTTCAGGAAGGCCACTGTCCTCCCATGCCTCATCCCATCCAGCAGTCCGCACCCAAGGAAACTCGGGGTGCTCCCAGGTGCTGTCCAGGAGGAGATATTGCGTGTTCAACCAAGTCTTGTCATCTCTGATGCGGATCCATGGCCGGTCGAGGTAGTCTTGCGAAAGGCGCTGCGCAAGGCCCAGGGCCCTCGCAGTCTTGACCACATGGCCGTCGTCGGGCATGTTGATGAACCGGGGAAGCAGCTCCTCCCAGGTATTCACAAGTACAGTATCTTTCGGCGTATAGCTACTGATGCCGCCGAGTTGCAGGGGAGGGGCCCATCGTACAACGTAGTGGAGGATGTCAAAGCGAGTCTTCCACTCCAGTGTTTGCAGTTTGACTGAGGTAGGGATCCATGCAGCGTCTTGGATCAAGAGCAAGAATGGCCCAATGGTAAGATGATGACTATTCCTAGTTAGCATCTGACTCGTCTTCTCTTAAAAAGGGCCCTTACATGAGGAAGAAGTCAAACCTCGGGTAGTCTGGAGGGTGGAAAACACACGACGACGCCATATACGCGGCCGCGTGGATGTTCTCCGCGATGCCTTCTGCCAGGTTGATGGGGTCAGCCTTGAACCGGGCGAGATAGTTCACGCCCTCGTTGGGGCACAGGACCTCGACACCGTTCAGGATCTTGTTTGGGTTTCCATTTCGCACACTGTTGACAAAGTCCGGGTCGGAGTGGACCTGTTCGTACAGCTCGCAAGTGTTGAGACGCTGTGAAGGCACTTTTGCTGCTGCAGCCTTGTCCACTTTATCCAGAAAGTCGCCCACGTAGGTGTCGTGGATGGCGGATTGGGCCAGGCCTTGGGCGATGATGGCAGGCTGATACCACTCGATGCCGTATATGAGCTGGATGAACGAATGGGCAAAGCCTTTAACATCGTTAGTTTTCACGCGTTATATGTATTCTAGAGAGCCTATGGACTTACTACCCCAGCTGCGACGGTACATGTCGTGAGTGCTCTCTTTACCGCTGAAGAGATATTCCACCAATACAGCCTTCCACCCCCTTGCGTCTATTTTCTCCTGGAAGTATCGCAAGAAATCGGTATAGTACTTGGCATCTCCGAGATACTTGGGAGCATTGGCTGCCCAATCTCGGCAAAGGTCTTCGAGAACGCCATCGTTTAGCTGAAACTGATGAATCTGAATTTCAGCGTCGCGGTCGGACGCGGCCTGGAGCTCCTCGGGAGTCGCCCCTGCGCCGTAGAGTGTACATAGGTGGTGTGCCATCTGTCCATTTGCGAATCACATATTAGTTGCAGCTCTGTGGTGTGTAATTTGTCAACCAAGGCTTGCTCGTACATGGTTGTGGTAACCTCTCGCCAGGAAGAAAACATGATGCCCCTATAGATTGAGTTAATATAGTGTCATGCATTCATAATCCGGGATGGCTCACGTCGAGATCTTTCTGAAGCAGCTCAGACAGCTTAGCTGCTGCAGCTTCGTTGTGTTTATAACCTAGGAGGCCGACGCGGCTTGGGTCAATCTGTATCTTGTATGCTGTAGCCATGTTGTTTTGCGCGTAGTTCTTTGCCTGATTAGAGTAAAGCTGTTGAACTAGAGGAATCTGGTATGCTTCATGTTGGCGAGTCTACGGGCATATATATGATACGTCTTGTATGCATACATCGACAGGTCAACACAAGGGGCACGATGCTAACACGAACATATCGGTCCTCAGACGATCCGTCCATTTGTTAATAAATGTTGACATGTCTGCTCTGCCCGCTCTGTCAGATCCCAGCAAGACTCGCTCAACTCCAGAACGAGCGGAAGTGGGCAGAAGCGGGAGCGGACCGGAGCGGACTGGAGTAGCAGCAGGCGCGGATTGGGGTAAAAGCGGATCGAGGCAGAGACAGGGTACATGTAAGGGTAATTAATTTCCTCAAAAGCTTGTACTGACAGTTGTTCTAACAACCATGAAACTATGCAGTCTCTTTAGAGTTGTACTGCAATTCCCTATATCTGACAGATATGTAAGCCAAGGTTATTTGCAATATCTTGACAGGATATATTTACAAACGAGTGGGGAATAGGGTCATGACCCGAGATATGTGAAATAGAGAGCCTAGACTTCCCAAGACCTCCCTGCTTAACTATTAGTACCAAGTGAGCTTATAGCAGCTACATGTGACTCATATATTCTATTTCCTAGCAGCAAGTAATGAAGCACCCTGTCCATATGTTGTATGGATGGCGTGATGAGATCATATGGTACTGGTAGCATCAGTATAGCGAAACGGGTGTTATTTCTAGGACGAATCTGGGAAAGTCGTTTTATTTTGAAGTCGGCCTCGCTACCATCATTCATGATGCATTCCAGGAGATCCAAGTAGCAAAAGTAGAAGTAGATTTGAGTGGCTATGACTCTATGAACTTGCCACGACTGGGCGCTGAATTCCCTTAACAAGTACACTTTCAAAATAAATAAAAAATTACAAGCCCACCTTCGCCACACTCTCCTATCCGCCAACTTCATGATCAAACTTGAAATAGCCCCTCCACAACCTATTCAGCACGCGATCTGGGTCCCAATTCCTCGCCGCAATTATCAGCCTATCATAAGACTTTGGGTTCAGACGCGCCCATTAATCTTGGCTGGGATGAGCGTAGTTCATGTGTATGACGCCGCGAAGCTGGGCATTTTGCCTACCCGTCTCTTCAATTCCATCGATGAAACGCTTAGACTCAGCTTCCACGATATCATCAAAGGCCGGGTCGTCCCACTGCACGGAAAAGAGGACGTATGTCATCGGGACCATTGAAATGGGCAATCCCAAGGCATTGTCGCCCTTGTGCCGCGCGTTCCAAATCATGCGTTTCGACACGGGCTGGAGTTCTATCTCTGACCTAAAGTTTCTCTGGCCCGGCAAGCTCTTGAGTTTCTCATCCATTGCTTGCCAGCGGGAGAGAATTTCGGCGAGGAACTCGGGCTTATCGAAGCCAAACGAGGTCGACCAGGCCGAGCGACGGAGGCCAGCAGGCTCCATGAAGGTTTGTGTTAAGTTGGCAACTCCGTTTCCCTCGGTGATGTTCTGCAGGGCTCCTGTAAGCTTTTTGAAAGGCTTTGACAATCTCGGCGGCTTTCGGTCATGCGACGTGTCTTTCCCGGAATGCACGATGTGGACCTCGGTCACGTACTCTTGGTGGTCTTCTGAGAAGAAGGTCATCAGGAACATATGGGAGTACAAGTCTTTTCCAAGAACCTTCTTTGCCGCATTGGCATAGGCCTTCATCACTTCCAGATTCATGGAAGCAGGAAACATGATGTGCTGCCACCATGTCTTCTTGTTAAAGAAGCGAACAAAATCGAAGCGGGTGACGATTCCAAAGCTGGAGCCGCCGCCGCCACGAAGGGCATAGAAGAGCTCGTGGTTCTCCTCGCTGCTGGCTCTGATGATTTCCCCTTTTGCCGTGACAACTTCGTAGTTCCACACGTCATCGCAGGCGAACCCAGAATGCTGCGAATAGAATGAAAAGCCACAGCCGAGAAAGTATCCTGCGACGCTTAGATCGCCATTCTTGGGGCCTATGCCCGCCATCTTCTTGTCGTCAAAGCGGCGGTAAATACCATAGAACTTTGCGGCCGGGCCGGCCATCATGGTGCCTCCTGTAGGAAGGACTTGAACCTTGTTCATGCGGGCGAGATCGACGAGCACGCCGCCGTCGATGCTGGAGGCGCCGGCAAAGCGCGAGAAGCCGCCACTCTTGACGTTGAACGTGGCATTTGTTGCCGTGAGAGTCTTCATGATGCCGGCGACTTCAATGGCATTTTCCGGACGCACGTAACAAGCAGGGCGGAGGGCGCGCTGCTGCTGGGTGAAGTAGCCATTTCTGCTGACTTCGTATTGTGTCGAGTTTGGATAATCGACATACTCGGCCATGAAGCCGGAGATCCATCTGCACTGTACAAGACGTTGGCTCAAGAGAAAGGTGGTAGGGATGGTAGGGATAGTAGGGGTAGTAGGGGTAGAAGTAAAGAAAGATTGCATATACATACCGCACGTTCAGCTTCTGGTGTCGCCGTCGCCGTCGCCGTGGTAAAAAGACATGCCCAAGCCGTAAAGGCGAGGACACACATCCACTGAATTGAAGACATCTCTTCGATACTTCTGATGAAAGATGTGATAGAAAAAGGATGCAAGGGAAATGAACAGACAAAATGTTTGAAAATAAAACCCACAAGTAATACGCCTGCTTCTTGAAAAGATCTATTGTCAATGATGCGTACGTGAGTGATGAAGGTCTAAATTGATGATGTGTCCTTGAGGGCAGAGGGAGCTGTTTGTATGTTGGGATTTCGGCTCTCTGTCGGCGTGTTGCCACATGGCCTTTCCACAGGACCCTCACTCATGAACCTTGTGTTATTGTTGAGGCGATCTAGAAGCGTGTGGCTGAATGGATGCGATGCTTGATGTGGGTATGAAACTATCAAGGTACTGCTACTTCTGCTACTGCTACGGCTTCTGAGTGTCAAAACATTTCATGATCTTTGTGTGGACTAGCTGTCCTGATAGGCCCTGGCTAGGGTGTTGAATACTGGAAAGGAGAGATCTTTTAACTTCAAGTGCTATATGTTACATGCATACTATATAACGCCCTTATAAAAAGATACTGTACTCATGCACGTGCATATTCTTTTACTGCTTTCTGCTGATATCTATCTAGCTCTCGTGATACCGTTTCGGTAGGAAACCCGATGAGCAATTTCCAAGTAAATCATAGCTTTGTAGCGAATACGTTCACTCAGTCCACGAGACACTGACAGCGAAAGAGTGCTACGAGATGTATATTTATCCTCCAACAATCTACTTGCTTAAACCTGTTTCCAGTTTATAAATAGCTTATTGCCTACTCTATCCCAGCACTCACCCTAACACAGCAGAATAAGTTTCCCTTGGGTATTATAAAGTTTGTCCTAAACCCGAAAACATACAATCATCTCGCTTCCCCTTTTTCGTAGTCAATATCACGTAATAAAGCAGATTCCCTTGATCGTTGGAAACTACTCCCCAACACTAAGAATACATAGTGTAGCTGCGTTGCGCGCTCAAAGCCAATGTCTTTGCGCCACGCGGTCGGAGCAAAGGCAAGATTTGGGAGAAATGCTGGAGAAAGTGAGCCGATAAAGAGGTTGTTATCCAGTGTGCGCAGCTTGTGATTTTCGAGATACTACCTAACCAGCTCCATAGCATCAGGAATTCTCGTCGTAGCCTTGCTGCTGTGGATTAATATCTCCTAGGGCGTGTGATACGTCGAGAAACTGCTACTAGCATCCATGACGTGAAATGGGAAATTTATATACATTAATGTAACGCTTGATCAAGTCATTGGCTCAAGTCACAATCTATACATGGGGTACATCATGTCAATCTGATCTTGAAGAAATACAACCTGCATGGAGGATTCTCAAGCAATGACGCAAGGTAGTTCTACCAGGATGGTAGTTCGACAAATGTCGTAGATTGTTCCAGGGTAATTTCCTAGATCACTTCTTTCACACTAATCGAACATGGAGGAGTATGATAGACGGGTTCACATCAACACCATCCATTTTTACGAGCATCTTTACGAAAGATAATCGTATACTAGGCTTTGTTGTCTGTATTAAGTCGAATTTCGGCCAGTCCATCATTCCCCGCGACGATGCTAATAGAAAATTGGATTTTGTTGGACGAATTAAACTCTGAAAGCACTCAGCCATCTTGTCTTGGTCCATCATAGGTGTAAAGAAAGATCTGGGTGTAATCACGAAACCATACACGATTTTCTTATATTTTCTTATCTGTTAGTTGTAAACTAATATTAATATTAATTAATCCCTTAAATTGACATTCCCTCATAAATTAGTCGCAGCTAGAAATATTATAGTAAACTGTGCATATCCTCCTATGGCGAAGCTGAGCCGTCTCAAAGGTCGAGCGCATATCAACGCATCATTGTCTGCTAAAGACCAGCGTTCTCTAGGTTCTCCGATAATAACTCTTGAATCGTATCTGACGAGACGCCTGTCTTGATATATTCGTTTAGTCTGCTCGATTCCCTCATCAGGCAGTAACAACAAGCGACCAGGCTCA
Organism: Trichoderma atroviride; assembly: GCF_020647795.1. Taxonomy (NCBI): domain Eukaryota; kingdom Fungi; phylum Ascomycota; class Sordariomycetes; order Hypocreales; family Hypocreaceae; genus Trichoderma; species Trichoderma atroviride. The sequence continues at coordinate 3,785,026 of NC_089404.1, forward strand.
GGTTTTCATCCATCTGGATGGCATCATCCATACGCTCCACACTAGGGGACCAATTCAACCTTGGTTTTGACAACAACACCGTGCTGCTGCTGGAGCTTGGCCTTTAACCTACCCACACCGTTCTTTGTTGGGTTCTGAATCATCCCGGCAATTGTACTTGCCTGTGGCATCCATTTCTTGAACCGCTTTACCACAGGCCACATAATCCTGGCCACTATCCCGTCAGGCGGCCAGCACTGGTGGATCAGAGGCCATCGATGGTCAGGCCTCTTAAGCTGCGGCCGCTCGTACAGACTCCATCGTATGACATCCGACTTGCGATAAGCGAGGACGAGTTCAAGCTCGGAAAACCTCTTCATCCGAGGTTCAAACCCACCTTCTATCAGGCCCCACCTGATAGTTTCGTTGAGGCGACGCCCACTGCGATGACTTCTGACATGCTCCAGAAGGACAGTTGCAAAGAGGTTTCCTAAGCTTAATCTGCCAACTATCCTCCAGGCCTAATATGGCCGTTATGAAATCTGTGTTGTAATTTTTTGCAACTGCTGGGTTGTAAAATCGTAGGTCAGGAAGTCGTCCTAAACGCTCAGCAGCCTGAAATACGCCCAAGATATTCCATGGTACTTTGGGTATAGCAAGGCTGTAGAGGAAATCTCAGAGCAGGTTGATGCGGAGGATGTACTAGAGCATACTGAATCCTTCCTAACCAAGACTCGCCCATCGTATTCGGCTATCTCGTAGGCGTGGGAAGTAGCTCACGAGGTTCCAGTGGCCCAACAACGGCTCGGGTTTCCTGCCACCAACGCTGATCCATGACGTTTCGCGGTCCTTCTGCACCTGATGGAATGAGTGGCCCACGATTGACTGCATGCCTTGGATGAGGTTGACGAGGTCAAGGTACCCGCACATCCTCTCTGGTTGTAGCTCGACGATTGTATGTACGAAGCCCAAACACCAGAGTCCGCAGGTCCAGGTATTATAACCGGCGAAGGACCGCGAAGAAAGATGATTGGAGTCGAACCATTCCTACAAATGGATTCATGTTAGTCCAAGCATAGTGAGATGACAAAGATGAGCAATTACCAGCGACATAGTAAACTCGGTTAGATCAAGCGTCCGCCACATGAGCCTTTATGACTCGTTTCTTTGGGCCGGGACATCTTGAATAATGGATGTCCCGGATGAAGAGCTCCCTAGGCGATTGTAGATTGTCGGGTGGGAGCCTTAGAGGGAGCTGCTTGAGAAAATGTGAGTCGGGCACAAGTCCCGTTGATATAGTTGAGCTATCGTGAGATGTTTGCTCCATCCAGTGTAATTGTTCCGATATAACAGCATATGAGGCATGTGGCGACCAACCTTGGCATCACAAAGTGCGGATCTTCAGAAATTATTCCGAAATAGGAGCCGTCACACCAAAACAGCACCGCACAGCCTTCAGAGCACGCACTGAGATGATAAATACTATAAGAACCTTGATAGCAACAGAGATAGCATTAAAAAACTAATAAGATTGACTAATGAACAAGATTGAATCAGGTCTCTGCTGTGCATAGACAAGTTGAGCCGGAGTATCAAGTACACCCAGCTAGAAAAAAGAAGAGACAGAAGTGTCAGTGTATAAGAAATACCTCCCCATTCCTTGTAAACTCCATGTTGTAAACGATACTCTTATCAAAACAAAGGAAAATATCGGGTCCGTGTCCGCGTCCGCTTCTTCACTCCTCTCGAGCGGTCGCGTCAACTCCATCACCTTGTATGCTTTCATGGGTATCCCCTACGCAGAGGATGCTTCTTATTCTTTTGATGTGTCCTTATGTGTAGCTATACCCCCCTTATCATTGTGGAAGGAGACACAAGCTTTACATACAGAAATTAGATGGACTGCTTCTGATGCGGCTCTGCTGTTAATTTGACACATATCGTATTGGCTCGAGAAAGTCTCTTAAGCTCTCATCACGCTTCTTTATTCTTCTTAGCCTCATGTCCAAGCTTTGCGCTTCTGCTGGGCCTGGACTGTGCTCCCAAAACAGCGGTGTGACCGAGCTTTCCTCTTACAGCAGCAGTGCTGCGTGAAAGTGCCAATTTGGCTTGGATGGCCTTTTGTCCAGGGGACTTGGTAGACGATACTTCGGGTTCGGTGAGCTGTGTCCCATCCGAGCGCGACGTCCGCTCATCTTCACTGGATCCCGTCATTGGGACGAGAAGCGCTCCTTTTTTCCGGTTCGTGCAGTCTTGTAGATGTTTGGAGTAGTCTTGTCGTAGATTGGCGAGCTCCTTCATTGATCCGAGTATGTATTCGGATTGTGATCTTCAGAACGGTTAGCAGTAAGAAACTATGTAGCAGCCCATATGCGACTGACTCTTGGTATGTGCTTCTCAAAAGCTCAACAGAGGAGACAAACGAGCTAATCTCATCCGGTAACCTCTCAATCAGCACCTCTGCATCTAAATCGTATACATTGTCGCCATCTGGCGCCTGCAGCACCGCCTGCATCATGCCCTGCGTCTGCACCAGGCTGTCGTGGCAGATACCAAGGCACAGATCAGATCCCGCAATCATGTCGTACTGCGAGAACTTGCGGTATATGGAGCCCAAAAGCAGGACGCTGACTTGGAGCCGCTTCAGAAAGGGCGACAGGCGCCCAAAGTTTGTCATGGCGGCTGCGGCGCTGCGGAATCGGGTGATGCGTGGGAGGGAGTGCTGGATGAGGCCTTCAAGGCCGATGATGATGGGCGGGGGGGTGTCCATCGTTGTTGGAGGATGATTCAATGACAAGATGGCAGTGTGCAGGTGTGAGGCGATCAACAGTCGAGGCAAGCAAGAACTGAGCTGAAGATTGGCACAGCAGGAGATGGATAATGTACGGAAATAACTGGCCACGGATGCTGAAGAAGGCGGAGCCACGCCAGACGGCAGAAGACGAAAAGGGAGAAGGAGATGAGAGCATGACTATCCCTTCTGTAGGCCGACAGAGATGTGAGACACGGCAAAATGGCATCACGCCCAAGGATACATACGAGGTACGGCATTTCTCCTGCTAGGAGAGCTGCGTTGTAAAGTACTTTCAAGGACATGGTCTTGGCAGCGTAATAGTAGGTGCAACATCAATATCGGCTGCGACATTGGATACTACCATGGTGGTGAGCTCTACGTAGTCAAGCAAGAGTAAGCTTGGAGGAAGCTGCAGTCTGAGATGAACCGCCCATGCCAAATGGCGTTTGATTGAGCTCATGACTCGTACTTTTCATTCTCACGCTAATTCAATTCTTAAAGGAGTATTATCGGAAGCCAAAGTAGATGTATGTGATCTAACCATGGCTAACAGTGGACACGCCATGCAAGCACTAAGAGCAAACATCAGATCATCACTCGTGCTATACGGAGCAAAAAAGGGGCAGCGGCTCTCCCTTGGCAAAACAAGCCAACCATGGCAAAATCTTGAATTCTCATGCCGAAATCCTGGTGCTAGAGTGTGCGGCTGAATCCGAGTCTCAGTAAGTCGAGCTGTCAGTCGGGCCAATATTAGTCGAGAATGTCTCAGACAAAGGGGCAAGGTTGTGTCAAGTGGCGTTTTGTGCGCATAATATCTTGTAATACGAGGACTCCGCATTACTTGTGTCTACCTATAAATAGGCATCTAGACTTTGATGAGAATACAAGACGTTATTCCATAGATGTAATATGAAAAAAAAAAAGAAAATCATTTGTAGAATCCAGCTTCTTATACATGTCAGCGCAAGTGCCGTGCTGCGAATCGGGATTCTGACGTGATACCATCGACACTAGCCGACCAGCAAGGATCTTCCCGAGCGGCTTGTTCCAGCTTACTACTGCATGCCTTGCCCCTGTCAGCCCAACAACCGGGATACCGAAGAGTACAGTATTACTTGGAAAAGCGAGTGATACATGCAGATCTATTCAGGGAAATGCCCATTGCTTCAAATGGCATCGCGAGACTTGCTGAAACAGCTCACTCCGTCTTGATAGGAATGTTGGGGGATGAATCAAGCGTCCATTGGGATATGGTACATCGCTTTCCTTGGGTTGACTTCTCTCCTCGTCTGTAGCTCAGTTCGTGGTGATTCCTCTTTCTCAACGCCTAATGAACACAAAGTAAATATCAAGTAGCACAAGATGATATTAAGAGACGCTCGTAATTGAAAAGCCAAAAAATATGCTAAAGAAGAAGGAAATCCAAGCCCTGTCCACCATGATGCGCATACCCGATATCATTAAAACCCATCACATATTCCCTCCAGGTATACTTTTTACCCAAAAAACACGCCCGCAAATTCAAACAAACATCAAAATCAGTAATTCGGCCTCAAATCCATCTTGTCCCCAAAAAACTCCTTCACATCCTCCACCCCCCGCGGCGAATTCATAAACATGCGCCCATCTTCATACTCACGCCAGCACACGTCCTCGACGCCATTCGCCACCAGCATGTCGCGCAGAGCCCGGCCCTTGTCCAGATACTCCTGCCCGCCATTGACAAAGTACTGCAGCAGCACGGGCGTCTTCTTCCACACGTCGTTGCTCTTCTCCTTGTCCGGCAGGGCGTCGCTGTCTGGGAAGAGCAGCCGGCGGGCGGCCGAGGGCGTTTCGTGGAGGGGCATCTCGCAGGATATGCCGACGAAGCCGCCCAGAGGCTGGGGCTTCTTCCTTTCGCTGCTTGTGTTTGTGTTTGTGGCGTGTTCCTCGCTGGGGATGCCCAGGCTGATGATTGTCGCCATGGCCATGCCCGCGCCGTGGCCGATGCCCGCCAGAATGACCCTCTCCCAGCGGCCTCCCAGCAGGTTGACCTCGTTGGTGATGACCTTTTCCAGCTCCTTGATCCTCTCCCGCAGGCCAGGCAGCATGTCGCTCTCCCGCCTCGCCGCGTCCGGGTCCTGTCCCTGCTGGTTGTTCCACCAGTTGGGCTCGCCCCTGTGCGCCGCGTGCTGGATGCCCGTCGAGATGCTCTGCAGCGACGGTATCAGCGGCTCGCCGGTGGGTGCCTGCGGGAACACCCACCGCGTCGAGGCGTAGTTTTGGATAATGGATTGCCAGTCGCCGTCGGTGGCCTCGTGCATGCGGTTGACGGCGCTGCGGGCAAAGTTTTTGTTCTCGTGCAGGAAGATGACGGTGTGGGAGTGAGGCTTTGACGGGGGGGATGGTGGAGAGAGAGAGGTCGGCCACCATTGTTTCGTTTTGTGTCTGTCTGTGACCGTCTGGCTCTTGGTGGTGTCTGTCTTTTGCGAGTGGGTTGTGCAAGTAAGAGTGTCAAGCAGGCATAGTCATTCTTGAAACAAAATAAATAAAAAGAAGAAGGAAAATAGTATTAGTCGTATCAGGTATAAAAGCGCAGGCTCCCTCGCAAACGCCTGTCTCACTCATATATCAGGCACCGCACCACTGGGTAGGATAAGATGGACGGCTAATCCACCCAACGGCATTAGCGCAGCCCTTTTTGCCTACTGCAAATCTTAAAAAATTGAAAGAGATCAGAAGAGTAGTGAAAAAAAAAAAAAAAGGAAAGACATTTTCTCGATCCATCGTGATCCCAGAGTCCAGGCCCGTGGTCTTTCTAATCCTGTTTTTCAGCCCCCCCGCTCTTGGGGGTCTTGCAACACCGAGCCTGGCTGACAAACGCCAGCTTTACATAAGGAGGGGGGGGAAAGCAAAAAGAAGGCGAATGAATAACAATGGGGAAAAGAAAAAAAAGAGACAAAAGAAGTAGAGTCTGGAAAGAAGAGAGAGAAAAAGGGTGATAAGTGATAGCTGTCAGACTAGTGTGACGGTGACTTGACGCGAATAAGTGCGGGAAGCAGATCAAAGTGAAACTCAGCACAACGGGCCAAGAGCAGAGAAGCGAGTGCGAGCAAGGAAACAGTCGAGATCGCCAACAAACGCCTCTCCACTGCAAGGATCCGTAATATCCGCGGGTCCAGGCAGTTCTAGCCCTTCTCTCTCTCGCTCACGGGCTTCTTGTTTTCTAGCACTTGCATTTTCTAAACAAAAGGCGGGTAGGGCGCAACAAGTGCTGCAGCGCCATCCATCGTCGGATATGAGGCGGAAATTGAAACGCCAGAAATCCAACGTGACAGCAGCAGAAAGAGACACATCACTTTGTGGGAGTCTTGAGCCGATACAAGGTCGTATCGGTGGCACGGCAGAGGCACGGCAGAGGCTCTAGGCGACGCCAGATCGTTGCAAAGCGTTTCTCATTAATTAAACAAACACCCTTGAGACTAGACTAAATGTAGCCAGATCGAGGTCTAGAAGTTCTTGTATCATCCCAAGCTTTTGCCTTTTGAGCAGTCTGCGCCAACAACGCCTGCATCCTGTAACAATGAACCACTCGCCCCCATCCATCTCCGGCGTCGGCTGCATGACATTTAGCTGACGGCCAATATCCCGAGGTAAAAAAAAAGAATCACAAAAAAAGTCTGGACCGCCATGCCGTGCACATCCATCCTGGCACTGCATCACAGCAAGGCAACTGCAGCAACAGCAGCAACAGCAAAGGCCATGAGAATACAAGACAAGGATAACCGATAACTATACCCAAAAGAAATGGAAACAAAATTGTACGCCTAATCAACGCCACGTGTATATCTCTGATTGATTAAGCGATTGATTTTATCGAAAAGTATAAATAAAGGGTAAAGAGTCATGATGCATCGTGTCATGGCCCGTTTTCGGACATGGTTCATGGACCTCGTGTCCGTGCATGAGCATGAATTAGACATGCATGGGTTACTACCGGTCCTCTTTGGTAGTCATGTCTTCTTTGATGCTCATATCCGTCTGAATCTCCTCCTGCACGCTATTGTGGCCGCTGTCGTGGCCGCTTTCGTGGCTGTGGCTCTGCTCCTTGGCACGCTTGGTCTCGAGATGCTTGATGGCATCGCCCGTCAGCTCCTGTCGCGTCAACAGCTTCCACACATCCTTCTTTCGCGTCTTGCGATCGCCAATCATGATGGTGAGGCCGGCGGAGATGTTGCACGCGATACTGACGCAGAGGATGACGGTGGTGATGGCAAAGGGTCGGTGGTGGTAGTCGATGCCCCAGGTGGTGGCACCCAGCGAGATTTGCAGGCACGAGTGGCAGTCCAGCAGGATCACAATGGCAATCAGGTAGGGCAAGGGAAAGGCAAAGTGCGTAAAGGTCTCGTCGGGCTTGTAGAAGCTGTGAGACTTGGCCAGCTTCTTCTGGTGGTGCCGCATGCGCTTCCACTGCTTGAACGTGAGCGGAGAGTCCTCGTCGTACTCAATGTCGAGCTTGGCGGCCTCGACGTCTCCATTCTGATCCACAATGGCCTGCTCGGGATCGGGCGGGGGCGCCGTCGCAAGGTTGAGGTTGCTGGTGCTGGTGGCGATTCTCTCGACCGAAGCGCTGGCGCTCGCGCTGACGCTCTGGGGCTCGAGAGTGGGAGCGCCGGGGTACGCTGCGAGAGGGTCGCCGGAAGCATAGTGGGTAAGCTCCACGCTGCCCTCTGCCGCTGCCTGCGCAATGGCCTCCTCCTTCTCCTTGAGCTTCTTCTTCTTGGCCTTTTCAATCTTGCGCGAGTAGTGAATGACAAAGGACATGTGGTATGTGTCAATGGCTCGGAAGGGGGCCAGGCCGTCGCCCATGACGGCGAACAGGGCCACCAGCACGCTGTCGATGATGTGGATGGTGTACACCTGCTTGTCGCCGACGTAGATCCAGCCGATGAGGAACAGCACCCAGGCCAGGCCAAAGAGGGTGATGAGGACGGCGTAGAGCGTGACGAAGAAGCCCAGCGGCCGCCGCACGTACTGGCCAAAGCCCTTCATGGTGCGCTTGAAGCGCGACCGCTTGGAGTGCAGCATGTGGCGCACGCGGTCGTCCAGCTCCATCTTCTCCTCCTCGGTCCAGCCCTCGAGGCTGATGCCGTGCGGCAGCGCCGCGTAGTGCGAGTCTGTGAGCCGCGAGGTGATTGTGTCGGTTCGCCGCAGCGTCGCCGGCACACCCTCGCTCCTGGGCGTCTCCGCGCCCGTCTCGAACCTGGGCAGCTCCTCGATCGGCTCGGGCAGCTCCTCCTCCTGGCGCTCAGCAGCAACGGTAGCAGCCCGGCCTCGTCGCCCCGTCGGTGCAGCCTCACGCTGGGACAGGACGTAGGTGGGGCGGCGGTTGATCCAAGGGCCAAGATCAGGCACGAACAGGGAGTTTTGCACGTTTGTCAGGGTCGAAAGGGTCTGGACCTCGGGATCTAGTGGCACACGAAAACTGTCAGCATCTGCCGGTCAATTGCTTGTTCTAGACCGGTTGGGACTCACCAATGATATCCAGCCAGTCAACCAGGTCTTCGCCGTACTCGTCGGACGCGGGCGCCTGCTGGCCTTGGCGCTGGCCAAGATTGAGGCCGAAATGACTCTGGGTGGAAGGGCCCGCGGAGGTGCCTCTCTCTGAGCTTACACCGCGGGGTGGTGGCGACATTGGTCCGCGATTGAGGGAGCTGCCAGGCCAGAACATCTTGCTAAGCTTCCGCTTCCTGGTCAGTCTCCGTGCTGGAGAGCCGCCACTATCGGGATTGCGAGGGTCGTCTTCCTCCAGCGGCTCCTCTGGCAGCGACCTCGAGGGCGAAAGCGGCGACGGAGGGATGCCCAGCTCGGACATGGTCGGCCGCGATCCCTCCTCTGTGAGACGCGGCAGCGCCACCTGCGGCACGCGGCGCGACAGTCTGGCAACGTTGGCGTCCGGGTAGATTTGCGCGGCAGGCATGGGCTGCGATACGCTCCGCGGCCGGGGAAGGTGACGGCGGCCTGCATCGGTGTCGCTGCTCTCGGAGGCATAGTCGATGACGGAGGTTCCGCCGCCGCTGGAGCTGCGTCGTCGGATGCGAACGCTGGGCTGTCTTATCCGCTCATGGACCGGCCGGACACCAGCATTGGAGCCTGCCACGGAGCCTGCCACGGAGCCCGCAACGGAGCCCGCGGTTGACGGAGCACGGCCGCGGATGCTCGACGTCCTGGAAACGGCGCTGGAGGCGTTGCCCAGCGGCGGGAAGTATTCGGTCTCTGACTCTTCGGTAGCGTCTGGCGTGGCCGGGTTGTTGTACGACCGCCACGACGAGACGGATCTCATGCGCCGGCTGCGACCGCGATCAGCGCTGGGCGCGCTATATCGGGGCGGCGGCGGCTGTAGGCTGGACCGGCTGTCACTTCGCGATCGCGCTGGCGGTTGTTGTTGCTGCTGCTGCTGTTGTTGTTGTTGTTGTTGTTGTTGAGGTGGTGGAACGACTGTGTGAGGATCGACCTCGTCGTCGGTGCGCAGAGGCGACGGCGATCGGGGCGACGGCGAGGGCGAGGCTGAGGCCGACGAGATGGAGCGCCATCGCGACGACCGCAGGCTTCTGGAGCCTCGCGAGCGGCTGGAATCCATGCTGGAGGATTGCTGCTGCGCAGGTGCAGGATCGGGTCTGAGCGTGTGGATATCAGATCAGATTCGAGCAGTGATGGCGACACAAGAGAGGCGGACGGGCCTCTCAGAAGCCCCGGACTCGCTTAGTCAGGCCCCGCGACCCAGGTTTCTGCCCACTTGGAGCTTTTCTCTTGGCGCTGGGGAATTGGAGTCGAGTTCGAGACGGAGTTCGAATCGAGGACGGAGCGAGTGCAAACGATGGGAAAAAAAGAAGGGAAAAAAAAGCGAGCAGAGCAGAGCAGACAAAAGAACGACTCGGCACGCAAAACGGCGTGTCGATCAGCGGTCAATGGATGGAGCAGATGCGACGAGTGGAAGGCAGCGGAAGCAGGTTCAGGGCAGGGCAATCGAATCGCAGGTTGGGAACGACTGCGGCGAATAAGTCAGGCCAGTGACGCGTTGGGCTCCGTTCAACTCCCGGCGAGCCTCTTTGTCTCTTCTCGTTTGCTCTCTTTTGCCCTCTTTTTGCGCTGCTCAGTCTCCGGGCGACTCTGGCGGAATCGACGGATCCTTGGTTTGGCCACCCGGCACAGCCAAAGTTTAAAAGGAAAAGGCCACCAGCCGTGGCGCTGGCCGGCGCTGGCTGTGGCCTCTTTAGCGCGCTGGACGAGGCCTGGCAGCAGCAGGATTTGCCGTCCAGGTGCCAGGCCTGCTGCAGAGGCTTGACGTCACGGCGCCCCGTATCGAGTGACGGGCGCTGCTTTGTCAGACGGGCTCTGCGAATTGGAGGCGGCTGCGCGGGAAGTTTTGGCCTATCACAGTAGGTGGTAGGTGCACTGGGGGACTCGTTTTAGTGACCAAGATGCGCTAAGCAGGGCAGGGAAATGAGACGATGGTTTTTGCAGTAGCGATCCATGATTGCTGAAATTAAGTTGACGTCGGGGCTTGTTTTTAATTGTTTTGTTTTTATCTAGACTAGGTATTTATTTACTCTCTCTTCAAGCAAAGAATTCATCATTGGAGTCAATCGTTGCATGGGCAATTCGATGCTGCAGATATCTGATGAATACGGGGCCAGCATCGTCATGGCTGCTACTAATTAGCGAGTGTTGCCTCGTAATGCTAGCCTAATATCTTACAGCGGCATTTGCCGTATTTGCTCCCATCTCCCTCCACACGGCTTCTGCATGCATTCAAAATCAATCACGCACAGTCTGCACTGTAGGTACTTGCAAGTATAGCTTGCTAACAGCATTCTAGAATAAAAGACACCAGGTACAGGAACGAAGAGACAAAAGACAAAAGACATAGCCAAAGACAAGAGACTCCGGTTTAATAACTGGGCTCTGGCACATCATGTGAAGCTCATTAACTGGATACTCGACCGTTCTGGCCGCAATGACGGAATGGCCACCGTGATGCTCGAATATCGGGCCCATGCACCCGAAATCTCTCTTATCTCCTCGGATATCGGAACTATCACTGTCTCATACTTTCTTTCTCGTAGTCGACTGCCTAATGCCTTTCCATTAGAAGTACAACCACTAAGGCATGTAGACATCCTTGTGCATGCATGCGTCGCCCGGCGCAATTTCTTGCCTGTCTTTGTTCTCACATTCCCATATTCCCACGGTCATGGAAACAAAATAAAAGTCCCAACTGAGTCGTTGCTCCAATCACACACGCAGCACGTGAGCAATTTGAATGAATCGAATATTTACATACTGTTGCCGTTGCCGTAATATCCCATCACTTCTACATGTACTCAGCCACCGCCCTCTTTTCCCCATGGGCACGGCACTTTTCTTCGCCTCAATTGGCCAGCAGCCCAGCGCAAAATGGCTTACCCGGGAACTATGGACCATTGCCACGTCACCGTCAGAAGTTTTGACTAAGAGCCATATATGGGTGGGATATTCATTAGATGTGGTGTGGTAGCAAGAGTCAGACGTTGAGGTTTATGACTTGGATGGACGTGGAAATAAACGTGTGCTGTTAATTTCCAGCAACGGTGTGTTGTATTCATTTGTTTCGTCTGCCGTGGGATTCTTTCAACTACATCCCCAACAAGCAGTGGTATCTATATATAAAGGGTTTGAAGATGATACAAGGTAGAAAGACGACCACTTATTGCCGCTGCTCCCAGCAGCAACTCAGTAGCTACAAAACTCATTAGAAACAGATGACACGCTCCTCTTCCAAGTACCAGATTAGACAATATTCGTAAACCAAATCAAAGCAAATCAAACAAGATCAAATCCTTATTCATCAGTGTCATCACTCTCCCGGCCCTCGTGATGCCTCTCCGCGTTGGCAATGGCAGACTCAACCGCCTCCTGCAGGTCAAAGTGAAAGTACGGCCGGTTGAGCCCCTTGATGGCCACCAGCCGGCGACTGCTGGGATGCGCCGGCACGTCCTTGTCCGACGCCTTTGAGATGTCATCCGAGTTTGTGCGCTCCACGTCGTACTGCAACGCCCGGCCGCCCTTTTCCTTCTTCTCCTCCGCCGCTGCCGCCGCCGCCGCGCTGTCCGAGCCGCCCAGGTCGGCAATGCTGAAGATTGTCTTCCAGTGGCCCGCGCCCTCGCCGTCCTCCGCGTTGTGGCGCGGCGTGCGGTAGCCGAAGCCGGCCGCGCAGAGGGCTCGCTTGGTCCAGCGGTTCTCGATGTGGGCAAAGTGCCAGTCGACGGCCTGGGGCGCTGCGTAGCGGTCGAGCTGGTTGCGCACGTCGATGAGGGCCTGGGCGGCTGTGACGTCGACAATGTTGACGGACGAGAAGTCGAGGATGATGGCCTTGAGCGTGGGGCGGTTGTCGTGCTCGCTTTGCGTTGCGTGTCGTGGAGTTGGGTCGTTCCACGGCCGGTCCTGTTGCGCTGTTAGTTTCTTCTTCTGTGTATACCAAGGTCTGCTATGCTATGCTGTCTGGAAGAGACTCGGACTTACTCCTAGCTTGGCAATCGTCTTGACATCGGTCCGTCGCGTCTCCTGGAAAATAGTCTCCGTCAGGTGGTTGAGGTACCGCGTCGCATTGGGGTAGTTGAAGCCCTCGGCGAAGCGGTAGATGAAGATGCCGGGATACGGGCTCGACACCACAACTCGCGGGTTGGAGCCGTCCTCGTGGCCCAGCGGCAGGAAGCCAGATCGCTGCGAGTACTCGGACGACGGCTCAACAAGAGCCTCCTGGTCGCCGCCCTTGTTTGTCGATTCCGTCGCCTTGACGGTGCGCACGCGGGCAACGCCGAGGAAGCGGCCGCGGCTGAGGAAAAGGCGGAAGATGACCACGGCAAAGGACATGCAGATGGTGGTGTAGATGCCGTCCTCGATGGTGGCAAAGACAGTCACCAACACACCGGCCAGGAAGATGATGACCTCGATGGGCGACACGCGCCAGAACTGGAAGACGACGGGGAGCGGCGTGATGACGTCGCCCACGGCGTGGATAATCACGGCGGCGAGTGCGGCGTTGGGGATGTAGAAGAAGAGCGCCGTGAGGGCATACAGAGCCAGCAGCACAACAATGGCCGTGATGACGCCCGCAAAGGGCGTGCGGACGCCGGCCTTGGCCTTGATGGCGGTGCGCGAGAAGGATCCGGTCGCGGGATATGCGCCCAGGAAGGGGCCCAGCAGGTTGGTGACGCCAATGGCCACGAGTTCCTGCGACGGGTCGATGATGTAGTTGTTGACGCGGCCAAACGATTTGGAGATGGAAATGTGCTCAATCAGCATGACGATGACGGCGGCGGGCAGCTCCGGCGCAAAGGCCTTGATGATGGTCGTGTTGATTTCGGGGGCGCCTGTGTGCTGGAAGCCTGTTTTATGCATGTTAGAAAACAAATCATCCTCTGGAGATGGAGAAGCAGAATTTCATACCTCGAGGCACCTTGCCCAGGACGCTGATCGGGGGCTTGTCCCTGTGGTGCAGCACCATGCCCGCGCTGATGCCCGTGTACAGCAGAATGACAAAGGCCGTCCGCAGCGTCGAGATGAAAAAGTACATCTTGGCCCGGTGCGGCTGCTTCTTGGCCATGTACGTGCAGAAGCCCCTGACGAGATACAGCATCAGCAGCGCCGTCAGGCCCAGCGCGGCGTCAATCGTCGTCGTCGGCAGGCCCTTGAGCGTGTTGATGATGACCTCGTACGGCGCGGCGCGCGTGTTGACGCCCTTGATGCCCATGAGCTTGGGCACCTGGCCCGAGATGATGTTGATGGCCGAGCCCGTCATGAAGGAGCAGATGGACGGCAGGGGGATGAACTCGACCAGCCAGCCGAGGCGGGCGAGGCCGATGAAGCAGATGATGGCGCCGGCGATGACGGCCAGGGCAGAGGCGATGACGTGGCCGGGGACGTCGGGGAGGCGTGTTGCGGCCTTGAGGACGACGTCGCCGGTGACTTGGGACATGACGGCAACGGGCTGTGGTGGTTAGCTGTGGTTTCTATTCTCATGTGTTGTGTAAGTCATATTCAAACTTACGCCGATGGTGATGTCTTTGGAAGTGGCAAAGAACCAGTAGATCAAGACGCCCATGAAGGACGAGTACAGGCCATATTCGACGGGTAGTTGAGCCAGTTGCGCATACGCCATACTCTGGGGCACAACGACAGCTCCAACAGTCATACCTAGCATGGACGCAATTAGACACACAACTCGTATAATACACATCTATACATCGCGGTTGTTCTGCGCCAACTCACCAGCAATCAAGTCTCCAATGAACCACGTCAAGTTGTATTTGCCGATCCAATGGAGAAACGGAAACAGGTTGTAAAAGTACATGCCGATATCATGCAGCGAGGGTCGAATCTCCTCGAGAAACTCGCCCACGGTGGGCTCCCGCTCCAGGAACGGGTCGGCGTTGGATATTGACGGCACATCGCTGTCACGGTCTTCCGAGTCGAAGCCAAAGGCCTTGGCGAGGCGCTCTTTGGTGTTTGTCGCAAAGGCGGCCATGGTTACGGTATGTGAAGAGAAAAGAAGGAATTGAGTTTTAGAGAGAGAAGGGGGTCAAGTATAAACTTTGGAGTTTACACACAAAAGTCGTCACCATACACCGACTTGATGTCCCCGTTGAAAATCACTCCAGAATATGGAGAACGGGGATGTATTTGGCAGGATATAACGCGTCCGTGACGCACCGTTATGGAGAATGATCGACCTCTCTCTCTTCTTCCAGAGCTGCAAAGAAAAGATGAAAGAGTTAAGAGAGAGTAATGCGAGATGCGAGATGCGGGTCGGTGGACAGCAAGCCCAACTTTATTTATGTGCAAAGTAGCATCCAGTCCTTGAGGGTCCCCCAGCAAATATTGGGAGGTTGCCCCGAAGCCTCGCCTGTGCGCATGCGCATCCTTATCCATCCATGCCATGTGCTCTATTCCTTGCTGGTTTGTGTTCCCGTCCCAGCTCCAGCATCAGCCTCTTCTGGCGTACTCCCCCCTGGGTGTGGTGCTATGTACGTGTAATGCTGCTCCAAACTCCTGGAGTTGCATGTACTTGACAAGTATCGTCCCGGTATTGGTGAGACTCCAAGATGGATACCGATTCAGCGCCAGATGCACCAAATCTGCTCCAAGTTGCGAGCACGTTCCGTCATCTTCCCCATACGGCATCTACATTCCTTATACAAGGCGTGGACCAGGCGTGTACAAATCCCACCCCCTTCCCACGGCAAGCCACCCGCCAACTCGGAGTATCATGTACATATAATTGGGGTCCAATTCTCAGGGCCTAGATGACAGGACCAAAAGAAAAAAAAAGAGAGAATTAAAATTCTGGCAGGACTTGCCTTTGGCCCTGAGATTTGGGCAAGATTGCGTACCTTTGTCGAGAGAGCCACCGGATTGCGTGCTTCCGCCTAAGTATTCGCTTGCAGCTAAAAGGCCCAGGGGTGGCACCGAACGGCTAGTCTAGCGGAGGCTCCTCTTTTTTTTATGGCTGCTTCCATTCTTTTTTCTTTTCTTGGCTTGCCTAGCAACCTAGCAGGGAGCCTAAAGAAGCCCCGGATGGAGAAGGGCGAATAAGTAGCGGCCTGATACTGGATGGGTGTTGGAGGTACTTGTTGAGAGAGATTCTGTATGGATTGCGTCAACGGAGAAAAACTTTGGTTTTGATTCCATTTTATCAAGAGGTAACATGTGCTTGTATTCTACTTGTACAGTCTGGCCCATGCAAGGGATTCAGTGAATCAAGGTTCCCGATGGACCGTAGAGTTGTATTGCATGGATGGTTGTCTGTTCGACTCCATACGAGAATACATGTAGGCTTGTCAGCATGACCTGCCAGCATTCATTGGCTGATGCCTGTAGAAAACACAAGACGTTCAGCATCGTACTCGTACGAAGCACATTTGACGAGCAAAAAAGATCGTCTGCTGCAATCCCAGACTCCACACGCCCGCGGCTACGGCATCGCCATGCTACGATGCGATCCCTGCGCTTCCCATGTCATCCCTCGGGCTGACACACCTCTTTGGGGGACGCTCGAGCCCATTGCCGGCGACCCGAAGCTGTCGAGATGATGCCTTCATCGCCACAGATGTCCTATGTGCTATGGTGGCTTTTACGCTGCCGACTGAATCGTGTCCTACGCACGGCAACTACAAGTCAACTTGGATCCATTATATCAGCTAATTGCTATACGAAGCTGTAGAGCTGTACACGCCTTGTCTCATCATGCTTCGTGCTCGTGAGCTCATCACACCAAGAGATGTCTCGGGACAGCAGCACGGAACATCGCCGTCTAACTTGATTTAAGCTACTTGTACTACACTAGGGTACATGTTAGACGCTGGGCATGCGTATTATTCCGTGCTCCGCGTCCTTCTATGGGGCCCGGCGCATCAATGCTCCTCTCCAGACGGAGTGGCTCCATCGAGATAGCTTCACTTTGCTATTTGGCGCGACTAGCTGACATATACAGATGGACCTTATGGTTTAATGACTGGATGACATACGCCACCTCCGGTATATCGACTCGTGACAGTCGTCTCTCCCTAGCTGCATGCCTTGGACGCTACTTTCAGCTTCAGCTTCTCAGCTACTTCACGCATCACCATCACAAACATCCAAGACACGGCTGGAGGGCTGGCCACGTTTGCACCAGATACACGGACATGGGATCCTAGAACCGCCCTGGCGTTCCAGCAGTAAAGGGTCCCTCATTATGGAGCCTCGGGTGGTCGCCTTTACCGGAGCGACTTCCAGCACTTCCAAAAACGTTCGAATAGCGCAGATGGCGCAATCTTCCCATGTACACTCGTTATGCCCGCCCTCTCGGTTTGCCCAATACCTGCACGTCGTTGGGCTGAAGCAAGGGGGGGGTTCTTTACCAAGGCTTTTCACCACCGATGGAAAAGTCTGGGCCGTTGTTGGCATGATGAAAAAGGTCATTACCGATCAATAGTCGTTACGCCTTGGAGCGTTTAGTCGTAATCATTTGATTGATTCGACGTCTATTCCAGCGTTGGTCCTATCAACATCGCGAAACATTCGAGGCTTTTTGAACCACCTCCTGCTAGTCAAAGCATGTGGCAAGCCAGCCACCGGCAATCAGAAGAAAAAGGAGTTTGTTTTTTTAGGACATCTGCCGCCTCATGCGAGCTAGTAATTCGATGTGAGATGAGTGTAACGCCCTGCCCTGGTCACAGCACGGCACGCTGCATCAACCCGTGTCCCTGGAGAGACGGCTGAGATGGTCCTTTCTATCCTTGGCATTGTGAACTAAAAGTTAGCCTTGAGCTTTTCAATATTGGGCTGCTCAGAGGATAGAAATGGGGGTTGGACCGGGTCTGGGCCGGAGAATGGCAGGGACATGTGAACACTTGCTACGAATGGCTTAAGCTGCCACTGCCGTCGTGGGGAGCAAATGGCTGAATGTTGCGATTGGATTCTTTCAGCCGTCATTATTACAGTTTTTGTATAGTCCCAGACGATGAACTTGGCGTTGGGGAGCCCGATATCTCTGGGCTGAGCTGTGGCAATTAGCAATCCTCCAACCAAGGGGGGGACTATTGCTCCAAGTATTATGCGTCGACAAATTGCAATGTTTCTCCTGACCTACATTTATTTGTTTTAGTACGTTTAATGCGTCTACTCCGTATATCGTCACCGAGTGCTGGCTGCAAGATTGCCACCACAATGATCACGGACTGGTCTGCATGAATGAGCCCCCAACACCCTCCCTGGTCTTCAGCTATGGCTGTCTTTTCGGTATAGAATTGATTGCTGGCGTGCATGAACAATATTAGACATAATATTTGGGCTTTTAAAGTGGCAATTCGTATGCAAGTTTCCTACGCCCAAAGGCTGGAAGAGATTTTAGCTTATCTGCTCGTGTTCAGATATCTGAGGCGAATAAATTTGAGCCAGATCTTGAAAGGTAAATGCCTCTGTGTAAAACGAAGGACACTCAGTTCCAATCCTCCATTATTGCACAAATCGCCTCTATTGAATGCATGCATGCCTCCCAATGACACCATGGCGTCATCAGAAGGCGACATCCTTCTCATCACATGTTGGTAGTACAACGAGTCACACTGGGATATCTGCAAGCCTACATCTATTAGTTTTATTAGTTTTGGGGCCTAATGAGACAGACTTTCAGCCGCACCATCTGGCGCGAATAATAAGATGTGATACAATGTTGTTGATGTGTGCAGCAGAGTCTAGAGTAGCGCCACTGCTATTTCTAGTCTCTCGATAGGTGTACCCTTGTTAGTATGTTGGCCTTTTATTTCTTGTTGCCACCGGCTGAGAGTATTTGGAGACAATAGACACATCCTCTAGACGGGGATCTTCCTTGCTTCCCAGTTGTGACAGATGGGGGTCTTGATACAGGGAGGCGGTAGAATGGCTGGGTTATCAGAGAAGCAGTTCATCAGAAATCGAGACTCGAGCGAATTAAGGAGCTAGAATAATTGGGGCAGACCAGCTTGGAAAAATTGACCTCATGAAGGATTTGGCAAGTGGTGTCATGGAGCTGACCCTCATGCTGGTGCGTTGTGCCAGGTGGAGGTGGGAGTACCGTATATTGGGACTCAAAGATTGTAAAAGCTTTAAGTATTTTTGCTTCTGTTTTTAGTCACAAAAGCCGACTGATTATTGCCATGGATAATATCTTCCATGTCAATGTAGATCAAATCGTATATCATAATCGACTCTGTAACTTGTTCGTTATTACACGCCCTTAGCCACGAGCATACCACTCTACCTGGAGCTTAACTAACATATCCCTTGGCTATCGAACTCTGTACAAAGTCATCAACAATCTTCTGAGCCTTCCCGTCGCTAGGCGGTCCCAAGCCGAGCCTCTCATTGTCTGGATTTTGCCAGACTGTCAAACCACCAGTAAACGGAAACGTAAGAACAGCCGCGAATTCTTTATTGGTGAATACTCCGTTGCGCATGTTCTCATCCGCTTGCTGCTTTCTCTCCGCGATTGAAAACGAAGTGATTTTCCAGGGCTCCTTGGTCTCTGAAGCCTCTTGGAAGGTTTTTACGAGACGCTGCAAGCTGGTCTCGCCGTCGCAGATGTAAAAGAAGCCGTTTTTAAATTTTGGATATTGGGTTAAGAGACTGTCGAGACCTTTTGTGAGCGTGTCGATGCTGGATACGGAGATGAGGCCGTGGCCACCGTCGCCAAGCGAGGCAGTGCGTTTATTGATGTCCAAAGATGCAAAAGCACTCAAGTCTAGAATCGAGGTGATGAGCGTGTTGATCCCAGGACCATGAACGTTTGTCGTAGAATTACTTACTTATGAGAAGGTTGCCAACGTGTAGGCTTACAAAGTCAATCTGGTTTGCAGCAGATCTACACAGCAGGTAATTGTGAACTACCCTCTTTGCTGCAACGGCAGGATTGGGAGGCAACGTGTTTGGTCCGATTCTCGCAATCGTTGCTCCATTCCCACCAGCAGTGTCAGGCGCCCATTCTGAAGGCACAAAGAGCTTCACTCCAGCCTCTATAGCGGCATTGATGAGCGCAATCTGAACAATGTCGAGATCCCCGCCTGGGTTGAAGTGAGTGAACACGACAACTGCGTCAGCGCCCGTCAATGCTTTGACGAGGGTCTTATGATCCTTCAAGTCAACTTGTACGATGGGAATACCTTCTGGCACATTCTTGTACTCAGACGGCTCTTTGCGGCCGATGAAGGTAATGTCGTATTTCTTGAGTGCGGCAATGCGCTGGAGGACTTGACTACCGAGTCTGGGTCCTTGCTGAAGAGTACTTGTAAGCTGTGCGATCTAGTCTCAGCAGAAGTAGGCTTTGTACTCACACCATACCAGACGATCTTCTTGATGATAAATTCGGATGCCATAGTCGAATAATCTTGCACTCAATTGTATTCAGATTAATACAATATGTTTCTCTTTCCACCTGGAGGATGATGCCCGTCTTATATCCATTAACGCAACACTGGTGGCAGCAGCATTTCTCAACTGATTACAATTTGTGGATTTGGATGACTATCGAATCCGATTCTAATGGCCTTTTAGAATTGCCATGGATGCAGTTTCATTGCCGACATCTTGTCACATCCCACCGGCGCCGATGAGAATCCGGCATATAGGTTAGTTTGTCTAGCTTTCACTGCCGAATCTAGACGGGCTACACCGTCACCGAGTTGCTTCAGCTGGCGGCGATTAATAATCGTCCCTTGTATGAAAAGATGTTTTGGGGATCAATAAGACCAGACATCGCATATGTTGAAGACTAATTATGAAGAGGAAACAGCAAGGAAGCTGAGGACCCGGATTTTCTTCATATTAGCGGATTCATGAAACCTGAGTAGGATGGAAACAGGCGCGCCTTGATGCTTGATGGTATCGATAGATTACTGATCGTAGCGAAGAGAGTGGCGCTGTCTATCTTATAAGACTTCTGCACACACGTAATCAGTCCGAATGAATCTTGATAGACTACGTAATAGGAGGCCGGTGGAGTCGGAGGCAGGAAAACCCGGAGGCTCAAGTCGTCGTCGGGATAGACATAAAAGAGCCCATTACCCAGATTCCATCGATGAGGCACAGAACAGCATATTGCGCAAGCCATAAGATCTCCATATTATTCTTGTTATATGCATTGGCTTTCGCTACTGTCTTCATTCTATTTTCTTCGCGACGTGAGTTCCGTCACTGTTCGAAGCTCGGTGCGATCCGTCGCGATATTGACAGTGTACGACAAATGAGAATAATCATGTAGGATCACAATTTCATTATGAAGAAGAATAATGCCGGCAGGTCAGCTTGTCTCGAATAAAACACTGCGATTTCGGCATCAAAGGTCCCAGTCAAGATGCGCCAGGGTCATGCTGCACAGCAAAATGCGGTTGGCATACCGGCATATATATAATCATGATGCCAATTACTGCATCAGACTCTATCCCAATAGAGCCATTGTCACGTGTATCAACTTCCAATCTTATACACTGGGTCATTGAATATCTTAAACGATTCTTTGAGGCCTGTACAGCAAAAATGTAGGGACCGGCCGATCCTTGGTGCCTTGCGCCAATTACTATCGCAAACGCCGCAAAAGACTCCAGCTTCATACTGCTGAATGTCAGAGTAAATCTCGCTCTAGCAAAAGAATAACCGAGCACCAATGGTAAGCTGATAGTCTAGTGATTTCTCCAATAATTCCCCCACGCGCCACGCAGTCCGCCATCCCTAATGCCCCATTATCTGATCACGACATCTGTCAGGAGCCTTCGCCATTTTGCCAAGATCGCTGAAAAGAAAAATAAAGCCTCATGGATCAATCCTATGCGTTTCCGCTGAGAGACAAGCAAGACGAAAATTCGCGGCCTTTTGCGGTGATATATGTATTCAATTACCGACCACGAGAAGCCGCATGAAGTTGGAGTGCATGTAGATTAAACTTGCTCACCCCGGGTCATACGGACTTTGGCCTAATATAGCTCAACTCGAGAAACGGACTATTTCGGTCAACTAAAACAAGATTGTCCGCTCGAAAGAGCTTACGAGTATCAACTGGTGAGCCGACTCATGTCTCAAAAAGCCAATATTTGCGGCAGTTGCTGAAGAGGGGCTCCATCAAGCACTCCTCGAATCGTTCTAACGATTATTAGCTAATGTAGTGAACATTGCAAATACTCTATTCAAGGGGTTTTTAGAGGCCATCGAGCACCTTACAAATCTGTAGATTAATCGACCCACGGGCGCTGAAGCTCCGCACTTCTAAAACCGGGAATTCATGTGCGATTCTTATTCGGCCTCAGTCCTGCCCTTTATGCAGCATTCTTCCTACGCCTCGTCCTTTTGCACTCCTTATAAGAAGCCTAGTATCTTCATATACCTGAGTTGGTATCCATTTCCCTTTTGTGTCTATTCCGTATTACCTATCTCTTTTCCTTTTTAGCCCGCCACTAGTTCACGCAAAACGTGTAAGCACTTGCATCTCATCATACTTTACCACGGCAGATAAAAGCATCGTCAGCTTGGGTCTAGCAAAAACAATGTTATTCCCATCGCGCAAGCACAAGGTTGAGACGGCTCTTTATAGATGACCCTTGGGCTTTCCAACATTGGTTCCCATCTACACCATGACTATGGCACCATCCAAGGCCATAATGACGACGATAGAGGCTACTGCGATCACATCGTTTCCTCCCACCATCTACGATAAACCCATGCCATACTCGCAGCGACAGCTGCTTCGCCATGATCATCGACAACCTTATAGGCTCCACACGGATAGGAAGATTCCTATATTAAAATTTGGAGATCTATTGGTGGAAGTGTACGGGATCGGCTTGAACCCGGCCGATTGTAAATCTGCGTATGTATTTCCCCGCAATGAAGCCCTGCACACTACCAGCCTTATGAGGCTTTTGTTCTTATTAACAAGCTTAATCCTAGAGATCTTGGATACCTCCTTTCATCGTCGTCTGGTTTAAATGAGCGTGAATTTATTGGCATAATCGTAGCTTCCGAGGTCGACCAGAGATGTCCCCTTCAGATGGGAGAGTGGGTGAGTGTTGAGATGACTCACGTCGTGATGAAAATGTTGGTTAACATTAGCCCAAGGTCCTTGCCGTACCAACAGACTATCGAGATATCAGAAAGTCGACGTTTCAGGAATACACCATCGTCTGCTGTTATAACGCAATTCGAATCCCCAAGCATGTCGACCCGTTCAAAGTCGCTTCCATGGGTGTCGCCTATGTTGCAGCAGGACTCTCTCTTGGAGTCTGTCTAGGCGTCACTTTTACAAAGGGCCCAAAGGAGCGAGAGTTCAACCTCTTAGAGATTGCCAGGAGGCGCCCTGAAGATGTACCTGATGATATCATTGTTGAAGTCTTTGATGCTTTAGCGCCTTGCTACCAAGCCCAGCCTGGCGAGTGGCTGCTAGTCTATGGAGGTGAGTAAAACGGAATATTGGAGAAGCATACGTATCTGACTTGATTTGAAGCATCTACTATTACGGGACAGGTTATAATTCAGCTAGCTAAGCTGGGAGGGCTGAAGGTTGTGGGTGTTGCTGACCTGAGCAAACATCAGCAGCTTTTGCAGTCACTCGGAACGGGTAAGTTTGCCTGCAGAATATTATATAAGCTATACTTAGATGATTTTTAGACATTCTAGTTGAAAGCAGCAATCTCGATCAAGCTAAGCGGGACATTAAACAGCTTGTTCCTGGCTCACTAAGATTTGCAGTTGACACTGTTGGGCCTCAGACTGCTGCGTGGTGCCAACAAGTCCTCGCAGAACGCACAAGCTCTAGGTATTGCCGCCCAGGACACGAAACGCCAACAAATCGATTGCTATCAGCCTATGTGGCTACTCGCGGAGGTGGTAGCAAGCTCAGCCATCTTGTTGCTCTAGCAGGCACTCCTCCAACATACTCACCCAATATCCAAGTCCATACAGTGCCAATCAAGCTCTTCCACACAAGTCAATACGTTGGTGGCCACCTGAGTAAGTGGCTATACGAGCTGCTTGATACACACAAGCTGCTGCCCCCCGGAAGTCGAATCAGTGTCGGGTGGCCTTGACGCTATAAATGGAGCTTTAGAGATATTGAAGCAAGGTAAAACAGCGGGAAAGGGCATGGTGATTCGAATTAAAGAGCCTGATTCTTTGATTGAATGCCTTGCCCAAGCATGAGCGCAGAGACTGAGCAAATTTGGTACTGTTTGGCCTACCTTGCTTCTTCCGCCATGGAAACTCTGGAGTGCATAGTGTGAGCCTATTTTCGAGCGCATCATGATATTTAGATTAGAGAATGATATGCGTTGGGACGGATCCATCAGCCTGGTCATATTTGCCGCGTGGCTCCATGAATTAAGTGTCTGCATGCGCTTAAAGAAATGCGAAAGTCAACACTTGAGAGTAAAGTCATCTTGAAGAACAGAAACGAAGCAATATTGTAAATTGAGCTGGCAAGAGCTATCTTGTATTGTATGTCATTGCGTAATAAATGTAGCTTTTGGAAAGTGAGAGCAACGCCCAAGTACAAATGTTCCACGCATTATCTCTGCACCAAGCCAATCTGGAGATCGATATCATCATCCAGAGCAGCGGGCAATTAGCCGAATCCAAAGTAAGGTATGGCATAATGATGAACCACAGAGACTCGCCATCAAAACTCAGTCCCAGTACTTAGATTTCGTACTGTTGGCCATACTCCACGACTGCATAGAGTAACACAGTAACAACGTGCTCTGTGTTGAATGTGGAATGCAGATATGATGAGCAATTAACGACTCATTAACAGCCATTCGCACGCAGCTCTTCAGGGGTATCAGGTTGGTTTTGCCAGTGCGCCTTGATGATTGCCGGATGCTTGCTCAAGTTCTCACTCGTCTTTGTGATTATTGGGAATGCGTCGAGATCAACGCCATATCGCTGCGCATTCCAGACAGCTGGCAGCAGACAAACGTCTGCCAATGTGATGTTATCGCCTACAGAGTACTGGCCCGCCGAGTCCTTAGCCGTCGTCTCATAAGCCTGGAGTACTTCTGTCATTATTTCCTTGTTCCACTGCTCTGGGCTGGCGCCGAGTCTCTTGATGCGTTTCATTATCCTCAGGTTTGTGACTGGCTGCAGGTCGCAGGCAATGATATTGGCTAGCGTACGGGTGAGGGCCCTTGCCTCTGGATCTGAGATTGGCGGCAAAAGCTGATAGCTCTGGGGGAGCGTCTCGTCGAGATACTCGATGGCGGCGAGCGATTGGCCGACCTTGAAGATACTACCGTCGCTACCTTTGCGCAACAGCAAAGGCACAGTAGCGTTGGGATTGAGGGCCTTGTGCTCGCCAGACAAATGTTCTTGTTTGAGGAGGTTGATGGTCTTCATTTCATACTCAATACCCTTGAGGTTGAGTACCATTCGAAGGCGGGCAGAGCAAGAAGAGCGGAAATAGCTGTAAATGGTGTATGTTGGACCCGACATCTTGATGTGAGTAGCTCACTCTATGTGGCGGGACTAGAAGTATTCGAGATATAGTACGTGTCTGTTGTAGAGTTCAACAATTGGAAATGAGAAGAAGAAGAATATTCTGCTGTAGGAGGGAGATGAGAAAAGTGCAGAAACAAAGGACTTGACTTGAGGTTGAAGTTGTTAGTTATGGAAGCAAACATTGCGTAGCACAATGATGGCTTTATGAACTCAGGCCTCGGATAGCGCCGCGGAAATGGCACCGCCAAACTGATTCCGAGATGGCCATCCGCTGGTAGCCTTGGTGGGCCGAAAATCTGGAGTATTGTGGCGCTTTTAGGTAACTCTAACGCAAGTAGGCAAACAGTACCCTCTGCTTTCATTCCGTTGAATTTTTTGGTCCGAGCCTCAAACAATGGTTAGTCAAAGGGCGCAGATGGAATTCCATGATTATACGAGTGAGACGGGTGGCGACGCAAAAAGAGAGAAAATAATATGTATAATTATATGAATTTGTAAATGTATTTGTAATTGAAGAAGCCATTATCTTCTTATTACTAGTTCCATGAACACCGTCAGACCCCGCCAAAGACGTGCAATAGCGGCTCAACCTTAGCCGACGAGCCGTTTGGACAATGTACCGATATTCTCTCTCGCTTCTACCCTTCTCTCATCAATGCTATATGCCTATTGGCTACTTAACAGTTGATGGCTAGGTACCCGTTATTGAGTTGCAAGCATAAGCCCCTACGTAACTACGCATTTATGACGCCAAATCGCGATTAGACGTTGGACTACGGGCCTTTCCGTGCCTTCTGGCATTTGTGGCTGAGATTGTAACAACAGGGGTTGGTGTAAATATGCGTTCCTGAACACGAGTTTAACAACAGATATAAAATAGTGCGTTTACCTCTATACTTGCGCCATTGAAATGAGTGGAAAAGAGCTTGTAAGTCTCTTGCATGCGCTGAGAGTGCAATCTCTAGAATGACCGGTTGCACCTTCGACCGATATCCGCCACTAAATCTGCCCATCTTTGATTAACGTCATGGCCACAAAGCGATCACACACGCCGATGATAACACAGCCATAGGCTTGCACTCTTTCAATAGACATATTTTCTTACAGACAGGCATTTAACATGCTCACAAATCTGTGCTCTGCAACATATATCAGGATTGGCCGGCCAGGCTTTGATCTTCATATAGATCCTTCACACATCCATTCGGCTACATATTTCATCCGCCTTACGCTTCCCCACTCAGCTCCAGCATCCGCAGTGAATACCAAAATCGGGCACCCAGCAACTTCAAACGCACCATGTTGCGCGTTGACGAAACATTGCGCGTAGATATATTAAACTATATTAAGTTGCAGGGCGCTAAGCTCATCATAACCTGTTTTCAGTGCCAAGAGGTATATTGTCTCCTCAGCTGCCACATTTTCATTGGCTGCAACCCGGAGTGAAAGAGCCGTCTCTGTGGCTAAAGTTGCTAGAGTCTGTCAATTAGTCGTTCCTTTTTACATCAGTACTGGAAGAAGCACATCTCACCGCTTGGCTATTTTTCTCTTGTTCGTTTCATCACAGGTTGGGTGTTTATACTCATTCAGCTCAAGTAACTGTGAAAGTTTCTTCCACGCACTGACCCTGAGACATTTGAGCGAAGCTCGTGCCCGCTGCCTGTCAGTGACTCTCAGCTGCCCGTATGTGCTTAGATAACAAATGCGACTTTACTATACAAGGCAAAAGAAGCATCGATCCCGAATTTAGAGCATGGTGCCTAAAGAAACTAGACCAGAAGCTCCATGGTGTAACACGGGTATGCTTCAATTAGCAGGGTAGAGCGTTCAGCCGCACGTCGCCTGCAGAGATGGACCAGGTTGGCCCACCCAACCATCTCTTCTCGTCACGTAGACTGAAATACGAGCTGCAATATCGCTGAGATGGCAATGAGAAGAGACTCGGAAAATTGAGGTTGAATGTGCTACAAAATCTTGATTCTTCACCCTTGTTTATAAATAAAGGACGTGAGTTGTAGAAATAAGTATTCGTTGTCCATAACTATACGTTGCTTTTGGCAATTTTGTTTGGCTCGAAGCTGTTTTCACTAAGGACAGGCGGGACATGACAATAGACTAAAAAACAAAGGTCGCCTACAAGTTGCAGCTACCTTGTTATGGTATAGCAGGCCAAGAGCAGACAAATAAAGATTAACGAGAAGCATTGGGTATTCCTTCGTCAAATCTTGCACCAATAGCATCCTGGTCCACAACTCTAGCTTCCAAGTCGTTATGCCGGTATATCGTTGGCCATCCGATTGTGCAGTAGCTTGGATAGTTCAAAGCGAGAGAACGGTATTAAATTGAGCAAAGTGCCCAGTTGCTAATGTTGTTTGGGGGGAATCTTTCCTACCCAGCTCTCCGCACTTGACTCTTGCCGATAAGCTTTCGCAACTAATAAAATGCAGTCTGTATTTCTATTGCTCTGGGCTGCCACTCTCTCGAGTGCTAAGCTTTTTGTGAATTATGATGAGAAGCTGGAAGGTCGTCCCAAAGTATACACGGTGGTGAAAGAAGAAGTTGGGCGACTGGATATTCCATCAAAATCGGGCCATACGAACAATGATAGCAAAGTGCCACCTGGCATTGACTTGAAGCCCAGAGAAGCTCTCGACATCTTGCTCGGCAAGCGCCAAACTTGTGCTCAGGGTTACGGATATTGTCCCAGTGAGTGGCCCTCCACATGTTGGCATAAGCATTTCAAAACAAGTCACTAACTGCGAGAATTGCTTATTGCAGGTGCTGGAGGATGCTGCGTCACGAATAGCCTTTGCTGCTCTTATGGGTATTGCCATACTCAAGGATCCGCGTGCTGTCCGACTGGTCCATGTGGCCAAGGCCAGACTTGTTGCGGCGTCAGCCACTGCATGCCCACAGGAGATCAATGCTGTGAAGACGAATCTCATTGCCCTGCAGGCAATAACTGTTATCTTTCTTCACTGTCCAACGGCATTGTTTGTTGCACCGACGCAAAATGCACGGCTCACGTTGATGATGGAAAGACTACTTACGCTCGAACAACCACGACAACGCACACGTATACTACTACGTATTATCAAACCTACTACTGGACGGTAACTTGGTGAGTACTTTGTCTGTACTAGAGAATGCTGTGCTGATAACTCTTATAGGTACTATTGGTATTATTACTGGACGTACTCGATCGACATTCAAGCATCCATCGTGACCTCCACGCGCTCAACCACCCAAACCGTTTTCAGTGTAAAGACGACCGACGCAGGCGCCGCTTCCGAATACTTCAGCGAAAAGTCTAGAACACTGTCTCTTCCTACACCCGCTGCCGCCACCTCTCTCGAGTCTTTGGCTGGGAGCACATCATTCCTATCAACGCCATCGTCGAAAGATCCAAGCCCCAGCCCGAGTTCAAACCCAGGTCCCTCTAGTGAGCCAAGCATAACTGAGATACCCAGTGCTCCTTTGGACCCCATCCCCAGCACAGGCAGGCCTGACGATAACGAAAGTAGCAGCTCAAGCGAGAGTCGTAGCAGCTCGACTACTACTCTCCTTCGAAGTGGTGGTGATGATGGTGGCAGTCCTCCAAAGAATGGAGGCAGTGGGTCTTCGGGCGCAAAGCCGTTATGGGCTGGCTCAGACTGGAAGAGTCTTTGGGTTCTTGCGCTTGGTGTTGGAACTGGGGTGCTGGCCGCAGTTCTTTAATTTGGAAATTACGAGGAGGCCAAATGGGAGAGTATTATGGTAATTTTATGATGATTCAAGTAGATCCAGAATCGATTCACAGGGGGAGTCAAGTACGTCACGAATTTCTACGGTGATGCAGTTGGTTCATTGAGCTTATTTATAATCTAATCAAAGATGTATTCTTGTATCTCAGCACCCACGGTGAATCTTACTGCTTCTGTTATAAATCTGCCTGGATGGCTTGTTCCAAGGCAAGATGTCTCTCCAGAATAGTCTTAACTTTATCCAGAGGCAGTGCATCCACGCGATTGCCCTTGAACCCTGTTAAACTTTCTGCCTTGCAGAGAACGTTGTATATAGCCTCTTCAGTAGAATCGGCGGCAGCTTCGAATAAGGCATTGATAGTTTGGTCATCGACTGTCTCCATTACCAAGGTCCTGGCCTTGAACGGATCAACGTCTCGATGATCAGAGCCCACGGTCTGCACTGGAATCTTATTTGCCGTGCTGAATGCGATGAAAATGTCGCCGCTGGGATTGTGTCCGTAGCCACCAACACGAGACAGGCCGCCTGTGGCGCGCTTAGCCAGGCGTTGGAGTTGAATGGCGCTTAACGGAGCATCTGTGGCGAGGACGATGATGATGCTGCCGTCCTTTTTATCCTTGGCGGCATCATATTCGGCCTGGGCTTTTGCGGCCTCCTTGTTCTTCAACGCTTCCGCAGCGAGGATCCTTCCTACGGGGACACCGGTGATTTTTAGAGGAGGCATCCGGCCGTAGTTGGCCTGTACCAGGGCCGCAACGGTATAGCTCTTCTCATTTCCTTCGCTGTCGAAACCCGGAACCACACGGCTTGAAGTGCCGGTGCCTCCCTTGAAGCCTTGGCACATCATGCCCGTGCCACCGCCAGTGTTGCCCTCTGGAACTGGATCAGAAGATGCTGCGTTGATGCCATCAACGACATGCTGCGGCGTGACAGCAAACTGGGTAAGATCGTTGAGGTGGCCATCAAACGTTTCGCCCACGACGGGCAGGAGAAACCAATCTACACTTCCATCGGCTCCGCTGTACTCTTTAATGGCATGCTGATAGATGCCAGTGTAGCAGTTGCCTACAGCAAAGCTGTTTGTCAAGATGATGGGGCTGTGGAGGAGTCCCGTCTCTTCAATCCAGTGGCTGCCCGTCAGCTCTCCCGAGCCATTGTAGCGGAAGATGCCTGCGTGGCACGCGTTGTGGAACCAATCTTTGCGTGGGAGAATGGTGGTCACTCCCGTGTTGACGGAACCATCAGCGGTGTGGATGGATTTCGTGTGAACGAGCACGCCAGGAACGTCGGTGATGCCGTTCTTGGGTCCCGTTGGCCAGGCTCCGACTTGGATGCCGGGGACGAGATCGCGGAGCCGAACACGACCGGAAGTCGGGCTTGACTGATTCGGCTCGGACATTATTTATGTTTGCCGTTTATCTATTGGCCCTTGCCCAAAACTGAAGAAAATTGCCGTATCTTGCTTCCGACACAGCGGGTATCGGTACGAGATTTGGCCTTGATCCCTAATTGCTCTCTATTCGAGAGTTTGCGGCGCGGAGGGTATCTTGACAACAAGGCCGAGAGCCAATGAATGAGATGGCCGAGCCATCATGTTAAATATACCTGACAAATGAAGGAGCCGATGCAAGTATACCGAAATAAGATGGATGATGGTAGTGAGGAGGAGGAGGAAGAGGAGAAGAATCCATTATTAATGACTCACGCCGGCGAGTATTAGTCATAAGCATAAACTTGGCGACGGATCAGATAACTCTAGATTGCACTAGAATGGACACGAGAGAGAAGCAGCCTAACAAGGCCATAAATATGCTGGATGTTAGAGTTGGGTTCATCCTTTGCCTTATTGAAGTGAATGCTCCGAAAGCTGAGGCTTGGCTTTGATCCCTTTTCAGCCCCCAAAATCAGATACCGTTATGCTCATTGGCTATTGGTTTCGGTGTTGCCAGCTACAAGTCAAGGTTATGACATGAGTGATTCTATCTAACATCTCGTCACTGCTGTTTCTCTGAAGATTGGTGATAGATTTCTACACGTATCGCACCATCTGTGATGTTTATCCATCCATTCTGCTTTTGTCAGCGAGTTTAGTCGCAGTAGCCCTCAAGAGTCTAGTTGGTTTCGAGAGTATGCGGGGTAGCTCTGTTTCAATTGCCGCGTGTGGTGTGGAAACAATATCGTCATCCGGCGACGGCTTCTAGTGACTCTTTTTCTGCAACACCACCATTTAACAGTGTGATTGTTGTTCATCTAGATTTTCCGCCGATGTAAAGCTACCGAGCTCTGTTGTGGTATACAGTGTGCAGATGTAAGATGGTGGAGATACAATTGGCAAAAGCCAGTAAGTGTCTGCATTGGTATCTGTGCGCCTGAATAGACCGATTACTTCTGCATACTGGAATTCATATGCTCTTTCATTTATGCTGAGGCGCTGCTTCTTGTTTATCATGCTCTATCCTCATTAGGTTGCTTCTGAATTGATTGCCGAGTCTCTCATCTACAAGTATGCTCCCCTCCTTTTTTGATGACCGCTGGCGGTGTCAACTTTTTTTGCGGTTCCGGGCTTTAATACCGGCAATTATTACCTCTTTGGCTGGGTAAATTACGTTACAAAAAGCCCAGGCGGTACAAAACCATTGTAAGAATCATTGCAATGTTTATCTAGCGTTGCGCCATTGTTCGTTAGCCATCTCCACCCATCAGCACTCTGTTCAGAAATTTCCTTGTTTGCCACAGGGCGTTATGTGGTCTCGTCTCGTATTGATCGCCTAATTCGCTTGCGCTGTTCTGGAGAGGGGAAAAAGCAGCTCATGCAGCGGGTGGACTTGTGAGTTCTCGGCTTATGAAGCAACACTAGGTATCCATTTTAACAAAAGTTTTAACCAAAAGTACAATAATGGAAGTCAGATAAGTAAGAGTGACGAAAATCGTTGTCCCAGAATGGCTTGCTTGACCATGTGGCTTGCCGCTGGGGGCCAATCCTGGGCACTGGCTCGTCTCGGTCTCGGTCGACACATGGGCCGGCCCTCCTGAAATTCTCGGCCCTTAACGCTTGTGGTTTATTCAGCTCTACGGCCTTATTATTCATCTGCCGTTGGAATAGAACTGGATAACGGTCGACTTAGCGTAGGCTATCTCAACGATAGAATTCTTACACCTTTATATACACTATGCGTACACCGTAAAGCAGCTCAAGTTCAGATCAGCAATCTTCGTTTAGCCTCGAACTGTGCCCGGTAGCCGAAACGCCTTTTCGACGGCTATCCGCTGCAGATCGGTTAACTCGCTAAACCTTTCGTTGTCCCGACTTGCCATACACTTTCGCGACCGCCATGTTTTCAGGCTCAAATTCTAGCGACACCGTGATGGAAGACGGCGGTCACAATGAGCAGCACATCATTGCTGCTGAAAAAGATGGGAACAGAGACTCTGGTTACGAAGAGCCTGTTTACTCGAAGGAGGAGGAAGCTGGATATCAGGCTCCGGCTCAAGCACCACTCGGCAACGCTCCTCCAGATGGTGGTCTGCGGGCATGGCTCGTCGTTGCAGGAGCATGGTGCACTTCGTTTTGCAGCTTTGGGTGGATTAATAGTATGTTTCCTTTCACATATGGTACTGATGAGCTTAGGATGGCTGAATGAGCTAACCCATCGACAAAAATCAGGTGTTGGAGCGTTCCAGGACTACTACGAAACTACGATTCTGAAAGACTATTCGGCCAGTACCGTCTCCTGGATCCCATCTTTGCAGATTTTCTTCATGATGTTCTTGGTAAGTCAATTGATGCCATGGATACCACGGTGCTTGTTACCAGCTTGAGTTATGCCCCTAGCTAACGTCGATTGCCTGTTTAGGGACCCTTCGTCGGCCTTATATACGACAAATATGGCCCTCGCTACCTCATCATTGGCGGAACCTTTTTGCATGTCTTTGGCCTGATGATGACATCCATTTCTACCCAGTACTACCAAATTCTCCTTTCCCAGGGAGTCTGCAGCGCCATCGGTGTTTCTGCCATCTTCCAGCCAGGTAAGTCGGCCGCATATGTTTCGCCCATGCGTTCAAATCTAATCAATGAATACAGCGCTTAACAGTATCGCTACCTGGTTCACTACGAAACGCGGTGCCGCCTACGGACTTTTGGCGACTGGATCAAGTTTAGGAGGCGTTGTTTTCCCCATCATGGTCACTCGATTGATCAAAGAAGTTGGCTTTCCCTGGGCAATGCGAATATGTGCCTTCCTGATCCTCGGCCTCCTCATAATCGCCATCTTGACGGTTGATGCGTTCAACCCACCAAAGTTCCAGCCAATCACCTTGAGGAGAATGGTGGCTCCTTTCACCGAATTTCAGTTTGCCTGTGTTTGCGTGGGGTTACTGCTATTTACTTTTGGGCTTTATGTCCCAATCAACTTTGTCTCGGTCGAGGCTGCTGCGGGCGGAGTAGACCCCAACTTGGTGTTATACATGGTTCCTATTCTGAACGCCGGAAGGTATGATGGTCTTGAAAGTTGATTCTCTTTGTGTATCTGCGTGTTTTGCTAACCATGATCTTTCCAGTTTATTCGGCCGCATATTCTCTGGCTTTGCTGGTGACAAGTTTGGCCGCTACAACGTCTTCGTTACTGTCTGTTACCTAGCCAGTATCTTCGTTTTGGCCCTTTGGATTCCTGCAGCTACAACTGCCGCGAGAATTGCCTTTGCTGCCATCTTTGGATTCTTCTCTGGAGCATACGTCGCCTTGATCGCTGCGCTCGTGGTTCAGATATCGCCCGCGACTGAAATGGGCTTCCGGATGGGCCTCTCATTTTTCGTTTTGTCTTTTGGAGGCCTGACGACAAATCCCATCTCTGGCGCCATTCTTGAGGGCCCATTGGGATGGCTTGGACCAAAGATTTTCTCTGGTGTTTTTTGCTTAGTCGGAACGACCTTTGTGTTTGCTGCGAGAATCAAGCAGACGGGATGGAAGCTGAACGCAGTCTTTTAAAATCACATGAGATTTGAGCAAAAAGTATAGAAAATTGCATGTTGCATCATATGCGGATAGATATAGATGTTTGATTTGATAATGCACACTGCATAAATGCCAGGCCATTAGAGGTCTGCCAAATATACATATAATTAATATCTAATATTAAGAACCATCTAGATGCAACGTGACAGGGTATATACAGCGCATACATGGAAATGTACTGCATTAAAAATAACTGGAGAAGTCGTACAGATCCACGTGTAAATCTTCAACCAGCGTATTCCAGTCCGGAAGGTTGTTCTGCATGAGGCTGTTCCAATCCACGTTTTCTCCATCGAAACGACGGACGTCCATTACTGCCTCTGGGAGAGAATTCTCCATATCTTCTTCATCAGGAGTTTCATCGACTCCTTCTGGTGTAGAACCCGGTGTGTCACTGCCACTCATCAACGACTGCCGTATCATCTCAGCTTTCTTGCGCATTCTCTTCAAGATGATGGCCTTCAACGCAGGGCTGGTAACTGCCATGGACATTCTCGCTTCCTCCAGCTCAAATTGCTTTGCGACTATAACCCACGCCCGCTCAACACTAGGACCGCTCGGTGAGACGCAGAGATGCCATAAAACATAGAGCAGCATGTGGTACTGTGGATGGCCGTGCATGCACCATCTATATGGCCGCAAAAGCTCATCTCCCCATAGCTCGAGGTGAATCTCAAGGCATCGCAGGGCAGACAAAAGATTTGCCTCCGTGGCAAAAGTGTTTCGCTTGTCGGGATTCTCCAAATTTGCGAGTTGCTGCCGCGTGACAAAGTCTATCTTGTGTACCATGGCCAAAGCCGTTTTCATGGCCATTCTCTGTATAGGAATCACGGGATTGCACGGCTTGATATATTGTTCGACGCGAGACCTTAGTTGGCTGAACAGGTTGCTCCTGATTACTTCTTTGGGCGTCGGCCCTGATGGTGTCATTGACAGGTTGGCCATGGTCTGTAATGTCTGGGCCACTTCCATGCATGTCAACGGAAGACTCATCTTGGTCCATCCGCTGTGAGGAGGTGGCAGCTCTTTCATGTCCGGGCGAAGCTCGTTGTCGTCAATGTTGAGTGGCATTTTGGTGTCATATCCTGGAACGGTCGACCAGGAGCTGATACCGTGATCTTCAGCAGCCCTCCCGTCCCTTGCCAGGAAGTGCCACCACAACCGCCTGCGGACTTCGGACTCGAACGGCGAGATTCCCAGCTTGCTTCCATCTCTGTGAAGGCCGATGGAATGCGCCATTCTTACGGCAAGGCCGCTCAGAATCCAGATGCCCCTACCGTGATAATGAGCTCGGATGGACGCCTAATTTAACGGATTAGCAACTACGTTTCAAGAATAACAATGGCCGAGATGGAGAGGGCATACCAGATATATAGCCAATGCTTGAAGCAGTACAACTGTTGGATTCTCCAACATATCCACCGCCGCTAAATACATCTGGAAGTCTTGTTTGAATGTCCGTAGCGCAGTCGTTTTGTCAACGCCAAGTATATACTGAGCTTCATCTGGCTCCATTGTCAATGTAGCAGCAAAATACACGGCTGAGACAAGGGCTAGAGTGTCTTTTGATACGGCATCTGGTTGGTGGATGGCCGTGAAAACAGTCACTTCATCTGTAGGGATATGCAAGACTTTAATGGTGGCGTCAACATTCTGGACAAATAAATGCCATAGCTGTGTAGCATGTAATCGGGATAGACGCCATCCCTTTTCTTTTTCCTCAAAGACAGTAGGACCAGAGAGTAAGCCTAAGAGGCTGAATGGCGAGTCAGGATCTGGTTTCTTTATTTCACAGCACGGTGAATGTAACAGTGAGGATTTATCTTGGTCCTTTAGTTACATCATATTAGCTTCATAATGTATATAAAAGGATTCCTCGCAGAGGTTGACTAATAGCTTACCTCCTCGATGACCCTAGATATAAGAAGCTCATTGAAATATTGGCTTGAGGTACCATTTCTGATCAGGACCTCCTCTGACGGAAGTTCCTGAGACTCCTGGGGAGATTCATGAGGGCTCACGGGTAGATTCGGTACAAAAGATAATTGTGCAGATGGCGGCAATGGCCTTCTTGCCGCTCCGCTTTGGTCGATGGACGCCGCTACGATTGTCTTCTCAAGATCTGATATCCTCGACGCAACATCTGCAATGGTAGCCTTCCTAACTCGTCGAACAGGCCGGTCTGACGACGGATAAGTGCACGTGAGACGAGCCCTCACGCATGCCAAGCACGGCGTCTGTCTGTCGCATCGGATCTTCCTCCGGTGGCAGAGAACGCAGGACCTGTCCGGCCTTCGGCGGGGATTCGGCGATGGCGGCGTGAGATCACGGTCCGTGGCAACGGGAGTTATTAGAGGGTCAATACTGGCTGGCCGGCTGGGATCATGCGGAGGAGACATGTCTCAAGGAGCCTCTGAGTTGAGCCCAACCCAAACTGCAGTGAATGGAATGCTTCTACAACAGCCAATATTTCGGTTCAGTGAGCAAAAGAGTCCCCGACCGAACTGACTGAGCCTGGGATAATCAACGACTTTGTCTTGCAGCAACCGGTTCGGCTTTTGCATAAGCACCGAGGCCGAGAGGTCGCACTTTTACCTCATTGAGCTAAAGCGGGAGCACCGACGAATACATTAGTAATTACTCTGTAGCACGCAACTTGGTACGGCAGCTTTTAAGGGCATTGTAACCAATAAAGGCTTAGCAACAGGATCAACAAGATCCAAGCTGAGAGCAAGCTTTACACGCGGGAAGTTGAATGCGATCAATTATGAGACGGACATTGCTTCATCACAACCCCGTGCCATGTGCAATACCTCGGAATCCGAAGTGGCAGAAACGGATCTCCACTCGATTACTGATGTGGCGTGAATAAGCCGGCCCAGGGCCTGCTGAAGGGCTTCCCTGTGCGTTGGCTGTGGCATGGCTGCTTCTATACCACTTGGAGAGAGCGATCGACTTTTCAGTGATAGAGTGTGCCTATCCCAGTCATTTTGTAGCAGCAAGCCGTTGCTCCCCTAATGAGAATAATAATTAGTTTAATAGAACTGGTGACGATTCAAGGCTCAAGGGCATTACCTAGTACCTGGCCCTATTCTTCATCTTGTCCTGTACAAAGAGTTGGCTTGTGAAGCCACTCACTCTGTGACAATTTCCATGCGTGTGCATAACCAGAGCCTAGGTCAAATGTTGGCAACTATAGCCACAAAGTATTACCTCAGTGAAGCAGCGCCCAAAAGGCCATCAACTTCATTTGGGGCATGCTGTCCATTTTATTCCTCTGCCGGCATGGTACAGAGCGTTTCGGCAGCAACCCGAAACTACCGAGCGCCCGACTCTTTCTCGGATTCGGCTGCAACCACCTCGCCTATAGCTCTGTGCGCTACGTGAAATTACCTCGGAACTTGGAAAATGACTCGAATTCGTGCTTCTCGCCTCGAAATAGTCTCGAAATAGCGTCTTTATGGATCGATTACAGCATGATTATTTTGTTAAACAGAGTCCGTTCAGGAAAAGATCCCCAGTTATCGATATAAAATGGGCAGCCGATGTGGGTATCACTCGGCAAGCTATTCGGCAGTAGTGGTCTCGAACAAAAATATATGAAGCTTAAGATAAGGTTGCGAATCATTCGGATAGAAATATATATATATATATTTACATCAAATGGAACGATATTTATTGGCTTTCTATTGAGGGATTAGAACAAGCTCACCATCGTTGCATTGAGCGGAAAAAGTGAATGACTTTCGTATGCCTCGTCAGCAAGAGCACTACCTGTAAGAAACCACTGACTTTGTAGCCTGTCGAATAAATTAACAAGTGAGGAGATTGTTTCTTCGGTTAATCTAGAAGAATGCCGCGGCCCTCTATCATGCCACAAATCATCTAAATCAGCCGATACTATATTGCTCGTACGTTACTCGTCGGCTACCAAGAAGGAACTGCGGTGGATGTGCTTTACAACTTGTAGCGATATCCCAGCTATATGCAATCAACTGACTCAATGGAAGTTGGGAAATGTTTACACTTTATCCCGGTTGATGGCTACTCTCCAGGCCTTTGCGCGCTGCAAGAAAGCCGGATAAAAGACACGAGTCTCTTGTAGATTTGCATTGTTTTAAAGCGTTGTAGATTATAAAGCTCCACCTTAATACTTTGTTATTCACGCTGTTAATTGTGACTTTTGGTATGACAGCTCAGCCCATTTGGCAATCATCTCAGTGGGCTGCAACTGTAGATATCAGCCAAACTTTCCAATATTTAGCTTATATGTATGAAGGGTGTTGTTTGAGCTATGCGTCAATACTCAAGGAGTGTTAAATGGTTCCTATGCTCTGGTGAAAGGCATCTCATCTCCCTCTGCATCAATAGACGATTAGAATTTTGCAATTGGCTGCTTTCTCCTTTTTAATGTTAAAAGGAAACCCAAAGTATCGATTTGCACACAATACTGGTTGCCAATACTCATAGCGTCGTTTCTGATTAAACACTTTGTGAATTACACAATATGAGGCATGACACTAGCTCTGTCTTAGATTAGTTTACTTTAAAGATTTTCCGCCTTTCGTAGTTTGAGTCTGTAAACCGCAATGAGATGTTGGTTTGTATCCATGTATCATTTCGGTCGAGGTAGTTTCGCCGATACGACTCTCGAACTAGCTCACTATCTATTCATTGCTCTACAAATGTATCAATCCACGTGTCCCTAGTTTAATCGTTATTTTTCCGGCATATTAGCTTTGCGCTGCCGTCTTCCACCCATTCATTGTAGGTAACTGTCGGTTCCGGGTAAGCTATGAGCAAAAAAATGGGCAATCATATCCTAGAACATGACCATCTTGCTGCTCTCGCACAGCCGAATAATTTGGCCTTTAAAAAAAATCTTATTGGCAGAAAGATATTATTGTAAGGAATTTTTTCCGCGCAGAAATAATACCCCGTGTTTAATGGTTAGTGAAAAACAGCTAGTTTGGAACTCTGCGGTACCACAGTCCGATACGCAGGGAGAATAAAGAAGGCATGGTATCACTTGAGTTTAATTTATCCGTCAGACAATTTTACTTATAATAGAGTTGACACATTCATATTGTGGATAATCCAAGCGT
Source organism: Trichoderma atroviride (assembly GCF_020647795.1). Taxonomy (NCBI): domain Eukaryota; kingdom Fungi; phylum Ascomycota; class Sordariomycetes; order Hypocreales; family Hypocreaceae; genus Trichoderma; species Trichoderma atroviride. The sequence continues at coordinate 3,823,676 of NC_089404.1, forward strand.
TGTTAATTTGTGCACAAGCTTACTTGATATCTCAAAGACTCGGAATGAGTAATCTGGTCCATGCTGCCAACATCTCCATCACAGACGTGGGTCGACGGCAGAAAATAGGCCCAGCTCCTTCGAACAGCCAGATTTTCTAGAACAACGGAACCTGGCAAGATGGCATCGGCGGGGGTCAACATGCATTCACATGCCTCTTAGCGAACTACTGCAGGTGGTCCGTGGTGGCGCAAAACTCAAGCATCGCAAACTCTTGCCTCGCTCGAATCAGTGCATCGCAACGGCCCCCGATCTGGTTTAGTGTACCGTCTGAACCCGTCGATCTACTTCCGACTTGCATCTCGGATCGGGCTGCCGAGAAGATCGATGCAAATGTCTGCGGCAGGCAATAGTCTGCGATGTCGGTAGGCGAGATGATTGGTGGGCTGGCATCAGCTGCGGTATCAATCAGCCGTGATCCTGTCGCCAACGTGTGATTCCAGGCATCATGGACGGATGCTGGCCACGGAAGAAACAGCTTGCGATGATGAAAGGGCTCGAAAGGAGCAGTTGAGGATTATAAGAATGGGACAGAAGCCCAAGAATCATTGCGTTTTTTGTCATCAGTTTGAAGAGACAGCCATTGCAAAGCTTCTAAGAAGAGACCGTTTCTAGGCCAGAGCTATACGAAAATATGGATACCGCAGCCAGAGACGAGAAAACCATCAGAGTCGGCGCCGTTCAGGCTGAGCCTGTCTGGTTCGATCTCGACGGATGCGTTGACAAGACCATTCAGCTCATCAACCAAGCTGCTGCCGATGGCGTCCAAGTCCTTGGCTTCCCCGAGGCGTGGATTCCAGGTTACCCATGGTAAATCGCCTGAGCATAGATGACCTTCTCCTGTCTAATGACTCCATCTGCTAACACTGCGAGTTGTCTGGAACGTAGGCAGATGCGAGTCACTGCGCCAACCATGCAGTCGATGTGGGTTCCTCAATATCAGGCAAACTCCATGGCCAGAGACTCGCCTCAGATGAAGCGCATTCAGGCGGCCGTCAAAAAGGCCGGCATGTTCATCGTGCTTGGCTACAGCGAGCGCGACGGAGCCAGCATTTACCTCGCACAGGCTTTTATCTCGCCTGACGGGGAGATTGTCCTCAATCGTCGCAAGATCAAGCCTACTCACGCAGAGCGGACTATATGGGGCGAGGGTCAAGCCGAATCCCTGAAAACTGTTGTAGACTCGCCGTTTGGTAAGATTGGCGGTCTCAACTGCTGGGAGCATCTGCAGCCTTTGCTGCGCTATTACGAATACACGCAAGGTGTCCAAATTCATGTCTCGAGTTGGCCATCCATGTTCGTGATGCCAGATGCTGAAAAGATTGCCTGGCCCTACCATGATACTGGTGAGGCAGACCAGCGCATCAGCCAGAACATGGCCATGGAGGGGCAAGCTTTTGTCATCTGTTCATCGCAGATTTTAACAGAAGAGGGCTTGGCAAAGAATAGCTTGTTGGCAGGAAATCCCGTCACCAAAGTGGTATGTCAAAACTTGAGGTGGTCCGTTTTATATACAAACGACGTACGCTGACAATAACTAGCCTGGCGGCGGCTTCTCTCAAATCTTCGGCCCCGACGGAAGGGCACTGTGCGAACCGATCGGCGATGGCGAAGAGGCAATCCTCAAGGCCGATATATCTCTAAGCGATATCACCAAAGCTAAAATATCCATCGACGTTGTTGGCCATTCTGCTCGGCCAGATATGCTCAGCCTCTTGGTCAATCTAAAGGCGGGCAAACTCGTGACGACGATGGATATGTAGACAAGGAATCGACTTGGTCGGACGGTGTGATTAGAGTAGTAAAATTAAGTATCTGTATTAAATAAACCAAGGTACCGCTGTTTCGTAATTGACAAATTCCCACCATTTCATGCGATTCGTGTACGTAGAGTCGGCCTGTAGATCATAGTGCTTCCAACAGGTCTCGATAAGATTGCGCATCACCCGGATGTTGCCAATGTTTCTCACATTATTCATCAAATCCAGGATCCGTAGAATTCTGATGCGCTGTTCATCTGTGTGGCACTCGCAAGCCGCCATGAATATTGGCCACGGGCTTGTGGCCACCCCCAGGCGTTCTAAGATATCGAACGCCTCTTCCAAATAAGTTGTTTTCTGGTCTTCGTCCCCGGGCAGAGGGACAACATGAACGAGATACAGCAGAGTCGCTATGCGGTAAAGTTCTGCGGTAGCCAAGATGCGTGTGCGCCGTGCGGGAGCCTCGCCGGTGTCTCCCGCAGGATCGAGTCTTTGGACAATATTGTGTAGCGTGTGCTCCAGTTCGAATCGTTGCTGGATCAGCTTGGGGGACATTGGTTCGATTTCCTTTGTCATGATGCCTATGCGAAGCTTGTTCACTCTGTGAATAATGGCAATCACCTCCAACGAGCATCCCAAAGCTCCAAGAATCTGCAACGACTTGGATTAGCTCGATGTAGATTTATAAAAAAGTAGTGTCAAAGACTGACCAAAGTCGCATCACAGTTGGAAGATCCCAGCAGGAAAAGAATATCAAGGCAATTGTTGGCTTGTCGAAGTGGCTGGCTGAAGCAGGCTAATACTTCATGATACAAGAACCAGGTGAAGAGAAAGTCGGCTTTGATGTGTCTCCGGTGCTCCGGGTATAGCCCTTCCAACATGTATTTCGCTCCATCGAGGTGCGTCGTCCAGTTACCGTCGGTCTCATCAAAAACCTAACATATCCAGTTAGTGTCAACAGGCCAGGAGCCTATCCTTCCTTCTTCACTTACACTGTAGATACACAGCATCATAGATGCAGCAAACTGCGTCTCGTTTAGATCGATTGATTTCGTTTCACTCCCCGGAGTTAAGGAGGCGGACAGATAGCGGACAGCGTTTGTCTTATACGTCAACGCAGATTCGGCACCACTGTGATGGAAAGCAGAAACGGCCATCATGGAGTTCCACAGGGCTTTCGTGGCACTATCTCCCCGAGATAACACCATTTGGACAAGATCGGTTCGGAAGCCATTCTGAACTTGCGTGGTCGATATCATGGGGGCAATAACGCGCTCATCTGGTTCATGTCAGTTCATCGCTCTATCAAGCATGTTGTTTAACGCTCTTACAGTATGACATAAACATGGCATCTTGGCCAATCATCGAGGGATAGAGATTGAGAGCTCGGCCGGGCTTCGTGATGGGTCTCGTAACCAGCGCATTATAAGAGCTAGGATTCAGTGACGACGCCACATCGTGGTTTGTAACATTTAAGAAATGCAGTCCGTAAGTATCAGACAGCTCCAGCGGGTTCTCAGGCGGTGTATAGACTACAAAGCCGCTGTCCTTGCGCCTGCCATCATGGCGATCCGGCCAAAGCAGACGAACACCATAGCCCAAGCATCGTCTGCCGGTGCGAGTGCAGTTGTGGCACACTGGCAGACCCCTGTCGCACCCTATTTTCCGCTCTTTGCCGCTGTCAGTAACTCGCACGGACGCGCCAAAGTCCCACAAGCCGAAAAACTCACGTTTACATGTCCAGCAGCCTTGTTTGGCCTTCATATCTTCTAGGCCAAAGCCAGACGACCTTGCCCAGAACTGGATGTCTTTTGCATTGTAGCTCACCTAGTGGATAGGCGAGTGATTCTCAAACTACATAGCAGCAGAGAGAGTTGCAACCGTACGAAGAAATAGTGGCACGAGTCGCAATCTGACTACATCCGCCGGCCTCCGCTTTCAGGAGCTGAAACGAGCCAAGGGCTATCAATATTCCGATCCCCGAAACTCGTAACGGCTAGTCTAAGCCCCGTTGCTCTTCAGGCCTCTGATCCTTTGGCTGCAACATGGCAGACGTGCCTTGCAGGGGCATTCCTGATCCTAGCAGTATGTGGTACAGTAGTATACGAATTTTATATACATATATGGACTGCTACATATTCAACTCCTATCTTGTACTTGGCTATTTGTGCCAAGCGCCAGGTTAGGCCTCTGGCGAGTAATCTCCACCTACTTTGATGGACGGGCAATCGTAAGCCCATAATGGCCGGGGTGCCGTTTTTTTGGTAAACACGTTATGTACGCTCAATAATAAAGATGACAAAAGCTCGCTTAGTAATGTCTGCATTCTTCGATTCGGGGTCTCGGTACTCGATTTCGTATCTCGGTATATCAGTATCTGCAAATACTACCTAATACATAGCTTCTAGGACTAACAGGTACGGGCCGAAGCGAATAGGGCAAGCTCATCTAAATATCTGGATCAGACGTAACGAAAAGCGTTGAATTCTAGGAGTTCTTGCCACTCAGTCGGGTTGATCATCTACTAGTCTGGTAGCCTTATTCGTAACTATTTTTGACCTTCTTCTGCTGGTGCCTACATGTGCTTGGGTAGTGTCAATACCAGGAATGTGTGCTGCCTATTCTTTCCTACACTATTTCCACAAAGGGCCGAATGAAAGGGTCTTCAACGATGCAAGTGTTGGTTGTCGAGACTACATGAAGAAGAGAAAAGGGGCTAGTACTACGCAGTTCGTAAAGAGCAGCAAGGATTGTATCCTGTTAGTGTTACCCTGCTAGGCACCTATAGTTCATTTTTTACCTATCACGACGCCTATCTATCGGCATTGCTGCATCTCGTTTCACAATAGGTAACCACGTCTCGGAAGACCAGTGTTGTATTGATGTGTTCTATTGAGACATTATCCTCCTACTAGATCCACGCATACAACGTCTCAATACGCTATTGTTCCCTCGTAATGTCGTTTTGCAAATGCCGGTTTGCCACCAGATCAACCCTGCCAAAACGATGTGCGGCAAACGAGCCTATAGAGGATACCGACGGGAACGCATATTTCATTGATAGCACAACTAACTAACAACATGCATCAAATCACACAATGGCCGTCAAAGTTGTTTGTAATTTTGTTTTCTTGTTGAATTTCGCAGCACTCGTCATTCAATATGCTGGAAGTGAAAGGAGGCGTTTAAGCCTATTCTTCGGGGCACCGCTGTCGCTCTCTATGCTACTGGTGCTCGGCCGACGTGGAACAGAGTTGACCACGCCGCAGCCCGTGGCATATCGTGTCGTCGCATAGCGATTTTTCAGATCTATTGTACAGAGTTAGGCATCTTTTTGATGGCTCAGTTTTTGACCTTACGGGAGCTATCATATCGCCCCGGATCGTTCAGCACCGCATCGAGCTTCGCCCTGGCTTTCTCAGACACTGACGGCATGATGATTTCGGTTGCTCAACTGTGAATTTGAGTGTTTCGACAGTTGATTTGGCCACGCAGAGGCTGTGATTAGAGTTTCAGGGCATGAAAGAACGTTATATATTTGCCATGCGGGGTAACACGCCGCTTCAGTACATATTCTCTTATAAAGCTAGTTCTCGTGATAATATCCAGCCTGACGACGTAATTATGACATCAAAGCTCCGACTTTTACCACAAAGCAGCTTCTTCTTTTAAATAATTGTTTTCAGCTTGAGACTGGGTTGAAGGTTTGTGATAGTAGAAGTTATGTGTTTAGTGAAGATTATATAAAGGTTAGGCGTTCCCCCAGCAAACCTGTTAACCAGGTCGCTTGCGTCAAAAGCCACTGGGATGTTAAATTAAAGCCAAGCCAGGATGCTTTCAAAATACAGGGCCGTTATAGACAGGTCAAAGCCGGAATCGTTTCATTAACAATAGCAGATGCTCTGTTATCGGTACAGCGGGAAGCAAAAGAAAAGTTTGTTCTGTTTACGAAGTCAACAGCTTGGAATTGACAAACAGGGATCTAATTGCACAAATCTAATATAGTCATCGGAATTTTGTACAACTCATTCATTATCAGCAACTCAGCTGCCGCTTTCGTTTGTCAAAAGGATTTTCTTCCTTTAAACTCGGTGTGCGCTAATAACAAGAAAGAAAAACGAGCGAACATCCGCGAGTAATTTTATAACCCTGTTCAACTCGTTGTGGCGGCTTACGGACTGCCTACATTGGCGCATCTCCTACTAGGATTACGGAGTACTAAAATCCGAGATGCAGAGCGGCGTTAGTAAGGGAAGGGGTGCTGCTGCTCTACCAAAAATTGTTGATTGACGCTTTGCAGTAAATCCTTTGCACCTCCCTGCTGTATGGCCAGTTGGCAATATGCGAATGCAAGGAAGTTGAGGTAGCCCGATGTAGGAATGTGTTGGCAAAATATGCCGGTGTTGCTCCCTGCTTTTACATCGCGCACTAGTATTGTTTCAGGGCCAAATGAAAATGATGGATAATTTACTGAATGAGAATTACAATAGTAGCTACAAGAGTCGTCTCGTGGTTAGGTACAAAAGGAAAGAACAGAGCGTTGGCGTCGCATCTTGAGAAAGGATTAAATTATCACAAACCTGTTAGCGGAGCGGCTCTGTTTGTGTGTGACGCGCTCAGTGAGAACAGGCAAAGAGATGATTGCGGAGTGAATTTCAATTTAAATGTCAAATTGCGCCACGGAAAACTTAAACGCAAGGATGCCCTGTCTTGCCACGGAAGCGGCGTTTGCGTGCTCAACTACTAGCAGTCTTTCAAAATGAAATCCAGTTGCTCAATGACATGACATGGAGGAGCTGCAATTAGATTGCTGACAGAAGCCAAGCTACGCCCACTGGTGCTGAATTCTTTGGTCCCCTTGCTGTATCGGCCATCTTAATTTCAGAGGGTCACTCAACAGGGTAAGCGGCAGAAACAAGCATTCACAGCCAAGAAAAAGGCGCTAGAGAAGAGCACAAAGAGCAGCGGGGAGAGGCGGGGAGAAGCGCCACAAATTCTACCACGCATAAACCACAAGAACAATTACGTGAGTGGGAATTAATGGGGCGCTTTCTTGACGCAAAAGAGAGGGCTGAGATGTGTTTGTTTTGGGCGCATCGCAGAAGGTATGGACAGTGCCGCCCGATCCGTCAAGCGGGCTGCATCTTTGGGCCTCTGGTCTTGTCGTCTTGTCAGCGTGCTTAGAACAGCAGCTTTATGTGATCAACGCTAAAACAAAACATCCGTGACAAACAGATGGCCAGAGCATGGCCGGAGCGTGGCGTGGGCTGCTGCCGATTCTGACATAAGGCAGAGATCCATTCTGTTCAACGGCGTGAAACAAACAAAGCCTGAGCTGCAAACAGAGAAACGCGCGCCTCTGCTCGGGTCATGAGGCTAGACGCATGTGGCTAGAAATGGTCGCGGGCCACAGAGCACAAGCTGCTCGCTGCCTATTAATAAACAAAGAAACCCAAGGCTGGGTCTTTCTTGGAGCACGGCCACGGCCTCTGCTTTGGTCCAACAAACACCCACAGCCTCAAAAGCCAAAAATAGCAGGGCTGTCAGCAGCTAGTAGTCATCGGCTTACAACGCATCCGGGCTCTGCTTCCATTGACGGCGCTTGCCATCTGTTAGCAGCATTACTCGGCAGCTTTAGCTTCCGTCCAGGTAGTCTAAAATCGGAGCAGTAGGTTAATGGCTTAGATAGCCTTTGGGTGGGAAGAAGCCACAGGCGATCCGGAAGCAGAGTGGCCCGCTGCTGGCGGGCAGTCCATGATGCCGCCTAGTGAGAGCCTAGCAGAGCTGATGGACCTCAAAGGATAGATATATAGCCCGCCTCACCTGCCATATCGTTTCCAGAAGATCATCCCTATCTTCAAGACCAGCATCCAGCATCCAGCATCCAGCATCCAGCATCTCGCAGAATCGCCTCGTCGCTCCCGCATATCCGCATAACCAACCAACACCCTCCCTCTCTCTTACACACCACCCACCCGGCACAATGGCCAAGATCACCAAGATCCTCGCTTCCGCCCTGGCTTTGGCCGGATCGTCTGCCGCAACATGGCCCCCCCAATGCCAAGGACTGCAGCACCGCGGTAGCTCCCGTCGCCGCCGCCGCTGCCACGGACGGCTTTCCCACTCCGAATGCCCAGCAGCTCAAGGCCATTTCTAAACAAGCCGATGGCTCGCTCTCAAACGCGCCTCCGCCAGCCAAACTGGCCGACAGCACTCTGCAGTCGCTGCAGGCCATTGCCGTCAACGAGGAGTTCGAGGTTGCCTACTTCCGCTCTCTCCTTGGCAACATCACAACTGGTGTCAAGGGTTACGAGTCTTACAAAGGCTATGACAAGCACGCACTGGAGAAGATCTTCAAGGTTGTCATTGCTGTAAGTTTATTCACATTAGCGCTTCCTGAATGTACCTTTGGCGCGGCTTATACTAACAATTCCATTAGCAAGAAGAGCTTCACGCTCTCAATGCGCTCAACGCGCTGAACAAGTTCAAGAAGCTTGCCCCCCTGCCTTGCAAATACCAATTCCCCGTCACAAACATCCATGACGCCATTGCTGTTGCGGGAGTCTTCACTTCTTTCGTCATGGGCACTCTGCAAGACGTCAGCCAGGGCGCCGCCACAGCTGGAGACGTTGGCATTGTTCGAGGAGTCGCATCCATCATTGGCCAAGAGGGTGAGCAGAATGGCTTCTACCGCACCTTCATCGGCGCCGTGCCCTCCGAAAAGCCATTCTTGACCACCAGCGTCGGCGCTTTTGCTTACTCGTTCCTCAACAACAACGTTATTGTTCCTGGCTCCTGCCCCTATGATGTCAACGCCTTTGGCATCCCCATCTTCCAGCAGCTCAAGGTCAAGGGTGGCCCCATTGCCCTTGCAGTCAAGCCCGAGGACCAGACCTTTGACTTCAGTGCCGATCTGAGCACCGTCCAGGGCGCTTCCAAGTTCAGCAACGGTGACAGCACCGGCCTCTTTGTCACCTACTTCAGCGGCCAGCTGCTCCCCATCAGCGTCCCCGTCAAAAACTTCAAGTGGAACGGCGGCAAGGTCACCTTCCAGGCTGCCTTCCCCTTTGAGGAGAACATCATGTTCGGCCTGTCTGTTGCTGCCTTGACTGATGGCAACAACTTTGCCAGCCCCGATGATGTTCCTGCCAAGACACTCGCTGCCCCAGCTCTCATCAGCGTCAACGATGAGTTCTAAGGGACAGGTGGTTGGAGTAATAAAAATTAGGTTGGATTTAATAATGTGTAATTGGATTAGGGCTATAATGGAACTGGGACTGAGGACACGGAATGGGAGAACAACTAGAGGGAAATATACCAGTTGGGAGAGAGTCATGTACTCCACGGAAGGTGTTATTTCGGTCTCATATTTTTAATATTTTCGTATTCATTGAATAGAGTGTCTCTGATTCACTCCATTTCCGCTTTTCTCTTCTTAAACTTGCAAGGCGTCGTTCTTTGTAGTTTCTATGTTGACCGATGGATGATCTAGGCTGCTATTGTTGCTCATTTGGCTTCGGTGAGAGAGGCGAGGGCTATTCCGTTCAAATCGTACACGCAACCAGCTATATTGGAGCTGGTAATAGAGCTCATTCTCAAGTAACAGGTGAAGAATTGCTACCGATGGGAGAGCTTTACTCTTATGGTAAGATCATCGCTAAAATCGTACGAGTACTTTGGTAAGCCGCTTACAAGCAAGATCTGCAAACGACTACTACCTGCTGTAGTAACCCGTGGCTTGTCGTTAGTAAGCTCTTATCTTAGTAACACCATTTCCTGCCTTAGGCAATAATGCTCCATTCATGCGCGTGGAGCTCTTATCCATGCGGCAACTTAGGTAAGCAGAAAGCAGGCGAGAGCAAATGCTCAGTATGAGGCTGGCGCTTTCGTACCGTCTTGGCCACAGCTCACAATCTGCATTGAAAGCCGAGATCCAGCTATTGCGCAGTCTCCGGGGCGTCACTTAATGTAAAGACATACACATTTGGGCCGTCTCCCGTTGTATGTCTCCAGCTGGTCCGATTTAACTAGGGACGGTTACGCGTCCATTAGAAGATGAGCATCTCAAGACCGTGGTGATGAAGAAATCAATCGCCTGCGGCGCATGTCGGACTTCAAAAAGAAGAGTAAATCCAGCCCGAATCCGTGGTGCCCCGACTCCTCTCACATGCTGACTGCCTTCAGTGTATCCATTCCGGTGGGCCGCCATGTATCCGCTGCAAAGAGCGAGGAGATGAGTGCATCTTCCCTCCCAAGGGCACTTCGTTCATCTTTAGGCGCTCGCGACTGGAGCGTCAAGCGCGTGCCGCTCCGAGTGTGTCTTTATCAGCAGACAGCAACTATGCAGCCTCGCTTCTGGCTACCCCGGCGGCTGCTCAGAACAGCAGTGCAGAGGACCCCGATGAGCATCCCAAGATCAACTTGTGGGAGAAGGAACCGTTGGAGTACGTGACAGATGAGGTCAAGGAGAGCTACCTAAGATGTTCCTACAAATGGTCGTTTCATCACATCCCTACTTTCTTCGCCGCAATCCGCAACAAGACGCTGGATCGGTCTCTTGCGTGGGCCATGTTGGCTATTACAGTGAGGTAAGTCCAGAATACCCAATTCATGGTTTCCATTCTTGGTGAGAGTTGTTGAGATGGAAGCTGACTCATCCAACAGATTTTCTAAAAACCCCCCAGAGGGATTCTCCAGTCAGATTCAGACCAGCAACTATTTTGCTGCCCATACTAGATCCCTCATCCTTCCATCAATCGATGAGCCAAGCCTGCAACGGATCCAAGTGCTTCTTATGCTCACCGGCCATGGATGGGGCTCGGGCGAGGGGAGGCGCGCATGGGTCTACCTTGGGATGGCCGTGAGAATGGCTCAGATCATGGGCCTCTTTGACGATCCCCCGGTTGGGGCCCAGACCACAGAAGAGTTCATTCACGGAGAGGAACGACGGCGTACCGCATGGACTTGTTTCCTCATGGATAGCCTGCTGAGCGGTGGCAAGGGCCGTGAGCGGCTGCTATCTGCCGACAGCATGCACATTCAACTACCGTGCGACTCGGGCAACTTTATCTTTGGCGAACCTGTCATATGCCCCCATATCGACATCTTCCGATCTGATGGCAACCCACACATCCCGATCGGCAAGCTAGGCATCGTCGCATACAGCATGCGAGTTGCTGACGTCTGGGGTGCTGTTGCGAAGTGGTCCTGCTCCTCGCATCCAAATAATACGCCTCCGTGGCAACCAGAGTCTGAACTCCAGCGTTTGTTAGTTCGCTTAAACGCCTGGAGGGAATCACTGCCGCCACGTCTAAGGTATGACCTATCGTTGCTGCATGCGCATAGCGTCCAGAATCAAGGACAGGCGTATTGCTATATGCATTGTATCTACTTCATGTCTGTCATCTTCCTTTATCGATCCTACCTGCCGGAACTGGAAATGCACGAAGAGGCCGAGTTAGAGAACGGCGATAGGAAGCAGTGGACTATGTTTTCCTCCAGAGAGCTTGCACAAGTTGCCGACCAAGTATGCGAAATGCTACAAGAGATTCGCGGATTCGGCCTCTTCTTCCTACGAGGCCTGGTTCCGTGGATAGGCTTCACTATCTATACAGCTGTTGGAACATTGCTGTACTTTTGGCATTTCCCTCACGTAAGCGAGGGCGACCCGCAGATGGAGAGCTGGCGGCAACGCATCATTGATGGTTGCGTTTTCCTTAAAGATATGAGACAAGCCTGGCCTATGGCTGATACCTGGGTAAGTCACTCCCCATTCCTTCTACTCTCTTCCTTTCCCCACACATTGCTGACCAGCTACTCTCACAGCGCGAAACTATCAAAGCGATGCACATATTTTATAGCAACTCCAAGTCAAAGGGCACCGAGTCAGTGAGCCCGAGTGCCAGACGAGAAATGCGAAATGCCATCATCGACTATGGCGCCCTGCAGCCGTCCCCCGTCCACCCTGCTGATAGTGCGAGCGAAGAAGATGTTGCAGTAAGTCTTTCTGTCCATGCATCCATATCACAGCCCATGACTGACAATTTGAACAGATTGCATCTGAACAAGAAGAAACAATAGCTACGCACGATATCAGTACGAATGAGACCGAGCTTGTGTCTCATGAATTTGGCGTGGTACCGCCTGCCGATTATGACCTTTTTGATACGCACTTCGATATTGACTCTACTATGCAGGCGTCATTTGCAGATGCTACCCAGGGCTTCTGGGAAGGATACCCAGGAAATGTTGAGGTGTCAGGGTGGTAGATGGTGCCCAAGGAGCACGATACCATTGCAGTCGTGCAACCACGACATCGTTATCATTTGATCAATATCAAATTCAGGATAAGGCTGATCGCTTCCTCTCCTTTACCTCTCTCTGTCTCTCTCCCTCCTTCTTATCTCTTTTTTCTCTCTTTATACGTTTTAGCTTACAGTTACAACTGCCGATACGGGGCACAATATTGATGATCCATGCAGCCAAATCACAGATACCCCTCAACTCTAAATGCAGCTAGAAATGCAACATATGCGGCTATATCTTTTTTATCCTTATCTCTGAGTCCTGTGTTCCGCCCTGCTACAGTCAACCACAGTGTTGAATGAAACCTAATCATCAATTATTCTTCGTTTGGTCTTTCATGTTGCCATTGTCGCAATCAGGTGATGCAAGGTAAGTCGTACAAACGGTATCGCTACTTGAACCGTTCAATGAGGCAGCACATCACTCTCTTGTGATGTGAGCTTAAATCCCTCTTAGATGCCTGATTGTTTAGGTCTTTGCCAATTCTTCCACTGCAAAACGATCAAAATCAGAGCATAATTTCACGCTCTTGATACCAATATAGTCGTGGTATATGCCGGCAATTTTATGAGCCTCGTCGGCGCCTTTTGTTGCTTTCTTATATATTACTATTGATACCGAAACAAGGCCGTCATTGCTGAGTGGATCCTGTCGCCATACCACAAACGCCCAGGATTAACCCAATTGCCAGCCGCAATGTGGATTGTTTCATTGACAGCACGGCAATGCAGCACGCCCTACGTAATGTCAGGTTACACCGATGGAACCCTGAGCCAGATCAAAGGCTGGACGTTGTACGGTGAGTAAGCCTGCCGACGAACTAGCTATACCCGGCAATTCCGATCCTAGCCCTACGAACTGCGGCAGTTTTTTTTTTCCCCAACGCAATAAATTGTTCTACTACTGAGTAAATTACGTATAGGATATTATTATGGTTCTCGGCTGGTGAGCGAGTTAATTGACGGACAAGGCGGTTGCGTATATATGCATACACAAGCTTGTTGAGGAGGTCCGGCATCTTTTCTCGATCCACCGCTCTCTGCCGGAATATGATGAGAAGCTTGGAACAATCGTGCCCCTTGCAATGGCAAGATAAAGTGATAAGGATGAAGTGTGTGCCAAGATTCAGAATCCTGCTTATCGGTTATCTCATGTGTAAATACATACATGCACATCTCCTATCAGCAAGTTGCCGCAGCGCCTATTCGAAACGGCGGCTAGCCAACGACCGGCAGCCCGCAGGGTCGGATCTGCTCTATTCGGACAGACTTCTCCAGAGAGTAGACATGATTGCTGATTTGTGGGGTCTGCCGGCTGGCTGGTAGTCTTGGTTGTCCGGTGACATGTGTCCATCGACGCCTTACGACGTAATTGCGAATACTACCGAATCCGACCTTCTCCAGGCTGTCAATGGGTTCATTGGACGGATCTATTGTGGATATCAGATGGCAGCGTATCCAATTTCCCGTTCCGGAATCTGCCGCTGCAGTGCAATGTCATCTTGCACACGTTTCTTGTGTGAGTAGGATCAACCCCCCTTCCCAAGCCATAGTAGCGTTTGGCCAAAAAAGGACGAATTTTAACCACCCTGCTCATGGCGGCTACTGATGATCGCAACCAACTTCCAGACAAAGATAACAGTGATATGGACTATCTATGATAGAAAGAAGCTCTGAATTCATCGTCATTGAGCTCTGCGGGCAGTGCGAGAATGTGCGGCATGTGCGGCGAATGCGGAGCCGGTCCGTTTTCGTTCTAAGGAAAATCTTAGGAAACTGCAGGGTCCGGCGGCAAATGCGTCTATGCGCTCTCCGTACTTTTCATGAATGTCCCTCGGCATCCGCATCGTGGAACCGCCGCATGGAAAAATTGTGTTAACAAGCTGAATGACTGAATTCGGAGCCCGGCCGCTAGTTACGGGACTGACTCCTACCGGTGGTTCGATGTCCACCGCAAGATTTTTTTTCCATGCTCACGGGGTCAACGCCCTGATAGCATGCAAACACCATCACCGAGATTCCGATGGCCGAGATTGAATGGCGGCGTGTGCGGCATACTGGCTGGCGGTGACTCTGAAGATGGATGGCATGGATGGCATGGATGGCAAGAGAGGTAGTGAGAGAATTACACGAAGATTTGCGCAGGATATGATCTGATGGTGGATATGGCGGTTATTTTGTTGAATGGAGGGTATATCGATGTCTTGGTATCAACATTGAATATAAATATGATGGTATCTAGACGCTTTGTTTGAAAAAACCACCAAATAACAATCAGCATCATCTCAACAGCCTTTAAAGAAGCATCTTTACCAAAACCTACACTTTCAAACGCAAAAATGGTTGCAACTATCCGCCAGTACAAGGCTGCCTGTGTTCAGGCCGAGCCAGGATGGTTTGACTTGGAGAAGTGTATTCAGAAGACTGTCAGCTTCATCCACGAAGCTGGCGAAAAGGGATGCAAACTCATTGCTTTCCCTGAAGTTTGTAAGTCAACATACAAAGAATGATGAAGAGAATGCTTTTACTAATACATCTCCTTAGGGATTCCTGGGTACGCGATACAAGATCATCCAAGGAGCATAATAATGTGAAACTAACTGATGATTCATCATAGATACACCTACTGGGGATGGCGTGTAAACTACCAAGATTCTCTGCCCCTTCTTAAGGATTACTTCAAGAATTCTCTTCGTCCGGATTCCGAAGAGATGAACCGCATCCGAAGTGCCGCTCGCAAGGCCCAGATTTATGTCTCTTTGGGCTACTCCGAGGTTGAGGGCCACAGTCTTTACATTGCCCAGATCATCATTGACCCCCATGGCAACGTTATCAACCACCGCCGCAAGATTAAGCCCACACACGTCGAGAAGCTTGTTTTCGGCGAGGGCACCGGCGATTCCTTGAACACTGTTGTTGAGACTGAAATTGGCAACCTGGGCCACCTCAACTGCTGGGAAAACGTGAGCTGCCCCAGATTTTTAACGAAAACGCTTCAGTCGTATTAATCCACTGCAGATGAACCCCTTCCTCAAGGCTAATGCTGCTGCCCAATACGAGGAAGTCCACGTTGCCGCGTGGCCCGTCTACCCGCCTGCATCTTCTCTGAAGTATCCCGACCCGTACACGAACATCTCAGAAGCCCAGTCTGAGCTCGTGACTCCTGCTTACGCCTATGAGACCGGCACCTGGACGCTCGCCCCTAGCCAGGTCGTCACCAGAGAGGGTGCCCGTCTCAATCTGCCCAAGCGCCTTCAGAATGACGAAGCAGCTGTTGACGCAGAGGCTGCCGTCATCGCCAACGGCTTCGCTCGCATCTACCGACCAGACGGCTTCCGCGCCGTGGAAGATCCTGCCAAGGATTTCGAAGGAATCTTCATTGTCGATATCGATCTTGATGAGAATATTTTGACCAAGCGTCTTGCTGATTTCGTATGTCTTCTGATCAAACCTTGAGACTTTTTTGAAATGGCGCTAACTAATGGCTGTGGAAAAAGGGTGGACACTACATGCGACCTGATCTTATTCGCCTTATGGTTGATAAGACACCAAAGACGTATCTTGTCGATGCCGATAAACCCAACCCCAAGCAGTTCCCCAGCTCTATCCAGCGCCTTGGACTGGACAAGCCTCTTCCGGAAGAAGAGCAATGAGCATGTTAAACTAGAGAGAGGAGGATTTAAGATGTTGTATTGAGTGCATGAAGACGGTTTATGATTGATAGAAGTTGTTGATTTTTTTTGTAAGATATGTAGGAAGAGTTGTAGAACCGTGAAATCTCATCTTTTATTTGTTTATGGCTGATTTTTTTTCTCTACCAACGTGATTCTATTCAAACCAAGGGAAATACAAAGACTACTGGATATAACTGTATCAATCACATACTAGAAGCATGAGCGCAATCGCAGGTAGTTTGAAGAAGCTCAGCACTTGGCTATTTGGCAGAATATGCAAAAGGGCAATAGCAAATTTGGCACCTCGGCGGAATGCGTGATGTAGCAGTGTTCCATTTCTCTCTTGCTTTGTAGTTTCAATAACTTAAACCTGCTTTCCAAGTGATGTTTTCTTCAGAGCGGTGCGGAATATACGTTGATCCTAGTTGATGTAGATAATTCACTAGCATTGCCGCGAGCAATTATTAACATATTTGTAAGGTTTTTCATCCTTTACTATTGGCTAAAAGTAGCACCACTATTGAAATTTCATGGTTACTAGACTTAAGAATCACGATTTCATCATCTCGTCTATCTATTTTTGCACATGAGCTCTATGCGATGACGCCCGAGCCGCAGGGTAGCGCAGACGCTGCGGGCGCATATCGTGAGCCTCTCGACCTCATAGGCCGGCTATACATGCAGTAATAGGCTTGAGTCAGCAACCTAGATTCTCCTTTTCCACCTGCCTAAACGGGACTGTTACCAATCGCGGCACTCAAGCCCGCGCTTAGTAACCGCAGTGGCCGGAACAATGTCTTTCCGCGGTCAGACCGGCTTCTCGCGTGTGAATGTCAGAGTCGATCTTTTAGGATGAGCTCAACAGACGGGCCAGATTATCTGCGGTATCGTCGTCGTTAATGAAATGTGATGCTTCTCAACAAGCACCGCATGATCTAAGATGCCCTGAGCGAGCCACGCGGAGTCCAGCTTCCATTGTGGGTATTTGCCTGCATCCTGTCTGCATACAGCAAGCGACGCGCCGCTGGACCCGCAGAGCGAATCACCGTCGACAGCCCTGACTAATTGCTGTCGTCCTCGATTTGTTGCAATGGATGAAACGTTGGGCGGAAGCGTAGGAGCGCCGGCATCCAAGCCATCGCCTCAGCCGCAGCCCTCAAGGAAGAGGAGACACTCATATACGCGCGTTGCTTGGTGAGTGCGGCGTGGCTGTCCTTGTCGTCGATGAGGAGTCCCCTTAATGACGCCTTCCCAGTGATGAATGCCAGCGGCGCAAGACAAAATGTAGCGGAGAGCGGCCCTGTAAGGCCTGCAGGGAGAGCAACCACAACTGCCTCTATGACCGGACTACGCGGTTTCGAAACCGGAATCGCACTTCGTAAGACTCACCCTGGTCACTATGCCCGGTGCAATGTATCTCATCTCACCCGCCTTAGAAACACCACGGAAAGCGAAGGCTCTTCTTCCACGCGCACGCAGAACCAGGCGCAAGCTGCTCCATCTTCACAGCCTGGCCAAGGACAATCTCAACCAGCAGCTACTAACAGTGTGACTGCCACTGCCGCTTCCGCTGCCCCTGCCAACGCCAATGGGTTGCGCAGCTCAGACTACTATTTGCAGCTGGCGGAGAGGTTGTTGGTGACGACGAAGCCTGCGTCCACCCAAAAGGCAAAAGCCCAAAGCCAGTATGGGGTGCCTGTGACGTATTTCTTGGAGAAGCTGCTTTTCCATAGAGCAAACAACGCTCCTGGAAACGCATTGGCCTATGTCGACAATGACCGGTGGCTGAGTATCATTGCACTCTACGAGGAAGAGATTGGCATACAATATCCCTTTCTGAACCTTGACGAGCTGAGGCGCGAAATCACAGAAGGCGACGTGAGGAATGCGAAAGACGATCATTCGCGACAGCCAAAACCGCCACCCGGTGCCAAGGCCAGCCGCATTCAAATCGAGAACATTGCAATCCATGTCTTGGCGATTATATCCATTTTCGCTGATGCACGGACCATTGAAATAGCAAACCCATGGGTTGAAGAGATTTATGCAGCAACAGTGGCAAGGACTCAGCTCGACAGCACTGTCAATGCCGCCGACTTGTGCCTCCTCATACTCGCCGTAAGTCTCAAGCAGCTGGAGAGGCCGTTGAACATGCGCGCAAAGTCTAACGTTCTTGGTGTCTTGCGTATTAGACGATATTTTTCTTCCTTAGCGATCGGGAAATTCTTGCGTGGAGAGGAATTGGTGTCGTTCTGCGATTACTCCAGGAAAACAGTTCTCGAAACGCGGGAGACTTGAGTCTTCAGGACGGGAGCCAGATTGCTACACCAGGTGAAATGCTCTACTGGTGTGTCTATACACTTGACCGACGTTGGAGCTTTGGCACAGAGTTGCCGTTTGCAGTACACGACTCCGAGATTGATCGCCACCCTATGCTGGATGTAAGTAATAACAACAAAGCGCACAAATGTCTTCAAGGTGCTTAATCTCACTGATGAACCAGGGCGACTCACTTTCTACATCCTACGTCTTGAGCATGGTCTCCTATTGCCGAATCTCATCAGATGTGAGGAAATGGCTACTGGAACCGATAACTGGCTCCACGTCTGATATGACACGCGACTTCCTCGATTTTCGCATTGTTCAGTGGAAGCGTAACCTGCCAGCTAAGCTCCATCACGATACCACCAGGAAATACGATCCTTCGAGAGACAATCGTGGCGACTATAGGATCTGCTTGCTCCTTCATTTAAGAGCAAACCAAATGAGAATCATTGTACACAGGACATCGGCAAATCGCCTCGGAGCAGCTAGCCTCGATCCATCAACAGTCAACGTTCTAGCTGATGTTTCCCATGATACCATTCGAGCTCTTGTCCGCTTGGCCGACGAGACGGACATTTATCATGCACAACATAAAACGTTCAACCACTTTCTCGAATCTGCCCTTTCATCAATGCTGCTTGTGCTGGGGAGTATCAGCGACGACATAGCCCGAGCCTCGTGCCTTCAGGATGCGTTTGACGCCGTAGACCTAATCCAGCGACTTTCATTAACATCCCCCGTCTCACAGCGGCTGTTAGAACGGCTACATAACATTCATGAGGCCATGGATAGCTTTCGCGCTCGAGGTAGCAGGGCCACGTCGCAAATGTCATCGAGTCTCGACGGAGCCACATCAATGGCACAATCCGCGTACAGTCCGGACCGGCCTGCAGGGCTTGTACGGCTGGATATGGAGCAAGGCCAGGGCAATAATTCGAGAGTGAACGTCCCATTAGCAAGACCCCCCGAGCAGACACTTTCAATTCCCACGTTACCCGGCCGAGATATGAGCGATAGAGATCAGCATCAGCGCAGTAACCTGGGCTATTTAGAAGCCAGCCAAGCAATGACCTCGCCGCCGCTGCCGTATCCTCACACATCCTCTGCTGGCATTCCCACTCTTCCATCAAATCTGCCACAGTCACGACGTGTGTTTGAAGTGCCAGGAAATATCCTCAGTATGGCTAATGAGTTGCCCTTTATGAACTTTCCCGAGCTGGGACAATTTTTGGACGAGAATCCAGTCAATTTCACCTTCTAGAGGCGAGGACTATGAGTACAAGGCGAAATCAGCGCTGAATGGTAATCTGGTATTTTCTTTTCATGATTGTCGCACGATGTTTTTTAGATACCCGATGAATAGCGATGATGTTTCGTCGCTGTCTGTTATGTTCCACTGCGCGCTGTAAGGTACTGGATCTGAAAAAGGAGGACGTAGGAAAATGTTGCTCATTTCTCCCAATAACATTTATGTATCATTCGACGGTGAATTGCTGGTTAACGATTTACAAGCGGGGAATCGGGGTCAGGATCTGGGGTGGGATAATACACGAAACCGGCTGTCTCACTACAAAGCGTACTGCGAGAGATATGCTAAAAACGGCTGCTAATATATCTTGTTAATTAATAATTGAACATTAATTGCTATTGTATATTTTCGCTTCTTTGTTCACTCGAACGACATCACACATTGGTCAATACCTGCGGTTCGTTGGGTCTCGGTCTTCGCTCTTATAAAACGGGTAAAACGAAAGGAAAAAAGGTATTATTATTAAAAGCCATTTAAAACTCTATGAACACAGTAAGTGTATGATGTGCTGTGTTGAAATCCTGCTCCTTCTGTCTCCGTAACCTTCATCAAATCCTGGACATGCCTGCAGTCCCCATAGACGCATAACCCAAACTCCCGATACGATGACTGAACGCCAACATCCGAAACACTTCCAATGACTCCGTGATTATAGCAGAAGAAGGGGGAAAAGAAGGGAAAGAAGAAAAAGAAGAATTAGACGGTATATAGCGCATTCGTAACTGCTGGGCTAGTCTGGACGTGGAAAGGGTGATAGTTATATCAGCCTCCAAGCCGTTTCGATTTCATGTTGCCATCAGCTTTTTGATGCTGGCGGCGGCGGCGTCGGTGTGACTGGTGCATCTGTAGATTGAGCTACCTTGACAGCTGCTCTATGCACTACGGACCTTATCGAACTATCATTTGTCCTTTGTTGCGATTGATGGCCGCCTCCAAAATGCGCACGAAGCCCAAATCCTCTCGCCTCTAGCTCAGCTTTGGCTTGGTTATACATTTCTTCCACGATGGCAACCTCTTCTTGGACATCGAGGGTGCAGTCTAGTAAACAAAGCTCTCGCTCGCGCTGCTCAATATACTCGCGAATTTCTCTCCATTGGCTCTCGTGAGCTTTGTATCGATCAGGAAGACCAGAGCCCTTTAGATACGTCAATATGCCCGCCATGATTGTATTCATAGCACCCAGTCCCGTAACCGCGTGACGGGAGCCGTTGGCTGCTCCGATTGCAGTCAACGCCGCGCCGACGATCATTTGAGCCCCAAGGCAGAAGTTGATCAAACCGTGGAAGATGCGATAATTGTGAGCCGCCTTCTGCTCTGCCTGCACGACTCTGGCATATAGGCCAATGTTGGGTGCTGCGCGTCGAGCATGGCCGGTGCTTGACAAAGTAGGGACAGTGTCGATGCCTGTCAGGGAACGAAAAGCGAGGAGCTTGTCGTTTGTCGGAATTAGCGCATTATGATCAGTTCCCGTTATTGTAACTCGCTTCTCGTTGTTGGCTGTCTCTCGTGCCGCCTGCTCACTATTGGGAGGGAACCCCAGCTCCTCTCTGTTTTCTGGTGGAGGATCTCTGCCATCGAGAGAGCGGACCGCCTGAGCAAGCCTTCCAATCATTATCTTCTGAATGCCGAGGAATGAAAGAGTCCAAAGAGAATGCAAAGAAGAAACGAATGAAGACGAAAAGGGGAAGGCTAGTGAGCAATAGGAGTTGCGGTGACCTTCACCGCGACTTGTTGAAGCGTTTCCACAAAATTTGACGATGCAGATCTACCTTCGGAAGCTTTCAGAAGCTAAAGTCGGGAGCGATCTTAGCTGGTGGATTTTCACAGGGGCTCGCGCTCAAGCAGAATTTTCAAGGCATGGCCGCGGCCGCTTTGGGCTGCCTTTTCCCAGCTGCCCAATCTTTCATCGTCCGCCAATCTTTCATCGCCACTTGATGCTTCTTCCCCTCCATTTTCCATCGTGGTCTGCAAGGGAGAACCACTCGCGGCTCTGGTCGGGTCTATCCTGTCCCGCTGGCCCCCATGTTTCATTTCGATAAGCATGTCTCTAACTGGATTTAGGGTCTCGTGGTGAAAATAAGGGCACGTTTTGGCGAATAGCAGGCGGCAACTAGCAAATTGATCCGATTCAATTTGCGGCTGAGGTGTTGTGCGGGTCTGGTAAAATAGAAACCTGTAGAAGCAGAAATACCAGCGCTGCTAATGCCACTCATAAGAGTGCTTTGCTGAGACATCAAGTAGTTGCAGTTTGCGCTCTTATTTGCTAAGATCACGGCGGGTGAGCTGACATGTAACACACCTGCAGACCCGTCTTAGACAGACGGAAGCTGACTTTGCTGCTAGAGAGCACGAGTCCCGACGGAAATACATCTTGAGGCATGCTATTTACTCAGCGAGTTTGAATAGCCTATTGGTTGGTTAAATAGCGATGCAGCTCTCGTAATCATCGGCATTAGACGATATACCTGTGCAACTGTGGAGGGTCCGATGCTCACACGAATCATGTAAAGTCGGAGGATTAAGAATCAAAGCGAAGGACTTGCTTTGGCGTAGGTGGTGTAGGATAATCTCATGATTACATGATGTAGTACCTAATTCACATCATATTCTTCAGTGAAACAGTTGTTCAAGTGGTCTAATCCTACCGGCAGGATCAAAGGATCTGAGGTAATAGCCCGAGGTTGACATGCATTGCCCCATATGCCGTAAGCATTTTTTGCAACGATATCCAACCTCGAAGCCTACTCCGAGCTGGCTGAATAATACCAGTTACGTAGAAGTAGTATCAGTCATATTCCCTTGCAAAACCCGATCGTGTCATGTTATTTTTCTTTAGCGTCCTGCTGTCTGCAACGCGGCAGAGTGATCTCAGCATTCACTTAAAACCTAGCATGCAATTGACAATGTTGACAGGGGTCAAATACTTGCTGCTTTTTCTTGATAGCAGTTGACCGCTAATAAACGAAGCGCTTGCTACTACTGCAAGCATTTATGGGGCGAGAACTTGATACCAAGTACTCCGACCGTTACACTATTGGCGTTACATAGGCCTAATTGAACCGTGTTGGTAATGACTTACCGACGATGCGGTATATCTCGGATGATCGTGGCACAGAGGGCAATTTTCATGATCCCATCACCATCCACTAGCCGTTGTATCCGAGAAAGAAAGGCAACAAAAAAAGATGAACCCACTAGGCGTCTGCCAGACTCGTAAGCAAACAGACACTTGAGAAGCAATGATCCAGCCCAATGCAACACTGCTACAGCATTGCGGGGGGAAATGAATACATGAACGCCGAAGCTAGCAAGGTAATACTACAAGCTTGGTGATGAATTCGCCTCTTACTAAGTTGTAAGAAAAAATTGCTCAAAGACGCTGTAGCTTGGTATATGTACCTACTAACGTAGTAGGTACTCAATCTATTGTTCATTTGGCATTTACTGATATGACTTACGTCTTTACGTCTTCATTATCATCATGCCAGTATATTTGCGATTGTGTTCCCCTGTAGGCTCACCACATTCATTTCCTAATCTGGCTTTTCTAATATTGACCTGTCACACTGATACAATTGCCCTTTTTGGAGTTGTTTCTCAAGATGCTAGTGGCATGCGTAAACCCGTTTGCTAACACGGGACGATTTTATTAACTTGTATTGAGCATGTCTCACAGAGAAGAGATTTTGGGCAAATTTCGTATTATGCAGGAACCCTTGCTAGCGGTAATGCAAGAGGGATTTTCCCGGCTGCTGCTAGGAGCGGGAGACGAGATATTACTACTACTAACAGTAACTACAACACACCGTCCCTAGAGTTGACATCAACTGCCTGCTTGTACTGCCCTATCTAGACACACTTGCTTTGCTAGTGCTTATTGGCAGATAAATATATTGATTATTAGAATAACCCTATTTTTTTTTTCCGCGTTTGAAATCCTTCTGAATGGTTTATGCATGCAATGCTTCGCAATCTGATTCCCAATATTTTGCTATACGCTTCTATCTTGGTCAGCTTTCATGTTGTCCAAACAGGTGCGCCGTTTTTGACGACTTTGCTTCTAGTATATATGAGACCAGATTCCTCCCAATATGTTGGCCACAGGTCCAATCAGTAACTCGCTCGGTAGCCAGCAAAGTCTCCCATCAGTTATACCTTATTTTTACGCCCGTATTTGTCGTTTGTCTCTTTCAACATGTCATCTGTTGATGCAGTTGTTATTGGTGCTGGTTTTGGTGGACTTTACAACCTTATCAAGCTTAGAGAGCTTGGACTTTCAGTAAGGGCCTTTGATAAGGCTCCCGAAATCGGCGGTACATGGTACTGGAGTCAATACCCCGGCGCAACTAGCGATTCTGCCAGCGAGATTTATAGATTCCGCTTCAACAAGGATCTATTACAGACAGACGTATGGCCGGACCACTATGTGTCGCAACAAGGAACCCTTCAGTACTTGAAAAACATCGCCAAGCTTTATGACTTGGAAAAAGACATTCAACTCAAGACTAAACTGGTATCGGCTGCCTTCGATTCAGCATCGTCCACTTGGACGACTACATTCGATAATGGCGAAGTTTGGAAATCTACATACTTGATTATGGCCGTAGGAATCTTTCATACACCTAATTACCCCAGGATTACTGGTCTTGAGAAATTCAAGGGTCCAGTGTACCACACAGGGTTAGTTCTGTGATGATGTTATCAATGGAATAGTATTTTTTACTAACTCGTTTCTTAGTGAATGGACTGAACAGTATGACCTTAAAGACAAGCGAGTCGGTATCATTGGTAATGGGTCTTCTGGTGCACAAATGTTAGTCAACATCGCAGACGATGTAAAGCAGGCAATCTCTTTCCAGCGCTCTGCGCAATACGTTGCTCCGCATCCAAACAAGGCTGTAACGGCCGAGTATAGAGAAAAGATCAACAAAACTTATGACGATGTCTGGAAATTGGTTGATAACCACCCTACTGGAATGCCCTTGGAGCACCAGGCAACCTCAGCCTTGAGCGTCAGTCCAGAAGAACGGGAACGGATCTGGGAAGAGGTTTGGGACAAGAAGAGTGGCTTTAGCTTTATGTACGGAGTCTTTGGCGATATTCACTCCAGCGAAGAAGCAAACAAAGAACTTTGCAAGTTTTTCAACAAGAAAATTGCTCAAATTGTGGAGGACCCCGAGAAAGTCAAGAAATTAACGCCCAACGAACTCTATGGCAAACGACCTGTTACACTCTCCAACTACTACGAGACATTCAACAAGAAGAATGTCGACATCGTCAACTACCAGCATACGCCTTTTGTTGAAATCACCGAGAACGGTATCCGAACCACCGAAAAGCTGCACGAGCTGGATGTTATTATCCTGGCGACTGGCTTCGAGGTCGTGGATGGCAGTTATGCAACCATCGACATCAAGGGCCGCAACGAAACTTTGAACCAGCAGTGGGCCCGAGACGGCGTATCTTCTTACTTGGCCATTGGCGATACCGGATTTCCCAACCTGTTTTTCAGCGTGGGCCCGCAGTCGCCGCTTGGCAATATGCCGCCAATCATCGAGACACAAGGTGCTTTTGTCCATGGGTTGATTGCCAAGGCCGAGAAATTGAAGAAGGAAAACGGAGGCAAGCCTGTTCTCATTGAAGCGGATGCGGAAGCGAAGAAGGGGTGGATGGATCTGTGCCGCCAGATTGCAAATGGTAGCATATTCAGAAACGTCAAGTCCTACATCTTTGGCAACAATGGCCCAAGAGGAGACGACAATCCTGGTATTTTCTGGCTTGCGGGTTACGCCAACTACCGAAAAGCTGTGGAAGACGCGACAGCAAAGGACTATGCTGGATTCAAGTTCTCATCTTGAGCGACGTGAGATATGTTAATGGCTTTAGAGAATTATAAACCCTTTGTAAAATAAGAATGAACCAAGATACATTTTTTCTCTAAATCTTGATACTATTCTGACTCATATTTTGGGAAGCAACCAAAAAGCATTATGTAGCCTGACGTTTCTTACAGAGCTGTGTATCAGCGTCAACTCGAATATAGATCGAGGTTAGCAAGTCAGATTGCAACTATACATTATGAACTAATTTGATAAGGATAATACAGCACCCAAACTCATAATAAGTCAAGGCTGAAACCTTGTGGCCATAAGAAACTATAGAATTGTTTGGGGACGGTGCTTGTTTTGATGATTACTTGCTCATATTTTCGCCTTCCTCAGACGTGGAGTAGACCGTATGAGGGATTGGATATTCTGTTTGCT
This sequence comes from Trichoderma atroviride, assembly GCF_020647795.1. Taxonomy (NCBI): domain Eukaryota; kingdom Fungi; phylum Ascomycota; class Sordariomycetes; order Hypocreales; family Hypocreaceae; genus Trichoderma; species Trichoderma atroviride. The sequence continues at coordinate 3,849,350 of NC_089404.1, forward strand.
CATAAAACACCAGCAAGGAAGTTTGCTGCTACCAAAGTGCATCCTATCGAAGATATTACTACTGCCCAGGTAACAAAACAAGAAGCGTAGCTGATGATAACACACGAACGTTTGTTTGGCAAGTCTAAGAATTTTGAACGTCAAATGATTCATTTATGTGTAGTTGGTTGACTAGCATTGCATTTGTGAGGTATAGAGTCTGCTAGTGGGCTGATTGAGACATTTATATAGCTGTGCTATCATTCTGCGTAACTATATTAAAGGAATCTACCATATATGCTAAAGCTAGCTGCTGTTTGAAATCTGGACCAGTTTGCTCAAGCCTGCTGCCTTTTCGCTGATAGTGTGAATGCTACCTGTCCCCATGATATCCAACATAGGCATGTCCACTTTCAAGGTCTTGGCCAGCCAAGTCCTAAACTCTGTGGCGACCAATGAATCGACTCCATTTGAGCTAATCGATTTACCAGGGTCAATGTCGTCGGCCGCCATTGAGAGAAGTTTGGAAAGCTTCAGTCGGATGCCGTTGGAGACAATGGTAGTGGCCTCCTCAGCCGTTGTCGCTGCAGCCAGCTGAATGGGTACCAAAAGAATAGGATCGTCTTCAGTGGAATCGCTATTGGCGACCGTCTCGCTTTGGAGGTGCCTGAACAGAGGGAAGTTGAGATAGCTGGGCACAGGCATGCGTCGCTGCTTGTATAACGCAGCATTCGTCAAACCAGACACTGCTTGGCTTGCAGCGGAGTTTCTGGGATCAAGATGATACTCGAATATCAAGTGGATCTCATCTTCGCGAAGGGATTCGAGTACTACTGTAATATTTGTGATGGCCTTGAGGCGGCTCTTGTTCTCAGCCACGTAACCAACGGAGAGAATGCTTCCCAAGTCAACACTGGTGGCGGGGAGACCCAAAGCACGTCTGTGTGCCGCCAAAGCATCTTGATAAGTATTGCCAGCGGCATAATTGGATTGACTGCGGTTGCCCACAATTCCTGTGGTAGAAGAGAGAAGAAGGAAGAAGTCCATGCTCGTGGGCAAGTATTTATGAAGATTCCATGAACCCTGGACCTTTGGCTTCAATGCGGCATCAAAGTTTTCGTAAGTCATATTTTCGAACATTGCGTCCTATGTGATCGTATTAGTAAAAGCATGCCACCTTGCACGGAGACGAATTGTTTCTTACCCTGAGGACCATAGATCCTTGAACACAGCCCTTGATTGGAGGAAGCTTAGCCTTGCATGCGTCAACAACGGCTGACAACGCAGATTCATCGCTGACATCGCAAGCAAAGACATGGACACTGCAGCCAGTCGCCTCTAACTCCTTTACAAGCTCTTGCGCAGATTCACTTGCTGCGCCTGATCTTGACATGAAGATTAGGTGCTTTGCTCCGCGTGATACCATCCAACGAGCTATGCTTCTTCCCAAGCCTCCAAGACCTCCCGCTAAAACGTACGATGCATTGCCATCAAATTGCAGCGGGGACGGCTTCTCAGGCATGATGGGAACGATATCGGTTGGGCTAGGCTTGAAAACAGTCTTGCCCATGCTTTTGCCGGACTGCAGAGATCGGAAAGCTTCTTCAATCTGTGTGTAGTCCATAACCCTAGTGGGTTTGGCCACTCGTACTTTGCCATCAGCAAAGAGTCGCACTGTCTCAGTGATGAGTTGTCCTAGCTTCTTGGGCCTGTAGTTCATGATGGTTGTTAAATCGACACTGGCCATGACCGTTTGACGCAGCAATGGGCTAAGATCAATTCTTCCGTTTGACTGAGCGTCCTTTTTGCCAATCTCAATGAATCGTCCAAATGGAGCCAAGACATCCCAGGAAGCGCGCAAGGCATCGCCAGAGAGCGAATTGAGAACAACATCTATGCCGCGATTATCCGTCATGCGCATAACACCTTTCACGAAAGACAGATCGCGACTCGAAAAGATGTGATCTTTCTTTACACCATATTCGTTGATGAGAAGATCTCGCTTCTCGGGAGTTGACACTGTCGCGAAAATTTCCGCCCCGACGAGATTTGCCAGCTGAATAGCGGCTTGTCCAACGCCACCAGCTGCAGCATGAATGAGAACGGTTTCTCCTTCGGATAGACGAGCAATATCATAGAGCCCATGGATTGCCGTAGAGTACACACACGGGAGACTGGCAGCGTCCTCGAAGCTCACGGAATCTGGGAGTTTAACCACAGCATCTGCGACCTGTCTTCCGAATGTCTTGAGACAACCGCCATCAACAAGTCCGTTCATGTATACAACCCTGTCGCCTACCTGAACGTTGGTGACTTTAGAGCCAATGCGAGACACGTAGCCTGCTGCTTCGTTTCCGAGACAAGCTGCGACGTGCTCGCCCATGGCAATCAATACATCTCGGAAATTCAGTCCGACAGCGTGGATTTCCACCTCGACTTCGTTTTCGGCAATTGGCCGGGCCCAAACTGGATCTGTGGCAAAATGCAGAGCGCTCAGTGATCCTGGCGAAGAAGTGTCCAGCATAATCGGTCGTCCAGCCTCCCCAAGCGGCGCTTGTTTGGGGTCTGCCTCGGCGAAATTGGAATGGATGTAGCTATTGACACTCTGAGCATCGATGAGGCGATTTGTGAGCACATGGTTGGCTTTCAAAAAGTATTCTGCATTCTTGCTCTCATCGTCAATGCTGTCGACATATTGATGCTTGAATACGGAAAGAATCGATTCGAGAAGCTGATCGTCTTCAGGTCGAGGTTCCGCTACCGCCAAAGTGACGAGATTCGGAGCATCGAGATCACGTTCCCATCTCACCGATCTGATGAGGCCTGTAGTCATATACTGAGAAGGGTCTTTCTCAAAGTCTCCTGCAACCCAAAGAACACCGTCGCTTGTAGCAATAATATGATTCAGTTGATTGTACCGTTCCTCTGTAAGCTGCAAAAGAATAGGGCTTTCCAAGTCGAGGAGTGAAATGCATGTATCATAGATGAGCTCAACGTTCGATAAACCTGCAAGGCTGGTAATTGAGCAGTTTTTATACCCAAAGTCCTTGGTAATCCTGGACTGTAAAGCGGATGCTAGGTTCTGGGTCGCGGCTGAAGAGATGATATGAATCTTCCTATTGGCGTCTTGCAATCCAATATCCTCGTTATTTTCGGCAACCATAATGCTTTGTCCACGAATATCGGCAACTTCGCGATCTGTGAGCACGGTTGCGATTCCTGTGAAGCCTGCTTTTTTAAGAACAAAGTCCCACTCAGACTCAGATATAGACGGGCACCATTTGCGGTTTGGCTCTATGCTGAGCCACCAACCCTTCAGTTGACCAAAGGAAAGCGGAAGCCAAAGAAGATCTAGTTTAAAGTTAGTCAAGTTGCACATACTTGAACACATGTTAATAGACTGTAAGGAGCTCAAATGGATTGCGAGGTACAAGGCTCCTTGTAAATGCACTTGGAAGACGCCGAATGCTTAAACTTATATGTTGATGTATACATACCTTGTCGGATACCTTCGTGCATCACTAATTTACCGCCTGGTTTTAGTAGCGACCGTAGATTCGCCAGGACCTTCTCAAGATCTGCAGTAGCATGGATGACATTTCCTGCAAAGATGTAATCGTATGTGCCTTGTTCAAATCCTTGTTCGATAGCGTCAGACTCGATGTTGAATGTTCGGAATTCCATAAGGTTTCTCCATCTCTTGAACTTGTCTTTAGCCTTCTCAAAGAATGCTGATGATACGTCGGTATAAGTGTACTTCGCAATAGCCGAGTCGTTGAGCAGTCTTTCTTCGTTGGAGGCAGATGGTCCTAAAGCCTCCAATACTGGGGCGGAGAGGGAACCGGTTCCAGCTCCAATTTCCATAATGTTGAGATTGACATTGTTATGATGGACGATTTCAAGATAGGCTGCCAAAAGGCTGGGTAAGTTTCCGGACTCAACCATGTTCCTGTACAGCTCGTCGAGAATATTGTCTTGACCAAACATCAACTGTAGAGGATCGACTTCTTTCTTCATAACGGGCGCCAAATTTCTTCCCATTCTGACCAAGAGCCTACCATCTGCGCTATCCATAATGCTGTCAAATAGCTTTTCTCGCAGCGGCTCATTGTCCATATACTGATTCCATTCGTCGAAGTCGAGATGAGGTAGTAGGTTATTGTGCAAGTCGTCTCGAACTTTAACACACCAGTCGTAGTAATTCTTGAAATGACCTTCGTACTTGCTGACCGGATAGTCTTTCAAGTCCTCCAAAGCCAGAGTTACAAACAAGATTGACGCTAGTTGCAGCTTTCTGATATTTCGTCGATATTCCTCGTTCTCTTGATCGGAGGCAAGCACTGCCTTGAGCTTAGGCTGCTTTACCAAGCTGAGATCTGGCATCCACTCTACAACGTGGCACATCTTCTTCGCCTCGGCTGTAGATATTTCTGATCCCAAAGATTTGCCTGACCAGCCTCTGACGGCAATTCTCTCTTCGTTCGTCTTCTCGTCCCAAATTGTGATGTCGCTGTGGAATTTTTGAAACCCAGTCAACTTTGAGACTCCGAATCCTCTGAACTTGTGGCCGGCAGTGCTTTCTATTTTGGCAGAGACGCGGACTTCTTTGATGAAGGTAGGAACCATAGGAGACTCCAACGTGGTTTTGTCAGTGATATCGAGAACACCTGAACAAAGAATATGATTAGTGACCCTTCAACGAGACCGCGAGAAATTTCTTTGACTTACCAGCTATGAAGAGATGCATCATAGAATCCATTGTGGACGGATGGATCATATGAGGATGGGCGAAGTTCTTCGGCATCACTTTGGCGACGTCTGGAACAGTGATGAATGAGGATACTTCACCTTGGCCCTTATTGACAACAACTTCAGACAAGTTCTGAAACAGTGGTCCAAAGTGCAGCCCGATCGTATCCAAGTTATCATAGTTGATGCTTGTAGGTGTGTTGCATCGTGAAATGCTGTCCTCGAGCATCTTCTTGGAGGCCTGGGCTTCTGAAGCTTCTTCAAGCCCCTCATCGATTGGGCCAGGCAAGACTTCATATTGAGTCTGGATGTAGCCCGTGCAATGCTCTACCCAGTCGTCTGCATTGCCGTTATAGCTTGTTACGGTAAACTTTCTCCACAACTTGGATTTCTCGAGACTGGATTCGTCCATGCCAACCATTGAAAACTTGACTTCGACTCCTTCTTTGTTGTCGGGAATAATAAGGGCGCTCTTTATTGAGATATCTTTGAGTAGGAACCCGAGCAGCTTAAGGTCCGGCGATGCGATTTGCTTTGAGGTTTCAATAGCCATAATGATATAGCCCACACTGTTGACAATTTAGCTTTTACAATTCATTCAGGTGAGCGTTCGAATACAAAATCTTACCCAGGGTATACAATGCTGCCTGTGACCTATGTTCTGTTAGCTTTTAACCTTTAATACGCTAACAATGGATTTTGACTTACTACGTGGTCTCGCAACCAAGGCTGTTCAGAGATTCGAATAAAGTTGCGCCAAGCCGGTTCTTCTGGATTCCAATCGGGGACAGGAGCTCCAAACAGATCATGGCGTGGATATTTGCGGAAGCGGTAATTGCGACTCAGCCGACTCTCATACCATGTGCTTTGGCTATGGTTAAAAACATATGGAGGCAAGTTAACGAGCATTGTTGGCGATTGCTCGCTTGAATGAGACGGCGATGCTTGATTCACAAGGCTGAGATCAACGGCGCTGCCACGTGCAAACAAGTTTCCAACAGACGTCAGAAGAGTGTCAACACCCGGATTGCTGCGATCTAAAACTGCGTGATATCCAATGAGCTGATTATCATTGAAATGGCTAGTGAGCGTTTCTTTGATGGCGCTACGAAGTGCTGAATGAGGACCAACTTCGACGATTTCCTGGATCGCGCTGTTGCTAGTATTGACTCGCATCGAGTTTTTGGAAGAGCTCTCTGAGGACATCTTGAGCAATGCATCTGTGAAGCGGACGGGCGAAACCAGATTGTCAACCCAATACTGCGATGTTAGATCGCCCTCGATCCGATGACCTGTGACGCTTGAGTACATGTCTGCTGTGAATTGGACACCTGCTGGCTTTTCCATATCTCCTAGCAGCTGCAAGTATTCATCTGCCACATCTTTCATATGCGATGAATGATACGCAGTCTTAACCTTAAGCTTTCTTGCGAAAATCTCCTTTTCGTCAAGTATCCTTTTCAGCTCGTCAATCTTCATGGCGTCACCGGATATGGTGTGGTTTTTGGGGCTGTTGTAACAAGCCACAGTTAATTCACCAGGCAGTTGAGAATTGACCTTTTCAAGATACTCATCCAAACTGGCAGCTGGCAAACCAACTGCAAGCATTGATCCACTGCTTGAAACTCGGCCAGAAACGTAGCCTCGGTAGTAAGCCACTCTCCAAGCTGCCTGCCTGGAGATCTTTCCGGAACAGTACGCAGCTGCAATCTCACCAGAGGAGTGACCGACTACGCGTGTAGGCCGCAAGTTCCAAGAAGACAGTAAGTCGACAAGGGCAACTTGAATTGCAGTGCAAGATGGGTGAGCCAGTTGTGGCTTGTCGATTTGTGAATCAGCTTGATCTTTGAGAAGTTCCTCTGCATTGCATGTTTAGCCATATGATCACAGTATTTTGAGCAAACGTGCTCAGAGCAATAGATTAGAAACTTACCATAGAGAGACCAGGGACTACCCAGCTCCTGCATATAACGAGAAGCGCTTTCTAGGCTTTCCTTGAATGTGGAAAACGCCAAAAGCTCACGTCCCATAGCGTACCACTGAGCGCCCTGACCAGTAAAGACGAATCCAATGCTAGGAGCTCCTCTTGTCCGAACTGGCTTCAGAAGAGACGACTCTGTGGCTAGCTTCTGGGCTAGATCATCCAAACTATTTGACAGGTAGTAAGACCGCCACTGGAAAGTAGTACGCTTTGCTGCCAAGGTATACGCCAAGTCACTCAAATAATTCTTTGCGTTGCTTGAAGGATCTACAAGTAGATCTTTGAGGTAGTCAGCCAGGGCACTGGCATTTCTTTGGACACCTTGTTCATCAAAGGATGAGAAGGCAAAAACCAACGGAACACGGGCAATTGTAGAGTTGCCATTGGCGTCGGTATGCCCGTTTGTTTTAGCATGTCCATTGGCTTCAACGTGGCCATTGGACTGAGCATGACCGTTGGTATGAGTATGGCCATTCGTTGCGCTTTCGCTCACACCATTACCATTTGTATGGCCGTTCTGAGTTATATCCGGATAAGGCAAAGTCTTGTGAAATCCAGACAGCTTTTGTTGTTCCAAGTAATGAAGAGCATCAACAAGAACAACGTGGCCGTTTGTACCTGAGAACCCAAAAGAATTGATCGAAAGCTGTCGCATACCTGGTGCAGGCCATGGGGTAGGTTGCAGTGGCAGTTTGATTTTCCATTTGTCGATTGGAATTTTCGGGTTTGCCTTCTCGAAATTTGCGTTCGGAGGAATCATTCCTGATTCCAAGACCATCACAGATTTGATGATACCAGCCAGGCCGGAAGCTCCTTCTGTGTGACCTATGGCCGATTTGACAGCTCCCACTATCAGCGGCGACTCTCTATCAGCAGTAGCAAAGGTGTTTGCAATCGCTCGTGCTTCTATAGGATCTCCGGCTGCAGTTCCCGTAGCATGGGCTTCAACATAGGCAGTTTTTCCAATGTCTAGTCCTCCCCGTTTGTACACCTCACGTATCATTTGCTCCTGCGCAGGCCCGCTAGGTAGCGTGATTCCAGGTGTTCGTCCATCTTGATTCAGGCCACTTGCTAAGCAAACTGCTCTGATGGTATCTCCATCTCGGAGAGCTGTGGAAAGGCGTTTTAAGATGACCGTTCCAACGCCTTCTCCTCTGGAGTATCCGCTCGCACGGTGGTCGAAGCTGTAAGACTTGCCATCGGCAGAGAGGAATCCGTGGTGGTCCATGCCAAACCAATCTGTGGGGTAGGTGAATACATTAACACCGCAGATGACGGACATTTCAGATTCGTTATTTCGTAAGCTTTGAGCTCCCAAATGGAAAGCAACCATAGAACTAGAGCATGCTGTGTCGACAGTAAGACTTGGGCCTTTGAAGTCGAAGAACCAGCTGACACGGCCGGATATGATAGAATTACTGGTCCCCATGGGCTTATATTTCAGTTTAATCTCAGGATCGCTGTTCAACAGCTGAAGATAGTCATGATTAAAACCACTACTGAATACTGATGTATTCGATCCTACCGCTCGATCCAATGGAATGCCAGCTAGGACTATGTGAGTGACCAAATACGAGACAAGTGCTGTAAGACTAGTAATACATACCATTCTCTAGAGCTTGGTAGACATTCTCCATCATCAGGCGCTGTTGAGGATCCAGAGACATCACCTCGCCTTTAGGGATGGAAAAGAACTGATTATCAAACTCGGAAGGATCACCCTTCATGAAATGGCCGCCTTGTACGTGAAACTACCCATCGTGTGAGTATACATGCAAAACAAACAGACATCAAAGACACTAACTGTTCCTCCGTGTTCAACATCCGGGTGGTAATGCCCGTCCATATCAAATCTGTTCTTTGGAAATGGAGTCATGGCAGATCGGCCAGTCATGAGCATCTTCCAAAAGTTCTCGTTGTTGTCCCCCTCCTGGGGGGAACCGAGAGGCCATACCGATAATGGCGAGAGGCTCCATCGCGGCGACGTCAACTTTGACAATACAAATTTGAAAAGAAAGGGAAGAGATGCAGCTCTTCTCAAGGAATATCAACAGTACACTGGGAAGACCTTTATAAAGTAATGCATCACAGGCAAATCAATATGCTGTCCGAGTAGCCTGCTCGATACCGTTGCTTAATACAAACGAGGCTATGTTAATGTTATGAGCGTCATTTGTATACTACAAGCAAAGATGGCATAGTGTACATGCGGAGCTCTATAACCGGCGGCAACAGGATAATAGCTACACCATCGTGCTAACACGATTCTAGAGAATGCCGGGGTAGCCCTGTGTTGTGTGTATATTTTGGCAATACTGGCGCAAAGCCAGATTACAATTCTTTAATGGCTGTTCCCGCGAATAACTGTGGAACCACACTCGGACATTGGTTATCCGTATTACCTTGTTCTTTCAGCGTCTTGTGCAGGTATTATTGTTCGACCTCCTACAAATAGAGGCTAGCTGTATTCAATGTTGTCCGTATACGAGCATCAAAACCCCCACTATCAAGGTGGACTGCACGCTAATAGCAGCTGGGCCAATAAGACCCAAATTTGGGGGAAATCTCTGTTCCAGGAGGCCAGAACTATAAGTACCTATGCCTTGCATAGTGGCTTCTATCTATTCCTGTCCATGTCTTTCTAAGAGCTGTATCAGTTAGATACTCCAAACTCCCTATTTATCATGTCGTCTCCAAAATAAGTTGTCCGCTGATTGATGGAATGATTGGCAGGGATTCCTCCATTTCGGCCCGTTCCCCATACATTCCCACACCGGCGTAAGCTGCTGGCAATAGTGCGTCCGGAAGCCCGTAGGTAGTGCAATTTCTATTCGCACTTCATTTCCTCCTTTCGAAACCTGCATAGTACCATCGTTAGGACATCTATGCAAGGGTAGCAAATCTGAATCAACCATGGATTTGAGTACTCGGCAGGAATCCGTCGGTCCGTTAGTCAAGGATGAGGGAGCACTTTGCAGCCATAGCGCTTATTCTTTGCAGCGTTGATTGGAGCCAACTGCTCCAATAGGCAACTTGCCGGCGGCAATCGGGGTCTATTACGCAAACTTTTTAACTATTTACCTGCTTTTTTATCTTGATTTTCTATTTCACTTGCGTAGTTACTTAGCCCTCGTATTGCTTGGTTGTGGGCCTGGAATACCAACACAAGATGGACACAAGGTGTTACCCAACAGGAACAGGCGCTCCTACATGATCAGCTAAATATGCTGCAAATGTACGATAGCAGCACAAACCGTCCCCGTTTTTTGTCCCGTTTCGTACTAAGTTGTATGTGCGTAAACATCCTGTTAATTTCCTTATTGCAAATCTTAGTATTCACGCCGATGACGGGGAGGATCCTGCAACCCCCGAGACAAATAAAGGGCTTACTTATGTGCTCCGCATGTTCCCAAGATCAAGCTTAATCTCCATGCCGTAATCATGAATAAGACCTTCGTTTTAGCAGTACTAGCCATTGGTGTCTGGGGAAGTCCTGGTTCTGCCGATTCCGACCCTTGGATCCTTTCTACGAAGCAGTTCATTGCAAATCGTTATCAAAACTCCCCCTACGTTACCAATGGATACTTTGGCCAGCGACTGCCGGCTGAAGGCGTTGGATATTGGACATATCGAGATGATTCCACTGGCGGCTTCGTGTTAAATTGTTTGTGTAGCATGGATTCCTTGCGTTTTCGTTGTGTGGAATAATGCTAATCAGTCTTGTGATCGCATAGCGTGGCCGCTGGATCAACCAAGAGCCACATTTGGAACTATTTCTGGATTTTGGGATGTTCAGCAGAATATCACGCACACCCTCGTCCCAGACAATCTGAAACGGGGAGGCGAATCTGTTATCAGCGGTATTCCGGACTGGACTGGTCTTACGGTTACAGCGCAGGACGGCCAGACGTATGAACCCGGAGTCGATCCTTCTACCATTAAGTCTTTCTATCAGTCATTTTCAGTCCAAAACGGAATTGTTCAGACCAACATTACGTGGAATCCGGTAGGGCATAACACCACCTACCAGCTGAACTACACTGTCCTTGCGCACCGAAGTCGGCTCAACCTGGGGATTGTTCGCTTAGATCTCTCGGTCAGCCAGGATACAAAGCTAAAGATAACCGATATCTTGGACGGGGCGGGCGCTGTACGGGCCGACTTTCATAAGAAATTGTTCGACGAAGACGCTACGATTTGGACGAGTGTGAAGCCCTCAGGAATCGACTATTGCACGGCATATACTGTCTCCACAGTCAAATTCGAAAGTGCAAATCCCAACTCTGTAAGCGGATCTAGCACGAGGCACAATGGTGAGGGGTATCCCTGGGTCTCCACCAACTCGAGCACCGTGGCGAGCACTTGGGACTGGGATCTGACGCGGGGGGAATCCTTGACCGTGTACAAGTTTGTAGGAATCGGCTCCACAGCAGCCTTTCCCAGAGACACGCTGGCACGTACGAAGAACGTGGCGATCTCGGCAAGATCTGCTGAGTGGCATGATCTGATATCTGAGCACACAGAGAAATGGGACGCGGTCTGGAACGACGGGGACATTGTGATCAGAGGCAACAAAGACTTGCAAGTCCGCACGCGAGCATCACTATTCCACATTCTCGCCGGCCTTCTCCCCGAGGACTCTGGATTCGCTAATTCAATTTCCGTCGGCGGGCTCTCTAGCGATTCTTACGCTGGATTAGTATTCTGGGACGCAGATACGTGGGTGTACCCTTCGGTACTCTCTCTGTACCCACAGTATGCCGCGAGCATCAACAATTACCGTGCGCTTCTCCTGGATCAGGCTGTTGAGAATGCCCAGTACTACAACTTTTCCGGGGCGCTGTATCCGTGGACCAGTGGCCGATTTGGTAACTGTACGGGCACCGGGGCGTGCAAGGGCTACCAGTACCACATCAACTCTGATATCGCATTAGCTCATTGGCAATACTTTCAGCAGACAAATGACCTGAACTGGCTTGCTAAACAAGGATGGCCGGTGATCAAAAAAGTTGCTGATATGTTTGCTGCATATGTATTTCACAACACTTCTACCGGACAATACGAAACCATTCAATTGGGAGAGCCGGTATGTTATCACTTCGACAAGTAATCACTTACACCCAGGGATCTTACTGACCGGACAATATGTTACAGGATGAATTTGCATACAACATTAACAATGGCGCATTCACCGGGGTATCCATCAAGCAGCTGCTTGGCGACTGGGCCCCATCGGCTGCTGGCCGCCTAAATTTACCAGTCCCTCAAAACTGGTCTCGTATTGCGGAGAACATGTACATCCCGTATGAGGAGAAGGAAAAAATCATCGTCGAGTTTTCCGGGATGGATGGCACGTGGCGTGTCAAACAAGCCAGCGTAGGCTTGATCAACTACCCGCTCCAATTTCAGCTGAGTGATGCACAAGCACGAAATGACGTTGCATATGTGAGTGCCCCTGGTCTTAGTTTTACATCATCTCGAAATAATTAACCAGTCATGTCAGTACTCCTCAATTAACACAGCAGATGGGCCAGCGATGACATGGTCCATCTATGCAATCTCTGAAGCCCAGCTGCAGCAGAAGGGATGTGCCTCATATACCTTCATGCAGCGCTCATCGGAGTCATACATTCGGCAACCCTTTTACCAATTCAGCGAGACAATGTTAGATTCAGAGCCTGAAGGGGTGGATAACCCCGCGTTCATCTTTGGACTTAATCCAGCGTTTCCCTTTCTTACTGGGGCTGGCGGCTACTTGCAATACTTCACTCATGGCCTTACCGGGATGCGCCCAAACGCAGAAGCATTCTATCTTGACCCAACTCTACCACCTCAGATTCCAGGCGGCGTTCAGATCAAGGGCATGAAATGGCAGAATGCATCGTTTGATGTCACGATCGAGATGGAAACCACTACAATCACTCGACGTAACACATCCTCAAGGGCAGAAAAATATGTAAAACTACGCATACTTGGCGGAAACCCAGATGTAAAAGAATATCGCCTGGCTCGAGGGGGAGTCGATTGTCGTCCCAACGAGACGACCTGATATCAGCCATGCCAAAGAGGATCTGGCCTTGTGTCAGCCGGTAGCCTCTGATTCCGACTGGGCCGCTGGAAATTATCCGTATGCGGTAGTCGACGGCGCGAATTCGACCGTGTGGCAGCCATCCAGCCCCCAAAAGGCCTCGGTCACGGTTGAGCTGCAGGGCAACAAGCCACGCGATGTTTCAAAAGTTGTCCTCAACTGGGGTGGTGTGCCACCTTCTAGTTTTAGCTTACATGGGAGCGAAGCGGCGGAAAAGGATTTCCAAGAGCTGCACCCCACGCACAAGGTGGAGATATCAGCACCATACAATCCCCAGGAATCACGAGCCATTCGAATACGCGAAGGAAACATAACCGTAGTGGAGCTTCACAAGTTAGCACTGGTTCGGTTCTTGAGGCTATCCATTGAGGGGTCTTCCGTTGCCGACGGCCTTGGGGCGACGGTGGCTGAGATGCAAGTTGTTGGCACTCAGGACCCAGACAGCTACTGTGGGAAGAATATGGGAAATGAGTTTTCGTTTCCTATTGGTAGACTATAACGCCAACCTTTTGCCTGCCTAAGAATGTAGCTATGCTGATTCCACCAGCTCGACAATCATCTGTGCAATCTTTCGGATTTCCTCTTGCCCTCTCGGGAAGTCATGTCCAAACGGATGATGGTGTTCTCGAACCAAGTCGGGATTGCATAAATTCAGCAAGTTCAGTCCTAGATTAGCATCATCCTCGAGTACACTCCTCACATGAAGTGTCGGGATGTCAACAAGCGGACCATCTATCGCGCCCTCGTATCTTGTTAAACCAAGCTTTCCGTCAGTCAAGAAATACCTTCCATCGCTAAGCTTGCCCGTCTCAATGGACTTCATTTCTTCCTTGCGGGATTCAATAGCCCTTTCGGCTTCTTCTCGGCTATCCCCTTTGCGTACTCGCATGTTTGACGGGCGAAAGAAAGTTGCTGCCAATTCCTTGTCTATCGCCGCAGTGTCTACTGATCCAGCCATTACCTTTTCTTCACTCAGCGTGAATGCTTTGATGGGAGTCCCGCCGTTGAAAAAGATGGCAAATCGAAACAGAGGTTCACTTGGATCTGTCTGGTTGTGCCGAATAATTGCCTGAGCTGCAAATGCCGCTCCGCCAGAGTAACCCAATACTCCATCGAATCCTCCTTCTTCTTCGATGAGCTCTAGTAGATGGTCCTCTGCATTCTTTACAGATGATGGACTGAGAGGATTGTAGTAGCCATACTGAGGCAAGCTTGAGAATTGGGCAGTGTACACAGACCAATTTCCTATATGGGTATACGATAAGAACACTGTGTGTGGCTCTGATTGGACTATGGTGACGCACCTTCTGTATGCAGCTCTGTTCCTTGAACGAAGTCGAACGAATAATCATCCAAAATGCTTCTCAGAGAGGCAGTCTGGGCTTGAAAGATCTATAACAGCTTCCATGATGCGAATTAGTTCAATGTGGTGATGATAGGCTGTGTGAGATGTAATGAGTGATGAATAACCTCATTATTGGAACCGCGTCCATGTAAACATAGAATCTTCATTTTGGAAGAAATGATGGTCGCCAGTGACGGACGGTATTAACAGAGGCTAATTGCTATTGCAAAGAGTTCCACATAAAGCGAGGCTAGAGTCGAAGGTGGTGGGTTGGTTTGGAGATTCTCACTGACAAGCATTCTCCATTTTGTAGCCCTGCTCATGTATAGGATCTACATAAATCACTCAACCGTGAACAGAAATATCGTCTTGCCGGATATGGTTGCTCCCAGCATGGTGTATGGTTCTGGGGTATGTGTGTATAATTGTCTTACGCTGCGAGCTGCATCTTGCTAGTAATGGAACTGCTCAAAGTGCTATGTGGGACAGACTGGTTTTAGCATTAGCGCTCATCAATCCACCGAGCATCCTTCCGATGAAGCACAGGCAATCCGTCTACTGGGCTATAAGTACTGTCTCATGACAGATCGGGAAGTAAGCTAAGTAGTGGTGGTAATATTGGTCTCCATTATCTCAATATTTTGCCAACGTGATGGATCGCAGCCAAATCGCGTTGGCGTTGTATACCGGGGGCGTATTGTATTGCCTCTTCAGATTCATATCCTATAGAATTAGCAGCTCCAAAAAGCAGAGAGAGTTTTCGCAGCAGCATGGATGCGAGCCTATTCAGATCAAATACCCTCACAAGGATCCATTTTATGGAATTGATCTACTCATCAGTAACTTTAAGGCATTCTCTAAGCATCAGTTCCTAGAGACAGTGACAAAACGGCATGATGAAGTCGGGGAAACATACCAGCTCAACATGCTGGGGACAGTAGGTATGTCACGTCGATAGCCTTGTAAACATGGAATTTATCCTCATATCCATATTGACTGAGAAAATACAATCAACGCAGGCATCATGACCCGAGACCATGAAATCATCAAGACGGTTCTCTCTACACGTTTCAAAGACTACAATCTGCAAGAAGAACGGAAAAAGGCACTCCATCCTCTTATGGGAGCCGGAATTTTCAGCTCAGATGGCGCTGCTTGGGCCCATTCCCGTGCTCTTCTTCGGCCTCAATTCGCTCGTAAACAACTCATGGACTTGTCCATGCTGGAAACTCACGTCAAGCGCTTGATGGACGTCATAATCGACGGGAAAGAGATAGAACTCCAAGAACTGGTATTGCGTTTTACTATGGACATGGCCACTGACTTTTTACTGGGAGAGTCTACCAATAGCTTGCTACAGGAGCAGCATGACTATCACAGTAAGCTAAAGGGGTTCAAGGACTCAATTCAATACGCACAAGATCGAATCGCAACGCATATCGCGTTAGGTGGGCTGGCTATTCTTAAACCAGATCCAAAGTTCCAGCAGCATGTAAACGTTGTACACAAGTTTGTGGATGACCTTGTGCATGACGCCTTGCGTGGGAACAGCTCCGACTCCAAGGCACTTCCTTATGTTCTCTTGCGAGCCATCATTGAAGATACTCAGGATCCGATCCAAATTCGGAATGAAATCCTAAACATCCTTGTGGCTGGCAGAGATACCACTGCCGGCCTCATCGCTAATGTTTTTCTCATGCTTTCGACACGACCAGAGTTGTGGTCAATGCTACGGAATGAAGTTGCGCAATTCCAGAATCAGCCACCGACATTTGACAACATATCAGAATGCAGGTATATTCGCTATACCATTAATGAAAGCTTGCGGCTTTATCCTCCTGTTCCAGTCAACTCTCGAGTGGCAATCGTTGATACAGTTCTTCCGCGGGGAGGAGGCCTGGAGGGAAAATCCCCTCTATTCATCCCCAAGGGAACTCCGGTTGTGTACAATGTCTTCGGCCTTCATCGCAAACAGGAAGTGTATGGCGCCGATGCTGAGGAGTTTAACCCCTCGCGATGGAAGTCGCTCCGATTGTCGTGGGAGTTCCTCCCATTCAATGGCGGCCCTCGAATATGTATTGGCCGTGAGTACATTATTCCATGATGGCTCGAATTCTTATCCTAACTAATTTATTCTCTTTTTAGAACAATTTGCTATAATGGAGGCTAGCTACGTGCTTATTCGATTTCTTCAAGAATTTGAAACCATCGAGTCCAGAGACTCTCGGCCGTGGCAGGAAAATATTGCACTAACAACAAGCAGCTTAAATGGAGTGCGCGTATCGTTAAAGCGTTCGGGATAGGCTCTGAGTGTAAATGACACTGATCATTTATTTAAAACATATATATTCGGCATGATGCGATGTCAACGCACGAAAGTTCTAAGTCTATAGTCTGTCTATCCATGATCCCTCTCTAATCATGCCCACCCTCTCTATTGAAGGACGCTCTTTTCTCTATCTTGCCGTCTAAAACGCTCTATAAATCCATCTTTCCGCTTATAAAACAAATACAAAAAATTTGAAAAAAAGAACACAAAAAGTCCCACAGAAATAAAGCCGACAGGAAGTGCCGGTTCGGCGCAGGCAACTTATACCCAGCCAATTTTGAAGAGCCTATATCCCACTTCATCAGCTCTTCCGATGTTATGCTTCTTATCAATCCACTGCTTGCTCAAGATCCTTAGATGCTGACAGCTGTCCGTTGTGGCCGTGTTGTTTTCAGCAAATATGGCCTCGATTGAATCGCAAACGCCTTCGAATTTCCCGTTTGGTCGGATAGATACCATTAGCCAGAAGACGCCTCCGGGCGCGAGGATATGAGCCGCACAATGACGAAGCCAGCGAGCATGTTCCGCAGCGTAGACAACATCTGCGGCGATGACGATGTCTGCCAATACATCCAGGGGAGGCTCGCGCGTCGGAGCACACCAATCGAGATGGGCGACTTGCATCGATGCTGCGGGTTCCGTTCTAGAGCCGAGAGAGGCGGCATTCCTTTCCAAGTTCTTCAAAACAGTGGGATGGTAGTCCGTGGCAACAATAGATGGGAGTGAATCGGCTATTGAGGGCAGGAGGCTTGCAAGCACCATGCTAACAAGGCCTGTGCCGGCACCAAGCTCCACGATTCGTGTCGAGGCATCAAGTCTTGTCCGATCCAAGTTGAAGTCCGCTGGCGTACTGCAGAGCATCTGTGAGAAGGCGATGGATGCCCCCCAAGTCTGCAAGCCAACATCGGTGTGATCTTCTCCCGTTTGCATGGGAGTGTCGTAGAGATCAACAACAACATCTTCCGAGTTGTCACCCGTCGGGAACTGAAACCGACGCGTCATACCAAGATCCTCCTCATCAGCCGTACTGCATCCATTCTCCGTCGAAGTCAGATGCGACAGCAGTGAACATGCCGCATCAACAAAGTCATCTCGAGTCTCTTCTTCAAGCGGGAGTTCCCAGGCTTGTCCAACAAATCCGGTAAGCCATCGTACAGCAAAGTCGCGTTCCAACGGCTCCAGGTACAGGGATATGGCTTTGTTCTCGCTGGCTATCTCGTCAGCCTCGTTTTCCGAGACATAACCCGAATCCAGCACGGGGGCGTCTGTCGTCTTCCTGGGCACCTCCTGTCCCAACACCTCTGGGATTGGATAGTAGGAAAACTCGTGAAGACAGCGCAGCGCCCGGCGTGCCTCAGCCTCTGTAAGACTAGCGGCTCTTTTAAGGGGTGGCAGCCTTTGGATCAGGGGCTCCACACTACGAGACCTCATTCTGCAGACGGCTTCCGCAACAACTACTGCTATCGACAGAGGAGATCTTCACAGAGTCCTTGTTTTCTTCCTGTAGCACCTTTTTGTGCTTTTTATGGGGGAGAGAGGCCCTGTCCCCTCTGATATCTACCAAACTAGCCCGGCCCACGTGGGTCCTGCTCTCTTCACTGTTGGCGAAAAATTTTTTGATGCTCTCGTGGGCGATAAGTCTTCAGGGTCTAGTGGCCATTTGTGGTAAAACTCTGTGGAGACTTGCCATCGTGGCTTTGCTCCCGAAAGGTACGTGCGCTGCCGATAAGGCGTGCAAGTTCAGCCACGCTTTCTAAGTACGGGTATGCCGAGTGTGCGTTATACAACTAGGTAGGTATTATAGTGAATGACTAAAGTTTGTGGCAATAGGTCCCAAAGATTGAAGCTAGAAAACAACTAGAATAAGCCTAGGTCTAGTAGCAGCCTACATACGTATTGCTATTCATTTTTGTTCTTTTGGCTACGAGTATAACACGAATAGGTGATCTATACCTATATATACTGATGAAGCCTTCTACTATGGACTGGCATGTTTTAGTTGAGTCATCCATACCTCATTCGTTTAATTTGTGTAGTCGGCCGCTATAATGTATTTGCCAAGTATCTATACTATGTCCTATGTCTATTGGATTTGTCTTGCTTGGCCGGCGTTGCTGAATATTATATCCCCTCTTGGATCGCCACGTAGTGGCACGTACCCTACATCACCTTGCAACTTGTCAATTAAAGAAGTAAATTTGTTAGCTTTTAAGCACTCTGCCACTCGATTACCGAAAGTTTAACAAGGCTCTTCTCTCATATTAAGTTGTTTGCCTACTTTCTCCATAAATGCCTATTGGCTAAAGCTAGTTTGTGTCTAAAACGACACAGATAAACTTTGATAGGGAAAAATATCCAAAGCCAACATAGTCATAAACGCCTCCAAAACTTATTTAGCAGGATGTCAAACCTTTTCTAGCCGTCCTCTCGTGATAGCTAGGTATAGTATCTCTTCTTAGTTTGCCAGATGCCTCCCAGTGCTAGAAGCCTTTCAGATATCCACAGTCCCATCGCTTTGAGTCCATCAATCTCTCCGATTTCACAATAAATTAGCATATGCAACTTCAACAGCATTCATAATGTCGAATTATTTGGCTGTATGATGACCTTTATGAGTATATACCACTCAGAGCTGGCGGTATTGCCAAGCCTCTTAGTGTGTAAGCCAGTCGCAAAGATATGTAGCGAGCGGCCTTGAGAGTTCCGGTAGCCTGTAGAGCCGATTTGTTGCCGAAAGATTACATGTACGGAGCACAGGTACCTGAGCTTTCGAACCCAGCTGCATTAGGTAGTATCGCATGTTATAATAATAGATTTTCATAGGGAGAGTGATCTTAAAGTTCAATATTTCCGTTCAAAAGAGTAATCTCCATCAGCTTCATGATACTAATTTGGGATGCGACAGCTAAAAGTCCGTTCCGTCGGCCTTACGCAAAAACAATTTGTCTGATTTCACGGACATAGCTTACGTCAGAGGAACTCTGCATTATTTGTCAGCGGCCTTGGCTCCTACAATCGCAAATATAGCAGGAGACACGACGTCAATTATAGATAGACAAATGCTTTGTCTCATTAACGGCAGAATCTGTTAAACAGTAGTCTATCGAGCAGTGAAGAAGCGTGAATTATGGATCATCAGGCCAAGGCTATGATGCCTCGGCGGCCTGGTCGCCCGCGAATGAGCGAAACTGCCCAAGGCGAAGTAAATACTGAAGCTGTGAGTTTACTTTCCGTTTAAGCCTTATTCAATCTAATCAATCGCATCTTAGAGGAGAGCTCGGATGAGATTGGCTCAGAGATCATACCGGAATCGGAAACAGAACGCACTTGTCATAGCAAAGACTCGAGCTGAAGTTTTTGAAAGGGCCTTGGATAGCTCCATTGATGAGTTCATACAGTTTTATGAAGGAGTGTCCAAAAAGAAAAGCGAATTGCCGGATGGGTTCTTCATGGAACTCAATAAGACAGCCATGAATATTGTGTCTATAGCAAGGAAGGCTCGCACGGAGCATTCCACGTCGGCCAGCGATGAAAGTCGGTCTCCAGAAGAGATTGCAGCAGATTCAAGTGGAGATGCAGGCTCTTCCCACGATCCATCAAGTATAATAGCCGAATGGTTCAGTGCACCTGGAAGGGACGTGGCTGGAGCAAACCGGTACTCAAGACACAATGAACCTACAGCTGGTAGTAGCAGTCTAGTTCCAGTCTCACAACGGCTGCTACTAGCTTGTTTGGCACGAGCCATGGATTTACTGCAGTTTGGAAATCTCCATGTCCTGGCACTAAATCCGACGATGCTTCTTCCGCTCAAGTTTGATCGAGTCGAAGATCTGCTGGAAAGAACCTCCCAACGGCTGTCTGGCAACCCTAATGCTTCTCTCGCAGATTGTCTCTATAGCGAAGGCCGAAATGCATATCTGCCCAAGATGATGCGCCTTGTCGAGGGAAACTTGAGCACTCTCCAGCCAAGGTCATCACCACCAGCCTTGGAGCGCCTGGAATTTGGCCTGACCAGAACAATGCTACATGCAATCAATCCTGAATTCCAAGGAGAGTGGCTGGAAGCGCCAGATGTTGAAGAATACCTTGAGCAACGAGGAATATTTGTCCGTATGGGCTCACCCAGCGATGTGATTAGGCTATCAGCGCCACCAAGTAACGAACCAAGTTCAGCAGGGCGTGCTTCAATCCCAGAACATGACTGGACGATATTTGGGAGGACATCTGGAGAGAGTCAAGTTATCCCTATAGGTTTCAGTGATTTCGCAAAGCCAGAAGGATATTTGGGAGTAGATTTTACTTCCAACAAAACAGCAACTGGTCCAGAAGAACATCAGGATCTGAGGATAACTGTTGACCTTGATAAGCTAATCCGGGGGCTGGCAGAGAAAGCAATTTGCCTTGGCCCATGCCCTGGAATCAGGAGGGTACACGTCGATGAAGCGATCCGCGCATCAGTCACTACACTTCGGCAACCAGTCAAATAAGTCTCACTCGACCAAAAAAAGAGATTGAAATTGAAGAAAAGATGATACCATTCGCAAGGCCATTTGTTTCTTTACAAGCACTCGCTTTCTACGCCGTTTTCTCTCCTCATTCTTCGCCACAAAAGAAAAATAGATCGAATGTATATACAACCCTAGCAGCCAGTCAAAGGACCATAATCTTCCTAAAAAAAACTTTTCAGTGAGCCAAAGCTGATGATCATATTTAACCGTATTTTCTCAGAGTCGAATCATCCACGCACTCCTAGCCGTACGGGACACTGTGTGGGGCTCATGGCTTCTCGCACTGTGGCCCGATCCCTAAATTCCAGATGACGGCGGAGACTCCAGTCATCTCTTTCATCAGCCAAGATGGAATCCAAGACGCCTGCACGGAAGCCAAGCGGGAGGAAGATCAAGCGACGAGTTGCGATTGCGTGCACCGCATGTCGCGGCCAGCATCTGCGGTGCGATGCCGCCATGCCGATTTGTTCGCGATGCCGCAGCTTGAGCAAAGAATGCATCTACACGGATTTGCGAGAGACCCGCAGAAGACGAACCGGAATCCAGAATTCAATGCTCGCCGATACGCATGATGAAATTGGAAACATGGTTGATGATATGGTGCAAGCTGGCCAACCAAGTCTGGGTTCTAACGAGCCTTCATTAACGCCCAATCGATCCAGCACTCCGCCCAGCCCTCACTCTATTTTTACGACGTCGAATGGTGTTCTACAGCCAGCTATTTTTGCGGACAATGACTTTCTCATAAGTCGACCCTTTGACGGATTCTACAAATTTTTCTTCCCCAGCCATCCTTTCGTCCTCCCGAGAGTGTACTTGAAACAACAATTCGAAAGCAATCCGGATTTTAGCGGCCAGTTGTTTCTCATGATTACACTCATTGGTTCGCTATATATCCATGATCCGCAATCATTTGAATACAAAAAACAGGCAGAAGAGTCTTTTGACCTTGCGCTTTCACCCAATGGCTTCACTGTCCAGGCTCTCTTACTTCTTGCTCTGACTCTAGAATGGGCCGGCGAAAATGAGAGGGCGGCAACAATTCTTGAAAGAGCGAAGAATACCGCACTAGAAATAGGAATGCAACACCGGGACTTTGCTTCTCGCCATGGACGCGGAGAAAAGGCACTGGAAGAAAGCTGGCGCCGGACTTGGTGGGAACTCTTTGTGGCGGATGCAATGTTTGCCGGGATCCGCCATCTACCTGCATTCACACTCTGGGGAATAGACACTGATGTCGACATTCCTTGCGAAGAAGAGCTATATGTTACAGGAGTAAGTAGCCTTCTATGCTGTTCATGAACCAAGTATATCTTTTGCTAATTTTGCTCCAGAGGATCCCATTCCCGCAAACAATGCGTCAATACGACGATCGTGGCCTAAACGACGAAAGCTTTTCCTCTTATGCATACCTCATAGACGCAACACGGATACTTGGGACAACATTGGCCGCTGGTGATACTGCTAATGAATCGCCTTACTCTCTGGTTAAAAATGCAGAAGCAAATCTCATGAGCTGGCATCTGTATCTACCACAGCGAAAACGCGATCCCGTCCGACGAGATGGTACTATTGATGAGGTTTTATTCAAAGCACATATGGTGATGAACACGTGAGAGAAATCTTGCGAAAGGCGTAATTTGAAAAATGACTAACGATTATCGATGCAGAACATCTACCCACTTACATAGGCCAAGATCTATGCTACACTACACCACGATGGAGCTTTTGTGCTCGAAATACGCACCACCACTTCCCGGCGAAATCTCAACTGCTGAAACACAGCACGGCGATAGGCACACAAACAAGGCAATTAGCGCTGCAAAAAACTTTGTCGACTTGCTGACCGCTTCCTCTTCTCCCCTAACGCACAGCCCGTTTGTGATGTGCATGGGGTCTTTGGCGATGGCCACCCTTCTTTCCGCTTATCAGCATTTTTTGACGGGCTCTGAGTTGGATCATGCGAGAGATCGAGTCCGCGTATTTCTAGGCGTGCTTAAAGCGTTTATAACAATCTGGCCACAGGCGCGGCACCGGTCGGAGGAGATCAAGTTGATGGCACGGGTGGTTCTTGAGCGGCAGGATGGCTCTGGAACACTGGATATTTCTGCTCTGCAAGTCATGACGAACATTGAGGGCGTATCTTTTATTGGCGAAGTAATGGAAGATGTGGACGTTTTAGATCTCGGCAAGGATTTGGGAGCAGCAACAGAAGGCGTCTAAATGAGCAGGCGGTATGTTGACTGTCTCACCACTTTCATGTATTATATGTATATGAGGAATACGGGCTACTTTAAAGTTACTATGCAATTAGAAGTAAAGAGTCATATCTAATACGTGGTCAATTTTTATAGAAGAGCGGAATGAACTTTGAGTGAGACTTATGACTACAGAAGCTGGTTCTGAATTTAGAGCTACGCCTTGTCATCAAGCACTCTTTTGCGCGAGAACGAGTCACCATAAATGACATGACTCCGGATTCTACGAACAGGCCACAACAGCGATTGATCTAAGCATCTGGCGATTGCTTGCTCTCGGGTCGGCTGTGAGCCGGAGGGTACCATTGACCCGAATGTGGAGCTATACTATTTGGCCCGACCCGAATGGCAGCTGTATAGTAAGGGTGGCCATGTCTCGGACTGTTGGTGATGATCCATTGACTACTAGATTAATACACCAATTGCTCTCCCGAATGGCCCGTATATGAGCAAAAAGTCGTAGTAGATGAGATTTTATATAAACCCGTCAACTGTCTCCAAAACCCGAGGCTTATTTCTTAAGATAAGACAACTATAATTTTGACTACAGTCAATTACAACAGCTTCTTTTTAAACGCAAACTACTCTTCCTTATTTTTTGACATACTCTCTCAATTGTTGCAATGTCTTATAGCACACGAAAAACGTAAGCCTTCTACCGAGCCATATATATCGATTTATCCCTAAAAGCGTATTATTAGGGACCGACCTCGGGAAGACACCAAAATTCTCTTTGATCATGAGTTAACGAATGCACCTGGAAAATCCATCGTTGGAGTTCACCTGGATTATCCACCCAACGGATTTACTCCTCCCCATCGTCACGGCGGAGCCACCGTAGTTGCCTATGTCATGGCCGGCGAGTTTACAAGCGGCATGAATGGCAACCCGCCAAAGGCATATAAGCCTGGAGAAACATTTATCGAGCTCCCCGGATGTCATCATACTGTGGCAGAGAACAATTCACAAACTTCCTCCACACAGGCCATTGCAATTGTTGTGGTGGATACTGAAGTGCTCAAGACTGGTGGTTATGCGGCTTTGACCGTCCTTGATGAGGGTTGGTAAATGTATTACAGACAGAAAATGCTATCCAAGGTACCTTTTTGCAGGCATATTTGTAACATTAATTACTCTCCTATTCTAAAATGAATGCTTATTTAAAAAGTTAAGAAATATAAATATTCAGGTATTAAATCTTGAGATCCAGTCTGCTGACTCTAATATTCCTTTCCTCTCTAATTGATTTGTGATAATATCTTATCGATATTCAGCTCCGCAATCACCTATATGTTCATAGATATCTTTTCTTCTACTTCTCTTCAGAATAGCTTCCAGCATATCCTGGTCTGACGAGTCAAGGGTCCATCCAAAGCTTCGCAAGTTCTCGTCTGTATGTTCGCTGATTCCCATACGTGCGCCCACGATAACCGCGCCCACGTAGGGAAAATCTAGTACCCAGCGTGTTGCGACGTTGGATATGTCGACATGGTGTTTTGTAGCAATAATTCTCAGCGCAGCAAGAAGCTCTTGGAAAAGATCCCAGCCACCCCAGCTGCGAATCATCTCGAAATACTATGAGCAGCGTCAGTAACAAAACTCTACACAAAGACGTCTTTGTATTGTCGCCTCACCTTTCTCTGGCTAGGTGTAATTGATCCGTCGTATACATCTGGCTCGGCCTTTCCAAGCCATTTATCGGCAAGAAAGCCACCACACTTCATCTAACAGTTAGAAAAGATGTTTTTCATTATCCCAAAAGGTAATGTTAGGTCAAAATCTCACCAATGTGCCATATGTCAAGAGCTTGATATCGTGTTTCTCACAGGCGCTGCCCATTTCAAAGACAGGTCGCGAGTCAACAAGGGAAAACTAGTCATCGATCAGCGATTATTCTGTCAAGCAACCGAATGATAACATCGAACCTGAACCTGGTTGGCGTGTACCCTGATGCCGCTCTCAACTACGTTAAGAAGGTGCTTCGTATCGAAATTGCACAGTCCAACTGCAGCCACCCTACTGTCTTCTGATAAGAATTGGAGAGCCTTTAGGTAGTCAGGGTTGTCGTACTGCAAACAGGTTAGCGTAAAAGGCATCGCTTCACGTCTTATCAACTTCTTACAAACTGCCAATGGAACTGTAGCAAATCAATCTTTTCTGTTTGTAGCCGTCGGCATCTCTCGCTGACATTAGCTTGCACGGCTTCGCGAGATACAGCCATTGGATGGAAAACACAGTATTTCGTTGCTGTGAATATTGCGTCTTTATGAGGATACAGCGATGAAAAGCGGCCCTGTAATCTGTATAAGCAGAGTGAATGACGAAAACCAGAAACCTTGTTACCTACAAATACAATTTCAGCATCTCCATAATGATCAGCCATGTCGAATGCCGTGAATCCTTGCTGTACATGTTTTGAGAACTGCCCTACGATTTTAGACGTGGATGCAGCGCCCCAAGCAGGACTCGACATCTGCCAAAGCCCTGAAAATATCCGAGGCACATTGCGTCCGTTCAACTGGAATGTCTCTTGGGCTTGTGGGGGAGGCTGTGCTACAGCAATCTGATTGTAAAGTTGCTGGCTCGCATCTGGAAGAGCAGCCCGGGGCAGGCCAAGAATCCCAGCAGTTGAGACCAGGCTTCTTCCAAAGGGGAAGTCCCTATTTGTCATCTTTAGAGCATCATGGCAGTCAATAATCGACTGATGGAGGCCCTTTACCATGCTTTTCTCTCCATCATTCATTACCCGCGCGCCGGTATCTATAAAAAGGGATTTCTGAACAGCAGTCATGGCTTGTACAATATCACCGTCCACACTGGCAAGAAATATTTCCAGACTAGAAAGGTCGCTGTCATTTGTCCTTGACAATACAGCAGCTCCTTGAATGACTAGATTTTGGAATAGCTCAAGGCTTTGAAAGGAAAGTCCACAGCCCAGCATACTGCGAGCAATCTGCTGCGTCTTTCCGAGGTCCACGAGACTAGGATTCGCATCTTCTGGTATTATCGAAGACGCGACTTTCTGCGTAATGTACTTTTTCGTCTCCTGTTCAAATGCGCCCGTAATTCCCGGAAATAAGACGAGAAGTGACCTAACCACCACGCGAAGACCGTCAGCCGGGAGGTTAGCGATGATGGTGTCCGTCATCATATTGACATGGGCCGTGGAAACCCCGCCATTTTGAGAGCTGCCCATGTCGAAAAGGCCTAGGCTTGGAACGTATCTTTGACAAAAGTGTTGATGCCTGTATACGGCTGATTGCTGTTTCAGACTGAAAAAGAATGGACGCTGGCTTTATTCGCTTTATGTTAGCAAGTCATCGTGGTACTAACCGTGAAGCTCAACGCCACCGGTATCTCAAAAGTCCGCCATGAATCACCGGCCTGTCTCATCTGGGCTTACGTCTAGACTGGTTTAGGCATGTCATCAATGCGGGTCTGCCATTATCTAGGCAGTCTAATAATAGCAGGTTATCTGTCAAGGAGTACGGAGTAATTACTGTTTGTATCACCTGCCGTATGATCTCGGCATCTCCTATAGTTTTACTCCGGCACATAGCATGCTGCGAGCACGATTCGGTAGGCACTGCAGTATGTAGGACCTGGTATAAACGATCAACAACAGCACGTTGAGGTATAGGCATGACAGATCGCGCAGTCACTTGCGCAAGCCCCACTGGCTCCACGGATCTTTCGACCTGAATGCTTCTCACGTCGTCGCCATACCCCGTATTGTGTCCTCGGCTGAGTCCTGCTCCGCTATCACCGACATTCTGGGTCGCCACGCAAGCAGAATTACACGCGTTTGTACATTATTCTCATCATGAATGCCTGTCTCCCATGTCGAAAAGTAAAGATGAAATGCCGGCTGGGCAGCCAGCCGGCTTCTAAATGTGAACGTTGCGCGCGGAAGTCTCTCGATTGCGTGTTCCAGCAGCACCGCAGAGGTCGAAAGCCCGGGACGAAGTAGGTGACACATGGCCTTTGTATTGCGTACTATTCAATTAACGAGATAGAATTTCTAAACGGAAGG
Organism: Trichoderma atroviride; assembly: GCF_020647795.1. Taxonomy (NCBI): domain Eukaryota; kingdom Fungi; phylum Ascomycota; class Sordariomycetes; order Hypocreales; family Hypocreaceae; genus Trichoderma; species Trichoderma atroviride. The sequence goes on from NC_089404.1 coordinate 3,876,620, forward strand.
GCATTGAGCTGCCTTCAACAGATGCGGCCACCAAGCAGACGCCGGACTACAGCAGAGGCACTCCATCCATCGTAGAGGGCGGGCCAGCTGAAGATCCTGGTAACTTGCAGCCATCAGGTGTACTCAACCAGGAAGCAATGCGAGGCAAGTTCTCGCTGCGGCGCATACTAAGCACCACGGATGGCGATGCACTGGAGCCGCCCGAAAGACCTCTCCCGACGCATCTGGAAGATCCAATCGAGATGAACATACTGAGTCTTTCCATGGCCAAAACGCTTTTCGAAAAGTCGGTGCGATATCCGCTTCTGGTGCCAGGTTTTTGGAAACTAATCTGTATGTGTAGCTTCATAACTCTTCTGAATCCATACATCAGCCAGCTCGACCCTCATCTACACACGTTCGACTACGTTCGCAAGTCATCGTTTCTCTTCACAACAGTTCTTGCCATGTCGGCAAAGACATTCAGCCCCGCCGTGTATAATGCATTATATGAACATGCACAAGACCTCTATACCGAAAGCTTTAGGAACGGCACCAAGTCAACCGAGATTGTTCAGGCTATTCTCATTCTCACCTACTGGAAGCAGCCGCAGGACACGCGCGCTTGGACCTCGGTCGGATATGCAATTCGTATGTGCATGGACATGGGGTGGCATAAATTGACGGCGTACTCAGCAGCTAGCCGGGCCAACGATGACGAGACGAAGCGACGAGAAGTCCGGAATGTCGAAAGAACATGGCTGGTCTTGTTCGTGTACGATCGAAGGTATGTTGCCATAGCTGGCCATCTCTATGGAATCAATTTGTAACGCTGCTACAGTATCAGCCTTCAGACAGGCCGGCCCTGGATGATTGATCGCAGTCCGTTTATAGAGTCGATCGAGGCCTGGTGCAGCGACCCAATAGCCGACCGAACCGATGATTTGCTTGGTGCATTTGTTACACTACGACTGATGATCTCGTCAATATTCCCTTTGCACGCTTTCGATTCCCGACGGAGAGAAAAGATGGTGTCCGAAGATTTAGAATCTCTGCTTTCGATTAAAAAGGCCAGCATTGAGAGATGGGAGCGTCGTTGGATTCAAAGTGTCGAAAAAAGGCAGACCCCAGAAGAGGGGAGCTGCCATAAATTCCTGATCCGTTTTTACGGAACGCATTTTCGATTGCAGCTCTTCTCGTTACCATTACGAGACGTATTGTCGTCAGAGTATTCAGACTCATCGCTCCATTTGGACATCATCTGGGCCGCGTTCACAGGCGCCTTGGATATGTTGAAGTTGACATCGCGCAATACATCGTTGTTATCTTTTGCTCAAGATTCGATACATGTCATGACTGCTTATAGTGCAGCCTTCCTCGTAAAGGTATGTGTGTCGTCACTAATGCTCGGCTATCAGGCTGTTTGCCACTAATTAACAATCTCAGCTTCTCTTATCTGCACCCGATGTAATTGTCCAGGAGATCGAATACACGGTGGTGGATACCATTCGTGCTGCTTCTCGAGCATTTTCCCAGACAGGGGCAGCTACCGGAACAAGCTGTGAGCTACAAGCCAGATTTCTCAACAATATCGCCATCAAGCTTTCTCAACGGAAGAAGGATGCTCCAACGACACCAAATCTTCAAAGCGCGGATAACTACTCAGCCGCTAATCAGAATGAGCTGGATTCAGCCAGGCTCTCTTTTCTACCTCTAGCAACCAGCCAATCCGTGCCGCAGCCCTTCGAACAAACCAACCCGGACGTATTTATATTCCATCCTGCTGACCTCGACCCGTTCTTCACAGACGACTGTGCGTGGGCAGATATAATGTCAAGTACTGTCTTCAACACGCAAAATAATGCAATACTGGCGTAAATACTCTATATTCATGACATAAGGACTCATGTCTAGCGGGATTCTAGACGAGGACCTTTTTTGGCCACATACTTCTTTAACACCTTTATTCTGTTCTATTTATGATGCAACGGAACTATAGTTGTTTCGGAATGACTGAAAGTTCTGATACCCTCTCTAGTAATTTGTAATTGAGAAGGACAGTTTGGATCTGGACACGCTATCAAGGCGTCAGTCGTCATCCAGTCGTTGGGAGACGTGACTCTTTGCTTCGCTGGAAGAAGCGGCATAACAGCGGCTGTTTTATCATCAGACACCCGCCAATAAAAAGAAACGGCCAGCATGGATTAGGATGGCATGTAATTTATTTACCTAAAGAGTATATACTTATTCCCTGGTTGGGAGGCAAATAGATCATTTCACCTTGCATGGTAAAGTAATCGCCTTCTTTCGCGCCGCACATTATGCGCTTGCCTGGAGGGCACACAACTTCGACCCGGAGATCATAGAGCTGGAACGAGTCGTCTTGAGCTGTGTTGGACATACTTGAATACTGATTGATGAAATCCACGCATTAACATTTATACTGTGTTGTTGTATTCCTCCAAGTTGTAAGTCTCGGTAGCCGGCTTACACTTTATCTCCACGATGTAGATATGGGGGTGGGGAACTAGGCGGACTAAGATGCACCGGCAATTAAAGCTACGCGAGGAAGACCGGTTGTCCGGTCACGGCATCTAATCAATATCACCGGTTGATAGGCTAGCGGATGCTATAGCAAGTCGCCAAGTTGATTTCCAAATAGACATACTAGATGTGCTTCGCAGACTCTATGCCAATAGCTTGATGTTCAAAATAGCGGTTGTGCGGAGTGCTCGGGGAACAGCGATAACACCTGTGGCTATCGATGGCGGCTGTTTCTGATGAGTATATCAGAAGAATGTCACTCCGGAATATCAGCAGACATCCGTCAGGGGTCATAATCATATCTGCCGGGCCACACCATTGTGCTACCAACAGCTTCTCCCATTCTCTGCATGCAAAGAATCTCAACCCTTTATGCATAGCTTCTAATATCGCGTGCTGTCCAAGTCACCGTGGGAGAACCTACAGAGGCGCATCGACAGTTACAGAGGCATCCTAGTACAATTCCACCGTATTACGGCATTGTAGGAGGATTTCCAACGGTCTCCATTCTGCAAGCCAGTGGACATGGAGAAACACCCGGAACACGGCGTCAGTGAAGAGACGCCTCGCCATGAAGATGTGTCCACGGTCATCGAGACGAGCAGTCTCAAACGAGACCTCAGCTCTCGCCACATCAACATGATTGCCATTGCGGGGATGATTGTAAGTCTACATATTCAGCACTTGACCGGTTCATGATAATAGGCACTGATCGCGTTTCAACGCGTTCAACAGGGTACAGGCCTTTTTCTCAGCTCAGGGCAAGCAATTGCAACTGCGGGGCCGGCTGGGGCGCTGTTGGCGTACATTGTGATGGGATTTGTCACGGCTGGAGTTTCGTACACAACCGGTGAGATTACTGCGTTCATGCCCGGAACTGGTGGGTTCATTCGGCATGCAACGAAATTCGTGGAGCCGGCGCTCGGTGCGGCCACTGGATGGAACTTCTGTGAGCGTTGACTCTGCTTTCTCGGCGGGCTACGCTGCAAGACTCTCTGCTGACAGGCAACCAGGGTATACAATGGCCATCACTGTACCTGCAGAGATTAGCGCTGCTGCCACAGTGATACAGTTCTGGAATAAGTCGATCAATCCGGGGGTTTGGATCACCGTTTTCTTGGTTGTCATTGTCGCTCTCAATCTCTGCGGCGTGCGTCTATATGGCGAGGTGAGAAATGCTTGACACAGCTTTATCGATGGTCTTTGGCGTTGACAGTTACAATAGTCTGAAGTCGTGTTTGCATCCTTAAAGATCATGTTGATTCTCGGCCTAATCATTGGTGGTCTGGTCATCGACCTAGGAGGCGGGCCAAATCATGATCGGTTGGGGTTCCGTTACTGGAACCATCCCGGGGCCTTCAACGCCTACATCAAGACGGGAGCAACAGGGCACTTCCTGGCCTTTTGGAAAGTGCTGCTTACGGCTGCGTTCAGCTACGGCAATATACAAGTCGTTGCAATCTCAGGTTCTGAGACTCGGAACCCTAGAAAAATCATTCCGGCAGCTACCAAGAAGACATTTTATCGAGTCTTGTTCTTTTACGTACTCAGCATCTTCATTGTTGGCCTCATCGTGTAAGTCTTCTCCCCGAATTTCAAGCCAAATTAAATACTCATTTTGCGAAAAGCCCATACAATGACCCCTCGCTCGCCATTTCCACCGGCACTGCTCAGCAGTCTCCCTTTGTCATTGCTTTTCAACGATCCGGTGTCAAAGTCGTTCCATCCATTATCAATGCAGTTGTATGCACTTCTGCCATTAGCAGTGGCTCAGCTTGCATCTTCATCGCGTCGCGGACCCTCTATGGCTTGAGCTGTGATGGACATGCACCTCGTTTCTTTCAACGCTGCAACCGATTCGGATCGCCTCATTATGCCATTGGACTGACCTGCCTATTGCTACCTCTCGTCTACTTGAACGTTGCTAACAACACGTCGGTGGTGTTTGGCTGGTTTGTCAATATTACGACGGTTTCTGGGTTGATAGGTTGGGTGGTAATTGAAGCTACCTATCTTCGATTCTACGCGGGACTCAAAAGCCAGGGATATTCGAGAGACGGTAAGACTATCCAGACCAATGCTGAGTACTATTCAGCTAATGAGACCTGCAGCGCTTCCCTACAAAAGTCCACTGCAGCCATATATTTCATGGGCGACCATGTTTGTGGTGAGCCTCGTCATTCTTTTCTCAGGTATGTTGCTTAGCTCGTAGAATACATGCTATGGATGTTTTATCTCACAAGTGAATAGGGTTCGACGTATTCGTCAAAGGCCATTTTACTGCCGCAGGATTTTTGACCTGCTACCTTAACATTGCCATATTTATCGGTATGTCCCAGCTCTGCTTATCTAACATGCCTTTTCATACTCTGTTCGGGATTGATATGCTAACTTGGCAATAAAGCCATCTACATTTTCTTCAAAATATGCTTCAAGTCAAAGGTCATCCCGGTAAAAGAAATTGATTTCGAAACAGAATTCTTGTCAATTCAGCGGGAAAAGGACGCTGCAGAGGTTGCATTTTAATAACCAAACTCGATCCTTGAAGCCACAGAATCCTACCTTCGACTGCCTTCTTTCCAGCCAATCATTTCAGCGTTTATACAGTACATCTTTGCTCCTTGTTTGCTTATCGTTATGGTGGTGCATGCGGAATTTTGCGGATACTCGCCACCAATACATTACTCTGATAATTCCGCCTTGTTGCTAGTCATTGCCCAAATCCAGCAATCAGCTTTCCAGTGTCTAGTGGCCGAAAGCGCAACACAGTGAAGATTGGTGGCATTACCCCGCCTGCCCACAATATCGTGAAACCCCCACACCGGCGTCAACAGCGGCGGTAATTTCTGCAGGGAGTATTTCCACGAGAATGTTGGAAGCCTGTGAATGCAACTGCTCGCCGCGGAGTCCGATCTTCTGGATATATCAACGTAAATCTGCGATAACTGTTTGTCTATATATATATTTCTTCTACCATTCGTTTCGTCTCTTGAAGCAAAACCTCTTGTCAATCTCACATAGACGCCGCACAATCCATCAAATCAGACCATGACTGTACCCTCAGTTGACCTCGCCGCACCAAACGGTGTCAAATGGAGCCAGCCTGTTGGGCTCTTTATTGGCAACGAGTTTGTTGCATCATCCAGTGGCGAGACAATCGCCTCTATTGACCCAGCGTAAGCACCCTTAAGCAGCGCCCAGAGGCCGATGTGTGATTATTGGTCGACTAACTTGGCTACAACAGCACCGAAGAAGTCATCGTCAGCGTTCATGCTGCCAGTGCTGAGGATGTAGATAAAGCCGTAAAGGCTGCAAAGACAGCCCTGAAATCTCCAGACTGGAAATTGCTTTCAGGCTCTGAAAGGGGCCAGTTGATGTGGCGCCTCGCCGATCTAATGGAGGCAAAGAAGGAACTCTTTGCGACAATCGAAGCGTGGGATAATGGTGAGATCTTTTTATATCTCTAACTAAGCAGTTAATGCTGATATGCATTCCAGGCAAAACCTATCACGAAGCATTGGAGGTGGACCTTGTCGAAGCTGTGGCCGTGATACGGTATTATGCTGGCTTCTGCGATAAATACTTTGGACAAGTAATCAGCACAACGCATCAAAAGTTTGCGTACACTCTCCGCCAGCCGATTGGAGTTGTTGGCCAGATCATCCCATGGAACTACCCCCTATCAATGGCCACCTGGAAGCTGGGGCCTGCTCTTGCTTGCGGCAACACCGTGGTGCTCAAAGCTGCAGAGCAAACACCGTTGAGTATCCTCGTTCTCGGAGAGCTTGTCAAAGAGGCGGGTTTCCCGCCTGGAGTCGTCAATTTCATCAATGGGCTGGGCAAAGACGCTGGCTCTGCTCTGGTGAACCATCCTTTGGTCGATAAGATTGCTTTTACAGGCTCAACTGCCACGGCCTCTAGCATCATGGCAACTGCGGCCAAGACACTGAAGAATATCACTCTCGAGTCAGGAGGCAAATCACCCCTTCTGGTATTCAAGGATGCCGATATGGACCAGGCCGCCAAGTGGTCTCACTTGGGAATCATGTCCAATCAAGGACAAATCTGCACTGCCACATCCCGAATTTTAGTCCAAGAAGAGGTGTATGACGATTTTGTCAAGAGGTTCATTGAGACTGTGAACACGACGAGCAAAGTAGGCCACCAATGGGCGAAGGATACATACCAGGGCCCACAGGTATCCAAAGCCCAGTACGATAGAGTACTGGGGTATATCGAAATCGGAAAAAACGAAGGTGCCAAGGTTGCTACCGGAGGCAAAGCTCTCTCAATTGGAGACAAGGGCAAGGGATATTTCGTCGCCCCCACCGTCTTCACCGAAGTAAACCCCTCGATGCGCATTTACCAGGAAGAGATCTTTGGCCCTGTCGTTGTAATCCTACGATTCAAGACAGAAGAAGAAGCGATAGCACTGGCCAATGACTCAATTTATGGCCTAGGAGCTGCCGTCTTCACGAAAGATCTGGAGAGAGCCCATCGTGTGTCAGCCGAGATCGAATCTGGGATGGTCTGGGTCAACAGCAGCCAAGATTGCGATCCGAGAATACCCTTTGGAGGAGTGAAGCAGAGTGGCATTGGCAGAGAGTTGGGAGAGGCAGGCCTGGAGGCATATTCGCAGACCAAAGCTGTGCATGTGAACATGGGAAACTGGTTATAGATGCATTGACTCAGGAATTGCTTAATAGCGCGGTGGTTTCATTTTAATGACATAATGTTATATAGGGAAAAAATACAGCGTAAAATTAAACAGCTAACAGTACCTATATACTGGATAAAAATATACAGGCATCAACGCAGGCGATGACCAAGATCTCAAATGGCCTCGGATATCGACATTTTAACATCCCGCAGTCTATCAGTTATCGGGGCCATGGCCACCAGTCATAGCTGGACTCAGTTTCGGGGTTACCGACTCTGTGCATGTGAATCCTATGGGAGCATTGACATTGAAGCAGTCCCAAACAACCAGCGGCTTGCCAGTGCTTGCGACGACAACGTCAAAGTTTTCCACTTCGACGTTATCGCAGCCTCCAGCAGCCGAGCTGCATTGGAGATAGACTGCTTCCGTCACTCCAGGTCCCACGGTTCCTTTGATGTTTTTCCATGTTATGTCCTCCATCTTGAACAAGGAAGAGTCACAGTCCTGTCCAGAGAATCCAGAGTAGTTCTCGCATTGCCAGGCGAATAATGGCTGTTGTCTTCCGCCAATCAGCGTCACATCTTCAATCGTGATGTTTCGCGCCACACCGAGGCCGCCGCCACCGCCATTGGGAGGATAGCCTCTTGAGATACCGGCCCATGTCTTCAGATAGGAGACGTGAGCTGTGTTCTTGAGAGTGATGTTTCTGGCGTAAAAGTTCTCAAGGTGTTCATATTTGCCGTTGTATTGGCCCATGGAGCCTATGGCAATGCCCTGGCCGTTCTCAAAGTAGCTGTCATAGACGGCGATATTGCTGGAGTTCATCTTGAGTGCAATGGCATCATCACCATTTGAAATGGTCCATCTTCTGAATGTTATGCTATCCGAATAGATGGTATCGCAGCCGTCAGTGTTGAGGGTGCTCCATTGGCTTGTCGAGGTGCTGTTGACGTAGATGTCATCCAAATCCACGTACTGGGAGTAAGTGATGGCCATTGTCCACATCTGACTTTGAACAAAGCGAAGCCTTTTGATGACAGAGTTTGTGAGAGTGCGGAAGTTGATGTTCATCGGCCTACGAGCCAGGTTTCCTTGGCTCTTTGCCCAGTCGTACCATACTTGGCCATTGCCGTCCAGAGTACCGACACCCCAGCCATCCCAGACCACGTTGTGGCCTCCAAAGTACCAAACAGTGCTCTGATTTTGGAAGCCAACCGGCATAGATACTGAAAGCCAGTAATCGATGTCGGTGCTCCAGAGCATGCGGCCAAATTGATAGATGACAACATCTTGAAGATCCAAGGTGGTCATGTTTGTTTGTATGTTATACACGGGGCCTGGGAATATGACAAGGGCCTTGGAGTTGCACTTGTTGTTGAGCGCATCCATAATAGCTGGAGCGTCATCGCCACCGTTGGCATCTGGTTTTATGTAGCAGAAATGACGGCCTTGGGCTGAGGCTTGGTTTGCCCAGTGGGCCTCGGTCTGAGCAACATTTGCACTTCTGCCCTCAAGATCATGCTGAGACGCTGAAGGGAGGGCGAAAACAGCAGGCAATGCCGCGAGAAGGAAATTGGATATGTGTACCATGGTAGAAACAAATGTAGATGTAAAAAACAGCCGACGAAGAGATCTGGGCGTATGTGCGACAACTGCGCTGCTGTCTGATTATTATCGGACGCCTCGCCACAGTATATCCTCGCTGCCCTCTGGAGTTTGAAGACCATTTATGTGACGGCGATTTGCCTTTATATGTACTTACGCCGACCAACTCCTATCTACCTATATGGCCCCCAAGAGAGCGGCAAGTGTTCTCCGCCGCAAAAGCACTAAGGGCCGAGGCCGATGCTGTTGCCTCACGATACACACGTTGCAATGGGTGTGTTTCCTTGCGTCAAATCCAATTTACCCCTCTCTCTTTCATCTTTCGAGAGCAAGAATACACCCATGCAAACATGAGTGCGTCCACATTTAATGAGCATCTAAGACAAAGCAAGCAGAGCATGGCTAAATCCGGCGTGACCTGAGCGTTCAAGGGCGAGCCAAGGGCGAATCATATTGCATAAGCGCTTTCCAATAAACAAAGAATGCTACACCAACAGCTTTTGACTCCCCGCTCTCAAGATGGGTGTGGACCTGCTTCATGCCCTCCTTGCGCCAAAATGTTGGTCTCTTTGCTTGCCGATCCAATCAAGAGCTGAAATGACGTCTCAAGAAGGTACAGACATTCAACAGTTGCCGACGCTACGGGAATAGCATCTACTGACCGGATAATGCTGCCTCCTCATGACCGTTTGCATGCATGCCCTACAAGGCCCCTGCTAGTGATGCTCCGTATAAGCATGCTAAACGCGAGCTTAGTTCCTCTCGGGACGGACTACCCCAGGTTTTGCCTCCCATCGCTTCGGGATATGAATGACACAAGAGTTTGATACGTACAGCTGTAAACGGACAGCCACTGGCACATATCGCACCTGTTTTAGTATTATTTGTGGAACATATCGGGATCGTCGGCTTCTTTGTCTTACATTGTGTACGAGGCATGGCCTCTAGACTGGCTCGTGGCTCATGTTGCATCGCATGAACAACATTCAGCCGGATCAATGGCACCAGAAACAGTTGTCTGAGTGTATAGATCTAGAACTACGAGCAAGACATATTAGTCTGGGGAGAGTGGAGCTGGAGAGGATGTGCCGTTCCTTGAATGAGCTCCCGCTTGTCCCCGCCCGGCAGCTCGTTGAAATAATGCCAAGCTGCTTGGGGCTACACTTGACTTGGCCACGGATATTCGGCCAAGATCGAATGTTGCTCTCTCCTTGTTCGTGTTTGTGTAACTATGTGTACATTGATACTGCAGAAGCAATATATTGGGAATACGAAGTGCTACTTCAAAATCCTACGCAATTTCCAATCAAATCAAATATTCGCTACCAACATGCATTACGCTCGTCGTAAATTTAAGAATGAAGTCCAAAAGCGTGCTCTTGAGCGTTTCCATAGGATAGCGTCCCGAGAGAGCCCTGGAATTGACGTGCGAGAATATCAGCGCTTGGCGAAGTACTGAGTCGATATAAACATTGGACTTGCGACAGGCCATCTTTGAGGGGTAGAATGGGATTCTATGACGTTGTTGAGCCTCCAATGTTCTTTTCCGTCGGCATTAATAACCGAAGCACTTTGGTGAGTGGTATTTGACTTTATGATGCCTGCTCACATGTCCCTAAATAGATGTGACGCGCTACTTACAGTGTAACATTCACCCACCTGTTGGACTGGATATTGATGCTCATGACGCGAACACATGACGAGCAGTCATATTCTCCAAATATGAAATCGGGTAAAGATCAGCAAACTCTATCCATGTCTCCAAATCGAGGCAGACGACAACGGCTGCTTCATCAAGAATTCGAACCTATGTTGAAGACGTGCTGTTTGGAAATAAACCTCAATTAAGTCCGTTCAAGTAGTTCATCTCGAGCCAGTCAAGCTGCCGTCTTGAGCCGCCAATTGACACCAGCCAGCGGGGCTCATTGGCTACGATGATAGCCTCTGCGTACAATCACTTGAGCCAAACAAGCATGAGCTCAATCAAAATGGGCGGCGTAAAGTCACGAAAATTTGGCCCTGGTTACGGCCTTTTGAGCTGCAGTGCGATACAGCATAATTTGGCTGCAAATGCACACAATGGCACGCGAAGAGAGCAGAGTGAGATCGAAACGGCATTTTAGGTATGTGTCGAAGCAAGATACAAATTGCTTCACAAAAAAGCTACAAGGAAAACAAAGATGCTGAGCATGCCAGTGCCTAATCTCACCTCAGATTATTGTCAGGCAGGTATGCATAGCATCTATACGCGAGTAATTGACCCTTCAGCGCAGCGAGCTGCAAGGGAGAAAAAAAACGCCTTCCAGCGACAAGCCCAATCGCCCCGCCGTTTTCAAAAACTCCAGAATCTCAGCAGAGATGAAAAACTTTCTCTCCCAAGAAATCCAGCGAGAAACTCGGCGATGACTTCGACCACGACCGCCATCGAGCTTGCCACGAGCTCTGCTTCCAGCCACGCAGGGAGCTTGCGCAACTCCAACGGGAGAAAGAATGAAGTCTCCGAAACATACACCGTCACCGATCATGTTCTCGAAGCGTCGCGAGAGGCTGATTCAACCGTCCCCGAAGGCGGATACGGCTGGGCCATCATCGCCAGCGGCTTCGTGCTGCTGTGGTGGTCACTCGGCACGACATATGCCTGGGGCGTGATGCAGACCGCCTTGGTCTCTGATGGCTTGGCTGATCCGGCGGTTCTCTCCTTTGTGGGATCGCTGCAGGCGGCGCTGATCTCGGCACTCGCAATTGTCAACTCCCTGGTGGTGCGAAAGGCTGGAGTCCGCGCAACGGCAATGCTGGGCCCAGCGTGCATGGGCGGCAGCGAGATTCTGAGCAGCTTCACAATTCATAATGTTGGCGCGCTGTTTTTCACGTCGGGGATCGTTATGGGGATGGGAGTCAGGTGAGACGGCGTGCTGCATTTGAAGAAGACGCTTGAGAGAGATGATTAACACAACATGTGTCACATATGTAGTCTTTGTTTCGCCGTAAGTCTGCTCCGAATCTTCACCACTTTTACGAGATACACGCATTTTACACGTACTTCGCGTATTAGTTCTTCAACATAATGCATTGATCAAAGAACTGGCCATAGAATCCCGTCAAGCTAATCCTTGAATGCAAACTAGGTCATCTCTACGGTTCCATCGCAATATTTCAGCGCCAAACGGGGTCTGGCCAATGGATTCATGTTTGCTGGAAGTGGATTCGGAGGTGCTGCAATCAGCTTTGCTTTAGACTCTCTGATTCAGAAATTGGGCACCGCGTGGGCATACCGCATCCTAGGCCTCATGACTCTTGCTACGGGTCTTCCGGCCGCATGGTTGATGAAGGAGAGAGTCCCTGTCGAGAGGCGAGGGTTCATTGAATGGTAAGCTGTGAAGAAACGAGAATAGCCATGTGCTTTTATGTATTTGATTCGCAAGTTAACCGCCGCCTAGGAAACTGTTCAAATCCCCTACATTTGTACTCATCTTCATCGGCAGTGCGATTGGAACTTTTCCTCTTTTTGTCCCGCCGTTCTTTCTCCCATTATATACCAGATCACTGGGTTTCTCACCCAGCGTTGGTGCCGGCTTGGTTGCCGGCTTCAGTTTGTCCTCCGCCGCTGGCCGCATCCTCTCGGGCTTTGCTTCCGATAAAGTCGGCTCGATCAATACTGTTCTTGTGTCCTTGGTCTTGACTGCCATCACTTTCCTTGCAATCTGGCCAACTTCTACGGAACTGGGACCGCTCATTGCCTTTGTTGTCATCAATGGCGCTGCCAATGGAGCTTTCTTCTCTACCATGCCAACTGCTATCAGCAAGGTATTTGGCAGTGCCAGAGTGGCCATCGCAATGAGTATGGTAGTAACCGGCTGGGTTGGCGGCTATCTTCTGGTAAGCTGCTGTTCTCTCTTTCAAGATCGGAGATTTCGTCTGACTAAGATCTATTCTCACGCAGGGTGCTCCGATTGCTGGCTACATTTTAGAAGCCTTCGGTGGTACTGATGGTGGATTAAACGCGTATCGACCTGCCATGTTCTATGCTGGCGCGCTTGCGCTTGTCTCTGGCGTCTTCATATTAGCCGCTCGATTTTATATCAACAAGTCTCCATTGGCCGTGGTGTGAATTATAGACTAATTGATTCATATGAGATTCTAGATGACATATCCGATTCCAATTCTGTTTAAAAATACCATTTTACACAAGTAATAACACAAGCGTCCGTCCACTGACGAAAACAATTACAAATCTTTAGTCCTCTCCTCTGCTGCTGCAATCCACTCTCTAATCTTTGCTTCGTTTCGAGGCTTCAATCCAACCTTGAATGGCTTTGGATCTGTTGTCAACGAAGTAGGCATGCTGTTGCATTCAATGGCATCAATAACGGGAGCCTGTGAAGGATCATCGGACGGGACAATCTGGAAGCTCGTGATGAGTCGAATATATGCCGTATAGAGCTCTCGATTGGCGAGGTGAAAGCCGGCGCAAATTCGAGAACCTGCGCCGTAAGCGTAATGCGGTGTACCAATCTCTGTGTCTTCCAAAAATCGCTCGGGAATAAATTGATAAGGAAGCTTGAATCGAGATTCATCGTAATCAGCCGCGTAAGCGTTCTAGGAGATTGTCAGCGTCAACCTTTGCGTCCCAAATAAATGTCCATTGCCGGCAGTGGTAGCAAACTGGTAGTGCTTACCATGAAGAAGACTGTTCCAGCGGGCACGACAGAGTCCTTCCAAGGAATATCTTTAATGTTCGTTCGAGGAAGACAAATTGGAATGACAGTCCAGAAACGTAGTGTCTCTTTGACCAGCGCAGTGACGTAAGGGACCTTTTCTTCAACAAGACATTTCTCCCAAGCATCTCCGTCAGGATATACCTCTTGAATAGCTTGCAGGGCCTTTGCTTGAATTGCCTGACCCTCTTTGGTGGACAGATATGCCATTCCCATAACAATATTACCAGGCACAGTATCCAGGCCGGCAGAAACCATTGTTAAGCAAATAGATTTAAGTTCAGCTATGCGAATAACATAATTAGCCTATGCTTTCGTAAATGACGCAACAGATTTATATTGGTGGCACTAACCTTCGTTCAGTTTCGCCTCTGGATCCTTGAGGACATTTCCCGTGATGCATGGCTTGTCGGTGCCATTGGCAATTCGCTCCTTGAGGTCGTTGAGCATGTCTGTCAAATACTTGTCCCTTCTGACTCGGTATTCTCCCGCTTTGCTGTTTTGCTTGCCAAAGATGCGTAGGAGAGGAATATAGTCCTGCCAATTGTTGCTTGTTGATCGAAAGTTGGAAATTTCGCGCTCGACATGAGTAATCTCTGCCAAGAGCTCATTGTTAATGTTGCCGTCAATGCGGAATCCATAGTTCAAGGTCAGCGACGTATTGAGTGCAAATCGTGCCATGTAAGGACTGGGATCCACGTCCTGCGAGCCGTTCATGCAGTCGTTGAGGAGCTCCTTGATGCTCACAGTAGATTCGAGATCGAGGATAGGCATATAAGACTGGACTGCTGGGCGGTTCAATGCCGTAGCAGCAGCCTTTCTGCGGCGTTTACAGGATTCGTCCCAGGGTGAGGTACCAATTGTAAATCCCTGAGATGAGGATACTACCGAGTGAAATGTGTGAAAGGTAGGCCGAGAGATGAGAGACGACTGGTGGGTGATCCAGAAATGCTTCACCGTCTCGTAAGAATTCACAAAGAGAATGCGCTATTCAATGAACCAATATTAGCCAGGCCATGCTTTGCAATTGAGAAATACGCACCCTATTTCCGAGACGAGCCTGAAAAACAGGCCCATACTTTGTCGCCCATTTCTGTGCAACACGAGCGTGGTCCACCCCAAGCTGGAGCAAGTTGCCAAAGATGGGAACTCCGGGGATTTCAGGTATGCCTTTGATCTTCGGAGCATCAGTTGCGTTGAGGGACCTATATAGAACGAAAATGATAGCGATGATCGCTATCCCTAGGACTTGGTAAGCCATAGCAGAGCTGTATGCGTGCTACTGCCAAGTAGCCTAGCGCATGGGAATATCCGTCAATAGTCTGGTAATTTCTGCCGCTCTCTTCTCAACGCCAAGAAACAAAAGGCACGTGGATTGTCTTCAAGACCAGTAAACTATACTCATGCTGCAGGGGAAAGAACAGTTGCGATTGAGCTTCTTATACAATTATAATAGCCGAAAGAAGAAGGGAGGATCGGAATTGTGAATTGCCTTCATAGACGTAAGACGGTTGACGGCGGCAAACACAAATTGCTATGGCTATTATAGCGAGGGGCACGTAGGCGGACAATGCGGGGAAGATGGCGCTTTGCAATACGGGGACTTGAGAGTCTGCGGGGAGATCCGTTGCGTTTTGCGTTCCTCCTTATTGGACTAATGGCGAAGATTCCGGTTCCGAGTCCGATTCCGAATCCAGATGCAAATCCGCCTCAAATGCATATATCCAAGGAATTCAGAACTACTAATCACATATTATCTATGCTCTTTGTTTTGGAATCATTCTTTCTATCATGTATACAGTCGAGTCTTCCATATTAGTAAAAGACTTACCCCTTAATAGGTACGTTTTGAGCTGTGCAATGACGCTGCGAATGTTTCTATAGTCTAGCTACCACAAAACTGAGTTCCACAGGCTGGAGACATATATGGCGGATAATAATTGGTAAGTCAAGTACAACATTTAATTTGAGATTACTATTGCTATTGCCGGATCATTTAGTTCTAATGTTAATCTTTATTCCGAGACGGAGGTGACACAACCTCATTACCAGCTTCGAAGCGTTTCTTGGTAGGTGGCAGGTTTTAGGTTAAAGAGCATTAAACATGACAACGAAGACGAAACCTAAAACATCTCTCTTGTACCATCAAAAGCAATGATCTATGAGCCTACTATCGTTCTAGTGAATGCATTTTCATTAAGTTAAATAAGCGTTGACTATGACGTTGACCATGACTGCGTCTGACAACTTTCTCCTGACAATCCGACTGGCTCAATGAGCTTCCCATGGTAGTCCAGTGAGATGACATCAAAAGCTACATCAAGTACTATGGTAGGCATTTTTTCCGTTGCATATCTACCGTAGGGTTTCAGTGGGCTGTTGTATGCAATGATCTTCAACTGCATCGTTTCCGGCTACATCTTCAGACTAATAGCCCCATCTTGAAACACCAAGTCGAGTGTAATACTAGCACTAGGTAGCCATGATGAGGGATACGGCGAGAAAGATTTTTCTCTTATATACAACATGAGTCAATAAGTCCATGGTGAATCATAGGATATTTTGTTGGTATATAATTGAGTATCGCGCCCCATGCAAAGGCTCTAGGACGGGGCTACTTATTTCGCCGCTTTACACCTACTACACGTATATTGGTACGCTTGAGTGGGCATCCTATCTGTCTTATATCGCAACATTCATAATTTACATTGCGATACACTGTTTCATCGGCATCTAAACTTTAAAAATCGTCTTTGTAAGAAAGCTATAGCTGCCCGAGATACAGTCATTGTTTCATTCATTAGCACAAGCTGACACTTTTGACGACTTTTCTCAATTGACTCACAAACAATTCCTCCACGATCTTAAGTCTTATGCAGGGACTCAAGATATGATCGTCAGTAAGTAGTGATTAAAACAAAGGTATTTACCCAGGGATAGTTGGCTTTGTAACTTTTAGGGCTCTTTTCTATTTCGTCATGTACTTACTCTGTTCATGTACATCGCTTTTTTTGTTGCGCGTATATTAATTGTTACCTGAAGTGTTGCCTCACACATCAATAAGAGGGCTATACAGAAGTGACAGATCGGATCATTTTGGTCAAGGTTTTTTTTCTCTCTCTTTTTTTTTTAATTAAGTAACCCTCTGCAAATTACTACATTTGCAAAAGCCCGCGTTCCCCAACGATCATGAAAGAGTGGCATCTACATTGTTCATCCACACCATCTAGTAGTATCACCAGTACATCACTAATACACGAACATGAGAATACGCGTATATCTATAAAGTACCCTTCTTACTAAAGTAGCTTCGTGATATCCTTACTTGGTATATATATTAGTTAGCATGTTAAAGATTTATCATGGGGACACGCTCACCACCCTGAAGTAGAGTACTTCTTAAGACGAGTTTTCAAGAGTCTTGTCACAGGCGTTTAGAGCTCTGCAATAGGGAAATTGATGCTGTTATCGGGCATATTTCGAGCCGGAATGTGACCGTTGTCAAGATAGGTGGAAGAACCTCAAAAGTCATACAGCTATCAGTGACTTGGCTCATTCTCTCATGTTGTTTTCTTCCTCCATGAGCCAGATGGGGTACATCTCTTTGTTCTAGATCTAATGCAAGGTCGGTAAGGACCTTTGAAGTGGCGCGTTTCGTCAAGGCCAAAATGAAAGATCCCCCTTATTGCAGCTGACCATTCTGTAGGAAAGAAGCAGAGTATTTAGCTTTTATTCACACCTCTTGCGAACAGATTGTGCTCTATCGATTATCATAACACTATTATTTACACCATTCAGAATAAAACTCATATACAGGTATTTGTGTATCGGCGCATCACTGCACAAATATTCCGCCTTCTGTCTACTGAGCAAGCCGCTAACCTATGGCTAATAGTTGTTTTCGTTCCGCACATATTTCGATCAGAAAGTCATCAAATCATCTCCGTCCTTCTTCTATACAAATAACACACAACGTTGCTCATCTAATCATTATAAAGTTTTAAACTGGATGCTACGTAAGATTACATAGCTTTTTTTCCAGATACGGCAGCTTGAAAATGTGGATGCTACACCTACTCGCAAACCCGGTTATTAACGAGACTAGGTTACTTCAGATGGAAACATGTTCTCGCTCTTTTTACGTGGATGGACAACATAAATGGATCGCTGAAACTTGAATATCCAAGACTATTTATATATAAAGACAAGTAGATCCTTTTGGTTGTCGCGGCACCTATTTAGCAGCAGCTCGCTTAGCCAGGTGGTCCTTGACATTCGGGCGAGCCAAAATAGCTTCCCTCAGCTTCGTCAGTGGCTCTGACAGCGTCTTCTAGTGGCGTGTGTCAGCATTAGTGCACAAGTTATAAAAAAACAACGAAACGGATTTTGTATGGGATTTTGTATGAAGTGCTAAGAGGGCGGGATAATTGGGAGCAAGCAACTATCAAGGGAGAACTAACAGGAGCAGCGCCAATGGCCTCGTCGTTGTCAAGAGCTTGAAAGACGGCAAAGTCAACATAGGTCGGCTTGTTGCCCAAGAGATAGGGACCGCTGGTGTCCTGCGAGTAGAAATCGGTGAACAGGCCCTGGAATTTGGCGACATGTGTGGCTTGGTAGTCGGGCGATTTGGCGGTTAGCTGGTTAACCCAGCCAGTCTAGCAGCGTGTCAGCCAAAGTCATTCGCCGCGTGATAATCCTGAATATCTGCTACTTACTCGCCAATCATTGTAGATATCAGCTACCGCATCAACAAGGTACTTCTCGTGGTTGGTTTCGCCATCGTATGCACCAGCCCGGCGAGATAGGTATCGAAGAATGGCAAGATGCTAGTATCAATATTTAGTTCACCTGGGCACTAACAGTCTGTATGCGGCTCTCGGAACATCGGGAGCCTACCTGGTAGAGCCTCTGGTCATCAATCTCCAAGATGGGCAGCGTTCCCGTCAAGCTCACGCCCTTGGCTTTGTTGACAGAGGGCCATGTCTCATCGTAGCTGTATAAAACATCCTCATAGTCGATGTTAAGCTCATTCATAAATACTCTAGATCGCGAATCAGCACCTGTCAATGTTAAGGTTGTGGCCGACGTCATTACCGGATAATTTCACCCCGCCCAAGGCTTCCGAGGTTGAAGTAGTGAAGAACTGGTGTCGACATGATGATACTGGTGAGATGTTAAAGGAATTAGAGGTGTGTATCTTATTGAGATGAACAGAATAGCAATGGACACGAGAAAATATTCGTCTTCGGACCACTCTATATATAGGTATACTCATGCGTTTTGTAGCGTCAATAGCTGACTTTAATGATTTCTAATGGTCTGGTTTAGAGCAAGCGGATCTACAGGGTACAACAGAAAGCAGTGGCGTCCTGGCACCTAGACAACGGCTAATGAAAACTATCTAGAAGTGCAAAGTACGGAATAGGCGGATATTTCCGAAAGCGTGTCAAGGTACATGCACGGTTAAATTAATGCGACCTCAAGATCTCCCAGTTTACAACATATGTAGGCCAATTCCCCTTGTCCGAAAAGACAGAAGACTATTTTCCCCATCTCGTCTAAGTTGCCCCGCGCCGCAATGATTACATACAACCGTATTCTCTCCCCACTTTGTCTCCGTCACTGGCGCATACTGCCGCTAAGAATTAATGCGGCAGACTGCGTAATAGCCTCAGCGGCGAAAGCGGCATATGCCTGATCTGACTAACACAGCGACTGCCGATTTCGAACCGTCTCTGAAATGGGTCGCGTCGCGGCCGCTAAGACTTCACTGTCAACGATAAGGCGAAATATATGTCGGGTACATTCCCAAAAATTGCAATGCTGTTGTCTTAATCTTGAGAGTGGCAAGACTATTCTAAAGAGGAGCAGTGTTGTGGCATTTGAATGGTATCTTGTTGGACCCTGCGGTTCCGCACATCAAGGTTAGAGCAAAACGTAAGAGTTGCAAGATCAAGTCGCCCCAAAACTAGAAAAGAAAGCATCATACCCGGCAACGGCTTTATTCCGAGTAAAACATGCGGAAGTTGCCTATGCCCTATATTTGGTCAACATTGAGATTGACGTTGAGGGTTGGCTGTCCGGATCAAGTTGACGGCGCATGCTTTTTACTAGAAATTATCCCTTTGGGTTCATTACGGACTAGAAGCCCTCCAGCACTGATTGACATCGAAAGCATAATGGTTTAACGGTCTTGGCGCCACAATCTTCCCTCTTCTTTTTCTTTCTCTCCAACAACGAAAAAAAAGAGGAGCAATTGACATTGATTCACATCCCTATTGTTTTCACTCCGCTGAGTGGTGTTTGTTTATTGTTTTGGGAGCTCAAACTAATCAATAGTCTTTCAGTCTCGTCTTACACAGCATTATTGCTGAGATTCACTAATCATTGATGGAGTAATTTAACTCGGCAAAACCTTACATGCTAGCGATATGACAGTCGCTCTTATTAAGGATTATAAGAATCTATCTTCAAATACGGTACCCCTTGACAATGCAAAGCCAACGTCGTTAGCTCAGGTGCTGAACAACTTCTTCCTTCGAATGCGCAGAGGATAGGCTCCTCAGGAAATTGCATCGACAAGGATTAAAGCAGCTTGCCTAACAAATGGCTCAAACAACGGTTACCTAGTTGTGGGTGGTTTCTACGCCTAAAGTTTTGCCTATAGAGCTTCATAAGCATCCAACATTTTTTAAGTCCTTATTCCCAGAAAATATCGTGAAGAAAACTGTCCTGAAAATTTCATAAGCATCCAACATTTTTTAAGTCCTTATTCCCAGAAAATATCGTGAAGAAAACTGTCCTGAAAATAGTCTATAGAATGCGGAGCGAGGTTCAACATACTATTTAGCCCCGCAGTATGATTGAGCAAGACTCAACATCGCTTTAACTGGTATCGAAACTATACGTATGAAAGAGCGTGGGAAGTCATTAGAGGTATATTGAATCATCTTAATCCATATTTCGACTATATATGACGCAATTGGACACACTTTGAGTGCACAACGTATCACTAGAACGATTTATGAGGCAGCAGAGCACATAGGCGGAATTACGACAAGCTTATGGACTGACGAGTCTATAGTTTAGAGAATGATTATGAGAAGTATTACTATATAGGAAGGATATATATACTAGTTAAAAAGATGAAAGGTAGCCCAGATACTGGGAAGACACAGCTGGTAACCCACGTGTCTGCAACCAGTTTCCAGTTCTGGATAGCCCATCTCCGATGAAATGTAAGTTGTCAAAGAGATGTCCTAGTGATGCAAGAATGCTTTTGCAACCTTTACCTGAATCCGTTGCAGACATCCTGGTAAACATTCTGTTCCAAGGCAGCAGCGTTGGTAGGGATGTAGTTGAGGTAGGTAGCATAGGAGTAGGTCCATCGGGGGTCGTTCAGCTCAGTCTTCCAAGTCCAGTAGATCCATCCGTCCATTCCGGGGGACTCGTAAAGCTGTTGCTGGGCAGTCCAGAACTTTGTGAAGAAGGCTTGATCGTGCCAATCAACGCCTGATGTCATGCTCCATTCGCCGGTGATCTCAAAGTTCTGGCCGTTGACAACGCGAGTATCGGTGCAGGCGCTGTGCATGAGCGAATACTGGTCGCCGTTGTTGCTGACGGCAAAGCCAATGTAGTTGTGGTCGTCGAATCCAGTCATGGCGTCGTTGGCCACAGCAGAGTTGGAGCGAGGGTCGCCAGAGCCCCATTTGCTGGACATGAACTGCACATGCAGCTTCTTGTTGCTGGCAACGTTCAAGGCAGACTCAGCATCGCGGACAGCCTTGAGTGCGGCAGGGTAGTAAGTCTGCGTCAAGCCTGGGTTTTCACCAGGGGCAGGGTAGCGGCCGTTGGCATCGTGGTTGGAAACAGGCTCGTTGAGAACCTCAATCATACCGACGGTGGAGTAGGCCGGGTTGGTGTGGATGCGGTTGGTCATCCATGTCAACCACTTCTCGGCACGGCCAAAGTCGTATGAGTTGAAGAAGCCAGCCGGGTTGGGGTTCTGGCCGGTGAAGGCGTCTTGCTGCTGGCCACCGGGGGCGCCGTGAAGATCAATGATGACATAGATTCCCAAATCAGCGGCCTTCTGGACGACCGCGTCGAGGTATGGGAGCATGGCATCACCCTCAGCAAACGGCTCGCTGGCGGTGTCGACAATGGCTGTGTAGGACCAGTACCCAATGGGGATTCGGATGGTGTTGAGGCCGACATCGTGAACCGACTGAACGGTAGCGGGAGTGATCCAGCTGCTCCAGTGAGTCTTGAACTTTGCGTTGCCCGCTGCACGGTTGTTGCCCATGTAGTTGTTGAGCATACAGTCAAACTCGGATGCGGCGTTGTTGCAGCCCATCACACTGTTCCACTCGGTGGGCATCATCCATGGCTCACAGATAAGCCAGCCTAGAACCCCATGTAAGTGGCTTGTCTCATTTAAGGAATTGCTCGGACGCGAACTTACCACCAAAGTTGACACCTCTGATCTTCGTGACACCAGAAGCCAACGTAGGCTCAAACCGCTTGCCAAGCTGTTCAAAGCGAGCCGTCTGGTTGAAGGCCGCCAGATCTCGCTCCTGAGGAAGCCAGGCGTAGGCAGTGCCGGCGAGAAGAGCCGGGGCAACAAAGGAGTATCGCATCTTGAGGCTGGCTGTAGAGACTGTTCAAGACTTGTCGGTGATGATAGCAGAGTTGTCAAATCAGAGACTGGGAACCATGTCAACTTATATATATAGGCTTGATTATAGGCTTGATCAAGACTTTACTCGCTGTATAAACAATTGGGTACATGCTTAGATGTCTGCCTGTAATAGTTCAGTACCTAGCTGAGCTGCGATACCGGTATAGCTTAGCTCGTATTTCATTAACGTCAACAGCTGGTGCTTCTGTAGCACAACAACCGACGGCCCGATTAGCGCAGGATCTCTATTATTATCTCGTCACCTGTAAACAACTCACTAGCCCAATGAAGAATCTGGTTAAGCTTACGGTTACATATAGTTTCAAAACAACTCCGTAGAGTGGATAGCATCCCTCCTTTTCGGCTGCTTCTCGTCCTTGTATATATCACTTGTTGCCGCTAGAGGCTGCTAGTCTTTGCGAAAGGGGCAACTAACAATCTTATTAGCTTAGAGTTGCATAACCATAAGCCAAACTGTGAATCAACGCGCAGAATCGGGCAGCCTGAGCCCAGGATCGGAAAGTTCAGAATTTCTCGGTAGCGGCGGAGCCTCCGCTGCAGTCGTTGTCGGACTTTTCTATAGTACACCTGCTCGATATGGGTATATACAAAGGGGGCTTTGGGCTGTGGCGGCGTCCGACCTTGATGTAAAGCCTTCAGCTCAGTAACCAGGGGCTGCACCCAGCTAGGCCCCGCGATTTGCCAAGGGCGTGGTTCTGCACAGCACATCGATCGAGGTTGAGCGCTAGAGTGAGTAATCAGCCAACGCATCAGGCTCTTTTGCCAACGTAAGGCTGATTCGACAATGCGAGTAATAAATCCCTGTTGCCGTCGACATCTACTCATGCTGTAAACGAGCATAATATTGAGGCTTTAGATGCTTTAGACGCCTTTACAACTAGAAATCTTGTTACCATGGCTAACCCACGGACCTATATCATCTGACATAGCTTCTGAGCTTGTTAACACTATCCCAGAGCGGCAACTCGCTGTAACCAAAAAAAGCAGCTCAACGAGTTAGCACGCAATACACGGGATATGGTGCTATGGAGCAATTGACGATGAATCGCGGATTTTCAGATAAATCTTGGATTATTGATCAATGCACCGATTCTAGCTCGCAAGGCTAACCGCACGTAGAATGCAGCTGGATGTCAGATCAAGCAGGTTTGCAAGCCGTGCACCCACCGGCCATTCTCGGACTCCCGAAAGTTATATGACCTCGTGAGACCGCTAAAGGCGTTTACAGTATTTTACGAGCACCTAGTACAGTAGCTGCCTTGCTTACTAGCAGTAGGGAGCAGGGGGCTCGCGAATTCCAACTTGAATAGAACGCGCCCATAAATGATCACTAATACTATATACAAGAATGGGGTTAAAGGGGGAAATGCGAGATACTGCATATGTATCGCAAACGGAGACGACTCCACATCTTCAGGTGCCAAAAACGAAACAGCGCTAATGACGGAAGAGCCAGCTGTCGCCGTACGCAATTTTATTTTGGTTATATGAAGTAACAGTATTCGTTGCTGTAGGCTTTTTGGTTACCATTTGGCACTGGCTATCAATGTAGCGAATGAAAAAGTCCTTGACAAAAAAGGGTAATAAGTTTCAACATTAAGAGCAATAGCCTGAGCACTAATGGGAATCTAGTTCCGCCGCTATGTAGAGGAGCATGGCGGTGTTTTCGGAGTAAGCTCACATGTCTCGTTTTATCTTTTGGTCGCTATTTTTGGTACAAGAGCAACTGGTCAAGCCCCAAAGCCAAGTTGATGCTTAGGTTATGTCTATAATGCTTGAGCAGTACATAGTTTATCTAGAATTTTATGATGACTTGGAGATTTGATCAGGAAATGATTGGAGTCTTTTCTTCTTTCAATGAAAAAGAATCTCTACAAGAAGGTGCTATAAACAAACAACAGTGCATTGTAATACGAAATCATTGGTGACGCCGAAATCTAACAATCTCGTAATCTTCTCTAACTGTGTATCTCTGGATCTATAAATAGAGGCAACCACTGGTAGTGTAAGTAACTGGAGCTCCTTATTGTTGTTTTCTATTTATGTTCGTCTTAACGTTCAATGAGTAAGCTAGGTACATAAATGCTGCGCCCAGTCATAAGGGCAGTAGGTTCAGTTTTGCGCCCGCCATGTTGCAGTTTTGAGAAAGGAAAGCTTTGGAGGGGCTCAATCTAAATCTCGACAGGCCACCACTGAAGGGTTTATAAAATATGGCATTGTACCTAGTTGAACTGTCTGATTAAAATGTACCCTACAAGAATCTAAAATGTTGACTTATCACATATGCCTCATGTATAAAAATCTCTGTACCCAAGTTTAACTAAATAAGTAGATATATAAACTACTATACATGGCAATATACTGGCACCTCATAAACAAAACGTGCCTTTGTTGCAATGCATATCTATATAAATTAGTTATTTCTGATAGTTCCGCAGAATCTAAAACTGTTCCTGTGTTGGGCAACCTTCATTAATCCCCCATATGTCAACTATCAAGTTGCCGAGCAACGATGGTAACTCTAAAGACTTTTCTGTTATTTTTACACTTCCTTATGCTTCGTTATTGGTATATGTATCATTCAGGATGGTGGGAATCTAGTTTGCCTTGTGTCTTCTCTGTTCTCACCTATCGCTATATTTTCGACAATCTTGGCAAGTAGCAACGAACGTTTGCATAATACAACTTGTTAATTGAGATAAGCGGAGGTATATTCTGAGTAGTGATCAGATGTGAAGCTTAGTCTATATAAACCAATATGTAACTTTTCAATAAAAAATAACAGCCGGCCAGGTGGCGGTCGCCAGCCTTGGCACTCATTTGTGACATATATGAAAGATATGCCACTCTTTATCAATGTCGCTATGATGTCTATTCCTTTTTTTTGTGGCATATGATGCGCCAGTCCATTCCATTTCATAAATCCATTGCGAAAAATATCAAATAATTCTTGTCCATGTCGCATAGTAATCTAGTTACTCAATCGCCGATGCAACTTGCTTGGAGCCGTGCAGCACGGGGTTGATGCGGTCATCCCACTCAAAACCGAACGACTCTCCAAGTTCCTTACGGCAGGCAGTCTTCACAGCCTCCAGGACATTGGGGAAGACGCCAAAGTTGGCTGGGTTGGACTCATCGTTCTCGCAGCCCTGAAAGACACCAGTACGCACCAAGCAGGTGTTCCAGCCGTACATGTTGCCGCCGATGATGTCTGAGGCGGGGTTGTCACCGACCATGTAGATGTTTTCGGGGATACGCTCTTCGCCGTGCAGCTGCTCCATCCACGATGCGATGACCTCGTCAGCATATTTGTACGTGGCCATCTCAGGCTTTCCGTACACCACACGCTCGAGATCAACTCCTGTGAGCGCCTTGTACATGGCCTCGAGACCGATTCTGAATGTGCCTTGGCTCATACGAGGGATAGGGTGCTCGGTAGGGCAGAGCATATCGCCTTGTGAGAAGTAGATGGGGATCCGCTGAGAGACTGGGTCGGCGGCAATAGTTCCCAGTCGACCGTCCTCGGATCGGAGCAAGTCGATGATGATTTGCATGTCGGTGGCGTAGTCTCTTGAGTCGGAGAAGACAAGGATGGCCTCAATGTTGACCTGAGAGAAGTCACGAGGTCGTGAACTGGCACGCTCTTCGTCTGTGAAGACACGGTAAGGGGCGATGGTGGTGTCCCATGCGACAATGTCGTTGGGCACCACGATGTCGCGGAATCCATACTGCTCGGCCACCTCTCGGCAGCGGTATCCTTCGCCACCAACTACCAACACTGTGCCATAGTACTCTGCCAGAGCACGCATTGGAGTGTGTGACTGGATGAATTGTTCTGTGTTGACAGGGTTCTGCAGGATCTTGGCGAGCTGCTGCGTGCGGGCCAGCTCTGGCTTGCCTGAACCGTTGGTCAGGAAGATGTGAGGGATCTTGATGCCGAGCTCGTTGTCTCCATTCAAGATCTCCAGTGCTCTCTTTCCCTCTGGGATGAGTCGATCACCGTGCACCAGCACACCATCGATATCGAAGACAAATGCCATGTTCTTGGCCTTCTTGGCCTTATCTGCAGAGATGTCTTGGATTTGTGCTGCCAAGATCTCCCTGGTGGCTCGAATAGGAACTGCGCCTGATCCCGCAATCGCATCTCGGTCGATGTGATGGACAGAGCTGAGACGAGACTGCCTCTTGGAACGCGGGATGGGAAGAGAGGTTCCGAAAGAGTTTCGCGACGCCCTTCTATCTCTCATTGAGGGTGACAGAGAAAGATTGTGCATGTACTTGGATGCATCGGCGTGAGGAGACCGTGTGGCAGGTACCTCAATTGCATCGTGAGAAAACGAGCTTGGTGACATTGGGATAGCCAAAGCCCCAGCATGAGCTGGGTTTGCTGAGTGCTCGCCGGCAGCATTTGGCTGGCTGCTCTGGACAGGCTGTGTGGGCGTTTCCACGCCAAAATCGGCATCGTCGAATGTAGCCATGGTGATTATGATTTACGGAGAAAAGATTATGGGTAACTTGTTTTCAACGTTTGCTGACAGCACGGGCTTCTTCCTTTAATACACGGCCGAGGAAGAACATATATAGAGAGCTCATCCATTGAAACAAGTGGAGTCAGTAGAGCTGATTTTCGATAACAAGACACACCGGTCTACACGAGAAGGTTTGTACATGATTCAGCTCTGATGTCATGGCTCTCCTATGAAAACACCGGTCGCCTCAAGTCCGCACTCTCTCCTTTTCTCACCGTTGTTGTTGCAGTCGCCGAGAGCCACTCGCTGTGCCACATTTGCCAACTCAGTCCAATAGAATGTGAATTCTGCCTGTTGTTTAAGGAGACCGTCGTCATAGTCGGCATTGAGTCGGCATAGTCGATGCTCGTCTTATCCACCGCTTATCCTGTCAGTGGGCGGACTTGCACCAAGATGTTGACTTCGGTGTAAGAGATTTCGAAGTGTGGAGTCGCGGTATGGGCCAGTCGGATGGGCCGGCTCCAGTCGAAAACATGGCTGAGGCGCAAAGCAGCCTAGAAGGATGGAGCCTGCGGGTCTGATGTGGCTGTTTCATCTCATCCGTGGATGGCATTCGTCAAACTCGGTGGGCAGCATGGCACGCCAGCACGTGCCGAAGTCTATTGTCTTTCCCCTATCAGCCCTCCTATCAGGCATATCGCCGGGGGCAAAACCTCGCGGAAAAAAAAATGTAGATCTTTATTATTATAGTTCTCGAGGAGCCATATTTTACCCGCCTCGTGCGTCATTGGGTACGACTAAAGTGGGTAACAAACCCTGTTGGCTACACCAGCAATTCCACTATAGTGGGCAATCTTTGTTGAATCGCATCATTGTGGATAACTTAATAGCATCACTGCCTCAGCTTCTGAGCGTTTGAGCGTTTTGATCTCACCGCTAAGAGGGATTATTCTATAAGAAACGACGAGCTCAGAAATTGATCCACGTTCCTTGGCAGGGGCTGGACACGCATCATCTCACAAACCCCCAACGATAACGATATCTTCTCGCCATATCCGAGCGTTATACGCGGAAGGCACATTCACCTGCTTCATTCAACCTACTTGAAACTACATACTCGACTTTCTGAGTGACGAGATTGAGCTTCACAATGGCGACAGACACAAGTCAAAAGACGCTCTCTTCGACCACTTATACCCTCAACACCGGCGCCAAGATACCCGCCGTTGGTTTCGGCACTTTTGCCAATGAGGGCGCCAAGGGCGAAACATACGCTGCTGTCACAAAGGCCCTGGATGTCGGATATCGGCACCTCGACTGTGCGTGGTTTTATCTCAACGAGGACGAGGTTGGCGACGCGATAAGAGATTTTCTCGCTCGCAGACCCGATGTCACCCGCAAGGATCTGTTTATCTGCACAAAGGTTTGGAACCACCTTCACGAGCCAGAGGACGTGAAGTGGAGCGCCAAGAACTCGTGCGAAAACCTCAAGGTTGACTACATTGATCTGTTCCTTGTACACTGGCCAATTGCCGCCGAGAAGAATGCGGACAGGACAGTGAAAATAGGCCCTGATGGGAAATACGTCATCAACAAAGCTTTGACAGAAAATCCAGAGCCAACATGGCGAGCAATGGAGGAACTGGTTGACAGCGGCATCGTCAAGGCGATTGGCGTATCCAACTGGACGATACCAGGACTGAAGCAACTTCTGGAATTCGCACGAATCAAGCCAGCAGTCAACCAGATTGAAATTCATCCATTCCTGCCCAACACAGAGCTCGTCGAGTTCTGCTTTCAAAACGACATCTTGCCCGAGGCCTACTCCCCCCTGGGATCACAAAATCAGGTGCCAACGACTGGTGAGCGAGTACGGGATAACCCAACTCTGAACGCGGTTGCAGACCGAAGAGGCTCTAGCCTTGCTCAGGTTCTCCTGGCTTGGGGCCTCAAGAGAGGCTATGTTGTGCTACCCAAGAGCTCAACCCCGAGTCGCATTGAGAGCAATTTCATCATTCCGGAGCTGAGTGAAGAAGACTTTGCAGCGATTCAAAAGGTCGCAGAAGGACGACATGTTCGGTTTGTCAATATGAAGGATACATTTGGTTACGATGTTTGGCCGGAAGACAAATAAGCTTGCCTGATAGTCAAATAATTAAAAGTTAGCAAAAAAGTTTACATTTCATCGGATTATAGAGGCAGTGGAGCGCACAAATTTGTGGCATAACAATTGAGAATTTTTGTGAAAGGATTCTTCTAAAATCTTTGCTATTACACTCGTCAACATGTCTACATATGCGTCCAATTATACAAGATATGTGCTTACTTCTTGGGACAGCTATAAGAGAAGCGGTTGTAGACTATGCCATGTAGTTTATACCGTACCCTAGACCTTTTAATTGTGCATAGCATTGAAGATTTAAATATGTAAACCGACCTTTTCACAAATTGTAAACAATGAATCACAGTAACCTGGGTGATATAGACCAATCATATTAGATCTCTTGATTACACATATTGCCAAAATTTGGCATCAACAGCATTTGCATGTTATTCCGTAAGTAATTTTGTTGATGCTACATCGTGACTCAGCACACATGACAAGTATTCAATCCATCACATCCCTCATCAATTTAAATTTACAAGCCAATGGAATGCGAAAAATAGAAATAAAATTGTAAATAATATTCCTTTGACAGCTGTCTCCCTTTTTGTATTATCAACATCGGGACGTGTTCCGAGTAGCCAGAGCCCAGCCGGAACGACTTGTGATTGGTCACTGGCCTTTTCTCGCATTGCCAGCCCAAGTCGCTGTAATTCATGTGCACCTCGACTTTTAGCCTTCGCGGCCTTTTGTCTGCTGCTATACGCAATTTATCAGCGAATGACATCAGTCATCTCATTACCTCAATCATACAGTTATACAATTATACAGTTATACCGCCTATAGGGTATCATTTGGCGCTGCCAATTCGCGTCAGAAAGACTACGCGTGGTCATGGAGTCGTATTCGCAGTCTCCAAGCTCGGGAGCGCCGCCGAGGAAAAAACTGAAGATCGGAAATGGAAACGCATGTGAGCTGTGTCGCTCCAAGAAGATCAAGTGCGATGGAATGCGCCCAGGTATGTCTTTTCCATTACGCAGTCAATGAATATCTCAAATCTCAACCATGGTTTAGCCTGCGGCAACTGCCATAAGAAACAACACGTCTGTATCTATCAAGTCAATGCGACTGCCGTAACCCATGAACAGGCGACAAAGATTCCTGGAATTGGATACAGTGGCAGTCCCGGTACGTTTGCCGGGGAAGTAAAGGCTGCTATTGATGCGAGATTTGGCGCAATTCCCAGTGGGCTGTCAAATGCCATGCCAATGTCAGATGCCCCATTATTCGAATTACAGCTACCTCGCAGACGGCCTAGCAACGAGCGTCTGGACAATGTTTTGCCTCCACGCCGACAAGCTGATGAACTACTGAATGCTTATTGGAGGTATATAAATCCGGTAGACTGCTTTCTTGACAAGAAAAGATTTTGTCGTTTATACGAGGCCTTGTTCGCAGGAGGAGATTTGGGGGCGGATGAACACACTTTTATCTGCACTCTGAACGTTGTGTTCGCATTTGCTACTCAATCTCACGAGTCTAAAGAAGCCTCAGAGAGAGATGCAGTCGCGAATACATACTTTCTGAGGGCATGGAACTTACTCAGCCCGGAAACCATTCTTTGGGAGCCACCGTCACTACAGGTTGTTGAATGTCTCTTACTAATGAGTCGATACCTTCAATGTACGAATAATTCGCACCAAACATGGATGGCAGTAGGCTTAGCGATACGAATTGCGCAAAGCCTACGAATTCACCTTCCTAAAACTTCAGACTCTGGCGTCTCAGATGATCAAGCGCACTGGCAGCACCATCTTTGGAACTGCTGCGTATATGCTGATATGTATGTCCACTCCATGGCTTTCAGAGATTGATCAAAACTAGCTCTAACATTGACAAGAACGATATCCTGGATGCTGGGCCATACTTCAATAACATCGTTGGAGGCCCTGACGAGCAGCACAAGTAGAAAGTATTCTTACGACAACTACTTGCCTGAGTCAATTGAGCTATATGAAATCAGTCGCCATTTCGTCAAGGCACAGACTTCAACTGGTGGCAATGTGGCTGAGAAATTTGGGCTATTTGGATATAACCAGCGAAAAGAGTCGTATTGTAACATAGTGTTACATCATGAGTCTTGCCTGATCCAATGGGAGAAAGCAAGGCTCGGCACGATGCCTCTCGAAGAAAGCGAAAGTAATGATTTGAAGCTGAGAAGGCATATTCTCCAACTTCGGTAACGCTCACACCATCCTCTCCCCTGACAGCACTTATTCGCATGACTTATTCCCATGGCAATTCTAGGCTACTGCACGCTCGAATCCTGCTATTTAGACCGATGCTAGCACGCTGTTGCTTCTTACAACACAGCTCCTGCGCAGTCAGCGATCCGCACTATGACACGTCTTATAAAGGCCATATGATACGACATGGTGCCTTGCGATGCGTTGAAGCTGCACAAAAAATGATTTCACTTGTTGAAAAAGACTCGGGGAGACCAACGCCCACAGTCCCTTGGTGGTATCGTATTTTTCACCTCCATATGGCGGGGACTATCTTGCTTGCGGCGATGCAGTCTGTGGATCTATTTACGCCAGCTGTTTCTGAGAGCTGGCAACAGACACTCTCAGTTATCAACAGGCATGAGCATCTCTGCTCATACGTACCACAGTTTACATCTCTGTTTCAATCTTTGTCACGAAAGATACGACAGCTAGGGCGGAGCGACTCACCGGAACAATTGTCGGATGCACAGTTTCATGACATGTTTGAAGAGTTTGGCCTCCACAACGACGGTTTCCTCTTTGATGATGACGAAACTTGGTTAAATGCAGTCCCAGGCAACTGATGTAAACTCTTGTGAAGAGTTTGAAGCCTTTGCTGCCGTCACAATTCTCATATCGACACTTTTGGGTCCTAAAAGGTTAATGATTATGCGATTAGGCGCCATACCTTGCTCTTGCGCGGGCATTACCTACATGAGTGTAAAGATGCGTTAAGGTGTAAACTCTCCCCTATGTTGTTTGCGGCTGCCATGTTGTTCACCATGTTCGGGCAAAAGTTACGCATCGTTGCGCCGTAGACGCCGATACGCTATGCAAAACTGCAGTATCACCGACGACACAGTTGCTCTTCCGGCCAGTTTGAGAGATAGTATCTCTATTGATGGTGTTTGGGCAATCGTGGGAAATCTCACAAACGACAATAGCGACTTTGTCCTAGGCTCAGGCCTATCATCCGCTGATACATCCGCAAGTCTCCGAAGTCCAGCTCTCGCGGCCGCCCATGGAGATTTTAGTCTGGGGCCATGCATCCCAGCGGACACATGTATTAGTTTCCTAAATATTAAGACTTTTACAGAGGGCTTGGACTTTGTAATGATTGAAACCGTGGCTTTGTATGGAGACAAAAACCTTTAGGAGCCATATGGCCCACTGACAGCGTGTCAGATCTGACTGTATATTGTGAGCAGAGCTTGACGTGACTGAAGCTGCCGCCATAGGCTGCCACTCATAACAACTGTTCAGGGAGGATATTATAAAAGAAGATCATGGCTTGTCAACCTACATAGTGTATCCGTTGGAAGAACAAGGATACCTTATGTATTGGTACATCACTACGCAGAGGGAAGTGGTCACTTCAACTTTTGCCAGAGTGGTCTGTTCAACAGTATCCGCCAGCGAGGTGGGGAATGCTGGTGCTAATTTTAGTCGGATCCCATTTTTCACCACCCTCATAAGAATTTACGACTTGGAGCAGCATTGTATTGTATCAAGTGATTTGGTCCTTCTCTCCAACATATAAACAAATATACAATATCGTAATAGCTACCAAGAAGCTTTCTACAATTACTTTACATTATACATTCTTCAAGAATGGAAAGCGAAATCCAGTTATGCTGCTAACAAAGCTGATTGTTCGCCTGCGAGTGTCTGCTAGTGCTACATAGTCCTATTTGTAGCGAGTATTACTACAATCGTTTTATTGAATGAGCAAGGAAACTTTGCACAATTGACTGAACTGTTCTGGTTGCATGATTCCTCTCGACTCAATATTGCAGATTAACGCAAGTGCTCAGCAACAATGTCGGTGCTAATAACAAGCCGTATTCAGCGGTAGGGTGCTGGCTGGAACATTTTATAACTCGAAACCACAAAGCACCAGAATGATTAAGACATGACAGCTCTTAATATTCGTTTCGAAAACAAAGCTGCGATGCCAGGCTTTCTACACGGCCCATGAGAACCGCGCACTTGCAGGCCACCCATAGCCTCTCTCACTGTAGGCCGTTAGAACGGTAGCACTTGGCTTCAGATCTGCGGACATTGATATCGCTTCTTTTTTTGGGGGAGTGCAGAGTATAGCGACATCGTCCTTCTATCCTGTTAATCCAGAAGCTGGTCAGAAAGTCGGTATCGTGTCAGATAATTAGTGAGGATTTATGGGGCACTTCAGCCAGCATTTAGCATACTGGCCAATCATAAGCGCTTCCGGCAGCCTGCCTTTCTTTCGGAACATGTTCCGGGCTCTTATAAATTTGTCGGAGTGATGGGTAAAGGAGTCGCAAGGGATTGGAAGTAGTATATATAGTAGATAACATGTTAATAGTAACTAGCTTCTGTCTTTAAATCACAAGTCTGACTCCCCATCTACTTGATTCGCCACTTTACAACCATGGCCATCATACAAGTTGGCAAGGCAGACAAAGATGAATCTCCGACATCGAAAAACTACAGCGGAGATGGCACAGATTCAAATCCCTATATTGTCGAGTTTCAGTTTCAAGATCCTGACAATGCCATGAATTTCTCTCCTGCCAAGAAGTGGTTCATCATTTTCATTGTCACGTTATCTGTGTTCGCTGTGACTCTGACCTCTTCTGCCTACTCGGGCTCCGCAAACGAAATATTGAAGCAATTTCATTGCAGCTCAGAACTGTTTGCTCTGGGCATTTCTCTTTATGTGCTTGGATTCGCTATCGGGCCTGCGCTGTGGGCGCCGCTGTCAGAGCTTTATGGGAGAAAAATCCTCTTTATTACGACGCACATATGCATGGTAGCCTTTGTGGCTGGCTCAGCGGGAGCCAACTCGATGGCAACGCTATTAGTCTTCAGGTTTCTGACGGGAATGTTTGGTGCATCGCCGTTGACAAATTCCGGCGGCGTCATTGCCGATATGTTCCCAGCTTCCCAGCGAGGCTTAGCAATGATCTTCTTTTGTACCGCACCATTCATGGGCCCCGTTCTGGGCCCCATCATTGGGGGTTTTATATCGATGAACGTTGGATGGCGATGGGTGCAAGGGGTATGCAGCATCTTTATTGGTGCTGTGTGGATTGCCGGCTCGATATTCGTTCCAGAGACATATGCGCCGGTGATATTGCAAAAACGAGCAGAGAAACTCTCGAAAGAAACGGGCAACACACACACGACCGCTTTCCAGCAGCGTAACAGTACGCTGGCGCCGTCGGAGATCTTCCGCAAAGCTCTCATGCGACCTTGGATTCTCCTATTCCGTGAGCCTATCGTCTTAATCGCCGCGACCTACCTGGCAATTCTATACGGTACCATATACATGTTCATGCCGGCACTGCCCATCGTCTATCAGCGAGGTCGAGGATGGAACGAAGGAGTAGGAGGCCTGGCTTTCCTCGGTTTAGTTTGCGGTATGCTAGTCGGGATTGTATACGCCATTTTCGACGACAATCGATATAAGAGGCTTGGTAAAGCAGCTACACCCGAGTCTAGGCTCCCTCCTGCGGCGGTTGGCTCTGTTGCTCTACCCATCGGGCTCTTTGCTTTTGCATGGACCAACTCACCCAGCATCCACTGGTCCGCCAGCATCATCCTTTCTGCGCCGTTTGGCTTCGGATGCGTACTGGTATTCTTGTCCTGTCTCAACTATCTGATTGATTCATATACAATCTACGCAGCATCGGTTTTGGGAGCCTCAGCGATGCTCAGAGCATTTTTTGGCACAGCCTTCCCTCTGTTTACAGACCAGATGTATGATGGCATCGGTATTCATTGGGCAAGTACAATACCGGCCTTCTTGACACTTATATGCTTGCCTTTTCCATTTGTAATGCTCAAATATGGAGAGATGATACGACTGAAATGCAAGTACGCACAGGAAGCGGCAGCTTTGATGGCGCAAATGCACGCGGAAGCTTCTACTGGGTCAAGTGACGGTGAATGAACCCTTAGAGCTTCAGCTCGTAAGTTTTGAAACGAGATTTCAACTTCAAAATCCTCGCAGTTCTTCGAACGAAAGGTGGGAGGAATACAACAAGACCATCTCTTCATACCAAGCACCTGTATGACAGGCATGTCGATGGCTGTGCTCTAAATCACGAAAATAGTTTGTGTCGAGACGAAACACCAGGTTAAGTAGAATAGAAGAGATTTGGAAAAGCCAGTTAAGTACATAATATTTATTTTATTTAGATACACCATTCTATTCAAGTAATTTAGAGATCTATAATTTTCATCAAAGCTAACCAAACTCCACATAACACTAATCTTCATCATTAATCCTCTGTATTAAACACCATTTTACCACACCTTGACTTAGATGCGACACATTATGTAAGAAATTGAGGCTGTCATAGACTGGCAGCTATTAGTTTCGAGCAGTCCGAAAAGTTGAGGATTGACTTGGGGTCTTCTGCTGATTAGATCTGTGCCACATTAGATGGCAAACTTGGATCTACCTCTCAGTCTCTTGCCGAAGAACCAAATTGCCGTAGTGCCAAAAATGCCTGCGCAGCTCAATCCTGCAAGCAGTGTAACACCTCTGTCCACGCCCAGATTAATAAACAGGGGTCGCGCGAAGACAACAGCTCCACCGGCAATGCCCGATCGCCAAATGCTGTTACTGGCGAACAGAGAGGCGGCGTACTTGGGGTAAGAGAGAGGAATATAAATGAAGAGAGACTGCATTGTCCAGAAGTGGCCGAAACAGAAAATACCCACTCCGACAAGCGGAACGACCCAATGAATGCTGGACCTGGCCGTCCAGGCGAAGATAAATAGTCCAATTGGCAACAATATTGAACCGACGATGGCAGGGACGAGTCGGTGTTCTTGTTCTCTGAATCCATTCTTGATATTGTCAGGGACCATGTAAAATTGCAAATAAGCAAAATAGGCAGAAAGTCCAAGAATAACGCCGACGAGACAAGCCAAGAATGTCAGACCCGTTTGTCCAAGGTTAAAGCCGTAAAAGACGGGGAAGACCAGAGGAAACACTTCGAAGAAGGTATAGAAGACGCCATAGAAGTATCCAGTGTAAAGATTAACAAAAAAGATGGACGGGTCCTTCATCATAATCTCCAAAGGCTTGATCAGTGCATCCCAAAGGGCTGCGGAAGGGGGCATGTGGCGCTGATCAATCTCGCTCTGAGCCTGAAGTCTTGAATCGCCGGTCAGCCTGCGCAATCGGTGAGCACGACGCAGCAGGATCGTGTGTGCTGATGTCTCCGGCATGAAAAGCAATAAGAGAACTAGTGCTCCTGAAGACATCCAGACAATTTCCCACATGGGCCATCGCCATCCCTTGGCTTGCGCGGCAAAGCCTCCAATGACCGGACCGATAGAAGGGCCAGCCCAGGCAGAAAACACCCACCACGAGAGACCAAATGGGATATACATGAGAGAAAACATATCTCCCACAGTGGCACCGCCATTAGCCAGAGCTGGAGAGCCAAAGAAGCCAAGCCAGAATCGCAAAGCTAAAAGGCTTCCAAACCCATTCGTCACAGCCTCAGGAAACGTCAGAACCCAGTAGACAATAAAGGTCAGGATATAAATGGGGTTTCTTCCAATGCTCGGGATTTCAGATAGAGGCGCAAAGAGGAGGTCTCCGATACCATATGCCAACACGTAAAGTCCCAGACCCAGGGTAGAAGCCACAGGACTGATGTGGAAATGCTCCTGGATTCCTTCTTCAGCAGTGGCATAGATGGGACCGGCGCAGTAGACTGTAAATGTATAACAGCAGAGTACAAAAACAACGAAATATCTTTTCGCGCGAGACCAGTTTTGAGGGTTGGCTGGGTCGTCTGTCGTATACCAATCCACAAGAACAATGCCATCTGATGTTTTCTCAGGGCTGATGGGAATAGATTTGGTTCGCTGTATCTCCATCTCTCTTTCGGCTCGGACCCGCTCGTTGGTGTATGGCGCCGAATGAACGCTGGTTATTGTCCTCATTCTTCCAAGAGCCTCCACATCCTCATCTTCATTGCAAAGAGATTCAGAGTCCTCAGAGTTTCCATCGCCTCCAGGTGGTGCAGAGAGAACTGCATCCAAGTTGCGAGGCTGATTGTGTGACTCCGGCTTTTCGCTTCCGCTGAGCTGCTGCTTATATGCCTCTGGTAGCTTAAAGCCATCTTCCTCTTCAGGATATTGAAGTATCTTGTTTTGTGTAATTAGACGGAGCACCTGGCCAAGAGGCGCCTCTCTAATTAGATCTTTCATATTTGTGTCAGTTCAACAATGAAAGCGTGACAATGCTGATCTGTAGTAGGTATATCGCGGTTGTGTAAAGCCTAGCAGCTATTGCTAGCTGCGTAAGCAAAGGGAAGAACTGAAGCCTGCAATTGTTTCTGAGACGGCAGGTTCAAGCTGAATATTGTCCAAAGGTGGGTTGTTGATTCTGTGAAAGAGAGGAATGATTGGCGGGTTTAGATGGTTGTGTGTCTTACATTCTGGAAACAGGAGGGGATCGTAAATGTTAAATATCATGATGCTGGCCACGACGCTCCTTAGAAGAATGTACATCGCCAAGCTTAAAGTAATAGAACATCCAAGTTACTCAAGCGATTACCCAAAAGGCTATTATCACAGTCATTCTTTGCGCTTCGTTGCTACTACTCCCACTGAATTCCTAGACATTACCAAGCGCGCCACTAACCTAACTAGGCAATATGCTACTGTGCCTTTTTCCTGATTCAAGTCGGAGATCTCTCGTAAGCCAATAGA
Organism: Trichoderma atroviride; assembly: GCF_020647795.1. NCBI lineage: Eukaryota > Fungi > Ascomycota > Sordariomycetes > Hypocreales > Hypocreaceae > Trichoderma > Trichoderma atroviride. Next base: position 3,914,381 of record NC_089404.1, read on the forward strand.
AAAGACTCTCAAGAATCTCAAATCTTGACGCCATGGAGCTAATCGCCCTGTCATGTCCAATGATATCATCTTTTCTTGGCAATATCACCCGATGAACGAAGGAGTAGACTGTGTAAACTGCGAAGTGTCAGCAACCTAGGCTAGTCCTTAAACACACAATAGTAAACAGGTTATACTTGATTTTGCACATTGATCAGCATGATTTCCTATTTTGGAATATTCCATTTACACTTCAGTTGCGCTACGGCTCTCGCTCCCGTCGAGTTCCTAAGTCCAAAGGGGAAAAGGAGTCCGCATGCGAAAGGCGATGGCAGAGATTTAAGGGGTTTAGATTTGTTTCTGAATACTGTACTCATAAAGCGGTACGCCCGGAGGCTTGGCTGGCACAGCTGCCGGTTTCTAAGCTCGGAGTACGGCATGTAAGGATGAAATCGCAAACAGGAGCGATTTAAGCTTAGTCCTTAGCCCCAGTCTATCGTAATTGCCATCTTATTGTTAGAATGCTATCTTCAAAAACAAGTGCTTCCGAGCGAGACCCCACTAAGTATAGGTACAGTAGCTTCTGTAAGGCTCCAGCATCAATAGCTGGAGATAAGTACTCAAGTTGATTGCAACTTGGGGAAAGGCTCCTTCAAAGCCTCAATCCGAATAAGCTAATAGGCCTATTACCAATGTCCATTTAGCATATCCATTACGATCGGCTATCGCTATTGACAAACATTTTGTAAAGAGATCCGAGAGATCTGCCAGTCCGCGTAACATCTCGATTTGTAGCCCGGTATAGAATACCTTGACTTGGGGCGAAGCGTGCGTAAAGATCCAAGATCTTGACATTAAGACTGGTCATTTACATACTATCACCGTTTAATAACAGCCTCCTAACGAAGTACAAGCATCGCAGCAGGATGCTTCGGAGCGTAACAATCGCCAAGTAATGGCCGTAGCTCTTGGCATTCCATCACGAGAGCTTGGGCTGATGCTATCATGCCAAGAGAAAGCGCGTGAGTCGCCCCATGGCCCAGGATTATTTAGTTCAGGTAATGATGATCGCCGCTAGTCAGAATGTGATAACACGCAACGCTATAACTGATATGCTCGAGGGTGATGCCATGAGATTGTACTACCATACTTGGTGTCAAAGCTTGGGTCCGTACCATGAGCTCGGGCGGAGCCGCTGCACGCTAAAAATACTTCTCACACTTGATCCGGGCGAATACCAAGCTCAAAAAGGATTCAATTCTTGCCTAATTACATTTCTCTAGTTGTACGATAGGATGAAATGAGTAATCTTCATACGAGCTACCTTCTCAGACCAGGTTGATGATGAATTGGAAGAATCTTGGCTTTAAGAGTAGCAGACTAAGAAGACCTATGCGTATCAAATTGGCATCTCAAAGATACTCAAACTCATTGGTGTGCAGGTCATGGATGTTCCAGATGCTTTTCGTTTAGTGCAATGGGCTATGTGCTTCACCAATTGAGTTACAGGTTGGGAAAGTTGTAATATTTCCAGCACTCCAGCTATTCTCGAATCGCAAATATAAGAGAGCGGATATTAAAGAGCGCGCAATCTTGTAACACTTTTGGCTCTTGATCATTTCGAACTTGTTAGGGGGGCCGAAGTCTCACTGATGAACAATGGCTGAATAACTGCAGAACAGACTTTTCTCTTGATGGCAGTGATTTTTTCCACATACCCTAAAGCCGAACTATGGAATCATTTCAAGTTGATGCCTAATAGAGCAAGTTGTACTGGATGAACAATGTATTCTAAAAGCTACGTGACTCGCATATAACGTGTAACGGCGATGCTAATGTGATTTTCATGTGCAAATACATTTTCAGGAATATGTCTACATCTTCATGACATATATTCTAGTCGCCGCTTGAAAGAAGAGATAGTGCGGTCCACACCGAGATCACGCTGTATTTGGAGGTTGATTGCCAGTGGGAGCGGGAGGTGCGCCGCGATAGGGAAATAAGTCCCTGGGATGCTTCCTGCCCTTAAAGGACTAGCTTTCCGTCATTGCTTACGGAAGTTCCAGATAAGTAGTAACGGTAGAAAAAGATCAGTAAGCATATGTCGCAGGAATATGACGTCACATGGGTTTCCGTTTCCTTGCGTGGAGTGTTTCCGGCGAGCCTCATGGTGGTTGATAGGTGGTAGGGCTATGTAGACAGGCGTGAAGCTCTAATTCTCGTGAAGCTATTCTGACCGTCAGCTGTATTGCTTGAGAATGATGAGCATTGAGTTGAATGAGCTAAATAGCTGCGATCAGGCTGCCACAGAAGGCGCGAAGAGGGCTTAATGGGCTTTTCTTATCGCTAGGGCATAGCTTGAAGAAGATTCTTGTAAGGAGTATTTCTATCTCTGACATGTTCAATCTTCTCTTGTTCAATGAAGTGATCAGTGGCTATAATACTGGCCTAGCATTCTTCTATTATTGTTACCTGAAACCTGATGTGCTGATTAGCACCCTCTAGATTTATAGAATGAGGCAATCGAATGATTACAAGACATCGTTGTACAATAATTGACATCCGGTTAAAGAATCAGCTACAAGTCCGAGTTCCAGAAACTCAGCTTTTCACACTAGGCTTTTTCAACGAAGGATAGTCTGAAAGAGGCTATTGAAGACGTCCTGTATACTTACAGTTATGATTCACTAATCGAAATACCATAGGAATCTTCCTGTTGTACTACTCAAGGCATATAGGTGTTTGGACCAATCCACAACTAAATCGGCCCGTAGCGGACATATTATCAGATGAGTTCCGCAATAAGATCCCGAGGAGACTTGATAGCCTTCTATCGATCTGTCTTGATGATGCTTCATCCGTATTCTAATATAGGTCATGATATTCGAACATCCGTCATCACTTCTATTAGTAGGCTACATCTTTTGACGCCTTTCAATCACTCAAGAGGCCTAAGCATTCTGCAATTAATCTGCCTTTTGACCTGACTGCTCCAGCTGCACTTGCTGAGTTCAGTCAGTCGCATGTACATCTCAAATTGCTGTTCATTACTTCAGTGCATAGGAAACCCAGATCTTGCGATCATCATGAATTCTCGCTACAAAAGCCCCTACCGAAAGATTCATCATTGGTACAAATGCCACCAAACCTCACTTCAAGACGTTTTTTAGAACGCCTGTAAAACAAGTGTCTATTCTTCCCTGGACGTCAATAATACAACCCATGTAAGCACCTTAACCGCTAGCCTTGTTCTTATTCATATTTTAGTTTATCAACACTGGATTAGTATTCAATTAAGCTTTGATAGGGGCATTGGCTAGTACAGGCTTCCTATCAAGGTGATACGGGGTGCAACGTTATGGCGCCTTGTATCGATGCGCTACGGGGCGAACAAAGGACTAATATCTCGCTCTATTTAGAGTCATGTTACATTCCGGCAGCTAAAGCAAATCATAGCCTTTTCACTAATGGCCGCTATCAAACAGCTTAAACGTGTTGGTTCTGATCTTTTGACCATATAGTGAATTGCGTGAAAGCACAGCTAAACAGCGGGGGTTTTATTGAGCAAAGTCCTTTGCTAGTCCCTTTGCTAAGCGTCCGGCAAATGGCTCCTGATTAGGCCAAAGCCAAGTTCTAGACAAGTAAGCTTACTTGAGTAGTTAATTTCGCTCTGCTCTGTGCGTGGGAGAGAAGAAGTACCTACCAGGAGCAGTGAAACATATTGGTGGCACGAGCAGTGCTCCCTGCAATCAAGTATCTGCATCAAGCGAGACCTAAGATCGGCTGACTTTGTACCGCGGCGTTATCCGAGGCGAGAATCCAGCTCTGCCTCTCCACTTCTCCGCATTCTCCCCCCGCCTTAGGGTCAGTGATAGCTACAATATTCTTCCATCTCTCGGTAAATCGGCACAATTGGCTGGAGCTTATCAACGCTAACAGGGGGGTTTAGAAGGAAGCTTTTCCATCCTAGTGGTGTTATAGCGGTCTACTTATCCTGGCCGGTCTCGTTTCTCTATCAAGGGCCTGCTACCGAGCGCTATCTACCCCACGTATGTACAATCGGCTGGCCTTGGATAAGCGACGGAAATATTGATACCAGTACTACACTCGCCTCAGGTGACGTTACATTCTCGATATCAACGCGGATTATCCCCCGTCTGGAAAAATTATGGCCTCGTAAACCGGTGACTTGGAGCAGATCGACACAACCAAGCCGGGGCTGGTCCTCAGGTATGTCCCCCACACAGAGCTTCTTGCAAGATCACTTATATTTGCTTTGTCGCCAGGCCATGTTTTCACTGTTTTATACGTAGGATCAACGATTAACAATCTGTATTTGCCTATCACTGGTTGACTAATCGGTCCCCAGGGCGTCGATTCCAAAATGGAGAAACACGAGGAGGCAACTGGCGTTGGACAGGAAGTTGGCAGAGACGAGAAGGGAGAGGTTGTTCAGATTGACGTGACCCGCGATATCACCCGCGCCGAGCATGAACTTGGCTTTCGACAAGCCTTGCGACAGTATCCCACCGCCACATTCTGGGCCATGTTCTTCAGCATTGCTGTTATCATGTCGGGCTATGACGGTCAAATCATCTTCTCCTTTTACGCTCTCCCGGCATTCCAGAAGAGGTACGGAATTCCCATCGGCGACGGCTACGAGATCCCAGCACCATGGCAGACGGCTCTTGGAATGGGCAACCCCATTGGACAGGTCTTGGGTGCTCTTGCAAGTGGATATCCCATGGAACGATTTGGCCGGAAATGGACTTTGGCTGTCTGCTGTGTATGGTCTGTCGGATTTGTCTTTGTGCAATTCTTTGCCACGTCTCTTCCTATGCTCTGCGCCGGTGAGATTCTAGGTGGCTTAGCATACGGCTTCTACGTGGTCATCGCACCGACGTATGCATCTGAGATTTGTCCGCTTGCGCTTCGAGGTCTACTCACAGCGTTTATCAACTTGGCTTTTGTCATTGGACAGTTTATTGCTCAAGGAGTCGCTGCCGGCTTGGAAGGCAGAGAAGATAAATGGGCGTATAAGGCACCGTTTGTATGTACCAAGCCCTTCATAGTTGGACACTATTCGTTAGTTTGATTCTTACTAACAGGGTTAGGCGTTGCAATGGCTTTGGCCAGTAGTCATTCTCATCGGACTACCTTTTGCCCCAGAGAGTCCATATTGGCTTGTTCGTCGGGGGCGTAAGGAGGACGCTCGTAAAGCCTTGGAAGCATTATCATCTTCCAAGAATGCACCCGACATTGACCAAGTGCTGCTTGGCGTTGAGCAGACGGATCTCTTGGAACAGGAGTTCGAAGCGACTACAAATTACATGGACCTATTCAAGGGCGTCAACCGTGTGCGGACAGAGATTACCATTATGGTGTACTTGATCCAAGTTATTGCCGGAAATCCGCTTATTGGCTACGCAAACTTCTTTTTCGAGCAGGCCGGTCTTAATGCTGCCGACGCATTTGATAGTAGGTGGCTGGCAAACACCATATGGCCTTTGAATCGCTACTAACAAGCAATAGTGGGCGTTGGAAACACGGCGCTGGGTTTTGTTGGTACCATTACCTCATGGTTTTTGCTAAACTACGTGAGTATCCTGAAATCCATTATCTAGATGAGAGTAATGCTAACCGTTTCAGTTCAAATTGGGCCGCCGAACGATCTATAACACCGGCATGTGGGTGATGACAGTCCTTCTCTTCATCATCGGCTTCCTTAGCATCCCCACAAACAACAAAGGCGCTATTTGGGCAATGGCTACCTGCATGGATATGTAAGTTGAAATCTGGTCTCTTCCTCCCCCCATTCTTTTAACAAATCGGTGCTAATGCGGCTTTACCTATGTAGATGGACATTTATCTACCAGATGACTGTCGGACCAATCTGCTTCGTTATTATTTCTGAAATATCTTCCACACGTTTGCGAACAAAGTCTATCGCATTGTCCACCGCCGTCCAATCCTTCTTCAATATCATCAGCACAATTGCTATGCCTTATATGCTGAATACTGATCAAGCAAACTGGGGTGGAAAGGCAGGTTTCTTATTTGGAGGCATAAGCTTTTTCTGTGTCATTTGGTGTCATTTTAGACTCCCTGAAAGCAAAGGAAGAACTTTCGAGGAACTTGACATTCTCTTCCAGAGAAAGGTTCCCTTGCGGGACTTTAAAACTTATGATCTTTTGGCAGAAACTGAGATGGAGAAAGTGCGAGCAGCATAGAAGGTCAATTAGGAAGAGGAAGAATATATTTTGTTTATAATTTAGCTGAGAAACGCTATTATTGTCGCCGAATTTGGCTAGCGTGTGCTAATGCTTGCAAAGGCCTTTGCAGTAAGAGGTATAAGGTAGCTATTAATGCCAACAAATACTTTACATATATTCTTATATATAAGGTTATCATAAAGAATAATAGCTATTCAAAGTAATAAAATTATCTCTAAAGCAAAATAAGGGGCGAGAAAACCCTTGTTGTCGTGTTGCGGATTGCGGAGATTCCATAACCTTAACTCCGAACTACTATGTAAGGGTATGACCTGACCGATTCAATTGACGAAACTTTCTATACTCAACATGAACAGTATGAAGCAATGCCAGAAACAGCATTTTTCTTCGTCGATAGCGCTCAGAACAACAGAGCTGCCAAGAAGCTAGTAAGGAGCCATGTAATGAAGGGTAAGAATGCTGGCAAAAGACTCCACCGGCGATCAAGGCTACAACTCGCTCCGACGAGGCTCAATGCAGGTGAACGGACAATTATCTTGCGGCGGGATCTGGATCAGTCACAAAAAGAATACCGTTACAGCGACGAAGAACACGCAACGCTTTATTCAATATTGCTCTGTCCTAGTAATGCGATACTCACAGGCCTACCGGTGAAAATCACCAGTCCTTCGATGGAAATAATGAACGAATGTCAGGCTCTCCTATTTATCATAACCTCTTAAACGTCCCCGCTGATAGTTGATAATAGACTTTACTCGTACAATGAACAGACTGTATCGCCTTCACCAATGGCTTTCTATGGATGAGGTCAAAGGAATGTGGCTGCCTATCCTTTTCGCCAACCAAGGAGGTATGTTTGCACATGTCCACCTACGCCATGCAATCACTCTGACTTAGCATACTCTTTAGCTTACTATTGCAATATTGCCCTCATGCAAACCTGCAACGAGATGTACTGCAACAACGGAAATAGCTCGCCTAAAGCATTGTATCATTTGTCACAGACGTTCAATCATGTCACAAGACTACTCGCTGGTCCCGATGCCCTGTCAGATGCTGCAATCATGATTGTAGTGAGTCTTATCAGCAGTGAACTGATCAGAAAGGGATACGGAGACCTCAAAGTTCATCTTGACGGCTTACAGAGAATGATTCAGCTTCGTGGTGGTCTGTCCAAACTCGAGGGAAATCCTGCACTATTACTGAAAGTCTGCAAGTACGTAATACTACAAAAATACTGTCGTCAGTGTAACTGCTCCAGCTTACAAACAGTTTTAAAGGGTGGACATAATGCTTTCGATTCAACATGGTGGGCCGCCGCTATTCTTTCGAGATCAGATGATCAAGTTACGAGACACTTTAGCACTCACCAAGCTGGATATCGATAGCGGCGCCGCCGCATCATGCCCGCAGCATGAGTTGCTAGAGCCATATCTTCACGGTATATTGGTGGATACGATGGGGTGGGCGTCGCTCTTCAACAGTGGCGCAACAATTGATCTAGAAACCCTTCAAGAGATGATATTATCGCTTGGGTACCGCCTCGTACAGTTCCACCCTTCGGGAGAACGAAGGCTGTGGCAGTTGCAAGCCTCCTATCACATCGGCCTCACAATATTCAATCTGACTGTTTTCCTACATTCTGGACGTCGTCAAATTCTGGACTACCAGCGCATTGATCGCCGGCTGAAGGAAATCCTTAACACTGACCTGGAAGATCGAAATCCCGAACTCGCCCTCTGGCTTTCAATTCTCGGTGGTATTTGGGCGTCTGATGGCTATGATGAGCACTGGCTTCCACCAAGAATACGGCTAATGGCAACAAGACTTGATATTCGCAGCTGGGATGAAGTATGTGCTGTCATCAGCCATTTTCCCTGGGTTCACGCCTTGCATGATGCCCCAGGCCATGCGTTATGGGACCAAGCACACCAGGACGAGTCAATGCCGAGTTGGATAGCATTTTGACTGCTTGTATTTTAACCTTAACTATACTAAGTAACTCTCTTCTCGACCATCTAGATACTAAGAACCCAATGGCTCATAACGGCAAATATCCTACCAAGAAAACTTTTCCTTGACCAGATCTTCCGACAGCGCCCAGAGTTTCTCGGCCTCACTGCTCGAAACGGAAAGGGGAGTCGCAGAATCACTGATCTGACAATCCACCAAGAACGATCCATAGTTCTCCCTCCCATTGACGGTCTCACCAGGTTTCAGTTTCGGGTCCAGTGCGGCCACCAAGGAGGTTGAAGCTCCTGCGCCGAGGGTTTGATGGATAAAAATGCCTTTGGTCCGCATACCTGCCAAGGCTGCCAGTTGTTCCTCATTAAAGTTCCTGTCGAGTTCTGTTTCTATAATGCCTGGATGCACGGCCAAAGAGTAAATTCCGTATTTCTCGTACAGTCTCTTGGTTGCTCCGATGCCAAAGAGCACATTGGCTACTTTGCTGCGGTTGTAGCCGTCTAAGGGGATGTATGCTCGGTCTCGACAGTCTGCAAAGCCCCATGCCTCTAGCATCGCATAGGGCGGCTGCTCTGCTTCTGGTAGCTCTTTGTTTGGCTTGTCAAAATTGATGTCACTCCAACGCATAGTTGCAATGGTAGGCGATAGGGAAGAGACGTTGACAATTCGCGTAGTTCCCTTGGGTTTGCCCTCGGCAGACTTGATCAGCTTTGGCATAATCAAGCATGTCAACAGCCAATGTCCAATGTGATTCGTCGCAAAGTGCATCTCCAATCCGTCGACGGTAAGTGTTCGTTCTGGAACAGACATGACGCCGGCGTTATTCACCACGATATCAATGGCGGGCACGTCAGACCAAGCCAAAACCTCTGCAGCTGCGGCACGAACAGAATTCTGGCTGGAAAGATCAATCTTTAGAGCACGGTAACCGACATTGGGAAAATCCTTCTTCAAGGCATCGATGCACTTCTGGATCTTATTCAGGTTGCGCCCGGCAAGGATCAGGCAGGCTGGGGACTGAGAGGCCTATGACTTGTCGATCAGTAAATGCAGTCCACGAACTGACAGTGATATAATCACTTACAAAAGCCTGCGATGTAGAGAACCCAACTCCACCAAGGTTGACTCCAGTAACCAAGATGGTTCTATTATGAATTCCATCCGGGAAAGCCTTGGCAACGTCAAGGCCCTCAGTGTCCCTGTTGAACTCTGGGTGCGATGTAGTCATTGTGAAAAGAGGTTGGTAAACTCGAGAGACTAAGAGACGAGGGTAACGAAGCAAAGTTAGCAACTATACAGATTGTGTAGCTTGAATGAAGAATGAAAATTGCTAAGCAAAGGCCGAGTATTTATATTCTGTTGAGCCAGATAGGCACATACTAATTACATCGTTGACTCTCGGCTTCGGTGTTAACAGCAAACGGTAGACCTGAGGCCTATTCGAGAAGAATAAGGTGACAAACACAAACTCCGCCAGGTAATCCAGTATTCGTTGTATATTGAAGCCATCCTCATCTCCGCCGTGAAGGCTTTAAGCTCCTAGCCAATCAGAGACTTGGTGCCTAATACGGTATAGTTGGATCAACGGAGCTATTGCGCAGCCAATAAGAGATTGAATTCCTAATTCGGCGTCTGCGCTGCGAGGGTGGAGTTAGAACGCGAGATGCATAATACGCCATTTATGGGCGTATTCTAGACAGTGGCAAGTAGAGACCTACCTATTCACTTCAGACTTGGTACCGTACATCAAGGCACAGTAGTAGGCATATACCCATATATGGCAGGTAGTGTTGTGGCTACTACTGATTGCGTTACAAGTTTTAAGGCCAGCATAAAAAAGTTATTAAGAAAGTTATCTCCGCATAGCATTCAGCGCGATCAAAAATGTCCGCCGACAGGTATATGACAGCCAAGAAACAAATTTCTAAACGCCGCATGCCCTCAATAATTTTGGTAAACTAGTCGAGATTTTTCAGTTAATTCTAGTAAAAAGAAAAGAGAAGATTTATCTTATATTATTTCTAAAGCAAACGCGATACCAAACTAACGGCATCCCTTTTAGCTATTCTCACCCCATTTCTCCATTCCGCCTATGTTCAACAACAGAGGCCTTTTCATCTCTCAAACCACCTCTTTTCCATATTTCTGCAAAAAATATCTCTTAATTGAGAAAACAATAGAAGCACAACAAGCTGAATGCGTTCGTATAGGTATCATGGTGTCATAATCGCTTGAACCCGCAGCTTATGCACCGACAGCAATGATCTCTCCAAAGAGCTTCTCCATCTTCATGAATGGAACAGAAACCAAAAGTACAGCGCCTGAAACAATAACTAGAATGAATGGCGCTTGCATGGCCTTTGTAATCTCCGAAATGACGTGTGCCTTTGTGTCATCACTTAGCTGTTCAAATAACGCACTCTGAGCTCCAGCAACGGCCGCCTGAATCTGTTCTTTCGAGAAACCTTGGCCAGACAAAACTGAGCTCACATTACGTACTGCAGCAGTCTCAAAGACGAGAACAGAGATGATAAGGGCAATGGTTGTACCGCCCATCTGGCTCACATTCTGCATAGTGAGCGAATTGGGGACATCATCTGGTCTGACCTTTAATGTAGCTACCGCGTACCCAATTTGCATTGTCAAGCCGACACCCACCGCAAGTACAACATCAAGACCGTAAATCGTGGCTGTCGAGGTTTCAGGCTTCAAATATACGTACAGACACGATCCGCCTATCGTGATAAGTATACCCGATATCAGATAGATGGGCATATAATATTTGACTTTGGAGAGCAAATAGCCGCTGCCAAGGTTGAAAGCCACCGCCACGAGAAGATAAGGAAGAAGGCGCACTGCTGCTTTTAAAGCGGTATCGTTTTGGACAAACTGAAAATAGATGGGGATGAAATAAACGGGGATATAAAGCGCTGAATACGACGCTGCTGAGCAAACGGCAGTTAGAACCTGTGTTCGGGACTTGAGAAGGTGAATCGGGAATGAGCGTGTCTCGGGAGTTGTGAAGATGCAATAGTACTGCTGTATTGCATATGCAACTGTGAGCACTCCAAAAACTACAATGGTAGCAATGGTACGGCCGTCATTCCAGTTCCAGGCGCCGCCGGCAAATACAAAGGCGAGCGAGAACGAAACCCATATTCCAGCGCTAAGCACATCTCCCACATAATCGATAGCCTTTATTCGATCCCATACTGAAACTCCGCGAACGGGGCGTACGTTGGGGAGGTTAAAGATAAGACGGGGCCAGTGATTGCTCCAATGACGAGGTTGATATAGAAACCCCATCGCCATGTGGCCTTTGAATCGGAAAAGGCGCCACCAACGACGGGCCCCAAACAGGCGCCGATGCCCCATACGAATCCAACGCCGTTTATGTAAGCTCCTCTTTCTTCGCGGGTGGTAAATGCGGTGAGGTTGTTCAAAACGCCGAGATACAATCCTGTGCCGCCCATTCCAGCAATGACACGTCCGACAATAAGAGCGCCCATCGAAGGTGCAGCGCCACAGAGCGTGGATCCAACCTCGAAAAGGATTATACCTCCGATGTATAAGTATTTTAAAGAAAACTTGCTATAAAGCGCGCCGTAGGGCAATATGACAGCCACAGAGCCCAGGGTAAATCCGGCACCAAGCCACGCCAGCTGTGAGATGTTGTCGAATGATTCAATAACAGCGCTTTGAACATCAGCCGCGATGGTGGTATCGAGCCCATACAAGAGAGCTGTGGCATAAATGGCTGAGCACAAAAGCACCCATCTGAAGCCAGTGATCTTTCGCACATTGTCGCGGGTAGATGTCATGTCTTTAGGATCAATGGGCTCTGATGCCTCTTGGCGTTCAGTAGAAGAAAACTGCGGACCTTGGCCCTTTTCGACTGGTGCATGGCTTAATTGGTGATGAAGTTTTGCCTCAGGCAAGCCTAGGTCAGGCGTTGCGCCTACTGTCTGTTTTTCCATACTTGGATCAGAGTATGAGTCGGAGTCTGAAGGCGCCATCACGCTATGTAGTTGAACTCGCACACCGCGGCGAGAAAGTTGCGAATCAAGGAACAAAGGAATCGTAAATGGAGAAAGAGTTCAACTGTGCTTTTTAATTCCACATACACACAAAGGTGTATGATTCCAAAGTAAGACCTGAGTTGCTGAATGGACAAACGCTTCTATTATTTGAGCATCGAGCTCTGTTAAAGCTGTTCTTAGCTGAAGCTGAGTGCGAGTATCAATGCAAGTAGCCAGCATATTTAACCCAGCTCTGATTCTTCCCTTGCGACTCTAATTTCACGTGCATCTCGGCTATAACGCCGCTCGAACCGCAGGTATAAGAGGCAATAACGGCATTCATTCCCTAATTCACCCAAAAGGGACACCTTAGTCAGGCCGGGGGGGGCGATTTTACCTTTGTAGTGAATACTGAGCCCGCAGATTGCCATATAGGGACATTGACTAAGCATGCGTTTCTGTATCAGTCACATTGCCTCTTGTTCATGGTATGGACATGTCTCTTGAGGAGTAGGGCGGAATAATTTGCCTGTAATGGTTACGGCAATGTTATCGTAAGCCTTGTTCTAAAGTAGTCAATAGGCCCGCATCTACTCTGTAGAATGAAAGACAGATATTCTGGGCAGCAAGGGGCATTAAATAAAGTCCCAAACACACAAAGTATTCCGTAGATACAGTTTCGGTTCATGCCGCGCACATACATTATCCCCTATCACTAAAAGTAAAACTTTTAGAGCTGTACTGGAGACAATTGCCTGTAGAGGATGGCAGATTTCTACACTGAATACACGATGTGTTAATGGTATTTTTATAACAATAGAGCAGACAGTGAATCAGTATAAGGAATAACAATTAATTGGCGCGGTCACATACATGATACACTGTAGGGAATCTATATCCAAAGAGCACCTCACGCGGGGTCTACGGAGCATGCACCAATACTTGGGACCCATTGAAGACACAGCTGCTAAAGACAGAATTAAGATCAATGGCTATTGGTTGACTTTTGTATGATGCCTCTAGTTGTTCTGATCATACGCATATAGGAAATCATTACCACAAAATTACGTGTATGTGGCTATTTAGAGGAATTTGTTCCGTATGCCTGCCGATTGAACGCGCTATTAGACAACAGTTTCGGCCATGGAACTAATGTTTCGCTTGAGTTTATACGCCGCTGGATCAATTGTGAAATATATGCAAAATTACAAAGACCTCAAATACATTCTCGCTTATATCGCCAAACATCTTGTTAGAGACCAATCAAGCCCGTAGAAACACCATCTAAATATAGACTCTTGGTATTTACATTCTCAACACGGGCGCCTACCTGCATCTTGTATATTCGCACAATGGTTCCACGTTCAGAGACATGATAAAGTCACTGAAGGCTATTGAAGTATGATTACGATGATTTAAAGATAGTTACCGTGTTCCCAGGGCTAAGGCTTGAAGCACCTGCAGAAATCGCAGCCATGTCCTGTGAAGCTTGAGAGGCAAGAACACTTATATTCCCATCTACGCCAAGCGCATCTTTATTAATATCCGGATTATCCATTCTCCCCTCCTCATTTTATAAAAATATCGACCCAGGACGCTGACTCAACAGGATAGTGCTCTAGAATCTCTCCCGTCATATGGTTTTGAACTTCTCATTGCGTTAGTACACGGTAGACATGAAAGGTATACATATCTTACTAAAAGCCTCTCCGACCAAATTGAAGTCGCTGCCTATAGCGCGGAGAACCATTGGGAAGTTGCACCCAGCGATAATGGAGATGACATCTCCAACCTGCACTCTGGACGGCCCAATGGCAAGATGACCGCCATTCGTGATGAAAAACCGCCTTAGTTTCATGACATTCTCGATTACCATATCCTCGGTTCGCAAACTTCTGTTGTGAATAAAGGACCCTGCAGTAAGAACTTCCGTCAACTCTCCGTCACTAATTGCACTTTTTGATGATAAAGCGCCGCTAGTATGTGAGTTGCATATAAGAGTTTGTGCGTGCTCAATAATATTGGCAGCACTCAAGTCACTATCAAAGTCCGTCGAAACCTCAGCTATAGTGTCAAACACTACGGCACGGACTTGTAAAACGGTGAGGTTCTCATGGAAGATCACTTGTGGTTCCATCGCTCCTGATGCAGAATATCCGTGGCCATGAAAATAGACGGCCTCTGCCGAGCCGGAGTGGTAGCATTGTATCCGCATTAACGAGGCATTGATGAAAAGGGCCGGCCGATATTCGTTGGCCCTTCGTCTCCAGTCTGGAACCCAAGATGGCAGTTTCTCTCCACTGGCCAAGCCAGATGCGGCAAGCAGAATGTCCAGAGAGTTTTCCTTTGTGATAATGAGAGAGGCGACTTCTCGGTATACTTCCTCGGTGGACTTGGAATAGTCAATGTTGGGCAGAGTAGCATTATAGCTCTCTCCAACCAGTCCTAAAATCGCAAATACTTTATCTCTTGGGTCTGTGACATCCCTGTCCCATGTATTCCATAGAATATCAGAGAGCCTGCTACCCAACAGCCTCTTCTGCGAAATATGTATCGCCAGCCCATATCGGCTCTTTAGCATGGACCATATTTCCCACCTCTTGGTATCTCGGACCATACAGCCCATGTCGTCCCATCCCTCCTGGTACTCCATGGCCTTTTTGAACGTTTTCCATTTGAGGGAAGAGTCACCGCATAGGAGTATAGCGTCTTTTGCCAGCCAAATCTCCTGCACGACCCAGGTGCGCGACCACCACAGTCTTGCGAGTAGGCTGTCAACAGCTTCCCAGTCCTCTTGTAGAGAGTCTTTGAAGAACGGGAAGTATGCGCAGTCGTATAGTACTGGACACCCTGTCAGAATGTGCCCTTGCTGGTTTTCCCTGTGCAGAATCTTCTCCCGGACGTCACTCCGGCTCATGTCTTTCATTTCATTTTCGTCAAAGGCGGGAGCTCTAGGCTGTGTGACGTCGTCTGCGAAACCACTTGAGCTCACATCGTCTGCTTCCATTGTATAATCAGCCCGTGTTCCTTCACCACACTCGGAACTCGTATCGCTGCCTGATCTGGCACCGTCTCCCCACCAATTCCGCATAGTATATTCAGCCATGTCTTTCAAAAATGACAAGGCACGATCGCTGTCATCTGACCTTTCTCCAATCCATGCTATTACTCTCACAGCACCACGATATATGTCGGGCATGATGGTCACTTGTGTATTGCGCTCATTAATGTTGTCTTGGTTAATGCAGACTCTATCGATCCACATGACCCGTTCCGTATCCAGTCGCCGCAATCTGCGCAGCGCTTGTTCCAGTGTAGATGAGATAATAAACTCCTGTTTGTTCAAAGACATGGTAGGACGATGTTCATCTGGTGCTCCAGAGGCGCCCCATGCATACGAAAGCGCTTCGTATGATGTCGAGTCTTGCAATTGACATTCGAAAATGGTGCATTGTAAGGGTTCATTGTAAATACCAGGCAGGATTGTCAGGAGACGAAAGTTTTTGGGCGCTTTGAGGTCCGAAAATATATATGGTTGAGGCATTTTGTGCAAGGCTGCAGTATGGCTAATGAGAGCTTTACAAGTGAGAGGGGTCGATCAAGTAAGAAATATTGATAAAGTAGGTACTTTGGGCCTTGCTTACCAAATAGAGACTGCTATTTGAGCAGTTGTGGTGAATTTTATCGGCACTTTGTTCGTTTCCAATTACTTTATGCACACTGGTTTTATAGATCCAATTCTGTTGTTATTATTATCTCTTCGCCTACTATACGTTGTACGTCTAAATAAGTGTTAGAAGCCATTTTATTAGCGACATATAGATTATAAGTGTCCGTATAAACACACGGAGCTGACGAACCGAAGAGAGTACTATAGCTCAATTATTCGCTGTACTCTATAACGCATCCATGCTCTCTTGTCAGTGTAATATTGATTCATAATATTCAACGAACCAATAATGATATTATCAATAGCACCATATAATGTAATATGAAATTTTAAATGCAATATAATACAACTTTTCCGTTGTCAGCGGATTTCAGGGTAAGTTTAACATCAGTGCTAAACGAGACTTTAGGTATAGTGCTGTACAGTATACATGTCGACCCTAAATTAGGTCCGCCCGTGCTTCGAATGATCTATTCTAGTCAATCAGGCCTCTAGTAGGACGTATACACAAAACACAGTCAATCTGGAAACCGACTACGAAAACAACTGCAACCCCAATGATCTAAACCCTGATACAGCTTAATAAGTCGTCGTCAGCCGTCCTTGACATGATCAGGTGCCGGATGGAAGACGATAACACGCCGGGGAGATCGAAACAGGCAATCGACTACGACACCAATATTTCGCTAGTGTGTTTCCCAGCCAGATTCATTCTCAAAAGGGCTGTCCTCAACCAATATTGATGTTCCACAAACACTAGCCAGCCACTTCATTTCCCTTTCTGTATGAGTGCATTGTCGAAAACAAGGTTCTTACGCCATCTGAATAATCATATTCTTGCGCACCCGTAAATTTACAAATAAGACCGCGGTCCTAGTCACGACCAAGCCGTAAAGCTTATTATTCCAGGGGATCTCTAAACAAACCCCCAAGCACACAGCCCAGCCAGTTCTCTCCAGCCATTTGACTACGCCACTGTCAAGGAACAATGGAGACCATCTTCCTTGTGCCACGGGGCATGTTGGTTTTCGAGTCCTTGTACTCGCGCTCCAAGCTGGATACTCGGTGTGTGCCGCAGTGCGAAGTCTGACAAAGTCTGAAGCCATTCTGGCCTCGCAACCAATTAAAGCCTTGAATCCTGGGTCACTTTGTTGAGATTCCGGATCTGGCAGCAGAGGGAGCCTTTGACGAGATCCTCGAGGGAGTCACCTTTGTCGTCCATGTAGCCGCCCCTATCACGTCAACGGTCGGCATCGGGGACGATCTGGAGGCCCACTTCATCGAGCCTTCGGTGCAGGGAACTCTCAACTTGCTGAGGTCGGCCAGAAAACACGCCAGCATTCGACGCGTGGTGATTACGTCGTCCCTCGCCGCCATAGTAGACACCACCAACCCAGAGGAAGCCTCGCGTACCGTGCTCAACGAGCAATCTCGCACATTCCGGATCCCGCGGTCGCCATACAGCTCCTCCGTGCAAGCTTACCGTGCCGCCAAGGCGTTGGCTTTGAACGCGGCGGAAGAATGGATGAAGGAGCAGCAACCTAGCTTTGGAGTCACGCATATTCTGCCAGGAGATATTTACGGGCCCAACGAGCTAGTCACCAACCCTGGTGACATGCTATAGATGGGCACGAATCGAATCCTCCTGCCACCCGTCGTGGGTGGGCATTACGATCCATCAGCGTCGACGACGATACACTTGGATGACGTTGCCAATGCGCACATTGCCGCCTTGAGGCCAGAGATGCCGACGAACCGCCTGTACTTGTTGCATAGTGGAGGTGTGAGCGGCAACCAGGTCGAGGACTTGTTCAAAATTGTTCGGAGGAACTTTCCAGACAATGTTGGGAAGGCGTTGGCGAACAATGGCACAGTATCAACCTTCAGGCTACCAGTTGATGCATCTGAATCAGAGCGGACGCTAGGATTTCAATATCTGGGTTATGAGAAGCAAGTAACGGACGTGGTCGCATACTACCCCCATCATCTCAAGAGGCGGGGAGCGCCAGCAGCGGCCTAGGAACAACAAAATAAATTCAAGGAGCCTTGTACACTAGCGATGAGTTTGAGGGTCTTGAGGAGACATCTGTTCATCTTTAGTGTGGTTGGGCTGGGTTGGGCAGTTAAAGATTATACTGCACAGAGCGATTGCAATGTTTAGGCCGGACATTCTGGTCTTGTTGCTGCCAAGTTGCTGCTTCGCTCCATGTTGCGGACTACTCTTTGGAGGTCTACGGTTTGGCTCTCGTGAGTTTTGTCTCGTTCCGAAGTTGGCATTATGTTACTTGGCCACTAGCGATTAGAACACGCCACAAGAAAGAAACGCTCTTCTATTCACACTGTTGAAGCAGCCCAGTGTGTAATACAGCGACTATCGAAACCTCCATTCTCCATCGATTTACAAAAACAGGATATCCAGGCCCATCTGAGCCATGATTTCTCGCCAGTCGATCCAGATATCGCCTGGGCCGCAGTTGGATTCTTGGGCCAGGTCTATACGCATGGCCCATACCTTGTGCACTAGACGCTTTACGTCGCAGCGGTTTTTGACACCGCTAGTCTTCTCAAAAAGGTCGAGAATACGCTCTGCTATATCCTGCGCCTCGGGCAAGTAAGCATCGACGGCAGCCACGAACAGCGGCCACAGCGAAAGAGAGCAGTATGCGGTGCCGTGGGGGGACATGTCCGCGAACAGCCACGCGTCCGAGAGCACGTCCATTACACAGCCAGCAACGGCAGACGGCGGGAACCGTAGCACAGTCCTGAGCAGGTAGATGCTAACAGCATTTCGGAATAGGTTGATGTGGAGGCTGGCCAGTGTGCGTGCGCGAGCCAGGGGCATCCGAATACTGCCCGCTGAGTCGAGATATGCGTCGAGCCCCTCGTCGGGGGGCTTTTGAAGGTCATTTAGTATGCTGATTGCCTCTTCGAACAGTGAAAGATTCATGGCGTTGGTATTAGTGGCACTGGTGGTAGAATCGGCAGCCTCCACGGCCATCTGAGCCTCGAGCCTGCGGACGTGGCACAGTGCCTTGATGAGGCGTCTCGTGCTACCGATGGTGTAGCCGAAGCTCGAGTTGGTGGCGGTATCACAGAGAACGTCGTACACGTCCTCGGAGTTGTCGTCCTCGTCGTGGCCATGAGGAGCTGTGAGGGCATAGGGCTTGTGGGCCGTGTGGGCGATGACGTGCGACAACACGAAGCTCTGCGTAACAGCCCACGCCTCATGCGAGAGTTTCCAGGGCCTCCTAGCTAGGTGGCGCATTACGAACCTCGTGGCCGCTCGAAAGTGCTCTCGCCAGCCCTGGGAGCTACTGCGGAAGATGTGTTCGGTGCTCATGACGGCAAGAATGGCAGCCAGCACGCTGCTGTAGTCTTGTGTCGGCTCCTCCAGGGCCTGTTGCAGCTCGCGAAGCGCCATGCCGAAGCAGTGCATGGCTTTGACCTTGTCCCGCTGCCCATTTTCATCGCCTCTCAACTTTCCTAAATGATGTGCGGACTGTGCTAGCATGGCATGATAAAGAGACCGGCCTGATGGTGTATCTCGGGCTGCCATCAATGGATACACAGACCGCCATGGGTTAGTCGAGTCCTTTACGTCAACCGGCAGCATGGCGGTGGAAATAAGGAGGTAATGATGGAAGAGATAGGTTTCATAGTTCGTCGCTCTTGGTATGGGAGGCTGATACGGCGGGAGCCGAATGTACTCAGTCGCAAACTTGTGGCCTAGTAGAATCTCGAGCTCGGCTATGTGCAGCATTTGTTTATCTGCGGGTTCCAGTGGTTTGACATTCGACGCGGGATATGTCAGCTGCAGCATCGCTCCACCATGATCGTTGTCGCTCGGATTGCTGTCGACAACATCACCTTCGGACTCGTTGAAATGCTCAGAGCTCAAGTCTCCCGCCTCTGAGTTTGGCTTTGCCTGCAAACACACTTGGAAAGGACTTGCAACCGTGAGGCGATGTACTCTGCACCGACACGATTCAGGCCTCTGGTCACATGTCTCGATGAGATGTCCAACCTCCTTGAGCGTCCAAGCTGGATAGCCTTTCCAAGTACGTTCGCAGGCGTACGCTCGCCTCTGCATAGGCTCGTAGGACCCGGTATCCTTATCAACCCAAACAAGCCGGATGTGATAGCCTTCGCAGATGAGTCCCCTCTGTTTGCACTGCTCACAGTGCGGCACTGCCCGGTCGCAGCGGACACTGCGGGCTCGGCAAGTCCAGCAGGCAGTGAATGTTTTATTGAAGTTTGACTTGGACGATTTGATCTTGGGCATTTTGGCTTGCTGTTGTGGAAAGTACTTGACAGAGAAGGAAACTCACTACGGTATTTGAATCGTGGAGATGAGGCTTAGATATTTGAGAGATTGACCAGTACTTAGTAGTAGGTTTGAACTTGGTGTTAGGCATGAACGAATAAGCTCAACTGAGACAACTGGTTAACCTCCTTAGAGACCCTGAAGCACTGCGTAATTCACATCCTAGTCCCGGTAGTTCATGAAGCGGGGCCAGAGGCGTATCCCGCCCCAGTCTTCCAAGTTAGACTTCATTCTTGGCGCCCGTCAGCCAATGAAAGGTCGGCTCGTGGTAAACTTCCTCTTCGAGCTTTGCTGCAATAACCGAATGCTCACTTGTCTTAGGGAGCTAGTTCCTGGTTTTATATTGGCCCTTGCTCAACACTACTTCCACCTTTCGTGTATAGGCTTCCCATCATTTTTATTAGGCTCTTTAAAGTAATAGTTATTATATATATACGACACGCTATACCTGTTTGTGCTGTAAGTTGTGAGGATATTGTTTAATAGCTGGATAAATATATATATATTCCTGGGTATAAAATCGTACTCCACACTTGTCAGTCTATTAAATCTTCCAGAAATATATTCAAATATCTAGTTTCAAATTCCCGGGGATAATCAAGTGCATAGCCTCAGCTTTAAAGGGGTTCAATCGAGGCTTTGCTAGTCGATTACCCATAAACAAATAATAGGTATACAAGACTTTGTCAACTAGAAACAATTTGTATAAATAAGACTGGTTTTCTTCTTTCTTTCCTGTCTTCTTCTCTACACATACCTACAACTTTGAGAAACACTACTCGGTCTTTTCAACTTCTATCCTACTTCCTGAATGGTTATCATGTACTTAGGTACGCCCTTCTGTCTCAGCGCCTTGCTGATAGCTGGAAATGGTGTAACTGGACATCATATCACGCCAAGCCGACGCTACTGTGATGGAACAGGCGTTACAATGGCAGACTGGAAAGCACTCAATGCTACTGTGGGCGGGAGACTACACACCGCCAAACCATTGGCTGAACCATGCTATTCCACGTACCAAGACTCCTCTGGAGAGTTTGCAGTTGATGACAAGGCAGCTTGTTCTACCACCGAAGCAAACTATTTGAACTCGTCTTTTCATGCAAACCAGCTTGGTGGCTATCTAAACGTGTGTATTGTGCTACCTGGCTGTCACTTATTATCGCTAGCTAACAAACATAGACAAACTGGGCAACGTGCCAAGCCACCGGTCACGGGTGCGGTCTGAACTTTAGCGATCCTATGCAGTCTGTCTCGTCTTCATCTATCTGTTTTCAGGGCAGCGTCTCCGACCACTATATCAATGTGAGCGACGTGTCTCATGTTCAAGCTGGTCTTTTATTTGCCAGGAAGCATCATGTGCCCCTGATTGTCAAGAACACAGGCCATGATTACAAGGGGCGTAGCTCGGGGCCTGGTACGCTTGCGTTGTGGACACACAACGTCCAGCCAGAGATCAAGCTCTCTGCCAATTTCACACCCGCTGGTTGTCACGTTGGTGCAGGCAAGGCCGTAACCTACGGAGCGGGCCAGCAATGGGGAGGATTGTATAAATTTGCCGAAGCAAACGACATCTTTCTTGTCGGTGGTTCAGATCTCACAGTCGGCGCCGCAGGTGGATGGATTCTGGGCGGAGGACATGGCTTCCTCTCGCCAAAGTTTGGCCTAGGTGTTGACAACACTCTTGAGATGAAGGTTGTGCTGCCAAATGGCACGTACGTAACCGCCAGCCGATGCCATAACCAGGATCTTTTCTTTGCTCTCAGAGGAGGCGGCGGAAGCACCTTTGGTGTGGTATGGGAGGTCACCAGCAGAGCTTGGGATACACGCGAGGTTCAGGTAGCTATATCCTTTCCCACTGCCCCTCACTCACATGGCTTCGGCCTGCTTTCCGATGGCATCATGTATAGCAGCGGGCTAACGAGAGTGAAACGGCAGGTCGTAAACGTCCTCTTTTCTGCAGCAAGTATCAGCGCATACAACGCCTTCTTCGACCTTGCCACACAAAATGCCAACAAATGGGCCTCTGAAGGCTGGGGCGGAAGCATCTATGGCGGCGGCGGCGGCCGCACCGTCATAGGATTCCAGGTGTACAACATGGCACTATCTCTGGACGATGCCAAAGCTTCTATGCAGTTGCTTTTCGACTTTGTCGCATCTTCAAACAACAGCGCTCAGGTGATAGAGGCCGACATTACTACGTTCCCTACCATCTGGCAGGCATATCAAGCAAAACTCGTCCCGATTCTGGAGAACGCGGGTATCGGCGCCGCCCTTGCGAGCAGATTGATTCCCAGTGATCTGCTCGCCGAATCAGCAGGGCAAAAGGCCGTCGCTGCTGCCATTGCGCAAATGTCGAATGACTTGACGTTCCCGACCAGTGCCTCGCAGACAGATCCGCTGAGCGTAAACTATACGGCACCGATACAGATTCTCATGACAGCTCCGTATGGATACAAGCCCGTGTCGCCGGGAGAAAGCTTCGCAGATAGCTCAGTCACCCCTGCCTGGAGAAAGTCTACTTGGCATGTTATTATGATTCAAGCCTTTGCATCGCAGGCTGACAAGGCGACAATTTCAACGGCTTTTTCGGCCGTCCATGCCGCTGGTGACAAACTACGTGCCCTAGCACCGAATAGCGGAGCATACCAAAATGAAGCCGATGTCTTTGAGACAGACCCAGTTGGAGCTTATTGGGGCAAAGAGAACTACAACAAACTCAAGGCGATTAAACACGCGATTGATCCTGATAATATCCTGACTTGTTGGGACTGTATTGGGTCA
Source organism: Trichoderma atroviride (assembly GCF_020647795.1). Classification (NCBI taxonomy): domain Eukaryota; kingdom Fungi; phylum Ascomycota; class Sordariomycetes; order Hypocreales; family Hypocreaceae; genus Trichoderma; species Trichoderma atroviride. The sequence continues at coordinate 3,937,355 of NC_089404.1, forward strand.
GTTCGTACGGATAACAGATACCAATGTTATCCAGATGTTGCCGGGCCATCCAACAGGAATTCTGCTTAGCTGATTACATGTTGGACATTTAGTTATCAACTTCTACCTGATCGATTGCTAGTACATTTTTAATATATATAGATTGTATGACCACATACACAACTAAAAAATGTGCTCAAGTTCTTTAATTACTATAATTATATTTCCAAATGGTTGAGTATTCTTTTGGTGCTGCAGATGACATGAGATACTCAAAGATTAGAGGCCAGACGACGTTCATAGCTAGCGCTGCATATCCCAACTTTCCATTCTCCTGAGGCTGTTTAGAACGGAGCTTGGCACAGCATTTGGCAATTATGTCAGCGGTATTTTCCCTGCATGGGTAAACTAGGCAAACATCCTCTATAAATTTAATGAAACTATGTTATATCCATCCGAAACGGCACAAGCTTGACGGAGGGAGGCATATCGCGATTATAGCTACTTAAAAATGTCGAGATTCTGCCTGATCATTGACGAAATAGGTGTGGCTGGCCTACCAAGAATCGTTTGAACTGAATCCGTATATCTATCGTAACGCCCTGCTTCTACGAGTTTGACCATGGTAGAAATGTGATTTTGTACATGCGCAGGCCATCCAATTTTAGACGCTTGCTCGCTCCATACTTCGAAAGGTGTTGGTTCGTACTGCACAGGGATCCCAATGGCAGATGCATATTCCTTGGCCAGCTCAAACATATCGACCGAGTTTGGCCCAGTCAATTCCACGGTCTTGCCGACATAATCTTGAGCGTGTAAAAGAATTTGAACCGCACACTCAGCCACGTCTCGAGTAGCGACTGGGGAAACGCGTCCCTTCCCAAAAGGTAGTCGAATTTTGCCTGACTGCTTGATCCCTCTGGCTGGCATTTGCAAGAAAAGCGAGTTTTCTTGGAATGCCGTTGGCCGAAGATGAGTTACTGGCACGCCAGACCAGTTAAGTGCCTGTTCACTCAGCCATTGTAGCTTGTGCTGGGGCGAATCTGTTGTATGCGTCAAATCCATCTCGGCCACTGTCATCTGAGACATGTTGACAATGATTTCAATGCCTAGCGTGGCCCTTGCAGCTGCTGCCATTACCATCGTCGCCTCGAGGTATTCTGCAGAGACAGAAAGACAGAAAAAGATCTTTTGGCACCCCTGGAGAATAGGGAGGACTTGTTCTGTTTTTAGGAGATCTGCCACGACAACTTCTGCTCCCAGAGAGCGTAATCGGTCCGCTCTCTCGTCATCTTGGCGTACGAGTGCGCGGACCGGTAAATTGGCTTTTCGTAGCAGTTCAACCACACGTCCTCCGACTCCACCAACTCTTCCAGCCGCCCCTGTGACTAAAATTGGAGCATCGGAACTTGACATTGTAAAGTTTCCTTCGCCTAAGCTTGACCGTATCGTAGAGAAATTCTGCTAAATGCAACAGAAAATAATCAGGATGGAGACTTTGGCGGGCAGGTCTCGGGAAGACGTAGGTACTTATATATGTTTTTCAGAGACAGACTTGGACACCCGGATCATCTATTCATAATGCCTGGGCTCGTTTTCTCACTTGGCCATTCAGCGACAATTTGTCATCTTTACACTATTACATAAGATTATGGCATATTAAACGTATTCTCTTCGACCTATCATGATTTTTACCGCTCATGAGCTTTTGGCAGTAACGGTATTACTGGTGGCTATGATGTGGTGCCTCGGTAGCAACAGTAGTGATTTACAATTAGTCAACATTTGTGATCAGTAAACACAGATTTCTTGTTTACTCATCTCCCCTCTCCCGAAGATTATCTTGCACAGTAAACACTCCTTGTTAATGCGATGCTCGTGTAAAGTCTTTCCGAGGATCGAGACATGACGCAGCATAAAACAAAGTGTTTTACCCAATGTCCTTATCCGTCGTTTGTGGCAACATTGGCCATATTATCTAGCCGCTGCAGTCCGTTGAAACAAAAATACTTCGATCGCTTAGTTACGCCACTAGTGGAAAGAGCAAAAGAAAATAGATCACGTAAAAAAACATGCAACGTGGACAATCATAGAACTGCTTCAAAAGCTAGAGTCGAGAAACCATAAATTCTTTAGATTCTGCTGAAAGAAATTCGTAGTTGCTACGGATTCTAAGACTTCGTGTCACTTTAGGCTGGCGCAAGACCCCATTCCCTATGTAGTGAGCCTAAGACAAAATTGCAATTCGCAAAGTATTGGATATTGGATGCCAAGTGATTGAACTACTTCTTCTAGATTGAATAGAGAAGAGCCTTCTATAAAATATACTCGCTCAGCTCCTTCTTATTAAGGTCTCAAGTAAAGAAAATTGCCTTGTTTTCTAAGGTTTAGATTGATGCACTAAGACTTTCTTCGTTCATTGAGAAAGGAGCAATCGCAATATCCGGACCAACCGGCTCCTACCGTTCTGTTCCTAGCTGCAGCTCTATGCAAATAATTAACTCCATGGACGTTGATAATAAAACACTCAACCAACAATGATGATCACCGCATGCACTGTGAGACCACTCGTGATACCTGACATTGCAATCATTCCTTTTCGTTGAAATCTCTCATCGCCTCTGTAGCGACACCATCGTCACGAAGAACTTTCCACCCTAAAAGTGCCAATCCTTTGGCACAGTGCATTGCTACATCAAATGCTTCCGGCGAGGCAGCTTCTTCTGTAAACGGCTCTTGATGCACCGTCGCGCCGTCTCGCACCGCAATGCTGAAGCTGCCATGGAAGCTGGTAACTGATATGACACGTTGCCCATGTCTGTCGAAGCTGTGAAGGGCTTATCACTCCGAGAGATAAACTTGGTGCCCATTGCTGCCATGGCATTTACAAACTCATGACTGAGGGTGTCGTTGATTCGGAGGTCTTTATATGCCATCAGTCGATGTATGTGGAGGCAGCGTTAGCTTGAACTGGGGATCTCATAATATACCACGGTATTGATGCTCTTGTGTGTTTTCTTATTCAGTCTGCGTAACCTTGCAGCCAGTGGCTGTAGCAGCCGCCTCGAAGCAGTTTCTCACTCGCTGCACGAGCGCCTTTGTCTGTGCCAAGTTGGGGTTTGAATCCCGAATACCATTCTTGACTTGGCAGGAATTATGCTGACTGCTATTCCACCGCCCTCCATAATGGCGTTGATATGCTCGTTTGGACGAATATGCTGCCGCAGCATCGAGGCGGCAGCATTGAGACACTTGTATAAGTGGCTACCGCCGTGTCTAGAGCATTCAAGCCATTCCATGGCGCTGCACCGGCCTGAGCAAGTGTCCATTGAAATCGACCTGCAGTCTTACATTAGCGATTAACTGGGAACCCGCGTTTCCCATGACACCCTGCGGCAAAGAACGACTCGCAAGTGGGTGAAGCATCAGGGTGGCCGCGATATCATCCGCAGAGGCCCCAGCTTGAAGCGGCTCAATCTTGCCGCCAAGTGCTTCTTCAGCTGGTGTACCTAGAATGCGTACGCGGCCTTCGACAGATGAGCCTTTGAGTGCTCTAGCCAGGCCAATAAATGCCGCAACGGACGAAGCAGCAATGAAGTTGTGGAGGCATGCATGGCCAATGTCTGGCAGCGCATCGTACTCTGCACAATAGACGACCAAACGGCCCCCTGATCCAAATTCGGCCTCGAACGAAGTGGCTAGGCCATATGTATGACACTTTACAGTGTAGCACTCTTTGATAAATAATTTAGTAATAGAATCGTACGCGATATTCTCCTCGGAATCGAGTTCTGGATTTTTGTGTATGGCTTAGTTTCCACAAATCGGAAGAATAGCGCCGATAGTTGTTGACATGAGGTCAACTGGGAGCAAGGCCTCAGAGCACCTATACCATACTGCAGCCATACTGACGGATACTATGATTTTACGTTGTTGGTTCTAATTCTGACACAGTTATTTAGGATGCTGTAGAAACACTTTCCAACACTTGTGATGCCTTGAAAATAGTGAGTTTGCAAACTATCTTGCTACTCCTTAACAGATTCTTCTCTTCGCCCGTAGAAGTACACACCATCGAACACAATAGTGGACAAAATGGACATCCCTAATTATAAGTAGACCCCGCACGGCCAACGGCATAGCATATAGAGAGAGTTGGCTCACTTCAATGTTATCCGAAGTTGCCAGCATAGTCTAGGCCTTGATAATTGGGAGAAGCAACTTTTCTCGAGATACTTTCCGTAGTCAGATTTGTAATCTAAAACTAACAACTATCTGTAAAACATTAGTCAATCCTTCCCAAAATGGATTATACAGTATTTCATTGAGAGGCCGCAGTTCACTCAGAGGGCGCTGTTCGTTTGGAGGGCGCAGTTTGTAATTAGAAGAATGCCGTCAAAGCTTAAATTCTTGCGCCATCAGGAATGACTTGAGAGCGCCGTTGGAAACGGTTTCGCATCTCTCTTCTTCTCTATTGTAAATTTTTTTGGATTGTTTGAGGGTACAATAGCCGCTACATAAAGTCAGTGTATGAAACTGATTTGAGCGAGCACTATGGTGCAACAAGAAACATCATAGACTTTGTATTTTTCGAGAACAGCGATATTAAAGGGACACTATATTAGTTTTCTGGAAGATAGACCATCTAGTCCCAATATTTGACCAGGTAGCATACCTTTCCTTGAGGTTCAAAGTCCATCAAGAGGCATGACGAAGGGTCTTTTCTAAATCAAGGGTTGTACGCAGAAAACGGACTCCGTTGTGGTAAGTTGTCAATCAACTACTGATAGTAGCGCTTCAAGTTTAGTAATTAAATAATACGTTTTGGGAAGAGTGTTTTGTTAATCAGTCTCAATATAGAAAACTATATTATTTCAGTTTTAACTAATAGCGAAGGACACACGATTGTACGCTTAGTGCTATATGTTGTCCATCTCTCTGTCCCTTGTCTGCTTGATCTGGGTCTTGTTACCTCCCTCCACACCGCAATTATATCGCTACATATCTACAGCATTCGACAACGATTTCCTTGGTTCACACATTTACAAATATTCAGAGAACCGAGAATGGCAAATCCAACCGAAAGTACAGAAATTGACAACACCGCGAACGTATCAAACTCGCCACTAGCAGTGCCAAATCATCACACAACGGACCAAACAGTACAACAAACTGCTACTCCGGATCTCGAAACCGAAGAGAGCGAGCTCAAATATCCTATTTCTGCTTTGCGAGAAAATGTCGAAAACAGTGGCAGGGCCAGCGAAGCACAGAAACGAGAAATCCAAGGTACTAGAGGGCTTCTGGTTTGCACTTCGCTATATATCAGCGCCTTGGTCTTTGGACTTGATACTACTATTGCTGCCGATGTCCAGAGTTTTATCATTGAGGCTTTCGGCCATGTTGACCAGCTAGCTTGGATCGGTGCCGGGTTTTCTCTAGGCTCTGCTGCAAGTGTTTTGCCTGTTGGCATAGCCTTTACAAAGTTCAACATGAAATGGGCCTATATCATTTCATTTGGACTTTTTGAACTGGGCTCTGCACTATGTGGTGCTGCTCCTAATATAAGCACCATCATTATCGGAAGAGTTATTGCTGGCTCTGGAGGTGCCGGCTTATTTGTCGGTTGCTTAAACTACTTCAGTGCATTAACTGCTCCCTCAGAACGCGCCTTTTACATCTCCATTATAGGATTCTGCTGGGGAACAGGCGCAATTTTAGGGCCCGTTGTCGGCGGCGCCTTTGCTATTTCATCCGCTTCCTGGCGGTGGGCCTTTTATATCAATCTTCTTATTGCTGCAGTCACAGCTCCTCTTTACTTGACCTTTTTGCCATCTTTGCATTTAGCAAAAGATCAAAGTCTTTCAAAAAGAGTCGCCAACCTAGACTTTCTGGGATTCATGTTAAATGCAGCCATGTGGGCAACATTTGCAATAGCTGCAACTACAGCAGGTATTCAATGGCCCTGGCCTAGTGCGCAGGTCATAGCTATATGGGCCGCATTCGGTGTATTACTTATTGGATACATTCTTCAGCAGTGGTTCTGCATCTGCACAACAGCTCAGGACCGCAGTTTTCCTGTTCATTTACTGGCATCACGCACCCAATTATCTCTTTGCATTGCCATGGCCGCAAATGCAGCAGCAGCATTCTGCATGATTTATTTTATTCCGATTTATTTTCAATTTGTCCATGGGGATAAAGCTCTTATGGCTGCTGTACGACTTTTGCCCTATATAGCAGTTAATGTCTGTACAAATCTTGCAACAGGTCGCTTCCTACCACGAATTCAGTACTACATGCCGGTGTATCTGATAAGTGGATTGTTCACTGTTATTGGTAGCACCTCATTCATGGTATATCTTAGACCATCAACCCAGCAAGGGGTTATATATGGTCTTATGATTATCCTTGGCGTTGGTACAGGCATGACATTTTCTCTCGGGTTTTCTATAGCCAGTATCATGGCTGGCCCTTCAGATGTTGGACGGGCGATTAGCTTACAGAACGTCTGCCGCCTGGGAGGCTCAACTATCACACTAGTAATAGCGGGTCAAATCTTCCAGAGCTGCGCTATGGCTAATCTCGAAAAAGTGTTGGCAGGGGAAGGATTTGTCGCTGATGAGATTCGGGGGGCTGTTGCAGGCGCTCAAAGCACCTTGTTCTCCGAGCTCCACGGAGTCTTGAAAGCAGAAGCAACAAATGCTATCACGGACGCTATACAGCGCACTTTTGTTCTCGCCGTTGTTGGTGGAGGTGTGCTTGTTTTAGCTGCAATTAGCATGAGGATCGAGAAGCTGTTCTCTGCAAAAACATGATGATAATTGATAGTCGGGTGCTAGCTGAAACGGTGGTAGTCATTTCTGCTCTATACGACAGTAGCGGTCCGGATGCCAAATTTTGACGCACTGGGACTTTGCAAATATTCTAGATAGTTTGTCTGTGTAGCTTAGAGGAATTGATAATTATCATCTAACAATGAAAAACAATTAATACGGTATTTCAATTTCCCTTACAAACAACTAAAGCACAACATCATACTGAAACACTGCACTGCCCCTTATGCAGTCACTATTTACCTCATCTCTCACTAGTTGTCAGCGACCTACAGCGATAGTTTCAAACCTAACCCTCAGAGCAACCGACTTACAGCACTCACTGTTCACTCTCTCCTTTTATTTCAGCCTCCAGATTCACTTCTTCCTGCTTTACATCTACCATTTCCAATTTGTCTCCATGAGCCTCCTCCCCAGCTTCGACGGCATCGACCTCGCCAAATATTGCATCCATGCGCTCCAGAGATACTCCTTTAGTTTCCGGGAGAATAAATATCACACTTAGCTGTACGTATAGGTAAGTCACGACAAGTTTTAAAGAAGGGGACGTTATCCTGTTTGCATACCAGACAAAGAGCGTTAAGTCCTAGTAAGAGCCAGTAACTTCTCCCGCCAACTTCCTCATTAAACTTGGGCCATGGCTGGGTAATTGCCAGGAGACATGCGGTCTGTCCAAGCAGAGATATTCCAAAAGCTTTGTCTCGAACTTCTTGTGGAAAGATTTCCGACGCGATAGCAGGGGCGATTGGACCATTTGACCAACAGTATGTCATGCCAACAATGAAGAGACATACAACCTCCATGACTGCCGCCGGCTTGTTGTCGTTATGGGGGAATGCTGTTGTGAGGCTAGACATGATGAGTAACGCCAGGACCTGGATTGAGAATCCCGCAATTAAAAGTGCTTTCCTACCGAATCGGTCTACGGTTACGGTGTTAATAAGCACGATGAAGAGTTGCAAAACTGCCTGAATGCCGTTGATGGCCAACGCCTGGTGGCCTTTGTCCCAGCCCAGCGATTTATAAATCTGTTGACTTGGTAAGCATGACCTCCAAGTTTACTCGGTGTTTGGACTGGATTGCGAACATACTATGGCGGCATACATGGTCAACGCGGCAATACCTCCGGCTTGCTGAAGAGCGGTAGCGTAGAAACCGTATAGGAGGCGTTTTCTTAGGGCTGCTGAGGTGAAGATTCGGATATAGCCAGACTTGAAGCGTTGGCGATAGAGGTATGATGCCATGAGCTCGTGGTACTCCTCCTGCACATGAGGAGAGTCTGGAGCCCCCATGCGAAGTTTGCATAAAATGTTCATCACACGATCCGTGTCTTCCGGATGCTTTTCAAGTACCCATCGCGGCGATTCAGGGTACCAGAAGGATATGAAGATGAAAGAGAGACCAATTGGAATTTGGATCAAGTTTGAAACACGCCAGGCAACGTTGAATGGATGGTCGTGGAAGGACATGCCGTAGCCTGCCCAAAACGCGACTAGGGTTCCTAGTTGGTAGCCAAATTGCGTAACTGTGCCGACAAAACTTCCCCTCAGCGCTTTGGGGGAGCACTCGGCGACTGGAGTTTCAATAAGCTTCTGGAATCGTACAGTACATTGATGGCAGTTGGCGATAGGGTCTTACCGTAGAGACTCGTTGCTATGTAAACGCACCCAAAGCCAAGGCCGCTTAATAGTCGGCCGAGGATGAGAACTCCAAACGTATTCGGTACTGATTGTACTACGACACCAACAATCATGATGACAATTGAAATACGGAGCGCCCATAGACGTCCTAAGAAGCCTGCGAGAGTACCTCCAAGGAAGAGTTGCGCAACGCCTGGCCGGAGAGAGTTTAGTAGCCTATTCAATCGCCTCAATCTGATTGACAAAAAGATTCTAGTAGTAAGAGAACGCACCGGTGGCTGCCCACGGAATGGAAGCAATGATACCAGAGCGATTGGCATCAACGCTATAGTACTCGATGAACTGGCTATCTGCGAGAATAACAGTCATGATACCTGCGTCGTATCCATTGAAACATGTCGACAGTACCATGCCATAAAGCAGGAGTGCCGCATAGCGGTCGCCTGGCGGAAGGAATGTCTAGAAAAAGATATTAACACGTAAATCACATTTATCGTTTACACTGACAATACTGACCGTCAAGAAGCCCATTGTTTATTCCAGAGCATTGGGTTCTTTTGTGTATGTTGTTGATGAACACAAGTGTTCGGTGGAGCTTTACTGATATGATATACGAATGCCCCCAAAGAAACACAACACAATTCTCTAGACGTCTAGCAGAGGTGGATTTACATCTTTAGTATTATCCTTGGCAATACCCCAGCTTAGACTAAGCTCTCCACCATTGCTTGATTCGTATCGCGCGGGGAACAGTCCGGGGTGCTCTCCGATCTCCACATGTCCACATTTCTGGCAGGTGAACTCCGGCCATATGCAGAGACGCTCCCGGTGGGATACGGAAAGGCAATGATTGGTCAAGGTGCACACCCAAGGCGGCTCTAAGCATCGGGTAGACTGAGATATACATTTTGCCCTTCTCAAAACCGCCTCTTGCGTATATAATACGGATGTTATCCAAACACTAGAGTGTCGATGTATTGCAACGGGAACAGAAAGACTCTCAAGTTTTCATCTTCAGCATCTCATTGAAGGTTAATTTCTGCCGCCATGGTTTCAATTCTATGGCTTGCCTTGAACCTGATATCTGCCAACGCTTCGCCAGTATTGGAGCAGCGAGCAGATAATACAGCGATTGTGAACCTTGCAGCGTCCCGCGGACCTTCGAAACATGCTGCGTCTGGATTCATCTATGGTATTCCAGATAATAGCGGGCAAATACCATCCCATTTGTTAGCTAGCTCCTTCCTTGCATTTCACCCCGTATTTGTGACTAACAATTGTGAACGCCAGCTGGACTGACCTTGATATACGAGGTTGCCGCACTGGGGGGGCTCAACTTGGCGCTCCCAACCGTGGCTGGACATGGGGACTAGGGGAATACCGCGGGCGATTTCAGTCTTCGCTCTCCAACTATCACGCCTGTCGTAAGTATAATGCCGAAGTAAGCTGGCTGGCACATGATATCTGGGGAACAGACAATACCAATGCCAGCAGTGTTTGGCCTGGTGACAACGGCAAATGGGATGACTACGACAATTTTGTCCGCCAACTCTTGAATGATCTCTATACGAACAATGCCCTTAATGGCACGAATTACGAGATATGGAATGAGCCTGACATTAGTATATTTTGGAAGGGCAAAGGGGGCATGCAGCAATGGATTGACCTCTACGTCCGGACTCATAAGCTCATTCGTTCAGATTCAAGGTTCAACAACATGAACATTGTTGGTCCTAGTCTGGCCTATCGCCCACAAGCGACGAATGTGTGGTGGACAGAATGGTTGCGCCAAGTGGCTGGCAATAACACGATTCCCGACCAGTATACGTATCATCTGGAAGGGAGTGAGACCGATACCACCAATGATCCGAGTTTCACAAATGCCAGTCTCTCAGCACTTCTTAAGACATATAATGCCCCACAGAGACAGGTAAATGTCAACGAGTACGCTCAATACAAAGAGATGGTTCCCGGATCATATATTTGGTGGATCGCCGGACTGGAGCGCTTCGATTTCATCGGTTTGCTAGGCAACTGGCAAGGCGGAACAGTTTTGCATGATCTTTTTGCTAATCTCATCAGTAAGGCCCCCTTTAGATCAAAATGAGTTTCTGTATGAAAACAAATAATTTGCTGAAGAGAACCTACAGCGAAGAAAGCCGATCCGATGAACTACGCAGCTACAGACTATGCACCAGCACCAGGCTACTGGGTCTACCGGTATTACGCCACTAACATGACTGGCAACCGAGCCACCATCCAGAGATCCGGTGACACGCATCTAGATGTATATGCCACCATTGGACAGGATCGCGTGCGACTCATCGTTGGCACAAAGCTCCAGAGCGGAACGTGGTATGTCACTCTTAATGGGTTGACATCTGTAGGAAAACCATCATCTGGATCTCTATCCATCAGTACATGGGAATTTGATGGAAGCAACCCGCTTTCAGTTCAGGCGGCGCCTGTCTTTCGGAATACGGTCGCACACTCATATAGCGCTGGGTCTCTAACTTTTCCCATATATCAAACTGACACCATTGCGGGCTGGGCATTTGAGTTTGATGTTTGATCTACCATTCAATAGTATATTGAAGTTTATGAAAAAAAGTTATGTAGTGCTATAAATATTACGTTTGCCCTCATATGTCAGTGAAATTTGCTGTTTCGTATATGGATACAAGTATCTTATCACTTCGTGTCCTTGCCGTTAGCGGGAAAGATGTATCAAGTACCATTACATAAATCGCAACGGTTGTTCTATTAATTCACGCAGTTGCAGATACTTCAAAATTTGCTGATCCATTTTGAATACCTACCTAATATCTATACTTGCCAACCTTGGAGTATATGGCGTAGCATTGTCTCTGGAAAGACAGAGTGGACACAGTCGAACCACTGTAACAGTGGGCTATATCCAGTGTAAGTTAGTGCTGGAAACGTTTGTTTATGGCATGGCTTTACTCAATTCAGGCACAAATCTTAACGCCATATAGCCTGGAGGCAATAGCGCTCGCTATGGCATCAGATGTCCCCACGATCCACCGGAGCTACCGCACGGAGCATCAGCATTCCCCAGAATAAGCAGGGGTCCACCGGAATCTTAAACGGCATATGCTTAGACCTGCCATGGTCAAGCTTTTGAACAACCTTGACGATTGAATTCGAAGAGGAGGCTTTGAATCAGAACAGAGGGGAAAAAAGAAGGCTTCCCGGAGGTAAATAACCCGAATTGATAATGTAGTATGGTTCTTAACACAGGCCTAGAATAGTGGAAGCAACATTCCTAGTTGCGTTCTCCAAAACTGTGGTTCAATAAAGCTACCGGCTTCAATCTGCCTAAATATTGAAGCTTCAATGCGCATCACCAGGCTCATCAACATGTCGCATCCTCAGTCTACATTCGATAACACTTCATTTTTTGGAGAAACCATTCTTTCGCGACGAAGACATCTAATTGCCAGCGTTACACTACACGCCCAATTAGAGCAGCTTAAGCAGACGGGAAGATACGACTGCTTTAAGCTCAAATGGCATCCGATTTATGATGACAAGTCCATGTGGCCGGTTCCCTATCATCTATTCTGGGATAGCGACGTTGCAAAATGGATCGAGAGCGCTTGTTATTTTCTTCAGAGAGAATACGATGCCAATATTGACCTTGCCGTCCGGGAATTAGTTGACATGATACGAGGTGCTCAGCAATCTGACGGATACATCAACGTGCACTATACAGTTGTTGAGCCTCAAAAGAGGTGGTCAAATCTTCGCGACATGCACGAGTTGTTAGTATCATCTATACTATCAACTTGTACGAGCTAATCCGACGATAGGTACAATGCAGGCCATCTCATAGAAGCAGCCCTCGCGCATCACAAGCACTACCAAAACAATCACCTGTTGGATCCCATTCTCAAATACGTGTCCTTGATCCATTGCAGATTTGGGAGCTGCCACGATCAATTGCACGCATATCCCGGCCATCCGGAAATTGAAATGGCTCTCTTCAGACTTTATACGGTCACCAAGTCTCATGAAGCCTACGAACTTGCTCAATATTTCCTTCAAGAACGGGGAAATGCGTCTGGCCAGCACGAAATGCACTACTTCGACTGGGAAGCTCAGCAAAGAAAAGAAAATCGGTACACTCGGCCCAACACATATCCCGAAAAGGATTCTCACTGGTACTGCCAAGCTCACAAGCCTATCTTGGAGCAGGAAACAATCGAAGGCCACTCTGTACGTGCAGTGTATTTGCTCACAGCTGTGGCTGACATGATCCAACTGCACCATAAAGGTGATAAGGCTTTATGTAACCCTGATGCGTGGATGGAAGCCGTATCACGATTATGGACCAACATGGTGAACAAGAAAATGTACGTGACTGGCGGGATCGGCGCAATTAAACAATGGGAGGGCTTTGGATGTGATTATTTTCTACCCACCGGCACTAATGAAGGGGGTTGTTACGCAGAGACGTGCGCCTCAATTGGCGTCATGATGCTCGCAGAGAGATTACTTTCCTTTGACCTCGACTCAAGATACTCAGATATCATGGAATTGTGTCTTTACAACAATGTAATGAACGCAATGAGTCTTGATGGAAAGCAATTCACTTACGTTAACCAGCTGGCAAGCTCTGATACTGATAAGAGCATACGCAAGGACTGGTTTTGGTGCGCATGCTGTCCGCCAAACTTGACTAGACTTTTTGGCAGTCTCGGAGGCTATGTCTGGCACGTTCAAGAAAGCGAAGCAGAAGTTGCGATAAATATCCATCTCTACACGACTGCTAGTCTGTCATATACCACGGCATCGCTGGAAACTGTCTCTTTGCAGCAGACTTCGAATTGGCCGTGGGATGGCCATGTAGCTCTCGAGCTGTCTTCGCAATCCCAGAGCGTTACTATTCGACTTCGTTTGCCATCGTGGAGCCACGGGCAGTTCAAAATGGCACCTATCCCTGCTTCAGATGACTTTTCAATTGACAAAGGCTATCTGACTTTGCATCCTAGCTATACGAATGCTTACAGAACATTTTCCATCACCATTGGAGGGTTTGAGCCGCGTTACATCTCGCCGCATCCTTACACGGCTCAGAACGTTCTTGGGATTGCACGAGGCCCGATCATCTACTGTATGGAAGATGTTGATAATTCGTGGCAGCATAATCACTTCCGGGATGTTACACTTAAAAAAAGCGAGCCCATCTCGGAGGAAGCAAAATCCATGACGAACGGAGAGGGCTATACTGAGCTACGTACAAAATGCTGGCTGACGAATGAGGATATTTCTGCGCGCACTGCTGGGCCAATCCTTGATACCTCGATCGTCAGCGACAGATTGGAAAAGAGTGCGGTATTTATACCTTACTTTTTAAGAGCCAACAGAGGTGGTAACGGAGAGATGAGGGTGCTGCTGCGCCAAGGGGAAGACTGAGTTTTTGTTTGGCTGCTAAAAAGCCGCACAATGTTATAGGCAAGGAAAATGCAATAATTAACATGGAGTTTAATACAGACATTTCTGCTTTAAACCCATCTAGAGTCATCGGCTCATGCTTACCAAATGACTACACAGTTGGTCTAAGTCGAGCGAACATTCAAAGACCCCAAATCGTGTAGCACTCGGACAATTCTAGACTTTATTACATACAATGGAGGGCGATCCAGCCAGGTTTAGAGGCGAATGTGGACGTGATTGGCGCGCATGTAAACGCTGAACTACATTTCGGAGTCCTAAGTGGCGTTCCATACGGGCTTGTGGGGAAATGCCAATCCCCAGATTTTATGCTAAAGCGGCTATTTGTAGTTTCCACTGACAAGCAAGTCTTGCCCTTTAACTTACAATCTTAAAAACAAACAGCGCAATTCTCTTCTAAAAGGTCTTGGGCTAGTACCATCATCAAAACGATGCAAGATCCTGCAGTTGATTGCGCCTTGTATATCGATGGTAGAAAACTTCAGTGCCCAGAATGCCATCGTCGCTTCATCCGACCAGAGCACATGAGGCGGCATCTTCGCAATCATGATACCTCGAAACGATACGCCTGTCATGTTTGTAACAAGCAGTTCGCCAGAAGGTTTTGTCTCCCTTATCTCATTGATTTTGATCTGTTCAACATGTACTGTGCTGATATTGCTCTCAGCGATATTTTATCCAAACACCAATCAGCACATGGCGCTGACCCATCAGAAGTGCCTCTTCAGCCTCTGTCTAATGGTTCCGCACCACGCAAATCCCGAGCCTGCTATGCTTGCGCAAAAGCGAGAGAAAAGTGCACCAAGGGACTGCCATGTATGAGATGCTCTCGTCGGTGCCTGGACTGTGTGTATCCGGGAGGCCAGCAGCAAGGTAGTTTCGACCAACACTCCTCTGGTGAAAACAGCAGCGCATTGAAGCTGCCCAATACTGAGAATGCTTCTGCCGCCGAGCCAGTATCCTCGGGTACGCTACAAAAAAACTTGGAAGATTTCAGCGGTAATGGCCATAACCTGACTGCCCTTATCTTTGATCAAATCCATAGTCAGTCAGATAAAGCTTCAGATTCATCAACTAGACGGTACACTGCTGCAGGCCAGACTGCACCATGGACACCAACTGCTGGCTCTCCAATATCTGATAATCAGTTTTCATCCATTTTAGCCTCTGACCATTCTGGATCTGCTCTGTGGCCATTCCGAAATGATGGGCTTCAGTCAGACGCCGAGGCCTTCAACCAGCCAATTAATTGGCTGCCCTTTGACAAGTCGATTGACCTGAATTTAGGTTCCACACTCTACGATACTGTCCTTCTTTCACCTTTCGATGATGCGCAATGGATTTCCATCGATTCCAGCAATACAGCAAATGGAATGCTGGAAGGGCAATCGTGGAACTTGAACATGCCTCCTCTGGCAGGTGTCAACGGCAAGAAATCCAACGGCGTTTCACGAAATGAATCTATACCCGACACCTCTCCACCAAAAGGCTCATTTTCCCCGAACTACAAACGTGGAGATTTGTATGCGACAAGCTCCAACGGTGCGCGAAATGCTTGTTCAACCCGTGCGAAGCGCGATGATATATTTCCAGACATTGAAAGAATAGACCAACTCGATGACGGTATCTGCAATCCTTCCATGGCGATTTCTGACCTCACATATAACGCCATGCTTCAGCATTTCGATGATATCTGTCGTCAGATGCAGTCGCAAATGCAGTCGCAAATGCCTTGTTTTGGAATGCAGAGCTTTCCACCATTAGCGCTACTAAACTTATTCGTAGAGCTATACTTCAAATGTTTCGATCCGATCCTCCCGTTTATTCACGTGCCGTCCTTGGACGTGAATAAATCATGTGTGTTGACAACCGCAATAGCTGCCGTTGGCTCACACTATTTTCGATCAGGTGAACTAACAGCGTGCTCTTCGCAGCTTCATGAATTTTGCAGGCGTTTGTTACAGCAAGAACCTGAGGGTTCTAAAGAGGAGATGACTGATTTGCCTGTGTTACAGGCCCGAATATTGAATCACATTGGGCTTTGTTATTCCGAGTCTAAGGAGCCCAGTTCTTTTGTGATCAGCACTTGGAGCTTTACCTCGTCATTGATAAACGCGCAGGGCCATAAACATCTTCTGGGATATCGAAACAATAGAGCGCTGAAACCTACTGATTGGGAAGAATGGGTTGAGGCTGAAAGCTGGCGCCGTTTGTATTTCACGGCCCGGGTACGAGTGCCCCTGACTTTCTACGTATAATTTCATTTACTGAAGCAACCCGACAGGTTCTACACACTATGATGGTCTATCACTTCAATTTTGATATTGATCAAAGTGGTGGGGCGGCTGCCGACTTTGATCTTCCTCAAGAAAGTTTGTGGCAGGCTCAAAGTCATAATGACTGGACTGGATTATTTATGAAAACAGAGCGTACGTTGTATTTTACCAAAGTATCTTCTCGTGTCTATAAGATAGCAGTTAACGCAGATATAGGAAACCCATCACTCTCCGAAGCTACAAATGAACTATTTCAAGCCAAGTCAGTTCGTTTCAATCTTGGAGAATTCGCGCACTGTATCATTCTACATGAGGTATACAACGAGATTGCGAAGATAACTACGTACCACAATCGGCAGCTAGCATCATGGACTCCAACTTCCGAAAGCAGAAGCTTATTCCCAGTATCTTCACCTGAATCGTTGATTACGGGGGTTCAGAAACTCACAATCTTGGGTCATTCTATACACCACTCAAATGCCATATCCGATTGGAGAAATGCTGCTCTTGATTGTGTTGATGTTTTACACTGGGCCGCAAACGCAAAGATAGCATCTCTTTCAGGGGCGGAGCATCCAATGGTTCTACACCTTCACTACTCTCGAATAGTGCTCCTTGTTCCACGCGTGGCATTAATGACAATTGCGGAATCAGTGTTGCCAGTGTCAGGTAATAATGAGGCTAGTGTCCGAACTAGTCATTCTCAAAAGGCGATAGAGGCAGCCGAGCATCTCATCCGTGAATGGACACAAAGAGATAGTGTAAGTCTTAAACATCCGCAACTAATCCCCAGTTAACTCTATTTACTGAAATATCTCTATCAGTCCAAGGCCAGATTAGCGGTTATCCATGGTGGCTGCGTGTTTTGGCATATCCGACGGTATTCGAGAGCAACGTTTTACGATCCTCTTTCTGTTTTCTATGCGACCTTGGCACTATGGGCATATGGATTCTACACGCCCAAAAAGAAAAGTTTCTTGGGGTATGGAGCTAGTCCCCCAGGACGAGTCGTCTCTCATGCAGAAAGCACTGTCTCCAGTGAGGAAGAGTTGGGTTGCGATAGGCCAGAATCAAGTACGCAGCCGCCACTCAGGCAGCATGTACACTCGGGCGATCGTGACATCACATTCATCCGTCTAGATCGGCCAAATGACGACGAAATGGTGCAGTTGTTTGTGAGTTCTGGTCAACATTCCAGAATGAGCGCCCTCGTGAGTGGGGTGGGTGACATTTGTGGCCCCGAAGGCCCGGCCCTGGTTTTGAAAGAGGGCAGAGCCATGTTGAGCGCTATTCCACAAACCTGGATCGAAGGAAGCCATTATATGGATATACTCCTTGCTTTAGAAGTGGCAATGAGGAATCGATCATTAAGAAGCTGATTCATATGAGGCAGCGCCGGTTATAATAAAGAATGAGATATGTGTTCAACTGGTCTAACCTACTATCTATGCAACACTGGGATAAGCTATACACATTATGGTTCGATTAATTATACTTTGGTAGTCTTTTTACAGAGAGAAACTTAGCGAAGAAATGGATGAGACAAATATTCATACCTGTCAAAGGATCTATGTCACCTCCCTTAGCTTCATGTTGTCAAATGATATCAGAGCAACACCTATAGTTTTGCGTAGGCTGCATACCATAAAAGTAGTGTATTTAGACACTTTGGCGCCACAGTGGGCAATGAGTAAGCCGCCCAAAGCCATACGGTCAAGGATTGCATTGGAAGGTATCTGATGCTGAGGTCTTGAAACCAGCGCTCTGCATTCGCTGGAGAAAAAGTAGCCCAGCATAGTGTGTATAAAAGGTTCGGCTAGCGCTTACGAAGTAAGACTGCCATCTCTCCTCGACTAAGTCATATAGGATCTAAATTCGTTGCATCTTCACTAAAGTAACTCAAAAAGTGCCTAGATCCGTCCCCGCGTGCGTTTAAAAATAGATAGAAAGATTCTACGAATATTAAATACGCCGTATATTCTGCGTGAATGTCACCACAATTCCTAGTTGCTGCGACGATAGCTCTTTTAGCCACTCTCCAAGCTTTACATCAATAATGGGGCAAGTAGCATCTGTACCGACGGATAAAAGCCGAAGGTTGGAAGTAATAGATGCTGGATTCTCTAGAACTGGGACATTGTCCTACGCATACGCTCTTGAAATACTCCTTGACGGACCAGTACACCATACAGCTACCCAGCTATTCAACCGAGAAGATTGTGAGAACAACTTACGGTTCCATTTGGAAATTATACTCATGGGCTAATATGACTTAGCCTACTGCAAAAAATGGAATCAAATATATCGATATCGGCGCGCAGGCAAGCGTACTCAACTGCTTGAAGCGCTGGATGATGCTTTTTCGGGGTTTGTTGGTGCAACCGATGTAACAGCCATTGACTTCATTCCAGAGCTCATGGAGCTATATCCAGATGCGAAGGTTGTGCTTGTCACACGGCCTTCAGCGGCTTGGTGGAAAAGTTTCAAGGCGGTGTCCGAGAACTCAGGCAACAAAGTAATGGGTTATATCACCATGCCACTGCCCGGTGTTCGATGGTTTATCGATACAGCGCGAGGATTCTTCGAAGCGTGAGATGCCTTTCTTCAGCGCTATCATAGCAGGTCTTCTTAATTGATGAACTAATGGTGTTACAGAGCTGAAGATAGAACCGGATACAAATGCAACCCACTCTGGATTGAACAACACAACGAGTATGTGCGTAAAATAGTTCCAAAGGAGCGCTTACTTGAGGTGGAACTGGGATCTGGATGGGAGCCATTATGCAAGTTCCTTAATAAGAGAATCCCAAACCAGCCATTTCCCCATGTCAATGAGGCTGCAGCAAGAGATAGATTTACGCGGAAAATACTGCAAAAAGCGGCCACCGCTTGGATTGGGATATTTATAACCATTGGGCTTATTGTTTTTTTTTGTTTTGTAATTGTGCAAAATTTTAAGCTTCAAGAAGCCGCTCCTGTGCAATACGAAACAAAATAATAAATCTCATCGCGCAATTGATATTTAGTTTAAATACTTAAAAAGTTATGATATCTTCCTTGATGTTCCACCCAAGCTTTTGTAATGCTGTAGAAACACTCGCTTCCATTGCAGGGGGGGCCACAAACTAACGCCAACGTATCATTGTGGTCCGCACCAGCCAGAGGAGAAGGTGCTGGTGGAAGGTGATTTTGTAGGCACTCTAGATCGACATACCCCCTTCCCATCGTCCAGTCCTCTCTTACCTCGTTGGAACTCAACACATGCCATAGGTGCAGCTTCCCTTCCATATGGCGTGAAATTTGGTCAAGCTCCTCACGAATCAGTATGTCTTTTTCCTCTCGATTACCGTAGATCAGCCATACTTCTACTGATTTGTCATGGTCAGAAGCTAAAGAGGCCGAGTACTCGTCTGCTATGGCTTTGAGGGTGGACCAGATTGGAGTGATTCCACTGCCGCCTGCAATCAGAGCGAGCTTATTAACGGTGCGAACACGGTTATTAGGCTTGCATTGAACTCGCCCATTGCCGATATATGTAAAATGACCTATAGGTCCTTTTAATTCTACCGTCTGCGCATCCGTTTCTGCATCAATTGCCATGTCTTCGAGCAACATGGTCATTTGACCTCCAGAAAAGGCTGCTTCAGTTTGCGTCGAATTTGTGGACGGGAAGTACACCTTAATTAGAAGCTCGATGAAGCCACGTTGGGCACTGCAGCTATACGGAGTGTATGCTCGCTGCACGGTCTTGACGTTTCCGCTTGCTCTGTCACCTTTCTTCACGCGCAAGTAAACGTGGTGGCCCACTGGTAAGCCGAGAATCTGGTCTTCGTGAGGCAAGGCGAAGCGAAAGATTCGTGAATCGTGAGAAATCTCTCTCTTGTGTACTAGGCGAATCTCCTTCCATACTTTTGAATCAAGAAACGGCTTAGATGGGTCATCTTGGTTATCAGACTTTGGTGACAGACTTGTAGATGGCGATGCGAGTTGTTCCAGCTTTCCAATATGGTAATCTTTCAACAATTTCTTGGCATCCATGGAGTGAATAGCCAGAAAGTCTTCGGTAGCATCCTCGCCAGCAGCTAGACGAATAGATTGCTCTCCACCAGGGTGAGACGTAAGGAAATCTGTCCCATCGTATACATGGCCCTCAACGACGAACCAAGGAGAAGGGCCCTCTCCATCAGCATGCTCGGCAAACTGAGACGCCGTAACAATTGTTGCTATTTTATCTGGATTAATTATCACACTCTTGGTATCATCATCCGCTTTAGATGTAGCCGTAGTTGCCGTGGTGGAACTAGAAGATGTGCCAGTAAACAAGTTATTCCCCTTGAGGCAAGGATGTCTCGGATCTGCTCCAGCCTCATTCATACGCTGCATCCAGCCGCCGTTGGCATTGCCTGGTACAGTTGGATGTTCGAACCGGAGAGTCTGGCCATGATTCTCCTTGTATACAGCGACGCGAAACCACCAGGAATTCATCATCGACGTGGCATTCCAATACATGTCCCGCGGCATAATGCTCAGAGCTTCATCCATTGCGCGCACGGCAATGAACCCGGCATCGCGATCTGCTAGCAGTGACTTGATATCGACTTCAAGCTTCCAAAAACACCATGAAAAACTCATGTCGGTCATGGTCAAGTCAAGAGACCCGTAGTAATGGTGATTCCCTATAGGGTACACGCGGTAGAGATCCTCTGGGTATTTTATATCACAAAGATTCCAAGTCTCTCCATCGTCAAGTGTCACCTCGACACGGGTTATACGTCGTCCACCACCAGTGTACGCATATCCTTCTATAGCCAAGATCTGCGTCATGGAAGTATCAGACGCCAGCTGGACTGTGTCGTTGTGGGATGGCGAACAGATTGCCGCATTGACATTGAGTTCATTGATAACGTATTTTGGATCGTACCACCATTTGTCTTCCTTTCTCGCCTGGTCGGCCGTTACTGTAGTGGGGAGAAGCTTGTTATCGAAGAAATGCAGATAGTGCTGACTCTCGCGGTCCGAGACCTCGATTCGTTGAAGCCATTTTACCATTCGCCCACCGATCTGGCCCGGTACCACTAATCTGAGAGGATAGCCGTGATCGGGCAGAAGATCCTCTCCATTGAGGCCCCAAGATATGAGCATGCCCTTGCTTCGATCCAACGCCCAGCTGAGCCTCTGGGACGTACCATATTTCCCTTTGGGAAGTTCGTCCGCGCCTTCGAAGATGACATGGCGCGCACGTCCAGGAATATGTTGATCACCAGAGGGGTATGAAGATAGGAGAGCATTCCGAGGCTTGCAATAATCCAGAATGTCAGCTAGATATACGCCTGTAAAGAGACCCGTAGACACACCCGCTGCACCCCAGTTGAACCCAAGCCCCTTGAGAACCATATTCTGCTCCTTGCGACGGTTGCCAGCACATACCAGAGTGACAGGCAGTGTGACAACTGGGAATTTATCTTTGAGCTCTTGAATTGAAAACTCAATTTCTTTCTCAACAAGTCCGTGGATCCGTAGCTTCCATTCCTGCGCCTGTTTGATGCTGACACGTGGAGTATCTCCATGACTGCGAACATAGAAGAGGTTTTGGGGAGTAAGAAATCCGGCATTAAACAACGCGGATAAGGGGGCCTCTACGTTGCATGGATGTTTTCCCGTAAGTCGAATCATGCAGCTGTCTCGTGCAATCCAATGATCTGGAGTTTGAGAGTCGGTGGATAATGGCTGTATAGCTTCGGTCCTCGGGATGGGAGGGAGTGAAGTAATGTCATGGTATGATGCAGAAGCATCCAGAGCAGCCTCACACACTTTTTGGCCTGACTCTGGCTTTGCCTTCAACCTTGGACTGCATGATTCTGGCGTTCCTGGAGATGATTGTTCAGGTGATGATGGAAGCGAAGATGACCACTCCCCTCCACTCTCGGAGCCGGTGTCTGATGCCAATTGATTTGCAGCCATCATGTGCGTGTTGTATAAACTAGGCAGATGAAAACCAGAAACGAAAGATCAATCACTCAGTAATGATACAGTTTGCCAATATCAGAGAAAGTCATGACACCGGTAAGATGACGTCTAATAAGCATGACACCGGTATGATGACGCCTAATAAGAATCTCCCATGTACCAAGTATTTGGGACAGACAAGTGGAATGAAGAGGAGGCACAGGCGCATCAGTGACTCTCTCAAAAGCCGGAGATGCTCTTTCATGCCGTTCAAGATAATCATCCAAAGACTTACAGCTCATCTCAGTCAATTTTTTTACATAGCATACGAACCGCATTGAATCCATGCAGGCAATAATCTCTCCAACACCCTCATGGTGTTACCGGATCTACGACACACGCTTCGCTACACCAGTTTCAACCTCAAAGTTTAGCCTAAGGTCACCCCATGGGTTTCGATTAATGTAAGGGCGCTTAATACGCTAAAGACCCCATGGCCAATAAATGCCCAGCGATAACGTCCTAGCTAGTTGCTTGCTTATTCTAGTAAATTCCTATTTGCCTGTTCTCTACGACTAGGTCTGATATCGTACAGATGGAGCCCTTTTCTTGTTTGTCGGGAGTGCGCGCAAGCATACCAGGTGCCTGATATTTGCTCCTTAAATCGCTATCTCGATTGTGCTTCTCCGCGGAGATGTTAGCGCGATGACACCGAGATTTACTATGCCAGATGAGTGCATGTCATGAATGTGTCCTGGAGACTGATAACAGTACAGTATCCTTGAATGGACCAGGGGCATTGGTTTCCTTGATACTGTGTATATCTCTTATCTCAACTACTGCTATATAGATACCGCTGAGATTTAGGTGGTCATATATCTCCTCTGGCGCAGTGCGTATCTTGTACGACGCCATCTCTGCAGTATCACTCTTTAAGTAATAGATATGACGCTGGATTCAATTTTTAACTTCTCCGAGGAAATGGTTGATATGATGATGTTATCAGAAGTTGCTTCAAAACAATGAATTTGTTTAGTTATGCGAAAATCCTCGGAGCGTCAATGGCGTTTCATTGTATCTCTCACCATCCAATAATGTTCGCCGCTCAGTGGTGAAAAAGCTTGAACAGTTGCTTTTTATACTTCATGATAGCTTTCAACGATTAAATGAGATCAAAACTCTACTCTCGTTAGAATCTCATGAGTCTGAATATTCTCAAGATCGAAGCACATGATGAACACTACCGCTGTCGATATGCATCCAGAGTCAGAAATCATACAGCCAAGGCATAAAAAACGTGCTGCCGTTGTCGGCCTTGGCATGGTTGGTATTGCCTTCATCGAAAAGCTTTTGAAGTACGACTTGGATAGTGGACGCGACGAATGGGAGGTCACTGTTTTCGGCGAAGAGCCGTATATTGCCTATAATCGTGTTGGCCTCACGCAGTACTTTACGAATCGCTCAACTGAAAGCCTATACCTCAACCCCCTGGAGTGGTACTCATCACATGCCAAAGGGAAACTTACGTATCATACTTCGGATCTGGTTGTTTCAATTGATTCTCACGCAAAATATCTCAAAACGGCCAGCGGGCAACAGTTCCACTATGATGAGTGCATCCTAGCGACAGGTTCTAACGCGGCCTTACCACCCTATATCTCACCGCAACAGTTCCAAAACGCAAGAGGTTGTTTTGTATACAGAACAATAAAAGACCTCGACAATATTATAGACTATGCCATCAGTGCCCCTGCCGTTATTGGGCGCCGCATTCGCAAGGCAGCTGTAATTGGTGGTGGCCTTCTCGGTTTAGAAGCTGCCAAGGCTCTTTTAGATCTTGAAGAAGTCGATCAAGTTATCTTAGTCGAGAGAAATCGCTGGGTTCTTAGTCGCCAGCTTGACCAGGAAGGCGGCTTGCTAGTACTGGAGAAGATCAAGTCTCTCGGTGTTGAAGTGTTGATCCAAGCCCGAGTTCAGAATCTCCTGTGGGATAGCGAAGAAAGACTCACTGGCCTACTTCTTCAAGGACAAGATGGGCTGCCGGAACAACGATACGACGTCGATATGGTTGTGTTTGCCGTCGGAATCAAACCTCGAGATGATCTCGCCAAAAGCACTTCCATAGACACAGCCAGCCAGAGTGGCGGCTTCATTGTCGACAACCAACTGCGTACAAATTTGCCCCATATCTACGCTATTGGAGAGTGTGCCAATTTCCTTGGAGAAACATTTGGTCTGATAGCTCCTGGTATCGAAATGGCAGATATTCTCGCATTCAATCTGACGGAAGGGCCTTACCACAGCAAGAGAGAGATGAAATCTCCCAACATCAGTACAAAGCTCAAGCTTATGGGTGTGGACGTCGCTTCATTTGGCGATTTCTTTGCAGACCAGGGCAAGATCAGCAAACCACTACCAGGAGCTATTAGTGCCCATGCGGCTCGCAAGGCTCAGACAACTCCCCCCACACCAGATGAGATAAAGAAAAAGGTCAAAGCTCTTATTTATCGAGATCCATTCTCAGATGTTTACAAGAAATACATTTTCACCGCAGATGGCAAGTATATCTTGGGAGGCATGATGGTTGGCGACGTCAAAGACTACGTCAAGCTTGTCGCCCTCTGCAATGCAAGCAAGCCCATCGAGAAGCCTCCAGCCGAATTTATTATTGGAGCTGCAAAGGAGGGCGAAGAAGAAGGTGATGATTTGCCCCATGATACTCAAGTCTGCAGCTGTCATAATGTCAGTAAGGGTGACATTGTGGAGTGTGTAAAATCTGGCGGTATTCGTTCTTTTGGAGAGATGAAATCTTCGACAAAGTGCGGCATGGGCTGCGGAGGCTGCGTGCCCTTGGCAACTAGCATTTTCAACCGAGCACTAAAAGACGCTGGTGTCGAGATCTCCAACCATATTTGCAAGGACTTTGCTTACTCGCGCCAAGAGTTATATCAGATTGCCAAGTTCAGAAAGCTCAAGGACTTCATGGTAGTAATGCGTGTCGTTGGCAAGAAGCCCGATAGTCTTGGCTGCGAAGTTTGCAGGCCAGCGATCGGCTCCATCTTAAGTTCATTATACAACGAGAATATCATGAAGCCTTCGCTGCGCCAGACTCAAGATACAAATGATCGCTATCTTGCCAATGTACAGCGGGACGGTACTTACTCGGTTGTTCCACGTCTTCCTGCCGGTGAAATTACTCCAATGGGACTTAAGGTTATTGGAGAGGTTGCAGACAAGTTTGGGCTATACACAAAGATCACAGGCGGCCAACGTATCGACATGTTTGGCGCCAAGAAGCAGGACCTTCCACAAATCTGGGAGCTACTCATCAATGCTGGCTTTGAGAGCGGTCATGCCTACGGCAAGGCACTACGCACAGTCAAATCATGTGTCGGCAATACCTGGTGTCGATTCGGGGTGGGCGACTCAGTTGGTCTCGCGGTGGAAATCGAGAACCGATATAAGGGCCTTCGAGCTCCTCACAAGTTCAAGGGCGGTGTATCTGGATGTGTGAGAGAATGTGCCGAGGCACAGGGCAAAGATTTTGGTCTCATTGCCACGCCCAAAGGCTGGAATGTCTTTGTGGGAGGAAACGGGGGCGCAAAGCCCCGCCATGCTGAACTGCTTGCTGAGGATGTAACACGACGGCAAGCAATTAAGATCTTGGACCGATTTCTTATGTTCTACATTCAATCAGCAGACAAGCTCGAGCGAACAGCTCGCTGGATTGAGAGATATCCGGGCGGTCTCAAGGGCATCAAGGAGGTCATCGTTGACGACAGACTCGGCATATGCGCCGACCTAGAAATGGAGATGGAGGTGCTCGTTGGCCTCTATCATTGTGAATGGACAAATGTTGTCAATAACCCGGACCGCCGCAAAGACTTCAAACAGTTTGCCAATACAGATGAGACGCAGATGTCATCAGAACAGATCACGGAGCGGGCCCAAAAACGTCCCGCAGATTGGCCTGAAGACAGCTCGCCGCTTCACTTTAGTTTATTGGATATTGCAAAAGACGCAAAGTGGGCATGGAGATCTGTCTGCAAGCTTTCAGAAATCAACCGCCAGAGTGATGCACCAACATCGGTTGCTGTCAAATATGGTGAAGTTCAGTTGGCTGTGTGGAACATCCCGGGTCGTGGCTTGCGCGCATCACAAAACATGTGCCCTCATAAGAAGGCGTTTGTGCTAGCAGATGGCCTAGTGGGGGAAGATGAACAAGGCAGAGAATATGTGTCCTGTCCTCTACATAAGCGAAATTTTCTGCTGAACCCCAACGCAGCTGAGGGAGGCGGAAGCTGCTCAGACGTCGACTACTCAATCATGACTTTTGAGGTCAAGGCAGACGAGATAAATAACGAGATACTCATCTATCTTCCTCCTACAGAAGCACTTGATGCCGTACTTTCAACGACAAAATGGATGTTACGGAAAGCAGACGAAGAGCTGAGAGCATTAGCAAAGGATGCAGAGCCAGCAATAGAGATTGCAGAACCACTACCTCCAAGCAAGATGAGGGGCCAGCCACCACACTTGGCCTCTCGTCAGACATGTGGAGGAGGCGGTGCGCTCGACTGGTAAAAGTAGCCAACAGATTGTAAATGGTGTTTTATATACGTCCATTTTCAACAACTTAATTGTATTCTTTGCCGTAACATATATCATTCATTTAAAATAAACACATTAAAGCAAAATAGACTTTATTAAAGATATATCAATATTTTCGAGTTTTATTTCCATCGTATTGACGTTTTCACTACCTTTGCTGTCAATAGCCACTACCTGGCGTATTGATAACTCCGATACTTGGACAGCCATGGTTTCTGTACATTTATCAGAGTTATTTCCCATTTCAGTAGTTCCATGTCGCCTTATCTATTGCTCTATCTTGCCAAAATAAATAAAAAATAGACTTGTCAATACTAAGAATCCGCTACCGCCATTGGGCTCTAGCTTTCGCTCTAAAGCCCGCATTACTTTCCTATTTCACTTCCTCACTAACCTATCAAACCAACTTTCCTTATCAGTAATACTACTAATATCCCTTCGCCTCTTTCCCCGGAGAATGTGAAATCTTTCTGTAGAGAAGTTGTAGAGTGGTTCTTCCATTATGCCTTATGAGCCTCATAGGGCCGCGGAGATCATGCAGCCAAATGGGCAGAATACGACAGAGTAGTCTTTTCTCATCCTAGTAGAGAGATGTGTCTTTATCTCACCTCGTAGCATAGCCAATGACTTCTTGAGTTTGAATTTTGCATCTCCGGTTGTGTCATCTCTGTATCAACCTCGAGCGATAAGCTCACGCTCATGATATCATTTCGTTATCGTCTTCACTTTCTACCTTAACTACGATTTGTACAGAGGTGCAATGAAGTGTTGATAGTGTCGGGCTTTTTTGATTGAGTAGAACACTTGTATATGTTTAGAATGCAATGAAAGGAACGTGTAGCTTAGTATATCTCATACGGTGTTACACAACTGCCGACATTCTGGCGTTCAGTTTCACCCTCCCTTCATAATTTCCGAAATACAGTTCAGAACTGTAAACTTCTCTTTTATACAATGTCAGCAGCTCCTGTTAGTTTCCATGTCTCCATTCATACCTGACTCCGTGTTAACCTTTGTCGCATGATAGTTGTTCTGCTCCTGGGCAAATCGTTATACGTCTTCGATACGGTCCTCAATAACCTTCAATACATACCCTCCGATTTCTCAGCATCATAATCAGCCGCTATATTTGACGAGGAAACTAGCTCAGAATCTGGGTGCGGGGGAAAAGATGGTTTCCAGCACGTCAAAATATGCCACCCAGGATGATATAAAACCCTTTAAAGACTCTAAAGAGGCCGCTACTAGCTCCTCCCCGTCTATCCGCAGTGGATCGAATCATGGAATATTCTTTATTAAACAAGGCGGCATCAATACCGGCATAATAAAGGAACATCACAGTAAAGAGCAGGATATCTTTACGGGCAAACACACATTTCGATTGTCTTCACTGTGGCGGCGAGCCGAAGTCAACCCTCTCAATGGAAAAAGCCTTACATTTCCTCTGTTTCGAATTTGGGACGATTTCTACTGCATGGCCTTTTGGCTGGCCACGCTGGGGTTTTTTGTAGCTTTCCTTTCTTGGTTTGCCTTTTCCCCGCTTGTGCCCGAGGTAGTGAAAGCGGATCTCAACCTTACTCAAGATCAAGTCACCAACTCCAACCTAGCCTCTCTTGGTGGCACAGCTCTGGTACGCCTCATTGCTGGTCCCGCATGCGATAAATTTGGGCCACGAAAAGTTTTGGCTTCTCTCCTCATTTTGGGGGCGATCCCGTCCGGCTTGGCGGCGCTGGTAACCAATATTGAAGGGCTAGAGACGGTGCGATTTTTCATCTCCATTCTCGGCGGCAGCTTTGTTCCAACCCAGGCCTATACCACCACATTCTTTGACAAGTCAATTGTTGGCACTGCGAATGCCTTCTCGGGTGGCTGGGGCAATTTGGGTGGCGGGGTGACTGTTGCTGTCATGATCGGGCTATACCAACGTTATATCAAGGCTGGCTTCAGCCCTCACACTGCGTGGCGTCTGTGCTTTGTCACAGTGCCTGTCCCATGCCTACTACTTATCGCTGTCATAATTTTACTCCTTGGTCGAGATCACCCCGGTGGGAAATGGTCGGCTCGCCACCAACTCCAAGACTCGACCACAGGGAAAGATCAGGTCATCAATGAAGGTGGTGTCCAACAACAAGATATGTTTGTAGATTCCGAAAATGCATTTGCTCAAACATCCATAAACTCCAAATCAGTGGGTACGAGCTTCAGCGAGCGGTCTCCGGTCACCAATGTGGATACTGCACAGTCGGAGCCACTAACCTTTGCGACATTACTGGAGATCCTTTCCGACCTTCGTGTCTGGTCGTGTGCTCTGTGCTATCTACTAACATTTGGCCTTGAGACAGCGATGGACGCGGCGCTTCCCGGTTTGATCAATACCCTATTTGCTAGCGAGTCATTTGGATCCGTGGATGCCGCCTATGCCGCATCCACATACGGCCTCATGAACCTGTTTGCTCGGCCACTCGGGGGGGATCATGTCAGACGTTCTTTACGCTCGGTTTGGGCTGCGTGCCAAAATGTACTGGCTCTTAGCCACCGCTGCATCTCAGGGCATCGCCATGATTGGCTTGGGGATCTACATAAACAAGAACAATGCAACCATAGGCGGTGTTATTGGCCTCATTGTCGTGATTGCAATCACTGGTTTCTCAGCCAATGGTGCCTGTTACTCAATATACGGCCACTGGCGACCAAAAAACATCGGCGTTGTTGCCGGTATTGTTGGAGCTAGCGGCAATATAGGCGGATTGTTCTATACTCTAATATTCAAGTACAGGCCAGGAATTCGTCTTTCTCCATCCGAAAGCCATCCCCGGGGTTACAACTCTCTAGGAGAAAAGTTCTGGATTGCAGGATTGCTCAATGCGGTCGTTGTAGTACCACTTTTCCTCGTACCGATAGGTGATACTGTATAGGCGCTGAGATAGACACTGGGCAGAAGAAGTGACTCGTCACAAATGCACTATTTGGGGTTTTTGCATGTGCTATCATTTGTAGCCCACTGCTGGCTCATACCAAGTGGACCATGTCACAAAAGAAAATGAAACCATGTTGCATGTTTTTAAAGAAATATAAGCCAATAATAAAACATAATTCTCGTAATTGCAATGAAATGGTGCCACGATCTGGCTGTCCTCTCAATGGTAAATATTGAGCGAAAATAAACGATATTGTTAGATAGGGTTGACGAATACAGATTCCTCTCGCCATAATGTTTTATTTTGTCTTTAACTTTAGTTTTTTTTTATGTAGCAGAAACCATTTCCTCAAAAAATTTCCCCAGCCGCTAGAGTACATACAAAAGTGAATAGCTGTCCTCCAAAATTATCCCGTAGGTACCTGTTCATAGAATGGAACGGCTACGCAATGAGATTGTCGAGATATGTTTATTAAAAGCTCAATGCGTTTAAATTCGATGCTCTTCACTATGGAAACATTAAAATGCCATTCAGCAAAAGGTTCTTTCTGATACACAAAGTTCAGCAAACGATGTAACGGATTGAAAAGACGGGTAGCACACATGTCGCTTATATTATGCCAGTCATTGAAATGTAACATCAATGGCGGCAAGTCCTTTTGCCTAATCGTACAACATGTGGCCCAAGACAATCCACACCTGGCAAATATTAACCGGATATATAGAGTACAACGATAGAAAACTCCTTTGCAGTAACCTGGCGCTGGCATTTCTAGAGTGCACACGGTAGCCCTATCACAACAACCCACATCACAGAAGTATTGTTCCAATTAGAAAGAGGATAGTGATGGCTTTCACATTAAACTTATTCGGAGAGAAACTTGATTACTTCGGCGGCGGCGAGATTCCAAATAGCGCATGGTGTTACATTAAGTAAGTTGGTGTTGATCATGGCTGGGTTGCACAAAGTAAGATTCCTTTGCACACGGCCTGAGCCCCGATTTTCGACCAGAATAGGCAGCTAACAATAGAAGAATACAACACAAGAGATGATCCTCCAGAAAATTAGCATGGATGTAAGATTCACAAGCTTTCGAATGAAACATAAATGCTGCATGGCCGCCTGCTGGCGGAAACCAATTCCTTCTGCAATGTTTATAACGCCACCAAGCATAATAATCAGTAAATCCCTCAATTACAAAATCTTGATGCTATATATATGATATATAGATTTGCGTAAAATTCTTTTATATTATAAACATTGGCCCCCTATGTCACAACTACTCAACGACGACTCCATTATAATTGCGCCGCCACCATGGACTTTAAAAGTAGACGTTTATACGGCACCCTTCTGGATCTCTGCTTCTCAAGCTCGAAATTTCCCATTTGATATTGCTTACTCACCGCTCGAGCTATCCTCTGAATTTTCTGATCTTGGGAGCAGCCGTCCTGTCGGAGGGTTTGGTGGAATCCAAGTCATTAGGTACAAGGAAACCCCAGTTGGCCCGTATGATGAGCTCGTCATTATCCCAGGGAAATTCGAATGGACCAAACAAGATTCCAATGACGAGCGGACGAGTGGACACTCTTATAAAGCAACTCGATTATACGTCTCACAGAAGCATACCTGTTTCAACGGCAGAACTAGTGAGTTGGTTGTATCTAGTCTTCATATTGACGGCTGCATAAAGCAACTAGCTATGATTACAGAAACTAAAGGAACTGTGATTGCTAACCAGCACAAATTAGACTGGAATATACCAAAGCATTTGGCTCGTTTCGACTGGGAAGAAGCGCCTGACAAGTCGCTTACCGTACGAGTGTATCCTCACGACACGTTTAGTGACAAGACCGAAGCAACGGCCAGTCCGATACCATTTTTCCAGGCGACGATGAAGCGAGTTCCGATCATACCATCATTCCCATTCTCGAGTAAATGGCTTAGTCTGGTCGGGGTTAATCTTGAATGTGTTCACCCACCGCTTCCCGAGGGCCGAGGTAGCCAGGGTGAGCTTCCGGGCACGGAATCTTGGTGTGCCTTTACACCAGCGTTCAGCGGAAAAGCTGTAAGCTTAATGACCTTCGACATGAAGCAATCCCGTGCGGATGATAAAATGGTATCTCAGAGGAACAAAAATTTCTGGCCTGGGTTGGGCAGGCGGCGTGTTGGGATAATGATGGAGAATGCTACCCTAGTACTTGACAGTAGGGAATTTTAATTTTAATGCATTGCTTTCGTAACACGAACGCCTTGAACCAAACAAATCATCAATAATTTTCAGCTCCTAACCTAAATTACAATTTCTCATCTCTTTCAACCGCCAATATATTCAACATTTACTGATAAAGATGCATTCATATTAACGCCAATGTTAAATGATACCAATAACAATAATATACATACAGCAGCATTAGTCTCTTTTTAGACCAACCATTCCAATCTTCCGAAGCCCGCAAGCACCAATCAAGCACGCCAAACCCATCCAGGTAAAAGCAGCCCAGAAGCTCGCTCGATACCCAGACATGAGCGCATCTGGAGAGTTCTTGTCCTGTAACTTGGAGCCGTTTGTGATTGAGGCTGCAATGACAGCCATGATAGTCAGACCAACTGAAGTGCCAAATTGGGCAACAGTGTTGAAAACAGCTCCTGCTAATGCCTGCATGCGGGCCGGAAATACATCAGAGACAACAAGTAAACCGACTGTGAAGAGGATATCTGCGCTGACTGGCGAAACCAGCTGGGCGAAGAAGGCATTAAACCAATATGGCTGGTGCACACTTATGGTTGCCATCAGCAGCGGTGCCCCAGCGCTCAGTATCATGGATACGAGGAGAAGGTAAAAAGCAGGAACTCTGTGAATGAGCAAACCAGTTGAGACTTGTACTAGCGCCCCTACGATGAGACTCGGGAGGATGCGCAAGGATGCCTGAAGCGCAGAGAGTTGCTGAACATTTTGAAAGCTGTAAACGATTAGTAGAGACTCAATGGCCACATATTTCATCTGTGAACGAGAGAACTTACAACAGACTGCAGAAAAACTCCATGGCGTTGACAACAGCGTAAGAAAAAATAACCAAGAGGCAGACGGTGGTGAATGTTCTATTATTCCATAGGGAATTGGGAATCAAGGTTGGCTTTTCCCGCCTTTCTTGTCGTCGCTGCCAAAAGATGAAAGATGGGATAAGTAGTACACCCACCGTAAGCGCTGCGATATTCCCCAGGATTGCAATGTTGTGCACTCCGCTCGACATCACCCTATAGAAAGTCACTAGGCTGGCCAAACCATCTTGAAGGGACGAGACTTACCCAAGAACATAGGAGAGGAGTGCTAGAGAAGCGGAAGATAGGATTGCACCAATCCAATCAACGTCTCTCCGCAGCCTTAATAAGACTGTGCCTTCAGTTTTCTCATCCACTGGCAATGCCCATAGGCTGATGAAGAATAGGGCCATGGTTAGCCCACCGCATATATACCATCCCACTCTCCACCCTGCTGTATCCTGAAGAAGTCCTCCGAGGACCAAGCCAAGAGAAAAGCCAATGGGCTGCACAAAACCCAAGCAAGAAAACCCAATATTTCGCTCGCGGCCACTGGTTGTAATGCTAGCAACAATGGCAACAGAGGTAGGGAGACAGAGGGACACAGCGACGCCTTGGAAGGCACGAAACATAATCAACTCGATACCAGTTCTAGCAACACCGCATGCTATAATGAAGCAACCGACCAAGAAGCAGCCGATTGTATTGACAATCCGGTTGCCAACAACGTCTGCGATGGATCCGGCGATGATTAGACAAGATCCACTTGCCAACCTGTGATTTTATATGTTCAGCACAATAACGTATGCGCTCAAAGGCTGTGCACTGAAAAGCTGGACGGCTTACGTATATACAGATGATGGCCTAGAAAATTGTTAGCAGAGCATCCAAAAATTGTACTCAAAACGAGACTTTGATTTTTCGGAGGCTGTATTCTCCTTACCATGCGATCAGATAATCCGGTAACCCAATCTCCACTGCCATACGCGGAAGGCCAATGGTTAAGAGGCCAGTACTTAGGCTACTTAAGAAACTCACTGCTGAGAGCGTCGCAATAGCAGTTATGGTTTTTTCCTTTGACAAAACGTGGGCTGGCCTTTCTACCGCTGTAGACAACATTGAGGTGACTTCAATCCTGGCCGCTTCTTCCATCGGCCCGGGGTAGATTGTGTCGGCTGGAGATGGCAATTCCGAGCCACTCAACCTCGTAAGGCATATCTCGTTCGTCTGTGACATTTTGGGCTCGAATTACAGTGTCTTATCTCCTGTAAAATCCACTGCTCAAGCTCAAAACGAGGATAGACAATTTAAACAAATCACCTCTCTTTTGGCTGACGCTTGGCCGGCATTTGGGCTTTTACGTGACTGCATCTTCTCCACAATATGTACTTACTAGTCAGCGCATAGGGCGTCGCGGATGAAACAAGCGTGTACGCTCTTCAAAAGCAGCAAGGTCTATGAATGATATTGATAGATAAACACATGCTTGAACACGCTTTTCACAGTATCCTTGTGAGAGAGATCTGAATAACGAATAGTGTTGGGTGGGAACCCTTGGTGGTGCATAAAGCCAAGATGCATGTAGCACCTGCTAAAGCCTCTACTAGCCACTGTACAATGGGAGCTTTGGCTACGGCTATCGCTCTGCTACAAACGAATTGAAGAGCTAGATATGAGACTTCATAACCTCAAGCCACGCAGTTGACATTCCCATTAGTGCTTTGTGGCACGTTTCGCACTGTATATAAAACTATCGGGGATGCTTGTATTTCCTAGGATGATAATTTACTAGTCGTCTTGATTCACAATATCGATTGTATCTGCATTTAGCGTGAAATATAATATTATTTATCTGGACTCAATTCTTCAGCTCCCGTTCAATCTGCATTTCTAGCACTTTCTGCAGTTGTCCGGTAGGGGCATCCTCTCTTTCCATAATCACCTCAAACATAGACAATCCCTTGGTATTTTCGGTCTTGTATTTCTCAAGGATCGTATTCAGCTCAGACCATGTTTGGGCAGAAGCAGTATATGTGTCTTTAGGTGCACCAAAAAAGCTTGGAGCTTCAAGGTAGCGCCACCTTGCGACGTCATTATACCCTTGCTTTCTGCCGTGAATGAATCTCTCAATAGAGTATCCATCGTTGTTGATCAGCACAATGACTACGTCAAGATTGTGTTTAATCATAGTTGACATCTCCTGAGCCGTCATTTGGAAGCTGCCATCGCCAATAAATAGAATGGTCTTGGCTGTGTTATTGTTATGCCATTTCGAAGCAGCAATGAGCTCCTTTTGGGCAAGGGCAGCACCCTGGGCGGCCGGGAGCATATAACCGATAGATAACCAAGTGACATGACTGAATACACGACAGTGCTTTTGCATTGGCATCTCGCGAACGCCGAAACCAGGTGTGCCTGTTTCACCCATGACAATATCGCCCGGCTGAATGAGGTTTCCCAAGACTTTCCATACTTTATCTTGCTTGATAATATCGTCCGCTGGAATTGATGATGGTGCAAGAAGTTGGTATCTGGGTAGATCAGGCATTGAGCTATATGCTGTGATCTTTGACATATTAAGCTCTTCGAGGAGACGAGAAAGGACCAGCTTAGGAGATACGTCTCGGTAAAATTCCGGGCCTATCTTGACTCCTGAAGTGGTGAATTCAATAGTCTCTTTGCTCTGCGGAATACTGTTCCACATGTAAGTATTGGTGCCACTGTAGTGAGGGCCGAAGCAGAGTGCCAGGTCGGTCTCTGTCACGAAATCGTGCACAACTTTGGCTCCAAACTTTCCTTGGTAGACACCAAGGAAGTTGGGTTCTGTTTCGTCCAGCAATCCTTTGCCAAATGGGGACGCTATAGTCGGCCACTTCGTCATTGACACGAACTGCTGCACCTCTTCTATAATGCGAAGAGGCCTGCTCTCACCATCCATATAAACGATGGGCTGCTTAGCGGCTTCGATTTTGCTGATAATCTTGAGCACGACGTCGTCCAAGTTGTGAGTAGGTAGCGGCTCCGGGATTAGAATTGGCGTTTGCAGTCTCTCTCCAGAAACAAAAGCGTCTACCATATCGACAGGGAGCTCCAGGTACACCGGTCTACAGTGTAGGAGACACTGAACCAAGATGTTGTCAACTTGCTCGGCGCTGGTCAAGGGATCCCAAAGTCGAGCCTGTGCGATGGTGACGTGTGCATGCATTTGTGAAAATCGCTTGAACTCGCCATCGTTCAACGTGTGATGCACCCTGATTCGTTCCTCCTGGATCTGTCGGGCCGGAATCCCCACGATATGTACAACGGGTGCAAATTCAGCATAGGCGCCTGCGATGGCGTTAATCGCTGATAGCTCTCCAACGCCAAAGGTTGTCACAATGGCTCCAAGTCCCTTTATCCTAGAATATCCATCGGCAGCATATGCAGCATTGAGCTCGTTGGCATTGCCAACCCAGTTGAGGCCTGCGGGCTCCACATGGTCCAGCATCGTCAGGTTGAAATCTCCGGGAACGCCATGGATAGACTCGACGCCGAGTTGGCGTAACCGAGTGAAGAGGTAGTGTGCAAGCTTTACAGGAGCCATGATTGGACAAGGAAAGAAACAGATGTGGTGAAGTAAAGAGCCAGAAGGAGATGAAAAGAAGTTGTAAAGTAAAGCTTAGAAATGGTGTGGTTATTATATGCTTCAGATTGCGATGAGTGGCCGTATCTGGAAGTCACATACGATTATACGCTACCGAGTCTATATATACCGGCCTAACCCCTCGCCTCGGTAAGATCCACAGTGGCTGTCGCGCGAATTCAACGCGGGGAAAAGGGCGCGCGGATGTCCAATGCTAATCGTATACCAATGCCGTCGTGTTCCGCATGACATATTCCAAATACCAATATACGAATACACGACGCCGTAACAGTCTGAATCGACCAATATGGAATCCTTGTTCGAATTCGGATCAATCGTATACGCTTCGTAGCTTATCCGGCTTTAGTGTTTTGCCTCGCACGGCACACTATCTTATATGCAAAAGCTTCCAGGTTATCAATACATACAGTACAAAAGCAACAAAGAAATGCTGAGGACCGCTATGCGTCGGCATTCCAGGGCGGAATGACAGACCAATTAGTAACAGGTTCGTTCATTCTCCAAATTAGTTCCAGGATTGGCCACTAAAACGAGTTGCTTCAGCCAGCTAACGAAAGCCCACAACCCAAGCCCCACCAAACAACGCACAGAAGAAAACCAGTCGAATTCAAGTTCAAGACCGATAACGGGAAGTATTATTTCCTGTGAACGTGTTACGAAATGTGGCGACTATAATAAAATAGCCAAGTATTGAAAATATGCGAAAGCCTTGATTGCACGTCTTAACGAACATTATATATGGGGGAGTTTCGAAGGAGGGTGAAAGGAATAACTTATAATATATATTAACTAAATTAAAATCGGTATTAGAAATTAAGTTGGATTCTATCCTGAATCCTACAAAGAAAACCGTCTTACTCTACTTATATCCCGTGTATTATGAATAACCGCCTTCTATGCGAATGCACTCTTGATAAAAGCCGCAACGCGCTGCGTGTTCTTGCCCTTGTGTAGCATTGTAAAATGATTCGCATCCTTTATCCGTTCAATCGACAGATTCTTCTCACCAAGCAAAACATCCCAGTTGTTGCCGCCAAAATTCGTTCGGTTCTCGAGCAGCCACCGCATTTCACGCGGGTCGTCATCTCTGTATTCTGGGCGTTCATCTGTGCCCTTGCAGACGCCATCTTCAGCCCATAAAATGAATGAGCGCGGTGCTGGCGCCTTATTGTTCAGAGCTTCATCCCAGGGCACTGGCTTCCATTCGTCAAGCGCATCGATAAACGCGAGAAAGTGCGCCAATAGCCAATCCGGTGCTTTGCCATCTCCGAAAAGGCCCAGGCCATTGATAAAGTCAAAGAGTCGAGCAGGTAGCTTCTCCAGACCGATTGGATTGGGGGAGTCAAGGAAAATGAGACGATCAACAGTTTCTCCTTGCCGTGTCATTTGAATTGCTGCCTCATAAGCACAGATGCCTCCTGCAGACCACCCGCCCAGGTTATAAGGTCCCTGCGGCATCCTTCGTTTAATCTCTTCAGCGTAGAGTGTAGCCAGACCTTTGAGACCAAAGTGCACCAGCTTCTCAGCAGTTTTAAGCCAAGGGCAATTAAGCCCATATACACAGACATCTTTTCCAACAGCGTCAATGGGCCCGTATGAAACTGCAGCGCCGGAACCGTCTGGGAGAAGGAACAGTGTATAGAGCGCAGTCTTGGGATTTCCTTGAAGGAGAATTGACGATGCCCGATATTTGTGCAACTCTTCGGACATGTCTGGCTCAGATTTCTGTGGAGTGGCTGACTGGAACATGTGCTTGAAAGAGCTATAGTCGGGATAAGACACGAAAAAGTCATCGTCGAGCTCAATTTCTAGCTCTTCGCGAAGACGACCAAGCACAGTCAGTGACATGAGTGAATCCATGCCCAGTTCACCGAGGTTAACGTCATTCATAATCTCGCTCGTAGATACGCCAATCTCTTCTGCCAGAATAGCGCACACGTCTTTGCACAGGCTAGAAGAGACGGATTCTCGCAGAGGTGTAGTCGCGCTGCTGGTCAAAGTCGTGAAGGGCTCGCTGCTTGAAGAGAAGCCTTCAGTCTCACTCAACTGCTCAGTAGACTGATCAGATGAGAAAGTGCTGTAGCCAAGGTGGGCAACAAGATCAGCAACCGTTGCGCAGGTTTCGAATACTGACGATTCAAGCTCCAGACCAAGTTCTTCGCGCAATCTTCCCGCGATTTTGAGGGACAGAAGCGAGTCAACTCCATTGTCTGCAAAGACAAAGTCATCTTGGACACTAGCTGAGGGAATGCCAACCTCGTCAGACAAAATCGCAATGATGGGATGCATAGGATTTCTTGCAGCAGACGCAGCAGACGCGGACTTCAGAGCCGCATCGAGCTTTAGAGGTTCAACTTCAGTATGGCAAGAGAGCTGCGTTAATGATACAGTGGTTGTACTTTTTGCAGGGATTTCTTTAGCGGCTGTAGGACGAGGACGGGGTTGTGGTTGGGCCTCGTTTGTAGATTTCGGCGGCGGCATCGCGCTGTTCAATACCTTTCTGGAAATACCTTGGAACTATATAAATCGTTAATAAGAGCTCAAAAGATTAGATAGATCGGACGGCTCAACTTACTTTAATGTCTCCACAGACTGCCACAACGCCTTCATCATCAAAGATGTAAACGTCTCCGCCATAAATGGTGCCTTCCATTGGTCGCATCCTGACGTATGTGCGATAGGTCTTGTCTTTGCAGAATTTCCTGACGGCTCTAAAAGACTTCCAGCCATGGTTAATAAAGACTTGGTCTTTTGGAGTCTTTGCATGCCCGTTCATCAAGAACCCGGCAAGTTGCCCACAGCTGTCTATCCACATGGGGTTACACTGAAAGCTGCCCTCATCAACTTGGAACTGGACCAAGCCGGTCGCTTCATAGTCTTCCGCATTGATGATGGCTTCTTGGATACCCTTGTAGGCGTTGCTGTAGTCGACCAAACTGGAGAAAAGCTTGTATATAACTCCAGAAGAGAGACGGCTGTAGTGACCTTGGTCAGCTTTCTGTTTGAGCCACTCAATACTTCGCTCGACGTAGTATTGAGTACTGTCCCAGTTTTCTTGCCAGATTTTGGGACGCTCAAAGTGAAGCCTGCATTGAGCATGGTCGACAGTCTTTTTCCCCTTGGCATCTATACTGTATATGGACATCTTTGCCGCTCTGCTATTAGTTATATCGTGCTCAATGTTGATCCTCAAAAGCATGGCTGGACCATCCTTGTGGACTAGAGGTTTATGGATAGTCATGTCCTGGATGTCTACGGAATAACCCTCGAGATCCGGTCGATATTTTTGAAGGATATACGTGCCCAGAGTCAATCCAAAATCACTGTACAATGACTAAAACATTATTAGCAAGTAAACTCAACAGGCGAAACAATGACAACTTACCGATGTGCAAACCCGATTACCATTAACAACGTGACCGAATACCACTTCATGCAATTTTTCGCTTGTGAATTCGCATTCTGCCGTGAGATTGAGCTTCTCTTTACTTATGATCTCATCGACAATTCGATGGACAGAGGCCGTTGAAAAGGTAGAAACTGGCGCTGGTGCTGGCGCTGGAGCAACTAGTTGTGGGGGAGGATCACCTCGCGTGAGTAGCCAATCATACACATAATCAATCCAGTACTTCTTGTTTTCCCAGCTGTAGGCGGGTAGCCGTAATACCTCCTTGCAAGCTTCAAAGTCCTCGTGATATGCATCCCAGTTGATGGATATTCCCTTGCAATACAAAGTCTCAAGACTCGAAGCCAAAACCTGCCACCCATCCTTATTGCGCAACAAGGAAGGGACGGCGGTAATGTCCTGCCCGAGATTGGCTTTCAAGAGCGTAGAGCACACTGAGTGTGGGCCTAACTCAATCCAGGCTGTCTTTGCAGAGATTAAGCCATCATCTTTAGCGGCTTGTAGGACTCCATGGAAGTTGACGGCTTCTCTGCAGTGGTCTCTGATATGCTTAGCTTTAAGAGACGGTGTCTCACCGACCTGGAAAGTTGTACCTAGTAGAGGGCAGCCAACCGGGATGCTCGGAGAGTGGAAGGTAACATTAGAAGCAATAGATTCAAGCTGGTCCAGAATGGGATCAACCTGGGCCGAATGGAACGCAAAAGGAACATTGACCCTTGTTGCTTTGATGTTGTTGGCTGTAAGCTTTTGAGACAGATTCTCGATGTCAGCTACACAGCCACTGACAACGGTATCTTGTGGGCCATTGATGCAAGCAACATCGTGAATGCTTGCATCCAAATATTTCCGAATCTCCTCCACGCTGCTTCGGACTGCCAGCATCTCGTGACTTCCTATGGTGCATTTTTCTTGAAGAAGACGAGCTCTCATGCCCACAAGGTAGATTGTGTCGCTTGCTGTGAGAACACCAGCGACTTTGAGTGCCGCATAGTGGCCTAGACTGTGACCAACCACGTAGGCTGGCTTCATGCCCAATGCTATCCAGAAGCTCGCGAGAGCCATTTGAATGCAAGTAGTACCGAGTTGGACCACCAGCGGCTCAAGATCCTCAATCGTGCCAGATCCATCGACAAGTGGCATGATTGAAGGGAATCCATGGCGTTGAGCTAGAATGTCGTAGGACTCGATTTCCTTGCGGAATGTCGCGTACTGCAGCAGATGCTGTCCCATGGCGCTATACTGTGCCCCCTGGCCGCTGAATGCAAAAGCGACTGGCGTTTCTTCGGAGCGCCTATGAGTGTCTCGTTTGGCCATATCATTCAAGGCGCTCAACAGCTGCTCGCAGTTTGCAGCTGGGATGGCAACACGGAATGGATGATGCATCCTTCGAGCCGTAGTTGTATAAGACAGCTTGCGTAAGAAGTCATCTGCACCTGTTTGCTGCTGAACGAAATTTCTCAGTTTCTCCAAGTTTCCTCTAAGAGATGGAATTGACTTGGCAGACACTGTCACAACGTGAGCTGTCCGAGGATCAGGTTGTGATGAGTTCATCGTGAGTTCCGGGTAGTCTTCCATGATGAGTGCCGTGTTGCCACCTGCGGCAGAGAAGTTGTTGACAAAGGCACGGCGAATGTTGTTAAACTCGCGCTTTCGATCCCACCTCGTGGCAGACATGGCGATATGCACGTTGCGTTGTTCCAAATCTGTGGGAAATTTGTGGTTGATTTTGCCCTTTATGCCACAGTGAGGCGGGATGAGGTTCTTTTCCATCATCAACAAAACTTTGATCAGCGCTGTAACACCGGATGCAGATTCAGAATGCCCGACATTTGCCTTTGTTGATCCCAAGTGAAGGCTTTCATGCGGCAGTCGCGTATAAGATGGAGCAAAACAGCTGAGGACCGACGCCATCTCAGTAGCATCGCCAGCCTGTGTGCCGGTGCCGTGCATCTCTATGTAGCTGACCTGATTGGGAGGAACGCCAGTCTCAGTGAGAAGCTTGGAAAAGATCTCCTCTTGAGCTCCGCAGTGCGGTCTGGTAATTGAAACAGACTCCGCAGAATGGTTGGTATGCGCGCCCAAAATGACTCCCAGGATGGGGTCATGGTCTGCGATTGCATCGTCAAGCCTCTTCAGAACAATGGTGCCAACCGCATCTGCGCGACAATAGCCATCAGCTGCATCATCGAAAGTTTTGCAGTTGCCTGTAAAGAGTTCATTAGCTCATAGCCTCATATTCGCCGTGTGAATAAACGTACCCTCCCTGGCAAGGAAATGCCCACGGTCCAATCCCACAAAACTGTCAGGGTTTGACATGACATTCGTTCCGCCAGCGACCGCTGTGT
This sequence comes from Trichoderma atroviride, assembly GCF_020647795.1. NCBI lineage: Eukaryota > Fungi > Ascomycota > Sordariomycetes > Hypocreales > Hypocreaceae > Trichoderma > Trichoderma atroviride. The sequence continues at coordinate 3,979,475 of NC_089404.1, forward strand.
CACATTCATTGCGCCAGATCGCGTTACAGGCAAGGTGGATGGCTGCAAGACTGGACGAGCTGATTCGAGACGTGATGTTAGTTGAAAGTTATTTACGCAAACAGCATGTGGAAGCTTACCAAGCGGTGTCGACGCTTACTGATGGGCCGCAATATTTGAAGAAATAGTTCACCTTGCCTGGAGTAAAGGCTCGGTTTCCACCTATTCTAGGTTAGTCATTGAACAAATAAGGACAATGCGATATAGATCTTGAACTGAATCCTCACCTGGAATAAAGTAAGTGTCGACGTTTTGGCCGCAGCTAACCTCTCTGTAGTCGTCGCTAGTCATGCCGTAGAATACTCCAACACGGTCTCGCTGAGTCGATGGCGTCCTATCAGCAACGATACCTGCCATTTCAAGAGCCTCATAGGCTGTCGTCAAGGCCATACGTTGGCCAGGGTCAGATTGTTCAGCCTCTTTCGGAGAGATGTTGAAGAACTTTGCATCAAATAGCCCCGGCTCATTAATCCAACATCCGTGCAAAATCTTGCTCGTATTCTTTTTTTTGCCGGTTGGATCATAGTACTTTTCTGCATTGTATCTGTCTTCTGGAACACGTCGATGGACGTCAAGCCCTTGGTAAAGCAGGTTCCAGAATTCTTCCACGTCTGCTGCTTCTGGAAATCTGCCAGACATTCCAATGATTGCTATCTTAGCATCGCTTGGTTTGACTGCACTGGAAGATTTTGAAGCAGGATCAGCAGCTATACTCTCCATGATCTTATCCACAATCACGACTTGCTTAGATGATTCTGGCGAAAACGAGGCCTTGAAACTCGGACAGACATTGGTCGCGACTGGGCATAGAATGTATTGGCCCGTAGAGCTTGCTCTTTTCAGTGTCTTCTGTACGTTCGCAGCAGCATCGCGTAGATCCAGCGGTAGAACGAGAATGCTTTCAATGGCATGGTGCAGCAAGTCTCGGAAGCAACTGTTTTCCAGCGTGCTGCAACTCGATGAGCTAGAAATGAAGGGAATTTTGCTTGACAGGTCGCTGACCGATCCAACGTCTTGAAGAATTTGCTCAACATCTACAGCAGAGAAAATGTGCGGTGCGTGGTATGGCGCATGCACAGAGATGGGCGTGGATTTTGGCGTTTCTAAAAATTGTGAAGACTCCAAAAACTTCTGTACAGTTTCCGGCGGACCACTGACTGTCCAAGAGTTTTGGCCTTTGGCGCTGACGTACGGCGACGACAGGGGCGGAATCATCTGCATATCTGGTAAATATTGGCTTGTAAAAAGATGCAATCATGCCACTTACGCTGCTATCCTTATAGGCTGCGATGGCCTTTTCAGCAAGTGCCAGCGGATATTGTGATTCGGCAACCACATATGACCAGGAAGAGGGACCGTTGGATCTGTGGTGGCCGAACAAAGCGGCCGTCCGAGCAGCCAGGAGGCCTATCTTTAATGACACACGGACAGCATCCACACCAGCTTGCACCAGCTCACCCAGGGACTTTGAAGAGCCGACTGCGGCTGCAGCCAATGTTCCAATACATAATCCCGAGACGTAGTTGTTTAGGTTAGATGGGTATATCTCATCGCAGTCTCCGAAGTAGCTATACAACTTTATTAGCATGAGTACAATAGTCATAGGAGTGATGATGCCCTACTTGATAAAGGCGCAAATCTGGTATATTGTCGTCAAGGTACTGTCCAGCGCTGCATTCTTGTCCTTCTTCAGCCCTCGGGCAACAAGATTCTTTATACTGGAGAAAGCAGGAAACCATTGGCGCTCGGCGATTGTAAGCTGAGCTATCTCCTGCCTCAGAGCGACATTCACTCGATCAGTGAACAGCGTCAAGTAAGGGTTATTCTTCTTTAGAAGAAGTAGCTGCAAATTCGATAGGCTGAAGCTACTTTGATCCCCAAAAACAAAGACTCGAAAGGAGTCAGCCTCGTTGCCGGACTTGCTAATGGTCAAGTGCTCCATGATGGCAGTCAAGTCTAGCATACGAGGATAGGATGATGAGTAGGAAGCCCAAAACAAACGACAAACATAAAGCACAATCAGTCCTCTATTAACTCTTCCCACGCTTAGCTTAGGTAATACAAAAGGGAAGCATTTCACTGCATTAGTGATAAGAATTTCTCCTAAATGATCTCATCAGCAACCGCTCGGATCAGCCACATACGGTTTCAGAATAAGAAGGTCACAAGAGTACGCATTGTGACACTTTTACTAACGCGAACGGCTTAACACATATTTTGACATGGCGCGCTATCTAAACTTATGCTTTATTCGGTGAGACACGGGCTAAGTGCGTACAGGAATGACTCGATTTTGGAAACCAGGATCGTTTGTTAGCATCGAGGGAAAGATGTTTCAGTAGAAGGGGACAATTAGCTACGTTTAAATAGATATCTAGCTGAGATGCGACCATTTCGACGTTCAGGCTCTTGGTTTCTTTGCTAAGATGCGAGACATGAACAAAATGTATATGCGGTTCGAAAATCGAGAGTTGTTGCATCGATCGAGAGATCTCGGGCCAGTCAGACTACATACTGTTATGGCCCCGCTGAAAGCGGCATCTATACGAACATTCGGCCCATTTCTGTAGGCTAAAAATAAAGTTAAATGGACATGCATTCCGCCACAAACGGTACTTAGGTATGAAGATGCCCTTGACGCAACCATCTTTTCTGTCATGGGAATCAATAAAGAACATCGAGATCGTGTATTCATCCATAGGCACCCCTCCCTTCAATGACTAATCCAAAACTCCAAAATAATCCAATACCACGTTACATTGACATACCCATCAATCTTTATGGGCGCTATCATACCGCCCAATAACGCATCAAAGCAATACCTCAAGTTCGAAAATCTGTTATTAAACTTCAAAGGATACATGCATATTCCATGACTGCTTTGTAAGTCGTTTACCTTTCTACTGTTTATTAATACTCATTCAATGAATACGTTTTACTCTTAGTCTCACAGTCAGCATTATCCCGTTTCCAATGAACTGATACTGCATATATGTCTCCATCATATCATCGATAGTTCAAAAAGGTGGAGGGGCTAGTAGAGTATAATATTCCCATGCCAAGAAAGGCTTTTGTATTGTCGATGTTATTCCAATAGCTTCCTTAACCTACACTAAAGATAGAACTGTGTTTCTCAAAGCTCTACATCAGGATCCTAAGGCTCAATTACTACTACGCGTCTAATAAGTCCTAATTCAACACTAAGCATAGTCGCAGGTGTTGTTTATTTAGGTACAATCTCATTGTTGTCCAAAAACTCCTCAAAATATCCAATAGTCATCCTAACGATGGCAGGACCGTCAATATCCATTTAATTTGCACAATATTCAGTTTTTTACGGCAGATCACTTACGTCGACCTTTGAGTATCAGCAAAGTTTTTGTGGTCAGGAGCAACTTTCTCCATGAAGCGTGGATCAGCTTTCATGCGTAGAAAATCTTCCATGTTGCGGAATACGAATTGCACAATACAGTCATAGTCAGACAGTTTCGAGAACTCGGGGTCGTAGAGCTTAAAAAGCAATGGTCGACTTTGGCTGTCGTTATGCGTCTAGCAAAGTGTAAGGGTCGTACTCAGCAAAATTGCCAGAAGGAAATAAACAGCTTACCATGTTATACCGAACAATCCCATATTCCTTCATAAGGCCGGTGACCAAGGGAGCATGGACCTTAGTCATGTACTCTCTGTACTCCGTTTCACTCAGCCCAGGCTTGCGAAAAGCAGTGATGGTGAGACATAACAACTGCTGGGGTTGGGGAACCGAGTCTGAGATAGCCATTGGATCTTCTGAGGCACCGAAGGTTTTGACGATGAAAAGAACGCAGCTGCGTAATGAAGCTGCCGATGCGATTATTATAGGTCCAGTATAAGTGAGCTCTCAAAAGTAAAATGAAAATACCATCAAAGATGAGCTTATGTAATGAAATTGTCTAGAACTGGTTTTACAAATGTAAACAATACCGCGTTCATCAAAGTCAGCCCTGCATTCGTCATGAACAGTTCTGCATTCATTGGCTGGCTCTGCATTCATGGGTCAGCTCTGCATGCATGGGCCAATTCTGCGTTCAGGAAAGCGATTCTGAACTCATCACAAATGCTTGACTCTTTAGCCTATTGATCGGCATCTAAGTAGTTCATTTATAGGCATGCGGGTGGATTTTCGGTGAATAATCGGCGATCGCTATGCCCTTGTTTCATTTGCTTTCATTCCAGGCATTGCCAAGCGGCCGCTGTTAGCAAACTGTCTAAATCGGAAATTTCTATCAGCGGCAAAAGGCAGCTAGGATAAAATGAGCTAGACTAGATTCGATCGGCTCGAGGGCGAACTTTTGTAAATCAGTCCCAAGTTGATCGTATAGCTGACCTATTATGCACGTTTTCATTTGGTCCCGATGTATAACGCTTGAAGTTCTGTATTGTCTGCCATCGTAAAATCATGAACGCGAGTTCTGCATCTCAGATTAGAAATGACTGAATGCGCACTCCGGAGAAGTCGTGAGGCAAAACGTAGCTTTCGGACGCTTCAGGTCGTACGAAAGCGTCGATCTACCCTACGATTCGTACTATCAAGCTGACATCGACCATTGTGCCGTACTATTTCGTTATGTTATTCACAAGGTATGTACTTGGACACTAAGTCATCCCTAAAACGCGTCTACTTTCTATATAAGAACGGCATTGCAATAGATCGTTGTACAGTTGTTTCTCTTCAGTAGATGATTCAATCTTTTTCACTATAGAGTCAAGCATTCAGTATTGGCGTTCATGATGATTCGCTTTCCTTGGGTGCTTTTGCTAGCGCATCTTTTTTACTCTACAGCCTGGGCAAAGACTGTCTATGAAACTCTGCGCATTACATGGGAAGAGGGGGCTCCGAACGGGCAGAGTAGAGAACTTATCCACACCAATGGACAGTTTCCTAGTCCAACGCTTGTCTGGGACGAAGGAGACGATGTTGAAGTGAGTCATTACTACTCTGCGTTAACCAGTTTTGTGACAAGTACTAATGCGAGCGCCAATAGATAACCGTCATTAACGACATGGCGAAAAACGTGACCGTGCATTGGCATGGCCTTGAGTATGACCATCATTACCTTCCATCTATTTGCTGGGAATAGTTACTGACCCAGAGTGCCTGCGATTAGCCAAAAGAACTCTGCCTGGTCTGATGGTACTCCCGGCCTTTCCCAACGCCCGATCAAGCCCGGAAATAAGTTTGTGTACAAATTTAAAGCATCGCCTCCAGGAAATCACTGGTATCACTCCCATGAGAAAATGTCTCTGGTTGATGGACTTTATGGCGCAATTCACATCAGGTTTGTATCAAAGAATGTCTACACTCTTCCACGCTAATGAATACATAGGCCAAAACAAGATCGCCCGGGGCTTTGGAGCCAAATTGCCAGCGATTATAAAGACGTTGAAGCTATGGAGAAAGCCGCCCGTGACCCAGAGTATCTAGTCGTATCTGATTGGAGCCAGTATACTTCCGATGAGTACTGGAAGATATCCACCGATTCCGGCATGCTTGTCTTGTATGTTTATGGCCGGCGTTTGCTTATTGAACCTTTTGTTTCCTCTTTCATACGGCGACTAACCATTGTAACAGCTGCCTTGACAGTATTTTAGTCAACGGAAAAGGAGAGCTTTATTGTCCAGGCCAAAAGTTTCTCCAATCAGAGCTTGCTCCAGGTCTAGTTGACGATGCATTCCCCCCTGGTACAAAGGTCTCAGATAAAGGGTGAGCAATATCGCACACGATGTCTCATTTTCTGCCGTGCATCACATTACTGACTTGTCTTACGCCAGATGCTTCCCAGCACAGCTTGATCAAATCCAAGGAGGCCCTTGGAACGTCACTAAACGCCCAGACCTCATACCACCACGTGTTCAGGCAGGCTGTGTCCCATCCAAGCATGAGAATGCATCGATAGTTGTTGATCCGAAAAAGAACAATGGCTGGGTTAGCATGCACGTTGTGGCCGCCGCCACCATCGCTCAAATTGCTTTTTCCATCGATGACCACGAATTTTGGTTGTACGAAGTTGACGGAAACTACGTCAATCCAAAGAAGTTTGTCTCCATGGTGATGTCTGCTGGAGAGACATTCTCGATTATGGTCAAGCTTGATAAAACCCCAGGGAAGTACACGATGCGCATTCCCAACTCTGGAGTTTCGCAAGTATTGGGAGGATATGCCGAAATGGTATATGTTGGACATGAGCAAGACCAGAGATCAAATAAGCCCTATTTGTCATTTGGAGGCAACCCGATCTCTCCAGAGGTTGAGAAAAACTCCTACTTTCCATGGCAGCTGGAATCGGACCACATGGAACCGTGGCCTCCGAATAAGCCTCGACCAGGTAACGCGGACGAGGAACATCTGCTCGCAGTTGGCCGTGTTGGCGCACCATACAACTATACCATGAACACCAAATACCTGTATCCCATCGACTTCCAAAACAACGACCCTTTGCTATTCTACCCCAATGCAACTGTGGGAACCGAAAATGAAAACCTAGTGATTCGCACCAAGAATGGATCTTGGGTTGATCTCATATTGCAGGTTTCCACCTTGCCAGGCGACACGTCCGCTTTTGAGCATTTCATGCACAAACACGGCAGCAAAACGTGGAGAATTGGCTTTGGAACCGGTGTTTGGAACTATACCAGCGTTGAGGAGGCAATTAAGGAACGGCCCAAGGATTTTAACTTGGAGACCCCCGGCTTGCGCGATACGTGGCTCACAGCCTTCTCTGTAACAGGGGAGGCTTACTGGAATGTTTTCAGATACTATGTGGACAATCCCGGCCCTTGGCTGTTCCATTGCCATATTGAACTTCACTTGATGGGCGGAATGGGTATTGTTATCATGGACGGCGTGGACGCATGGCCAGAAAATATCCCGAAGGAGTATCAGCTTGATTAACAGCGGCAAAGATGATGTATAGAAATTTGCACTAAATAATAGTTTACTTGTTTGTAATACACACTCTTCTTTCTGGCGCAATACAGGCAATTCAAACTGGGCTTAGACATCAAAATTGTCATGTCTCACTCAAGTATCGAGTAAATACCAGCTAATACGTAGATAATACAGCATGGCTGACGCTTTAACTGGTCCTTTGAAATTCCAACACATTGTACTTCCAGTATTTCCAACATTCAAAATCTGGGGATAATCAGAGAAAATACACATAAAACGAGAAATGCATCTATCTCGAGGTAGATTATTCAACCATATAGCTTGTTTTGTACAAGACACTTTTAATCTTTTATTATTTGCTCAGTCGGGATAAAAACCAAGGGACAAGGTGTTTTAGTGTAGGGTGGCTCCACGTTAAAGTGAGGGGCACTTTGATCTTGAATACAGCCTGGAAAGCCTGTCGCAGCGCCACTGTCATAACGCTATCCAATCCCAGATCTGAGAGTCGAGTCTGTAAACCAATGTCGTCAATGTCATCCATCATCAAAACTCTCGCAACGCATTCGCGAACTCGTTTGTCAACCCACTTCTCTCTATCTAGTGGATGAGCCGGCACAGTTCCGTCGTCAATCGTGTCGTTATTGGTAGTGACTGTAGCCATGCTGTTGGCTGCTGTTTCCAAGCCCTTGAGCTTTATCCTGGGCCGCCGCACCACAATATCCTCCAGTAGCGGTATAGCAGCAGGTTCTCCCTCAAGTAGAGGCAAGCAGCGCGTGACAACAGCGCTCTCGACATCATAGCGACCGAGATGCTCCCAAGCTCGGAAAGCTTCACCCGCTGTAATATCAGTAATACCCTTGCTGCGCAATTCTGTCATCAGAAGACTAGTGCCAGTGGCCATACCGAGACCGCGGACAGCTGTGAACTGAAACGCGACGGTATTATCACCTTGTGCGCGTCTATGTGTTGCCAAGGCGTCCAGGAAAGCATTACTAGATCCATATGACGCCTGCCCAACCGTGCCAACAAGCTGTCCGATAGACGAATACATGATGAAGAAGTCTAGCGACCCAGGTGGAAAGGCACTATGAAGCGCGAGTGCGCCATTAACTTTTGGAGCTAGAACACGAGCGAATGAGTCGCGGGTTGTTTCAACAAGAGAGCTATCCTCAAGAACGCCAGCGGCGTGGACTACTCCTAGTACAGGAGGAATGTTGAGTGCTCTGATTGCTTTTAGCAAAAGATCAGCGGCGTCCGGCAGAGTGATGTCGAGTGCTAGGGTGTGTATAGTGGCTCCTTGAGCTTCAAACGCTCGAATGCGATTGATCACAGCGTCAAGCTTAGCATCGTCAGCGGCAAGGATTGACTGGTAGTTGGGAAGGGGTAGACCGCGGCGAGAAACAATCACAACATTGCGAGCCCCCTTTTCAATCAAAAAGTTACAGGTCTCTAAGCCGAAGTCGCCCAAGCCTCCAGTGACGATGTAGGTTCCTTCTGGTTTCGGCATCAGTGTGTTAGCTATCCCGGGTGCATGCTTCTGGCTTTCCAACAGGCGCCTCATTATAGCTCGCCTGGGAAGACCATCATTGATCCGAAGTATGTCATAGTCGTCGACATATCTAATGGCCAGCATTGGAAAATCGCTTGATGACTCGCTGTCTATTAGTCCTCCCCAGATATCTGGATGTTCCGATGCAATGATTCGTGCCAGCCCGTAAAGCGCTCCATGAGCGAGACTTGTGACAGATTCTCCAGAGAATACACGATTGGTGAGCACAAAGAACTTGGCAAGCACAGACTGGCCAATATTTGCTAAAGCTTTGACAATGCTAGCAGTTTGCCAAATGAATTCCTCTGTAGCATCTGCAACCTGTGCCGCTGATTCGATTGCTGGAGGAGCATAGACGACTATGGTTCCCTTCTCGCTAAGCGCAGCTGAAAGATCGGAGAGTTCCACTACCCTATTACGGCATGTAACCCTTGTCACTTTATTTTTGAGTTGTGTGCTATAAGCTTCAAGCAGCGTCAAATCGCTGGATACCATTATAACGTGCGTTAAGTCTCGTGGCTGTTCTTTGAATGCTGGCGGCACCCAAACGAGCTGATGGACTAGGCTTCCGCTGTCCTCGGCCGCGCAATTGACAAGATCTGATAGTCTCATTCCTTGAACCATTGCCAAAAGATTGCCTTGCTGATCAAGAATGTGAATATCCGCTGCGTAATCTTTGGCATCGATGTGCTTTTGAACATATATGTATCCGATCTTGGGTGGAGACCCCGAAGAATAGAAATACAGATGGTCCATCTTTGACACTATACGCATCCTAGGGTCATTGAAAAAGATGGCAGAACCTATTGAAGTTGCAGCGTCAAGAATAGGCGCCCATGATTCTTGATCCCACGAAAGAAAGCCGACCGATGGATCCATATCAACTTTGGCTATCATTTCAGAGTCATTACCATAGTGCTCAATGACCTCCCAAGGAAATGCGATGCCCTCAACACCAATTCTAGCCAAATAATCTGTAGCAAAGCTGTTGGGTAAAACCACCCCAATGCGGTTTTGAAGTATAGACACGTCAATGGCCTTGGTTTGCATCGCCATTTCAGGTGTAGCAATTGTGGACCATGAGCATAAGCTATGAGTGATCCAAGTTTCATGGCCGCTAACTTCAAGCGAGGAGGGTTGAGTTGAAAGAACCGAGATTTGCTCGCCATTCACAACGACACTCACAATTTGTTCATCGCTTCCCAAAGATACTGGTACATCAAAGTTGACGTTGGATAGCAGTAATGCGCCCGTGGCTTGGTGAAACGTGTTTAAATACACCGCAGCAGGAATGATCTCGGTACCATCTAATGGATGCTTACCAGGAAAAGGCTTTGTAGCGGTGCTTAATCCGGCAGTGTAGCGGACTATGTTGGTGTTTGGATCAACGATGCGCTGGCCAAGAAGCACATGTTTCTTGTCATTATTGATTTCCATATCATCCTGTTTTGTACCCATTACATTCCTGACATCCAAGCTCCCCTGTCCAGTGAAGCCTGTCTCGACATGTCTGTAGTAGGGTTTGTGCACCCACGAGGTTCCTGGGACAGATGGACACCAAATCCTTTTGTAGCTGCTGTTCGCCTCGAAGTCAATGCTTACTCCTTTGATGTATAGCTCTGCGGTGAGTTCCATGATTGCAGCATCCAAAGAAGTATCTCGCTTCATAGTGGCGAGGGTGGCCATGTCGCCGTAGTCAAGACCTCGATCTAGGAGCGTCTCGTTGGCCGAGAAGAGCAGAATAGGATGTGTTGAAACCTCAACGAAAACGCGGTAGCCATCATCGGCTGCAGCGTTGACTGCTGATTTAAGAAAGACCAGGCCAGTCATGTTATTAGTCCAGTAGTTAACGTCTCGAAGTCTTTTGGTCCGCGCGTTACGGTTTGAGGTTGAGTAGATGGGTAAGGTAGGTTGGCGAGGTTGCAGAGCATCTGTTAGAGACTCTTCAAGAGGGCCAACTATTTGGTTAAGCATAGGGCTATGGAATGCAATATCGGTTTTGACACGAACAGCTTTTGTACCTTGAGTGTTCATGTCTGCAACGTATTTTTCCAAGGCATCAAGCTCACCGCTAATGACGCAAGTGGATGGGGAAGAGTCAATAGCAGCCACCACGTCTTGTCTGGTCCATAGCGCTTCTTCTACTTCAGAAAATGGACGACTGATCATAGCCATTCCTCCGTCAGATTGCCGACGAATAAGTGCATAAAGCATGGCTCGTCGCGTGACGACCAATGTGCCCTCTTCCGCAGTCAAACACCCTGCCACAACAGATGCAGCAATCTCACCGACTGAGTGCCCAATGACAGCCTCGGGGACCAGCCCTTTCGACATCAACACTCGGCTCAAACCAATTTGCACAACATAGGTGAGGATCTGGATACGTTCTGACATCTCCAGAAAGTCACCAGTTGCCAATGCTTCCAGAATAGAAAACCCTGCCTCGCTTTGCACAATAGCATCCAGTGGATCAATGGCTTGGCGAAAAGCGGTGTCAAGCAGAAGCTCCTTTCCCATATCCCTCCATTGAGCCCCGTGTCCAGAGAAGATCCAAACTGCGGCGCGTGCATGGTCGCTGGATACTCCTAGCACGTTACCTTTTGAGATATAATGGCCTATCGCGGTTCTATCTTCTGCAGCCGCTTCAAGGCAAGCAGCAGCTGTTTCATGACTATCCGCGACAAAAGCTAGCCGATAGTCATGGTGGTTCCGGCGCTGAGCCAGAGTATTAGCGACAGCCACGAGATTCACTTGCTTGCCCGCAGGAGATGTCAGCCACTCTGCAACGGCTCTGGCTTGCTTTGCGAGTCGTTTCTCTTGGGGCACTGAGACGAGGAAGAGCACACGGGCCGAACTGTTCGCAGCATTGGTGTTGTCTGGCTCGGGGTTACTGCCAACGAACTGCTCGACAATGGCATGTGATACAGTTCCGCCATAGCCATAAGAGCACACAGCAGCCCGCCGTGGTCGGTTCTTTTCTTCTGTCCACTTTGTCGTCTCCTGCACGACTTTGAGTCCGGCTTCCGCCCAGTTGATTCGAGTATTGAGCTTCTGCAGGCGTGTCTGAGGGGCCAGCTCGCCCTTATTCACAGCAAGCACTGCCTTGACCAGGCCAATTGCACCGGCCGCGGCTTCCATGTGGCCGACACTGGGCTTGATTGAGCCGATATAAACGGGAACGCTAGCGGACCGTCCCGCAGCAGTGCCATAAACGGCAGCGATTGCCGCCATCTCTGTTGGATCGCCGAGTTTCGTGGCCGTGGCATGGGCTTCGATATAAGAAATGCTCAGGGGATCTACGCCTGCTTGAGCTAATGCTTGCCTCGCCACTAATTCTTGCGCTTTTGAGTTAGGGGCCATGATGCCGTTGGTCTTTCCGTCCTGCGCGACCGCAGAGCCCTTCAAGATGGCCTTGATATTGTCGCCGTCAGCGATGGCTCGACTGAGACGCTTGAGAATGATGATTGCTCCGCCCTCTCCTCGGCCATAGCCGTTTGCTTCATCGTCAAACGACTTGCACACTCCTTCAGGAGATAACGCGCCAGCCTTACCCAGCATCAGTGTAAGTGCCGGCGCCAGAAGGACATTCACACCTCCGACAATGGCGACGTCGGATTCGAGATTTTGGATTGCCCGACAACCCAGGTGAACTGCAACCAGCGATGATGCACATGCGGCATCCACGGCCGTACTAGGGCCCATGAGATCTAGATGGTATGAAATGCGATTCGCCACACCGTGAGGCGCTGAGCCAATCCCCATCCAAGGCTCTATATTAGGTAAATCTTCGAGAAGCAGACGGGAGTAGTCGTCGGAGTCGACGCCCATAAAGACTGCTGTGTTGGAGCCGACAAGGCTCTCGGGATTGAACCCAGCGTCTTCGAGAGCCTCCCAGCTGAGTTCGAGGCCCAAACGTTGGTGCGGATCCATCTGCTCTGCCTCTTTGGGGGATATGCCGAAGAAGGCTGCGTCAAAGTTTTCGAGGTTATGGATGAAGTAGCCTTTGGAGATGGCATTGGATATTTCCTTTGCATTGCGAGAGTCACGTCGCAGCCACGGTTCCCAGCGCTGCCGGGGCACTTCACCGCAGCCATCTTGTTTGGCCAGCAGAAACTGCCACAACTTCTCCGGCGAAGTATTGCCACCTGCGGTTCTGCAAGCCATACCAACAATAGCGATGCCGTCTGATATCTCGATGACTTGACTATCATTAGTCGCGAAGACCGTCTTCATCTCATCAAAGCTTGTCATTAATTTGACTGTTTGAGTAATGTGTTCTCAATGGTAATAAAAATATCTTTCGATTGTTCTATGTATTGGAAATTAGCGGAACTTCTCGGCTGAGTGTGTATATTAGTATTTATGATACCTATGGCCATGTCAGAGCCTCGTGAATAAATTTTACGCAACCATAATTGCCACATGTTACTATACTTGGTTTTATATGCAGCATATATTACTGTATTCGCTCTTATATACAGGTTGCAGGGTGGCATCGAAATCCTGATGTGGCGACAACAAGGGAGGTCAATATAAGCCGCATCATTACGATGAGCTTTTATCGGAACAGTGTCTTTGGAGGTGTACTGGATATTCAAGAAATGTGAAAGACGTGATCATCCCTAATTGGGTGACTTATTAAGCCCGGCGTCGTGTAACAGCCTGTCCGTTAATAACTCATCTACAATGTTCAAACATCTTTCATGCTAGGTTGGGTAAAGATACTTATCACTCATAGCCAGTTAATTCTGACTTACTAAAGTCTACTTCATAATATGTAGTTATTGCCTCCGTCTTTATGACTAGGATTTCACAGCTATTGAGATATCTGCCGCACTTGTCTTCCAAACCTGCGATAATACCGGTTCAGGCGCTCATCGCGACTCCCTGGCACGGAGTTATTTTTATGAAATGGCTAGGCAAGTCGGCCGTTAAGCTGGCCTAGTGGTCTTGGGTGCTTATATCTGCCTCGGATTCATGCCTCAACGGAAAACCTATCTAGATGGCACTAGAAAATGAAGGAACTGTAGCATAATGATGATTTATAAGCTTAATCTATCTGTGCGTTGCGTAACAATGTCTAGTAAGTGTTACCTTATTCAGAAGGAGCATACTTATTAACAATGTACATGAGCCTACCTGATGTACACTTGATATTAACAATGTCATGAATGGACCATTAATGATGTTGATGATAGCATGAAGATGTTATTGCATAGATGCTTGCATAGCTGCTCATGCACACTCTTAACTGGGATCCTTCAATCTAAACCTGCGTACCGGATCTTACGCTAGCAGAAAAAATATCAGCAAGCTCTGGAACTCCTCCAGAAACATCAATTCTCACTAAACCAGATTCCTCCACCACTGATAAGTGCTCCGCAATTTGGACAACAATTCTAGAATCCCAAAGTCCTTCTTTCCAGCTTATAGAACGAAGCAAGTCTAGAGATTGCTGTCGTATACATACGCAAGACGTGGTTGTAGCTGCAAAATACAGAGGAGCAATTACGCCTGTATCAACTAAGAACGTCGATTTGGGATTAGATGATGCTAGGATCAGATTTTTCGATAACTCGTTGATTCTAGTGCATTGTGCGTCGGAGGATGATGATACAGGGCTGATATCACCTTTGAGATCAAGCATAAGAGATGTTGTCTGATAATGCAATTCTAGCAATAGCAGCAGCTTTAAATCTCTTGCATTCATGTTGTTTGCTTCGTGCTCAGAAAAGTCATCAAAAGCTTTTTTCCATTGGGTAAATCGTACTTTTATTCCCTGGAGTAAGACTTGCCTCGAAGTCGCATGATTGCTAAGCCTTGTCCACGGTAGATTCAATGTTGAAGATTTCGTCGTAAGGATGTAGAATAGTCGAATCTCAATTTTGTCTAGCGATGACTGGGCACTGCGAAGATTTGAAAATGACATTGATGAGCCAGAATTATTATCTAGTGATTCAACATCGACAGTAGCGGCCAAGTATGGCTGCCGAGAATTCAAAAATGTTGTAGCCTGCATATCTAAGCGTCGAATTATCTCTGAAATGTCTTCTCGAGTCTGGCGACCTTCAAAAGACATGACTTCTTTTGTTCGCCAATCTTTCATAATGCTAAGGCCGTTTTGTAGGTGGAAGAGCGCCATCTTATGATCATCTTGCGCACTTTCAAAGGCGATAAAAAGTATGCACGAGGTCAGAGCGAATTCGACAGGATGGGAAGATGGAGCCTGTCGTAAGTATTTGATAGACCTGTTATAGTGTTGAAGGACGAGTTTATGGGGAGCCAGCGTGCCATTTGAGCTACCATCTAGATGCTCGTAAAGCGCGCTAAGAGCAAGCACCGCATGGAGCACGGCTGGCGAAGCCTCGCTGAATTGGAGGACTGTCTCGTTCCAAAATCTGGACTGGCTGTCGAACCCTGTCAGATAGAGCAATACATGACGACGAAAATATTCAAAATGTCGATATTCATCTCTCGTTTGAAATGTTCCAGATGATATATGAGATAAATGATCCGCACAGCGGCCTTGGTGATTGAGCAGAGGCTTGCTATAACCAAATCCTTCACAGAGGCGCCCGTTTTTCTCGCATCGCACACAAATCGGCTTCGTTTCATCACACTTCACACGACGAACTCTGTGTGAAGCTTAGGTTAGTACTGCTTTGTCGTCTGGAAGATGAAAATCGCTAAACGCATACTTGCATGTGTAGCAGCCCCGCTTAGATTTGGAGCTCTTTGCTCGACGTTTCTTGAGAGTTGCTGGCTCTTCATTACTCATGTTGTCTCAAGGTATCCAAACAGTCTTGTTAAATACAGAGTAGAGATTTTAAAGAGAAAACAACAGTATCTATCCATTATTATCTTAGAAAGCTTTGTTTCAGGGGCGTTTACATGCTTGCCTTGGGCATTCGTAATGTGGCGCAGCTCAGCTGCCAATTAAGCCCAAACCTGCTGTGGGTAATAGCCAACCAGCCTACACGGCGGTGCTGGTTGTAACAGCCTATGTCCAATTTAGTGTGGCAGAGAGTGCGTTCTTCAACACAAATTGAGCTGTATTTTCACTATCCCTAGCTACTTGATAATAGAATACATCGGAAAGACGTAGGATATTATTATAACATTCAATGTCGGTTATATTAGCTCTGAGAATACCCTGAATCGTTTCCAACTGGGCGTAACCGCAACGAGGGTCGTGCCAAACCCTCACGAGCTCTTCAGTAGGAGGAGACTGAAATAGTTCAAGCTTCCCTGGCCATACTGCCTAGCTAGCTGTCTTAGCCCAGAGGTAGCCCGTTTCTACAAACTCCACTACAGCTTCTGGATTTGCGGGCTCGTAAAATCTCATGCTAAACACGTGATTTCCTGTCAGAAGGATCCAAGAGCCATGTCGCAAGCGTTTAAAATCTAGCCCGTGTAATGCGCTCTTCGTATATATCACAAAACTAGAAGAGGAAGGCAGCATGAGCAATGAAGTTTGAGTTCTTGCCCCACAGAAAAGTTTTATTTATATTACCTATGTTAGCTCATGAAATTCAGCCTTCAAGGGGGTCAAAGGATAATATACTTTCAGCCGTAAGAAAGGGCGAGTTACACGTGATGCTATGGCTATGAAAGATAATAAAGGGATCGAGAAGACTGATATATAATGAGGCTGTTCTCGGAGAAAAGCAAACAGATAATTTAAAGCTCAAGTTGTACACCTCTTCCTCTTCCTCAAAGTCATTACACTGTAACCATTCTGATCAAGGTGCAATACAATGAACCCATCCGCCATCCAACAGCCGATGTCACCATTCGGCAAAGCCAACTTATACTCCTCTCCTACAGCCTTTATTCTATCATGTTTTTGGCTTTTTCTCTGTGGAACTTTCGCCTTTGACATAATTCATTATTTTTTCCACAAGTTTTCCAAATCGAGGTATCGCTTGTTACGACTAATTGGAAAATTGCACGAGGTACACCACTTCTACTTCAACAGGCGTCTCCAATTCAATAATTACTACCTCTGGCATAACATATTTTTTGAACTTCCACTGGAACTAGCGTGTCAGGCCTTTGGATCATGGCTAGGGTGGCTAGTTTTAAAGCACATTGCCATACTTGGTTCTAGTGCCGTCTCTGAGCGTTCACTTCATGGTGTTCTCGCTATAGAGGTGGTCAAGGTGGTTGTCGTGGCTATGCTCAGTGGGCGAGATTCCAACCACAAAACCTACAAAACGGTACCGAAAATCCGTACAGGTTTATTGTTGGTCCAGAATACCACGCCCTCCATCATGTGGATCCAGCAGCATATATGAGCTCAACGTTTTATCTCTTTGACTGGCTTTTTGGTACGGCATACACACTGAAATCTCGAAGGGTCACATTGACTGGTGCATCTGGGGCGTTTGGAAAAGCTTTAATGAAAGAGCTACAGACTGAATCGGTAGCTTGCATTCAGCAACTCAAATTTGGAGTAGATTGGACCTACACTGATTTCGATGCGGCGATACCGATCCTCGAAAACACGGATGTTTTGATCCTAGCTCATGGATCAAAAGGGCAAGATGCTCTCAAGGCCAACTGCGAATCCGCTGTTCAATTTATATCATTGTTCAAAAATCATCGAAAAAGCGACCCAAGCCAGATAGATCTTCTGCCCGAAATTTGGGATGTCGGCAGTGAGACTGAGCTGCATCCTTCCTTTGGCATTCAAAATCTCCAAGCATACTCTACTTCTAAGCGCGCCTTTCTTCCCTATACACGCAAATTTTACGACGATGACTCAATTATCTATCGTCATATTGTGCCAGCAGCCTTTCAATCTACTGTGGATTCCGCAAAGCTCCCAGCGGAATGGGTAGCTCGAACAGCAATGTGGTGGATTCGCAGGGGTGCAAGATTTATTCCCGTAACATACACGGGACTTGCCTATCTGTATTATGTCAAATTCATGTCTTTAATTAAAAAGCTGTGATTGAAATTTTGCTGTGGCCTCCTGCGTAAACAGCTGCGCTATTATACACTGTACCCGCCGGGTACCCTCTACTTGCGATCAAGAGCCACATGTCAAATTAATTTAAATTTGTATAATATTCTCTCTTCTCTGATTCAAATAACCAGGCCACACACACAGCAATAGCGGCTATGTACATTCATAAGGTAATTTGCCTAGTCATCACGTAAAAATAAGACATATAACACTCATAAAGCCCGAGAAATAATAAGTTTTAATATATATCTTTCACAACATACGGAGCCAAATTTCTAGTTCAAGCTACTCATGACTTTGTAATTGAGTATGCCAGTTTCAACATTAACGGTATGTGTACATCCACTAACATTTCCCCAGACCTCACGCAAACCATGTCTCAGCCAAAGCTAAAGTTTGTTTCGGGACCCCTTTGACTATAATTATAAACAAATCATCCCCAATCATCTTTCAAGAGGATTGTTACTAAAGCGGCTGGTGGTTTCAGTATCCTGGCGGGTGAGAAGTCACATTGTCCACCACATAGAGCCATTTTGCACTCTTTCATCGTTTGGTCTATCAAACACCTCTTCAAACCACAGTACGCTTTTGAGGAGCTGCAGGACATCACTCCAGTCCGATATTCCGTGTCTTTTCAAAGACGTGCCTAACGTGCGGAAAAACCAGGCCTCATCAGGTTCTCCCTGAAGCCCGAATCCGCCCATATAGAGGATCCATATTTGCAATATCCAGGCCTCGCCGATCCAGTCAACCATGAGATGCTCATAGTTTGCAATAAGGTGGCTTTTCAGTCTGCTGGCCACGATACCAGTGTATGAGGGCAGTATGCCTAGGAAACGCCGTACGTGATTCAGATAGAGTAGCATTCCTAACCGGCAAGCCTCCTGCATGAGAGATCCTGTACGCGCTAGGTCGACGGGTTGCCGCTGCGAGAGAAACGTATGCACCACTGGATTTACCCAGGCACCACACCCATCCCTGCTGCAGATGCTCAAGGCTGGATTTTGATGCTGAGGTAGACTAAATGCGGAAAAGGAGAAGATGGCTACAATCTCATATGCGTTTAACCACTCCGAGTGTTGGATCTGCGACGAATCGTTCCAGATGCGAGTTACATGGTCTATATTAGTGCGCACGTTTGTAGAAGACAGAGGCAACACAGCAAACTTCTCCCATTGCCGTGGTGATGGATAGCAAGGAGGGTGGTCAAACACGCACGCACCACGAAGTTCACACCTACGCAGTTCAGCCTAACAACCCAAAGCTCATAGGGAAAGTGTTCTGCTCACCAACTAATTGTTATTCTCAGCTCCTCATTTTGTTCAAGAGCATCGATGCCCCCTGCTCGGCTGACTAAGTGCTGAAGACCTTGGTGATGTATAATCCACATGTCTCTATTGCCACAAAGCTCCTACACCTGTACGGTTAGCCTCAAAGTTTCAAGACGTGACAGAGGGTCTTGGTAAACCATCCCATACCTCATATACCAACAGCGCGGTAATTGCACTTATAGCATATTCTAGATCCCTTTTTTCCGTGGCCCGTAGCGTTACTTGTAGAGAAGACAATGCCTTTACATGAAATCTCATAGAGTCATAACTTTCAGCAGCTTTACGAGCTCCCGATCTCGCTATTGTCTCGTGTAGAGCAGAGTTGGCCAAAATCTGGAACATTGTTGGCCCATATCGCATTCCGAGAGTGAACCAGGCGTCTCGCAAGTGTGTTTGAGCTCCGCCACTGTCGCCATCACGAAAGACTGCCACGCCTTGAGTAAGCCTACAATTAGCTGCTGAAAAATGCAAAGAGAGCCCACCTTCTGAAAGAAGCTGACGACCTCTTGCATCGCTCTCGAGCTGCACCCCAATCGGTAGCTTCACGTGAGATGAAAAATTAGAGAGAGTCGCCCAGCGTCGAGGAAGCCACCATGTCGGCTGTAATTGGTACAGTTTCTTGGCCAGATCTAAACTGGCCTTCGTCGTTGGTTTTCGGCGTGATTTCCCCACATCTTTCATGGCGTGCTGCCGAATTACTCGTATCTGATCCGAAGAATTTAGGTGGTAGCCATTGGAAAAGTTGACAAATGCGAATTTGCCTCCATGTTCCATTCCCTCGCTGCGCATTGGTGAAGCGCAACGTGTCTCATCATCCCAGACCATGGCATGCGACAGAGAGGCAGTTACTCATAAAACCGCCTTACATTACATGTGTGGGTGCCACGAAGCAGGATTGAAAACATACCGGTTGTTATCCCAGTTTAGCGGGGAAGAAGATGTCCCAACTTCAACCTCCTGTGTCCTCTATCCGGAATCTCAGGTGCTTACTAATGATAAGCTTATTGGCAATGACAAATGGCAACCGCGTATTCTAGTGGAAACCAATGAGGTGTTTGTTCATTATACATCGGGGCATTCCTGGAAGAGGTTAGGTGTGGTTGCAAATGCCCCAACTAGAAGTCCCGGCTCAGCCTCAAAGCCGGGAAGAGTTCCTGCTATGTATGTATGTTTGTTGCATGAAGCGGTCGGTGAGATTAGTAACTTACCGACTTGGCTGACCAAGCTCAAGGCGTAGGTGAGACCCTAGTAAGGCATGAGACTTTAGTTCATTTATAAGACTTACAGCATAAAGCTGCGACAGCAGCATCATTACATACCTAGCATATATAGAGACTGTTTCAATACTATTTTATTCAGCGCAATTATCACCCCATATGTGACATACCAATAAAACAGTAGTAAAGGCATATTTATCAGCGCAGGGGGGGCGTATTTCAGTCTCGTGCTGAGAATTATTGAACAACCAAGCTCGCTAACCCTGTGATTTGCCCTGAATGAGAAGGATGGATTGGACAAACAATTTAAGCTTCATTTTTCCCGCGCGGTAATGGATTCGATCCTCGTGCATTTCTCAGCAGAGACTAGGCGAGCCGATGCCTCGGTGAGAGCACCAATTGCCGCTATGTAATCATCCAGTAAATGAGATGACGTGAGCCCTGCTGCTGTCAGAAGCTAAAATTGTCAACTTATGAGGCTTGAAATTAGCTAGTATCTTCATATTGCTGCGCAGCCTTTCGCTGATTATTTCTGCAATTCGTTCATAGAAAAAGATTTCTCTCACCAAAGCATATAAATTAAATATCCCCGTTCTTAATGACTAACAAGCATTGTGACGACAAGCAGCAACACCATGTGTACCTGTCGTTCCAACGGGACCATCAGAAAGGATGACTGTATTTAGGCAACGGGTGAAAAGCAAAAAGAGCTATTTAGTTGTGAATACGCAGTTGTAAAACTAAGAACTCGCTGTAGAAGGGTGGTGCGCCTGCGGCGTTGCCTCAATTTTCTTAGTATATCTAGATTAGAGGGCTGCCATTTGATGGTCGCCGTTACAATGAT
Organism: Trichoderma atroviride; assembly: GCF_020647795.1. Taxonomy (NCBI): domain Eukaryota; kingdom Fungi; phylum Ascomycota; class Sordariomycetes; order Hypocreales; family Hypocreaceae; genus Trichoderma; species Trichoderma atroviride. The sequence goes on from NC_089404.1 coordinate 4,000,351, forward strand.
TTGGCCACACCACACATGATCAGGAAGTACCACCTCTAACTGGTCTTCAGAAGACCGTCCGCGAGGCCGCAATATATTTAGCTCGCGCATCTATACCCAATAGTTTGCAATTTCTCTCAAATCGTGTAAAAGCGCCGGAGGATTATCGAGGCCCGGAAAGTGGCCACCAAACTCGTGATCTATATGGTCATCAGACATAGTCATTGATGCCAACTTAGCAGGATATTCACGCACCTTTATACATCACCATATTTCCGACCTTTGCGACCACAGGTTCAGGCCAAAAGCCGACATTGTACTTGAACGCACTGAATAGTAAAGGCGCGTCCGTTTGCGCTTTTGTGTATGACGTTTTGAAACCATTTGGATTTTGGAAGTAGATGTATACCGATGAAAGAAACGATCGTGTCAAGTAGTACAAGGACACAGACAACAGAATTTGTTTGTGGTCTAAGACAGACGGACTAGTTCCCGCCTTTGGATCTGACCCTGTATCAAAAGTCAATTTGTTTGCGCGCAAAGCATACCGTTTGTAGCCGCGGTGTCACTTACATGAAATGTACTTCTCGCCAATCCACGCCAACTGGCCCATTGGACTATCCAAAAGAGCCAGGCCGATTGTATTGGGCTAATTAACATCAGCGTCACATCTTTTCCTTTGAAGATGACTTGCATGTTACCCTTGTAGTCTGCTCTGAGAAGTAGGCGTTTCCGGAAGTTAACCAGTCCATAGACCTTTGCTGTTCGAACTGCTGCAATGGAGAAGATAAGGTGATATTCTGTGCGGCTAGTTCCGTGGAGCTAAGGGGATAAAATGGAAGCATTGAAAAATGAGCAGCTCGCGTTGATGTGTTGAAATTGTCATAGAGGCTGTAGGCTGGCGCACAACCCCAGTCTGTTCCAAAGGTGGCAAACTGATCATAACCCAGTACTTCGCGCATCAAAGTATTAAATACACGCGCTGTGTCGTCTATAGTCCAGTTTGCAGGCGGTGGCGATGAGAAAGTAAACCCTGGCAGTGAAGGAATTACCACGTGAAATGAGACAGGTCGCCCCTTGGATGTTTTGCTTTTTTCTGTAAGCTCATTAACAATAGGCAAGAATTCTAAAAACGATCCTGGCCAGCCATGATTGAGCAGGAGGGGAATTGAGCTTTCGTCGGAGGCTCGCTGATGAATGTAGTGGATAGTTAATCCTTCAATTTCGACAGTGAAATGGTTGTATCTGTTCTACATTAGCCAACTGGAGTGACCGAAGCGTTGTCACATTCTCACTTGTTGAGAGCCGCTTCCTCATGACCCCAATTGAAATCTTCCAACCATTGAGTACGTAAACTCCCTAAGACATCGAGAGCAATGCCACTGGAATTACCGAATCCAGAGAATTCTGAATGAGACGGTAGGCGTGTCTCTCGAACCAGATCAATCATTCTCGGAACTCCAGCTGAGAGATTGACAGTGAATTCCTTAGGGGTAAAACCATTGTGCACAGGACCATTACTCAGAACGATGCCCGCGCTGGCGAGGAGAAATGCAAACTGTTTCTCCAACATTTTCGTACGAATGATTCGTTTGCTTTGAAGATCCAAAATTGTATTGACAACGATATCATGCTCCAATGCTGCGATCTGGGTCGTTACTACAACATATATACTGTTAGACACACCCATTCTAGACTCTATCCGACCTGAGGTTGATTACAATATCTATGATTACAATATCTATGGTAATATCAGAGTTACAGGCTTCTTGATACAAATTAGGTGGGACTACACTGGGACCACATTCCTGGATCGGCTTAGAGCGATCTATCACGCCTTTCTCGTTGTCTAGCCCACTAGAGACATGCTGGTAAAGATCTAGGATTTCGCCGAGAGAGCTCATTGCCACAGGTACTACGTATGCTAAAAATGCTTAAACCAGCATTTTAGCATTTCATCACTTAGTAATAAGTTTTGCACCGGAGTGGGAAGGCGTAAACAGAAGTTAATCAATATCGGTAGCGTTTTGCAGCAAACAGCGCCGTAGCCAAACACGTACTCGCCTAGAAACCTCCTATTTGCTCAAACCCTGCTATCATGTTGGTTGTCTCCTTCATGCTGACCAACTTTGTATCCCATGGAATGTGCTGTTGGAGTACCGTAAATATGAATGCGTTGCGTATCTGTAGGTGTAGGTCTTACAGGACCTGTTCATGGGATGCTATATCCCGCTGCTTCATCATAATCTCTTAGTGATATGCGCTTAGACACGGCAGTGCGAGATATAACGGTCTCTATGAAAGATTGAGAGATGGGTACTACTACTATCTCAGACTGCCATCTTCTATACAATGGCAAGCTGTTTAGAAATACTAGGTGCCATGTCACTAGCGTGGCTGTTTTGCAATGTATTCCGACGTTGCGACCAAATCGGACCGATCTATTCAAGCTATTAAGTATAGAACCTTTCTTTCTACTCATCGTCTTTCAAATCACGCCGATCGTCATAATCATGTTTTGTAACCGACAGTGACTGAAAGACGTTGCAGATAGCCCGAATCATATAGCATTTATTACTACGGACACAACAAGTCCAGAATCTCCAATTGCTTCAATTGGAAAGTTTACAGGTGGTTCAAATAGCCTCAGACAATATGTGTGATCGTGAGCTACCATAAACCCACAAGAGTCAAATGAGCGCTAACATAGCCGTCGCTTATATTGTAATTTAATCTTGTTACATTGAAGATGTGGAATCACGGAATCTATATATGGCTTACAAATATAAATGATCAGCATGGGTAAGGAAGTTGCCTAACACCTTGAATTTTACCTTTCATGACTGCCCCAGTGTTCTCAATCGACCGCCACTTGAGAAAAGTAACTACCCCCAGCTGCATGCATTCAGTGTCTTATTTCCATCAATTAAAACCCAGCCTTTCCCGGTTCACCCCATAAACCGACAAGAGACTTTTTACTCAGTGCGTATGTGCTCTTTATTCCATAATTCCGATGGTTGTCAGAAGCCTCGGTCTAGTCTACTTACCGCCAATACAAGCTTGTTCACCATCCAGAAGAGTGAAGATGCGATTTCTAGTCTTCCTCGCCCGACATAGATTCTTCGTCAAAAAACAAACAAAAGGTAACCCATTTTTGTCCGATCACACTTCGTCATATATTGCGCTGGCCGAGTCCAATTGACCCTGGAGTACAAAGCAGGCTGATGTAAAGACAAACAGATTCATTTATATGCCAAAGGCAATATTGTAAGTAAGCTTAGGAAATGAAAGTGTAGCAGAATTCGCGCAGGCTGTCTACCTACGTAGCGATCCATTGGGATGACAAAGGGTTGTCTGGCGGAACGGTATTCATAAAGCGACTGTAGTCGATCCAAGGTCCCTAAAAAGCACTTCAGTCTGAGAGCCAAAAAATGCAAAGTAACAACTCAAGACGTTCCCCCATTGTCAGGCCTTTTCCTTTTTCTTAAACAGTCAGGTCGCTCATATACATGGATCTAGCCAGCACTGATAAGAAATTGGATGAATCCCAGCCCTGCTACTCCGTACAGCGCCTTGCAAATCGAGATATTTATGGAGCTGTGAAAGTCGATATGCAGTCACCGATTCCGCAAAAAATCTCTGAAAAATGTGTGTTGACAATTATGCAGACTACCTTTATTTATCCAACACATAATTAGGAATACCATTGCTCCCGACTCTCTGGTAGAAATTACAGGTAGGTATGCAGCAGTGCCAATATTATTCACCAGCCAACCGCAATGCATTAAATATCTCAGTCAAAATGCTGGCTCGACCATATATAATGATAGGCGTAGCACCTAAATTATAGGCGTGGATTTATACTTGACACTCCGATGCATGCCTGTATTTCCTCCATGCGGTATGCATACATACTCGTTAAGATAATCCGCATTATCATCGTGCTTGGATATCAACACATAATTATGTGATCCATCTATAATTCCATTGTCTAGGAATACCATTATTAGATATATTTATGAATGCAAATACAAAACTAGTTTGCCTGTTATTCCATCTGTTAGTAAACAACTTGCAGTCTGCCAAACTGACCCCAAATCACTTCATTGGCTGGTCAGTTCTCATTGTATAAGGATTTCGGTAACCCCTTCGTGGATAATAGCATTTAGCTCCCAGAATATTTATCCGTCAGCAGGTGATTTACCCAATTGGTAGGATAAAGTTGTTCAGCTAAATCAGGAGCTAATCATGAATCCCAGGCTAAATTGGTAACGAACGAGACGTGGGATTGCAATACTCCCATAATGCAACCCCATCAACGTCTTGTTTGGGGTAGCAGAGTGTGGGGTATAAATGCAAAGAGCATTGCTTGCTTAAATTAAGAATTGAGGTCTTATGTTTAACGTTATAGTGCCGCCTAATTTCGCCATTTCTTCATATTTACGCAGATCAATCACGTTGTCCAAGAACCTGTCTCTATGCAATCTCTACAGATGTCTCAAGGCGCAGAAGAGAAAATAGAGGTCAACCATGCGTCGCAAGCTGAAACAGCGGATAATTGGGCCAACCTCGCCGAAGATGCTCGCAATGCGACAGAAGAAGAACATAGCTTGACTTTCTTCAAGGCAGTCAAGATGTACCCGCAAGCGTGCATGTGGTCCATGGTTGTCTCAATCGTTGTCATTATGGATGGATATGACACGGCTCTTATCGGCTCTCTTTTCGCGTATCCCGCTTTTCAACAGCAGTTTGGGCAAGCTCGAGGACATGGCAAATACCAGTTGGAGGCAAAGTGGCAGACTGCTTTAGGATTGGCTAGTCCTCTTGGTAATATTGTTGGCATTTATCTCAACGGACTCATCACCGAATGGTTTGGCCACAAAAAAGCCGTTTTGGGAACTCTTGTGTTTCTCAGTGGAGTTCTATTTATCCCCTTCTTCTCAAAGACCATCGAGGTGCTTTTTGCCGGCGAGTTACTGTGCGGCCTGGCTTGGGGCGTTTTCACCACTTTGGCTCCTGCATACGCCTCGGAGGTTGCTCCAGTAGCCCTTCGCGCATACCTTGAGACCTTCGTTGTCCTCTGTTGGGGAATTGGCCAGTTTGTTTCTTACGGCGTTCTCTACGGCTTGGTCAACCGCACTGATGAATGGTCTTGGCGAATCCCGCTGGCTGTCCAGTGGGTTTGGCCCGTTATTGTTATTCCCCTGCTCTTATTTGCCCCTGAATCCCCCCTGGTGGCTTGTTCGTAAAGGCCGTATCGACAAAGCAGAGCAGTCTATGAAGCGCCTGTCCTCCAAGAAATCGCAAAACAGCAAGCAATCCGTTGCTTTGATGGTTCAGACTACCAACTTAGAGGCGGCCATGACGGAAGGTGCATCATATGGGGATTGCTTTCGCGGAACGAATCTGTGGCGTACTGAAATCGGATGCGTCGCTTGGGCGTCTCAGGTTCTCTGTGGATTTGCCATAGCCAACTACTCGTCCTACTTTTACGAACAGGCTGGGTTGCCGGCGGCAAACGCTTACAAAATGACAATTGGACAAGGAGGCATTCATTTCTTGTGTACCCTGCTCTCGCTATTTGTGACTGCAAGATTTGGCCGACGTGGGATCATGCTCTGTGGATATGCCGGCATGTCTTGCGCTATGTTTACTCTTGGATTCCTGGCACTTGCTCGCCAGACCACGGGCCTGGGCTATGGACAGGCTATTATGTATCTCGTCTGGTATGTCGTCTACCAGCTGACGATTGGTCCGACTGCCTTCATCGTTGTTGGCGAGATATCCTCCACCCGTCTTCGATCTAAGAGTATTTCTCTGGCTCGCAACGCATACAATGTTGCGAATGTGTTTAGCGCCACTGTGGCTCCCTATACTCTGAATCCCACTGCGGGAAATCTGAAGGGCAAGACTGCCTTCTTGGCCGCCGCGTTCTCACTGCTTTGTTTGTTGTGGGGCTACTTCCGCCTCCCGGAAAGCAAAGACAGGACGTTCGAGGAGCTAGACCTCTTATTTTCCAGGAATCTCAAGGCACATGAATTCAGAGACGCATCTGTCGACGACATGGATATGCCGGAATTTACTAAACAGCAATGAATGCACTTCCAGTGTTCTTGCTATCCTTTAAGCGTCTTTAACAGATAGTATTATTAGCTTTAATTAAATACAATACAATGCTGCTGTTCCTACTCCAGCTACGTATGTGAGTGGATTGTAATTCTTTCCCTAGCATTTGGATTTGAATCAAGTTTGAAGAATTCTTCCAAGATTAGTATTTCTACTAAAACTGCAAGAATGGCAGGCAATTCCATATCAAAGTATAATGTGTATCTAGTATCACGAGCTATGTAAAGTGTTAACTATATACAAGTCTTATCATGAGATTTGAAGATTCCCTTTTCTTACTATCAAAAGAAAGTAGCTTCAGGTGGGAATGAAACTACGGCTAAAGAGAAATAATACCATATGGGAGTAGTTAAGAACATAAGGAAATACAATTCAACATAGAACATTTAATTCACTAGTGCACTCCACGTTTATACAGGCAGCTTGCGGCTTGCCCTATAAAGGCCATGGGGAATCTTTCTACTCCATAATTTCACAAACCGAAAGAGAATCGCGCGTGGCGACAACATGAAGGATTTACCCGTTGAACAAATTTTCCCAGCCAATCATTTGCCAATTTTGGAAAAACTAAATACTTCTATTCAAGAATATTCTATTAGCCTGATTGTAAAGGCCAGCAGATAGGCCTTATTTAATATGAGCATCAAGCCACACAAGGATCTCCTGGAGAGATTCTTCCCGATCCGAGTCATTGAGGAGCTCGTGGAGGCCCGAATCCAAAAGCCGTAGCGTCTTATCTTTAGAATCGATACCTCTAACAAAATCTTCACTTCCCTTAGGATCAGCGCTTTTATCAGCAGTACCGTGCATGACGAGCGTGGGGACATGCCAGTCCTTGAGTCCTTGGTTTATAGCCTGCGCTGTGCGGAGAGCAGAGGCAGCCAGGAGAAAAGGCATCTGTCTCTTCACCATCAGCGGGTCAGCCTCTGCCGACTGCAGCAGTTCAGGTTGGCGTGATAGAGCAGAGGGGGGTGACCGTGGCATAGGAAGTGACCAGTGTGGCACGATGGTGGCGCCCGCACTCAGCACCCATCTCACCAAGGTCGACACTGGACCTGGAAACGGAGGGCTGGTCAAGATGACTCCATCCACCAGAGATGGGTCCGCGACGACGCTGCCTGCCGTGACAAGAGCACCCAAGGAGTGGCCGAGTAAGAAGAGAGGTACGTTCTCTCTCTTCGCCTCTCGCCGCAGCTCTAGATGGTCCTGGATGGCCCTCTCAACGTCCACGCTGCCGCGAACGCCAGGTGACCGTCCGTGACCCCACATGTCGAATGCCCTGACTTCGAGGCCGTGTTTGCCTAGCTGCGGGATCAGGGCACAGTGCCCATCTACATAGCGCTCTGCGTGCTCCCCATATCCGTGCTGTAGGATAATGATAGCTCGAAGTGGATGAACCCGCCAGGTGTGGAGGACTACACCAGACTGAAGAGTGCCGGTGTCATGTTCAATCTTGTATTGTATTGACTCGTCAGTCATGACAACGCAGAGGTTCTCTGGACAGTAGTCGAGGGTACGTAGTGACAGGGAAGTAAGGAGCAATATGTCTAACTGAATTTATGGCAAATAATGTAATTTAGAACATGGATTAGTCATTAACCCCCCCGCCCTTGAAATAGCAACTGATAGCTTTATCAATAGCTTGAATAGATTCTATGCCTTTTCATAAGTGAAAAAGAAAATTAAATACCTTCTTCTGCAACTCAAGCTCTGCAGCTTGAATTCTAGAAGCTTGGCCAAGTGCCTGGGAGAAGCCAATGCCATTATAAGCAGTAGCGGCATTGATTTTAATGTTCGCTGCTTGGGCTGTCAGCGCGGTCGACGCTACAAGCCAACGGCAACAGTGGATGCTTCCATATTTTTTCTGTACCAACAAACTACAAAGAGAAGTCTTCTCTTCAATTTACTGCGCATAAATAGCTTCAACTTACTAAATATTTCTGCCCCAGCTTGTTTCAAAGGTCGCTCTAGATGAAATAAGATTCTCAGAAGACATAATGCCTGCCATGTCCCCAAGGCCATGACCAGAATATCAGCCAGCCAGTGCTTCTTTAAGCCACAGCGCTGAGCTCAGCATGGTAACTTGAGCAGTCTGTTGTTAGTGACCTTCAATGCCGATTTTTGCTCTCCAGGACACATTGTTTGCTCCACTCCTACTACCCCCATCTCTCTGGATTGTCATTACCCCGCATATTAAACAAGGCTTTGCTCGATAGGTATCTCAGGCTGAAGTGAATTTACCGTATAATGGCAACCGGTATTGTCAATCATGCGTTGGATAAACACGGGATCGCATGTAACACGGTTTTTTGGGTGTTTCATAGCTATCGAAAAGCCACCCACAGAATCGATTTATCTATTGCTCACCCTATTGTTCGCATTTGTGTCTTCAGCCTGTAGTATTCCAGATTTACAGTCTTGTTAATTCTGCACATTGTGTTCTTGAGTATGCTTGTGAATGAGACAGGCCTCGATGGCTGGCTGCGGTATGCCGCACTTCCTGATGAGTTTGCCAGCCTACGCCCACAATATTCGGCAATCATCTCTCTTACGGATAGTCAAAGCAGCCCTATATTCACTGCCGCGAGAGAACTGCAACTTGGTCTCTCCAAGATCTTAAGTCAGAATATTAGTCTTGAGACGAAGGTCTTGGGACCCGCAGCCAACTCCTTTATTATTGTAGGAACTGTTGACACATTCCTATCTACCAAAGGGGATATTTATGGCGCCCTGCCTCTTAAAGAGGATGGTTACTGTCTTGTTTGTAAGAATGGGAGGGCAGCTGAAATAATCGGCCAAAACGATCGAGGTGCATTGTACGGCGCTTTTGAGTTTCTCAGACTTTTGTCGCAGAATCAACCACTGCCCGAGATGCGTATATCGAATCCCAGTGCTCCGATTCGGTGGGTGAACCAATGGGATAACCTCGACGGCACCATTGAAAGAGGATATGCTGGCCCTTCCATTTTTTTCGCAGACGGACATGTGCTCGACGACCTGACTCGTGTTCAGCAATATGCGCGGCTGCTGGCATCGGTCGGGCTGAATGGTCTGATTGTGAATAACGTCAACTCCAATTACAACCTTCTCAATCCTTTTAATATGCAAGGCCTGGCTCGAATTGCTGACATCATGAGACCATGGGGAGTTCGAATTGGTATTTCTTTGTATTTTGATACCCCAAAAGAACTCGGAGGTTTGCAGACATCTGATCCTCTGGATCGCAACGTCATTGCTTGGTGGGAGGACATTACTTCTGAGCTTTATCGTCATGTCCCAGATATGCTGGGGTATCTGATCAAGGCAAACTCTGAAGGACAACCAGGTCCATTAACATATGGCCGTACTCTTGCCGATGGTGCAAACATGTTTGCAAGAGCCCTGCAGCCTCACGGTGATGGCGTCGTCATGTATCGCGCTTTTGTCTACAACCACCACCTCGATGAGTCGAACTGGAAGAATGATAGGGCAAACGCGGCTGTTGAGTACTTTGATGGGCTGGATACTCAATTCGAAGATAATGTCATTATTCAGATCAAATACGGCCCCATCGATTTTCAAATTCGGGAACCGCCGTCACCTCTTCTTGCTCACCTACGGAAAACGCCAATTATTCTCGAATTACAAGTCACACAGGAGTATCTTGGCCAACAAGATCACATCGTATATTTACCACCACTTTGGAAGACGATTTTCGATTTTGATCTCCATGTAGACGGTCAGAAATCGCTGGTTCGAGACGTAGTCTCCGGCCAACGATTCAATTGGAGCAGAAGTGGCTACGCAGCGGTCGTTAATGTAGGAAACGATCCTACATGGCTAGGAAGTCATCTTGCTATGGCCAACCTATATGCATACGGATTGTGCGCTTGGGACCCTCAACAGAGTGAGGTGGACATAATCCAAGGCTGGGCACAATTGACCTTTGGCCTAAATAAAGCAGTCGTGGATACCATAACAAATATCTCTATGGCTTCTTGGCCTACATATGAAAATTACAGTGGCAATCTTGGCATTCAAACTTTGTGCGACATTGTCACACATTGCCATTATGGCCCCTCCCCAGCCGCGCAGGATGGTAATGGATGGGGTCAGTGGACTCGCGCTGATGCACGTTCAATTGGAATGGATCGAACTGTTGCCACGGGGACAGGAAATTCAGGACAATATCCTCAAAAGGTTGCTGATAGGTTTGAGTGCATTGATACCACTCCTGATGAGCTTCTCTTGTGGTTTCACCATGTTCCGTACACTCATCGTCTCAAGTCAGGCAAGACAGTTATTCAGCACTTCTACGACGCCCATTATGCCGGAGCACTTGTTGCCCAGACATTTGCACAGCAGTGGGAAATACTGCGGGGATTGATAGACGACAATCGATTTGATCATATGGCTTTTCGTCTCCAGTATCAAGCGGGTCATGCTCTGGTCTGGCGAGACTCCGTTAACAATTTCTATTACGCTAAATGTGGAATTAGAGACGAACATAATCGCGTTGGCAACCATGCATGGAGAATTGAGGCCGAAGAGATGACACTTGAAGGATACAAAGTGGTTCCTGTCACGCCATTCGAGGCTGCATCAGGAGGGAAGGCCATCGCAACAATCCCAGGCGCGGATGTAGGTACTGCAACATGTACTGTTGCTTTTCCTTCTGGGACTTATAACATCGCGATTAACTACTACGATCATCTTGGCGGCAGGTCACAATATGAAGTCTTCGTAAACGAAAGACTAATTGGTGCTTGGGCGGGGGATCTTCAAGATAAATTAAGTCATGACTTCTCGGACCGCATTGACGGCCATTCTGCGACTCGCATCACTTTCGACAGTGTAGAAGTGAAAAAGGGCGATTCCCTTAAGATAGTTGGCAGGCCAGATGGAAACGAGCTTGCTCCGATAGACTATGTTTCCTTGTTGCCACAAGGTGTTGTGGACTAAATTTAACAAAGCAGCTCAGCTAGCTCCAACTCTCACTCTCGGAATTAGTACAAATCCAGCCTATTTAGAATAGATTCCCAAAAATATGAATCGGAAAATAGTCCGCCATAGCATAGAAAGCACTTTGATTAGGGTGCAATCCGTCTCCTGAGTCATACTCTCTCTTGAGCAGCGAATGATCTGCTGGGTCCCGCAAGATTTCATCAAAGTCAACCACGGCGTCGAAGATGCCGCTGCTGCGAATCCAGTTATTGATGACCTGCCTCGTAGACTCCCGAACTGGGTCACAATAGGATGTATCGGGGGGAATTCTCATGCTCTTTGATGTCTATTGGTGGGAGGCTGAAAGGTGTTAAAGTTGCCGCAAAGACCGCGACACCATGTGCTCTTAGCCGGGTAGTAATTTGTTTATACGCTGCAATTAGCCGATTGCTCAAGATCTCTTGACTGTGAGAATCAGCGGGTGCCATGCCAATATCGTTAACACCTTCAAATAACAGAACAGAGCTGACACCGGAAAGAGACATAATATCCCTATCTAGCCTACTCAGCACGCTAGGTCCAAGGCCATGGTCCATCACGCGGTTGCCTCCAGCCGCTTGGTTCACGACGGCAAGGGAAGTATATAATTCAGATGTACTAGCTTGCAGTCGTCTAAAGAGAATATCTGGCCATCTTCACGTATAGTCAGCTAGCGTTAACTAGTCTTGGCTGAACAATATCCACGCACCTGGTGTCGCCATTAGTAAGGCTGCATCTGCCGTCCGTAATGCTGTCTCCAATGATAGCAAAGGCTCGCGCATCTCGCGGCGCAAAGACTTCGACACCACTGATGTAATACCTGTGCCACTGTCAGAAGCTATAACGGGAAAAACGCAAAAGTGAAATACATCACAATGGGAAGAATCTGAAAGAAAATTCTCTTGACGAACCAGTGGTCAGCCTGCTTGACAATAAGGCGATTAAAATCCCTCTCAGACACACAATTTCCCTTGATGAAGTACGATGTGGTGCGACTCCCTGGATGTGCGGTGATACATTGCGCGTTATGGCCAGTCTCAATGAAGATACTGATACTTAATACGGTCTGGGGCTGTAGGAAAACCCCAAAGCTTATGGCATCAGAAACCATGAGCGCTCCAGCTGGAATGGTAGTAGATTCACTCTCGTCGAAAGTGACGGTTTGTATAGTTTGAGGCTGAATTTCTGGGATTCCTGACTGGTTCTCAGTCGCCAGTGCTAGTGTTGTGTGTGCTATGGAAAGAGATTCGGATCCAAATGCATTGGATAGTCTGATTCGCAGGAACTTTTCCGTTCCAATTGACAATCGTACGGTTTGACGAATGGTGGTATTACGGAAGGCCACGCCCTCTTGTATCTGCAATTGGAGTTTCATTGTGAGCTTTAGCTGAAACTTTGGATAGATGCCCAAGGCTGAGGCGATGGAAGTTCACAATTCTTCCGATTTACGCTGTCTTACTTACAAAATCGTCGGGGGGTAAGTTATCGCCCTCTATGAGCATTGGCATGCTAGCCCATGTGTGAATCCAGCGCCCTTGGCCGTTTGGTAGTGAACTCATTATGGCTGCGCTGTCGAAGTAAGTAGCAATAATTTGCAACGGCTTGTCGTATTCATCTGGAATGCTAAGATAGCAGCGGTCTTAAACCGCCTTTGACAAGGACAGAGGTGGCCTTCGCGATCTACCGGATAAATTTGCAATCAACGGCGCCCACCAATCATTTGCCTCAGAGCAATCTCAGCAGCCTAAATTCAGAGACAGTGAACGCACCTTAAAAGGTCATTTTGCTGCTACTGGTTTCGAATTTAGATAAAGGAGTAGACATATTTGAGACTGACATTTAAAACTGTTCGATGTGGCAGAAATCCCACTGAGCAGGTTTGTTGATGATGATTCGTTAAATGGATCGTTGCGGTACCAATGTGGACGTACCTGTCCTATCGACATCCGCTGTGTCTTTGTCTCATTTGGATGACCCTTAGACCCGGCTCAAAAAGTGATATGTTTGCGAGCTCTGATGCATTATCTTCGTACGTAGCATCCAGTTGGTACATCTAAGACACAGTCAGTCCATCGAAGCACTTGCCTTGTCTATGTTGGAAGGGGCCATTGTCTCCATGCAAATATCTTCGCTATTAACGCCGTTAAACGCTTTGACGCTCGAATTACATTATCTGTGTTGTAGCTGATGCAATAAATGTATTTTCTACTCAATGCGACAAAATCTTCACTCATTAGTCTCAATGCCGGTTGACTTTTCGCTGAAGGACACATCGAGACTGGGTGGTTTCGCGTTACACGGCCTGCATATGCGTATTGAATCACGTCGAATGGTTAGAAATCCAAACAAAACCCGCTAACATGTGTTATTCAAAAATGTAATTATTCGGACCTTGTTTTATTTAAATCCTTGAAATATTATCATAACAGTTGAAAATCTTCGCATCCATAATGAGAGATTTTCTAGAAAACGTGTTGTATTTTAGGGTAAGTATGGAGTACGTGTATAGAGATTGATTACCCGGCCTTGCCGGCGCCCCGACGTCCATTTAGCGGCACCCCGCCAGTGCCCTGAGGCGCGTCTTTGGCCATAATTACAAGTAGGTGCCGCTGAAATAAAACGGGGTGCCAGATCATCACTTGGTATTCATCTCTAGCTTCTAGCGATTCAACATAGATGTGTTTGTAGAATTTAGAAGAGTTACAATTGCCCAGTCAATAGCTCGCAGCTCCAGAGGGCTGTGTTCTTGCATACCACTCGCATCGACCCAAAAAAGGAATAATATGATGTGCCTATTGAACCGCAAGTTTCTGCGCGTAAAATACCAACACAATTCCAAAGTTGAAATATTCTCGCACGACTTCAAGTGCCTATAGAGGTGCTACAACGTATGGCCGTTCGTAACGATCCGTTATACCGTTAAGCCATACAGGGCAAAAGATTAGGCCAATAACCACTATTATAGCAGTTACTGTAACGGAACCAGCTGCCCACAAGGGATTCGCAGTTATGGTGAACCAGGTCGTAACAACATTGCAATTTACGTACCATTTCCGTAGAACACTAATGCAGCTCCATTTTCGAGTATCGCCGAAGATAGAAGGCGGTGAGGGCTTTCTGCGGGGTTCTTAGTAATACAATTTCGGAGCTTCTGGAGGAATGCTACCTAGGTAGGTTGGTAGGTAGGTAGGATAATTTACCTACCTAGCAGTTTGACGTCAGTTACTGACTCTGCTCAATTCTCATATATTCGATCTTAGGCTCCATAAACAATGGTAGATCAACTCTCATCGAGCAATGAGGCGGCACCTATCAGAGACTTGTCGACACCTCCATTGCCTAGGGCCAAACGACGGAAGACGCAACAAGCATGTAGTAATTGCCGGGGCCGGAAGACAAAGTGTGATGGACAATATCCCATCTGCGCCGCCTGCGAGAGACGCGGTGTGGCTATGACATGTGTCTATGAGCGCCCACAACCTGCGCCGCATTCACAAAGGTGATTGAACCGCGTCTATACCTGCTATGTTGCTAAATGTATGTCCAGGTATGCGGATCTGGAAAGCCGACTACAACGATTGGAGCAAGGCGAGAATAGTGAACGGTCAAACGTGTCATGTGAGTAGAGACCTTTTCTAGCCTTTTTCTCAATCTTTGCAAATGAAATATATCGCCTCTCTTTATTTTCGTCAGCTAAATTGGGCCCAGTGGACATGAGAAGTTTGCAGTCTCCCCGATTCGGCCCAGATATAACCCTTCCAGATGATGATTCTTTGCCTCCAAGCAATGCGAGTGGTATCGCTGGCCGCGATGATTCTCCACATAATCTTGCTCATCAGCAAGTCGACGCATTGGCCACTGTTTCTCCTGACGACAATGGCAGTTGTGTTTATGGCGAGTCTTCTACTATTGCCTTTGTACGAGAGTTTACTCAAAAGACTTCGTCGGATAGTACCGCGGCACAGAACAAACATCAAAGTGGCCAGGCTGCTCACGAATCCGCTCGGGTGCAGTCACCTGCTGTGCTTACACCGCTTGACATATCTCTAGGGAATAGAGATAATCTTGCTATCCTCCCTCTTCGCAGCAATGCAGACGATTTCCTGCATTGCTATTTTGAGTTTATACATCCGTTGTTTCCGCTCCTTCACAAAGACTCATTTATCGCACAGTATAACCGACTGTGGCTCCCTCACGGCAATTCGCGGTCTGGCAAAGAAGATCTAGTATTCATGTGCAATCTGAATCTTGTCTTTGCTTTGGGTTGCCAATTTAGTAGCCTGGCTCATGCAAACAACAGAGCTTCAACCGCAAATCAATTCTATAAAATGTCTCGACAAGTACTGCTCTATGATATTTTGGGCACAACCTCGGTGTCGGTGGTACAGTGGCTTCTTTTGAGCGGAGTATATCTCCAATCAACGAAATACGCAAGCCACTGCTGGAACTCAATAGGGCTTGCTATTCGCCTTGCACAAAGTCTAGGACTACATCTGGAACACCCGGGCTTAAAATCGGAAAGCCAGCTTGACCGAGAAATGAGACGGAGAATCTGGCATACCTGTGTCGTTCTGGACCAGTGTGTTTCTCTTCCCTTTATGATACGTAAATACGTTTTCTTGCTAACTATGGAAAGACTGTTAGCTATGACTTTCGGCCGTCCAACTATGGTGAATGGATCTTACAGTACTCCAGTGCCTTGTTTAATTGATGATGAATATCTGCGCACAGATGGTGATGGCGTACAACCGAAAGGAGCGAACTCGCGAATGGGCCTGTTTGTGTATTCCTGCAAGCTTTTCGAAATCTTAGACGATATATTGTCAAAATTCTACTCAGTCGAAGCTTCTGCGGACCCTGTCTCTGAATCTCGCTTACAAGACATGGTATCAGAAGTACTAAGTTTCAACCGCCGCTTAGACAACTTTATCACCTCATTACCTGACTATCTTAAAACAACTCAAAGTTCCCAGGTGTTTATGTCAGAGAGAAATAGCTGGAAGAATCTTCAGCAACAAGTCCTTTATTGTCGGTAAGATTTACCTGTCCAGGCTCTCTTATTGCATGTAGCGCTAACTTTGTAGATTCCTATATACTAAACTGTTGTCTTTACGTCCCCTGCTGCTCTTGGCGACAAAGCGAAGTTCAAAAGATGCCGTAGTGGTGTCTACAGAGGCGAATCTATCGTTACTCGATGATCATATCATCAGTCGTTACTGCGATCTTTGCATTAACACAGCGCATCGCCTGATTGAGACAATTTTTGAGCATCTGGATACCGCTTACAAAAGTTTTGGTTGGCATTCGGTATATTGTACGGCAACTCTTGCTGAAAGCGTCCATACATGGAGAGACTAATATCTTATAGTTACATTTGCCGCTGCCACTATTCTCCTCGCCTCGATGAGGCTACCAGAAGTTGGAGTTGAGTTTACAGTAACCTTTGAAACCTCGTGGAATCGCACTTTATCGATATTGAATCATTATAAGGGGAGCATCCATACCGCGTCACGCGCGATACAAGTTTTGGAAGCTCTCAGATATCAGATCCATGGATCACAGACGCAAGGTGAGCTAAAATCTCTGTACTGTTCTCGCTGAATTTCCAAAGCTAATGACATGTGAAGAGACTGACACGCGGAGCTCCATCGATGATACGCCAGTCAGCAACGAGCAGATGAAACCAGAGATGTCTTTAGAATTCACCAACCAACTCGACTTCAGCCAGTTCAATCCTTATGGAAGCTATAATCTGTATGATGCTTGGTTCGGCCAGCACCTCATCAATTTAGATGCCTCAGAGATGGGTTGAGCGTGTTTTGGACGTGGCTTAGCGGCTGTGGGCACTTTATTGGCCTATATTCAATCTTAGAGTGTGTTTATACAAGCAATATCAGCAGCACAGTCTAATATTAGACCTTTCTATGCTACTGCATAATATGTAGGGGCGATTTGTAAAAGTTTGACAGTCAAAGGTGGATAGTTGAAAGCACTGGTATGGATCCGTGTAAAATACCCCTAACAACTATCCGCTCTGGTCTATTGGCGAAGCATTAAAGCCTACGCCACCGGGCCTGGCAGAATCGGATCAATGCATTGGTATTTTGCAGTATGTTTCGTCTCTGCCTGTTCTTTCGCTCATCGTCACCAACCTCTACACGCTGTGTGCTGTATACTTTGAGCCTTGACGCCAGTAACGATAAAGGCCTCTTACTTGCTGGTATGCTGGGGAATAGCTAACCTAACGTTGAGAAAGCAAACAAGGAGGAGGTCCTTTAAGCATTTTGTTCCTTATCCCTTAGCCTCGGTCTACATAACGCCTTGGGTTCCCCGGATTCCCCGCAGTGTTGGAGTCCCTAGTGAAATCGGAAGCAGGGATCGGGATTGCTAGCGTTAGATGTGGGGTATCGGAAGAAAGGTTCGGCATCGGGATGCCTCCCGAGAATCGTTTCTATAGACTGACGAGAGAACTTTGGGTGTAATCTACATCCATCTTTGCCGGTAATATCGGAAACGCAATGGTGTTGCGATTCCGGTTTCTGAATCTTCTAGATGATGGCGTACCCCATGATCCAGAAGATCCATACGCCATGAATCGCCATGCGGAGATCGTCTTTGCCGTGACGTCTTGCCATGACCCCGCCATGTAAATACACAAAAGGCCCGGCCAAGTTCCAATATAATCCGACTCATCTCCGGCAAGACCCTCTGGATAAATTAACGACAAGAGTGCGCAAAGCCTACATCTTCACGTCTGGTCCTACTCACATCTCTATCCTCGTCGTTGCCAACAAGTCTCCGCGAACCCATCCGCTTCACGCTCACACTTCCAAATGTCGCCAGTAAAGAATTTTGACATAGCAATTGTTGGTGGTGGGATCGCGGGGCTAACATTGGCAATTGCTCTTAACTCTCGCTCGATTCCCTTCACCATCTATGAGCAGGCATCTTCGTTTGCAGAGATTGGGGCGGGTGTCTCCTTCAGCCCCAATGCTGTCCAGGCTATGAAAGTTTGCCACGAGGGCATTTACGAAGCATTCGAGAAAGTGTGTACCAGAAACTTGTCACCCTCAAAACAAAAAGTTTGGTTCGATTATGTGGACGCATACAGCGATGTAACATCCAATGGTACCCTTGATACGGCTTTCACTGTTTCGAATAGCCTCGGTCAGAACGGCGTACATCGCGCCCAATTTCTGGACGAGGCGGTCAAACTCATTCCCAAACATCTTGCGAGGTTTGGTAAACGACTTCAAAGCATCACTGAAGGTCTCAACGGTAGACTCGTGATGCGATTCGACGATGGAACCGTAGTAGAGGCTGACGCGATCATTGGCTGTGATGGGATCAAATCGCGGGTCCGTCAAGCCATCGTTGGAGCCGACCATCCATCCGCTAAGCCTGTTTATACGCATAAATACGCATATCGTGGACTGATTCCAATGGAGGATGCGTGTGCTGCAGTTGGTGAAGAGCGAGCTCAGAATGCTTGCATGTATGTGAGTACTCTTCCCACTCCCGTGGTCGTGGGTTGAGCTAATCTTGTTAGATGGGGCATGACAAACATGTTCTGACCTTCCCTGTGAACCACGGAAAGACCCTGAATTTGGTCGCATTCAGAACTACTTCGGAGGACTGGCCCGATACTCAGAGATTAACCAGGCCAGGCCAACGGGAGCAACTTTTACATGACTTTGAGGATTATGGTCCCGCCGCCATCAAATTATTGAAGCTGGTCAACCCGAAACTCGATGTGGTAAGTAACTCGTCCAAATTTCATTTTTCATCACTGAACATAGGTAGTGGGCAATATTTGACCTCGGCTACCCCGTCCCAACCTTTTACAAGGGCCGCATTTGCATTTCAGGCGATGCCGCTCACGCTACTTCTCCACACCATGGCGCTGGGGCTGGATTCTGCATTGAGGACAGCGCGATGTTGGCGGAGCTGCTGGCAGACGAGCAAGTCAAGACACAGCATGACCTGGAAGCAGTCTTTGCTACTTATGATGCAGAGAGGCGATCAAGGGCACAGTGGATGGTGGAGAGCAGTCGGTGGGTCGGAGACTGCTATGAATTACGTGCAGAAGGGGTCGGAAATGACTTCACGAAGATTCAGGATCAAATCAATGAGAGGAATGGGATCATTACTAATGTCAATATAGAAGAGATGTGTGCAAAGGCCAAGAACGAGCTGCGGAGGAGACTCTCTAAGCCACTGGGAGATGAAAAGTTGTAATATCTAGCAGTGTAGCGAGACTCAAGCTATATACAGGAATGTACATATATGACGGACTATGGGTTGATTAATACTATTCTATTCTATTCTACTAATTGTCGAAAGTATGAACGAAAAAAGGTATATATTGCCTCTCTTTGAACACATACTAAAGATGACTTATTTGCTTTTTACAGTGCTCGCTTGCATATAGTAAATATCCGTACTGTTTACTACAACTTATTATAACAATAGCTAAACAACATAAACATAGTTTATATAGAGTCATTTCAACCCATTTGAAGCTTGAACCCAGTCCATTCATCTATTGCTCGCCCTACTACGTCAACTTCCTTATCCTAGTGACGCTTGTCTGCTTATCGGCCCTCTTAGTTGTCAGTCGCTGACCCAACATACATGCATACAACCTCCTCGTTCTCAACAGAGCACCGCGACAAGACAGTGCTGGTTCTTGTATCGAACAGCTCAATCAGTTCGCCGCCCTCAGGAGTGACTTTACCCGTCGATCCCTGCGCCGACGCATCTCGGATAGTGATGGTGCCGTAGTCGGGAGACGCCACGATGCCGGTATCGTTTCCCCCAGAATTATTGTAGTCCTCGACGATCCACTAACACTCTTTTGGCACAGCGGCGCATCTAGCGGCGCGTCGGCGCTGGTAAAAATGTGCGACACGCTCTGCCCGGTGCTGAGGTTGTCCAGGATAGCGGAGCCACTGGAAGGTCCGTAGGCGTTGATGGTCATTCTGATATCGTCTCCCTCACTGACTTCCAAGCTCTTAAACATCGGTGCGCTCAGGGGAACCCATTCAAACCAGCCAAACGCTGTGCCATTGCCAGTGAGTCTGACGCCCGTTTGCAATGGCCCGCGTCCGGGACATTCGGTGGAACCATCGATTCCGACCCAAATAGAAGGCCCAAAGCTTTTGCCGCCTTTTGGAATTGTGAATGTGCCTGTCACTGAAGTGAAGCCACTGCCGCTCTGCTTAACACCGGACCATACGCGGTCCAGAGTTTGTGGGGGACTTGCGCTGGTCGACCGTTCGGAGAGAGCAGAAGCCAGGGCAGCCGTCGTAATGGCAAGGATGGCTGACTTCATGCTGAAACGAAGATCTTGCTATTAGAAAGATTTGACTTGAATAGTTTCAGTGGTATACTTGTGTTGCTGCCGAGAAAGAAGGAATGCGCCTGTCTTATACCAATTCTCGTCAGGTATCCAAAATCCTCCGCTAACACGAGGATATCGGCTGCCCTTATAGTAGTTGATTGACTATTGTGGCATTTATCGGCAGTCAAACAAGATAAATATGCCAAATTCACAATTCGCCCCTGTTTTTGACGTCACTGCATAGTGCTAAACCACCAAGACAGTCCCACACAAGCCCTTCAGGCGCGTTGAAGAACACGACGTTTCAAAGCATAGCCCTGCTGAATTTGTCTAATTTCTTGAACTAAACATGGATAGGCGCTAACGGAGCTTAGTAAATGGAAGAGATTCCGACTAAGAGTGGACTTAGGGATCAGACAGCGATGCTCGTGTGAAGCGGTTCTGTACTAAGTAAGTAAACTTCGTAGAACTCTTCCTGAGATCAGCGTCGGCTTTCGGCACTTATACTAATCAGATCGGCAGTCGCAGCAGCAGGCTTGCAAATAGTAACTAATCAAGTGCCCCTGTGTATGTGCATTGACATTAGTAGCGATATTTACGTATGCAGCAGTCTAAAATCGTTGAAATCTAATCTCCTCTGAACGGCTTTCCTCATTTATAGGTACCATAAACCGCTATAAAGAAGTAATTGAACAATCGATAAAAGAGCGTAAGGATCTAGGACGATATTGAGACGATAGGGAAGCTGTTTATAAACGTTTCGGTGGTAAGAAGGAGCGCATAGATACATTACTACAGCTTTTAACCTAACTCTGCTGCAGTTTGAACCAATATTGTTACGACCAAGTCTACATAAACGGTGTTTAACTGGCTCTTACTTGGACTGTTTGCAGCCCTAGCTACTTTAACCTGTAAAAGCAGTGTATCATTGCCTATGACATCTTTCTACAACTTTTATCAGCAGTAGAAGTTCAATGCATTCTAGATTACAAAAGTCTAAATCCAACCTTTGCTTTGTGAAACCTCCCTAGCACAACTTTCTAAGGCTTCTTCGGGCAGGCCTAGAATTTTATTCCACTCATGCGCGTCCTGAAGAGTAGCCAAAGCCTGTGTCTGAGTAAAGGGCTGCTGTAACTGATTCTGGATATCCAAGATCCCAGTTTCCTTCTTCTATATGCTTCTTACCAACGGCAATCAACTTCTTGGCACTTCCGTCAAGTCTCTTGAACTTTTTGTCTGAAAGTTTCTCAAAGGTGTCGACAATCTGAGCCTGAGAAACAGAAAAAGACTTGACATATATCCGCTTATTTTTTGTCTCCTCAAGGTGTTGAAAGGTTGCGGCGACCGCTAGGCCGACTTGATTCATAGTAGTGGCGTCGAGAGGTCTTAGGCCCTTGTCGAATAACTGAACTTTCAGGTCATCAAAGTAAAAACCCATCAGGCCATGACCATATCCGAAAAGCTGTTGTACTGCTGGATCAGGAAATTATGTACTTACATAATCGAAAAACGCTCCAACGCTGATCGCGGTCCAAGAAAGGCCCTGCGACTCTTTTGTTTTCAGGTATTCAATAACATTTTGCTTCTAAACTACAAATGGGGCAATGTTCTCTAGATCAGGTAATGAGTCGTCGCCACCATATTCACTTGGTAGAAAGCGCTTCACTTTGGCCTCAACCGCGGCATCAATCATAGCGATTTGATCATGGACGTTGAAAGTTGCGATCGCGGAGACGACGGCATCGATTCCCTGGAAAGCCTTTACAAGAGATGAATGACTGAGATCTGTCCGATGGACAGTAATATCGGACGCATAAGTACCTTTGGAAGCCTCACGAGCAAGGACTGAAACATTAAAACCTGCATTCTGAAGCTTAGAGATGAAAATAGGGCCTATGGTGCCACCAGCCTATGCTGCATTAGCAAACGACACAAAAATAGATAGCCATGTTGAACTGCCGTACCCCGACCACAATAACATTCTGGATTATGTTTGCCATACTTAGAATTAGCTTTGCAATATATAGACTTTTGCGCTGGGTTTCTTGTAAAAAAAAGGCAAGTTGATGGTGTGAACAACAGCTGAAGTTGTCATGTAGCTTTACGTTTAGCCACAGCCTAATGTTTTTATACTTATATTCAAGTTGTTGCTGAAACTAATGTGGATTCTTGAACTTTTAGACTGAGAAGTATTATTAATAGAGACCTACTGTAGCGAATTTCAATCTTGCTATGGGTCTGCCTCAACTAAAGATTTGGAATCTTACTTGATAGTGCACTAGTCTGTGCAGCAAAATCATATTGTGTAATAAATCCAATATATTGTGAAATAGCTCTCGGCATCTGATTATTATTCATGTGGGGAAACTTGGTCTAGATTCTAAGTGAAAGGTTGCAAAGTATACTAATCAAGATTGACTATTGTAGAATCTAAACAAATGGAGGTTTGTCTGAATTCAAGATGTGGAAATACAGTCGCAAAGAAAACTGTATACCTCTTCACTTCCAAAAATCTTATCAAGCTTACAAAGTGTCCGCCCACGATTTCGTTCTGTTGTTCCATGTTATGTCTGAATATACAACTGACGCGTTGACATTCAAGTTCAACGTTGTCGCGTTGCTCCCATAGCGAGGCCACGATCCTATGCTCAATGGCCTTGTATCCGGCATTCCATTCTTTGCAAATCCTGCAATAGCATGCTGGATGGTGGTAGCAACAGAGGCATCCACATTCGGCGTTGGGCCGTCATAAAACGTATATGGAATGTCGCTTCCATGAATAGCTGGAGGAACTGCGAATTCATAGGCATAAACTGCAGTACCATGGTGGATAGTCTCTTGAAGCAGGGTTTGTTGAGCCGCAGCAAAAAAGAACTCATTTGTCATCAGTACAGCTCGTTGAACATCGGAAGTATAGGGATAAGAGCCATCATAAATGGGCGGATAAAGCGATTCCACCATGAAAATGAACTTTTCCTTTGGTACAAGTGGGAAAAGACGTTGAAACTCTTGCAATAACGCTTTGTCATTGCCAATAGTTTGGGGATTAACAAATAAAGCACCTTCACAACTCGCATGTGAAGATAACAGTTCAATGCCTTGAGTGAATGATCCTTCGAGTAGAAGCTGAGTTGGTGGGCCAGGAATCAAGTCGCCGTCAACTGAAGGATTGAAGGCAAATTGATCATAAGGAGCAGCTCTGATTTGCTTAGAATTGGCGGCAATGAGGACGCTTGAAGGCAGTTGTCTGGCTTCTTGTAGCGAAGTAACATTCAAAATCGAGAGAAAATCCTGAAAGTTGCTCTCTTGCTGCAAAGGATCGGTTATTATGCTCAGCGGTATGGATTGCGTTATGGCTCTTTTGAACGGCACGGGCTGACCTCCCCGAGAGACAAGATGGTACATGATTGAGCCTGCGCCAGCAGATTCTCCCATTACTGTGACATTTTCAGGATCTCCACCAAATTTAGCGATATTTTCTTGAACCCATTGCAGGGCGAGACGTTGGTCATGCAGTCCAGCATTAGCTGTGCCGTTAGCCTGCAGCGAAGGGCCCGCAAGAAAGCCAAACACACCGAGGCGATAGTTCATGGCGACCCAGATGATTCCATCACTGCCATCTTCTTGAGACGCAGAGATAATCTCATTAGGGCTACCCCATGATTCTTTGGATCCGCTCACATATCCACCTCCGTGGTAGCTGATTAGTCTCTAAAAACGTGAAAAGGCCAAGTTATTAGGGTAACGAACATAAATCCATACAACCACGGGGGCTTTTCTGCCACTGGATTTCCGTTCAAATACAGCCTTTGGGACTACGACATCCAAGACTAAACAATCTTCTGTAGTCCGTGGATCTGGCGGTGGCTGGGGAGTGTTCTTTAGATTAATCTCAGCTTCGGTTAGGTTGAACGGAAGCTGGCCCGTCGCCCATGCAGTCACAAACTGTGTTGCAATAAGAGTCCAGTCTGGTGACTGCTGTGGACAAATCTTTCCCTCATGGCCATCCTGAACGCCACTTTTAACACCTTTGGGTGGAACAGGAGCGTTGAATCGCAGTGACCCCAACGGAGGTTCAGCGTATGGGATGTTCGTAAAATTATAGGTTTCAGTTGTTGCCTAAAATTTTCTTTTAGTTTAAGTGCACATGAAGATTAAAAGGCCAACTGACATTGTATGAGATAGCACGATGGACCTCATACCCTAAGTCAACGGTTGGTAGCGAGTGTTCGGTTGCAGCTTGAGCTATACACACCAGTGTAGACAACAGGAGCGCGCCGGTTCGAACCATTGTAAAATAGTGCATATTCAATTATCTTGATTGAAGGTTTCATTACAGGTTTGACAATCACAATTACAACAGGCCTTATATATTGAAAACTCTCCCCTATACGCAACACAACACACTGGGTTTGCTTTTCTTGGATGACAGTATATTACCATGTATAGCAATACATAAACGACCAATTGAAATGCTGGATTTGTTTACTGTCCAGAAACGGCAATACATAGGGCGGGTTACTGCATCTGCCCCGCACTCTCAATCGTTTCTAAGCATTTTACATATGTTCCACGCGCCTGGCGGTGTAAGATAAGAGAAATTATGTTAGCAGAGGTCTACGACTTTGACAAGGAGTGACTCTGTTAGCGGCCCGGGAACTTAGTGAATTTTAGAGGCCGCACCTGCCTACCTTTCTTCCATCCCCGGGTTTATTTATTAGCCAAGTCATTCGTAGCCACAGGGAAGTCTCTTGAAATCTTCACTACGGAGAGCATGGTTGGTCTTTTGGGCGCGGAATTTCAAGCCCAGAGTTGGCGATTTTGACCTACAGCGCGTTCAAGGCTTTATTCAACAAATCTGAGACTCAAATTACTTTTGTTTTCCTATTCAAACTCCATCGCTGCGCGAATTAACGATACCCAAACTTCATACCCGACATGATCTACAGCGCTAT
Source organism: Trichoderma atroviride (assembly GCF_020647795.1). Taxonomy (NCBI): domain Eukaryota; kingdom Fungi; phylum Ascomycota; class Sordariomycetes; order Hypocreales; family Hypocreaceae; genus Trichoderma; species Trichoderma atroviride. Next base: position 4,025,716 of record NC_089404.1, read on the forward strand.
CTATTCAGCTGCTTAAATAAGCATGATGAAAAGACATGGCAATGCACGGCCTACGACAGAAATCCTCTGTTGTATCGTATTTTTTATCTTTATTCTGGCGGTTCGAGGACGGACGTCTCTTCAAGACACAGACCTTCAAATACTTCGTTTGGAAAACCATATTAAATAGAATGAACCCCGTAGCCTATATATTGATTGGACAGAAAGGTAAAACTTGGGTATGTGACAATTGGCAGAGCCCAAAAGGAAGTTTTAGTAGCAGTAGTGCCACCGGGTAGCTGTAAAGGCCTGGGTGGATCGACGCCAATAGGTCTTTAAGCCCTGGCGCTAAGAAAAAGAACAAAGGTAGAAAATACAAAGAAAAAGGAAGTTAGAGATGAATATAGTCTTCGCAATATACTTATTTTGCGATTGCTGCTGAGCGACTGTGGCGCCGTTGACCTTGTCCATTTTCATCTTGCTTATTCTAGGCTCCGGATGACAAGCTGTAGCTTGGTGGCTACTGTTTGTTTCAGTGACTGGGGATGGAAAGAGACTTCAAATACTTGAAGGGTGTTTGTTTGGTAATAATACCTGAAACAAGGGTACCATGTTCGCTGTAAGGGAAATATAGTAATTATACTTGTAGTTACACTGCTGCCTTTTGCAACTAGTAACAATAACATAAACATCGTGCCTGGTCGCCACCAGTCTATCACTCAATGGTCGCAAATACTAGTCAATAGCGCCATCTTGGCGTCAACTAGTTTGGTTGGGCCAGCAACTCAGCTCAGCCTCATTTCCGCTGGGTACCATATCTCCCGTGTCACCTGAATTGCATCCCTTGACACGGCCCATTGGTGCTTTTCTAGTACTATGCAGGGTCTTCTTTATGGGCACTGAAGCATTGGGTCACCTTAAAGACGAATGGATCTTCCCACTTTACTCAAACAACCCTCTAATGTGCCTGGATGTCATTTCTAGCAGCTGCCATTTAATCGGAAACTGTGCTCATCGGCATGACCTTGAGACGCTCCAGACAACACGGATTTTGGGTTTTGGAGAAAATAGAAAAAGGCAAAATAACAGAAAGAACCAGGGGAAAAGAATAGAGATTATCCACGCATAACTCTTACCACTGTATTCGGCGCTGATCATGACAGTCATCACTCGTCCTACGACCTCACAGTCCAAGCCTAGAAGAGAAATACTAGTGACCGGCGGCGCAGGCTTCATTGGGTCAAACCTGGTCGAAGCCCTCTTAGCAAAAGGCTGCTGGAAGGTTATTGTTGTGGACAACTTTGATGACTTTTACTCTCCCGAGATTAAACACGCGAACATTGCTGCACATCTTCACAATCCCAACTTCAGACTGTACGAAATCGACATACGAGAGCCCGTTTCTCTACGCGGAATCTTTGCCGACAACAATATTTCTGTTATTGTGCACCTTGCTTCGCGAGCTGGCGTGCGGCCGTCTCTTCAGCACCCAGCTTCATATATCGACACCAATGTCACCGGTACTTTGAACTTGCTTGACTGTGCCAGAGATTTCGGCGTGCGAAATTTTCTATTTGGATCATCATCAAGCGTATACGGACTCAACTCAAAGGTTCCCTTTTCCGAGGATCAGAAGACGTGTCAGCCAATCTCGCCGTATGCAGCATCCAAGGCAGCCGCCGAACTGCTTTGTCATACCTATTCCCATCTTTACGGGATTCGCTGCATTTGCTTAAGATTCTTCACTGTGTATGGCCCGCGCCAGCGCCCTGATCTTGCAATTCACAAATTTGCCAAGCTCATCTATGACGGCAAGCCGATTCCTGTCTTTGGCGACGGGACTACTCGTCGAGACTACACTTATGTAGATGATATTATACAAGGTGTTTGCGCTGCCATCGACTATGAGGGCTCTCAGTACGAGGTGTTCAACCTTGGAGAATCGCAGACCATTGAGCTGCGCGAATTGATTGGCCTGATTGAGAGGAGTTTGGAGCGAACCGCAATTCTTGACAGGCGCGAGGCACAACCAGGTGATATGTCAATCACGTTTGCGGACATTTCAAAAGCCAACAGGCTACTAGGATACAAGCCCAAGACGAAAATTCACGATGGCATTCCAAAGTTTGTTCAATGGTTCTTGTCGCAATATCATTGTATGGCGTAAAGAGTTGTCAAGGTTACTTTGTTTCGCAACATGCTCCCTTATTAATGATACACGATGGTGACTCTAAATGAGAGAAACAAAATGGCTAGATAACATACAATAGCTCTACTTCATTCATAAAGATATATATATTAATTTTAGACAACATCCTTGAAACGCTTAGTGGGACAAGTATAATAGCTCAACTGAATGGCCCTCCTGCATCGCGAAAGACTTCATCCCACCAGTGATCGCCTGGCAGACGTAGTGAATCATCCAAATACTGACAAATATCTTGGAACCCAACCTTTTTCAAGAGAGCTTGAGCCGAGTCGCCCATTAATCGTGGCCTTCTATCCAACTTCTCTGCTGTTGTAGCCCAATATTTGACGCCACCGTCCTCAGCCTCTATCGTCGCCAACGGCTCTTCAGGTATCCTAGGCGCCATATGGAAGGCAAGTAGTTTCCGCAAGTGCTGGTGGAACCAAGGCTTGTCCCACCAAGAGGTTCGTCTCTCTTTGAACCCGTTGTGGTGGACTATGGCAGGAACGGACTCGGTGAAAAAGTCGGCATACAGCTCCATCTCTCCCCAGTCTGGTGACTCAATCACGTCGGCGAGCGGATTCCTTGCCGACTCGATATCCTCTGGAACACCTTGGAGTCGCACAGGGGATATGCCCAATGCTTCGGAGTGTGCATCAATAGCAGACTGGTTGTTTAGTAAAACAAAGGCTCCATCAAACAGCCCGTCGTCAGTATCTGTCCAATAGGTCTGGATGGACAGCTCTTGATTATAGTCGAGCCCAAAGTGATACTCAAAATCCCGATCCATTAGAAATTTTGCGTCACTGTCTTGGATGACTTCTTTGCTTGCTCGCCGCCATTGTCGCCAGACCTCTTGCTCACCCAGCACTTCTCCGGGAATGCCTTGTTCGCTGAACAAGTGGACACCTTGGTTCAGGCCTGCTTCCATTTTCTGTGCGGCACGACGAAACAGGCGCCTCATGTCACCTGCTGGGCCAATATAAACACCTCCGTTGATGTACTTTGGTCGATGATCCCGGTGCTTGTTTGCATCCTTTTCCGTGTCTGGACCATACAGGTCTGCTCTCAATGGGCTATCAGGCAATCTTTCGCAGTGCATGTTGGAGCCCGAGTTTGGTTGTGGGTGGCAGTTTTTTCCAGACGCTGCAATGATGGTCTGTCGCATGGGAACAGGCTCATCTCTGTCCCACTGCTGCTGTAGTCTGATGTTGGCTCTCTTGTTGATCTCATGGTATCTTTTCAGGAGAAGGTCTGCAGGAAGTTGGAACCAGACGTCGTAGGCATCAACCATAAGCACAAGGTCGTCTTCCTCTAGCTTCTCGTCCGGGTGGGCTTCCGGATGCATTGCTGCATCGAGATATTTCACGAATCCTGGGATTTTAGGGAGGTTTTGGCCGCCCTCCCACTTTGTTATCGCACGATAGTCGATTCCCCAGTTGATGATTATCGGACTTGGATAGCCAAGAGCGAGCGCCGTTACTATTGTCTTGCATAGATCCGGACTTGGCGACGTAGCAGGTATTACCAAAACGAAGCGGCGGTCTTTTTGCTGCTTCTTTGGCGCGTCCAGTTTAGAGCTATGGCTATATATAGGGTCTATAGGCCTTGTTGGCTCAGGTGCAGAAGTCGGCTCGGCAACCTCTGCAACAATAGACTGAGGTGTGAGAGTTGGCTTGAGAGCTTCTGTCACAGCATCAAGATGCACACTACTTGGCTTAGTAGTGCTCTGAGGAAGAGGATTCAGAATCTGGCTGCTGGTGTGTTCGATTTGAACTGTTGGATTGCTTGGGTGTTGCTCGGTCTCCAAAGTCTGATTGCGTGAATGCTGTTCTATCTCCAATGTCCGGTTGCGTTGTAGATACTCGGGGGCGTGAGGGCCAATGTGTGCTTTTGGGTACAAGAAAATAATAATGAGCGATAGACTTAATACGATGAATAGCATGGAGGCTCTTGACATCCTGCGAAAGCCCAAAGCAACTGAAGATTTGAGCATCTGAAAATCCAAATCATAATGCCTTCTCACCCACTTGTCCATTATGCCCGAGATGACACGGCTTGGAGTCATGAGTCTTGCTCACATTCTCTCAGCCCAAAAGGAAAAAAAGGATCAAGTCCAATATTTCGAATAGCGCCTATGAGATAGGGGTCTAGTCTCGGACCTGATCGCTAAATGTGCCGCCCACTTTAATTGGATTGGCCTCAATGGAGCTGAATCGATTACCGGCGCTATCGTTTTTGCGCTACAATAATTGGTAGCCTACACAGCCTCCCTAGCTACCAACCTCTGCAATAAATTTTGCCACTCTATTTCCGGGCGAAATTCAATGTCTTTACATCCATTGCTCCCAACTCTAATACACCATTTCCTTGGGGGGAAATGTCTTTCCTTCCTGTTGGAATCATCATCCTAATGGGTGATTCATTGACCTGTTCCTGTTCTGCATTGTTTACTCTTCTCTCTCATGGAGGCGGAAAGCGTAAGGGCATGATTGCTTTCCTGGGGCCCAACTTGCTGTGACTAGAAGCCATAAGCCATAACCATCTGCTCTGAGAGCATGTGCCCAACGCAGCGTCCCCCGCATGATGAACAATAACCTGAAAGTCTCCAGGCATTGTATTTTATCATGCTGCAAGTGTAAAAATCTCTTTGTTGTCCCTAGTTGCTTTGATTCGCTATTAAAAGAGAAAGTCCTTCCAGGTCGAGTTTCGATACACACATTAACCAGACAATCGGCTATCAAGGCAACAAGTGGATGATTCCAGGTCTATTGTAATGGAACCGCTCAAGGTATATACGAATAGCTTGTGTTTCAATCTCAGCTCGCTGCCTTACCCACCATAATGCCTTCCCAGCTTCCCGATACCATAGCGCAAGGAGGAGCAGACCCACGGGGTCTTTGACTTCCAGCAATCTTCTGAAGCGCAACTGAGACTGACTTATGAAGGCTATCATATAAATTCCCGGAAAACTACCGCCTGAAAGCAATTGTAGCCTCGATAACAAGACGAGCAAATGAGCTGCGGCATAATACGGGTTGTTATCGCTGTTGCTTGTCTCGGTAAGATTGCACGCCTTTATCAAAGAAGATGGAATTCCAGCTATGCCATTTTCAGGTATTGGAAATTCCATATCTGCGTATTCAGATGCCATGGCTCGAAACAACCCGTTCGTGCGCAGAGGGTCGGTCAAGGTCCATATGATACGTTTCCCGACGGTTAGCCGCATCCACTCAAGATCGGAAGCATGCGCAGGTCGGACAGGCCAAGCATCTTCAGGATTCGTCTCCTCAAACGATGCAATGGCTATGAGGCCGAGCAGCGCTGAGGTGGCCCAGAGAGCGTCTTGGTCCGGCGCTGCGACCAGCTGTGACAGCTTTCGTTTAAAGAGGCGAATGCATTGAAGAGTATGATGTATCTCCGTCTGTGTTCGGCACCCACGTGCGACGTCGTGTTGTGCCCGCCTGAAAGCTGTGGCAACTGCAAGCATGGCGTGCATCAAGTACGGGTGCTGTGCTGTAAGAATGGGGACCGATGAGTTGCATTGGGCCGGCGACACACCTGGAAAGCAACGGACGGAATCGCATCCTTCCATATCTTCATCATATTGGCACTAAAAGGTTGAATAATGTCCGAGCGAAATTGCTCTAGCTTCATCAAGGAGTCCGAATCCAATCTAAAGCTGTAAGATGCATCCGAACAAATGACGGGCAGCGATGACGGCGGAGAGAGGACACTCGCCGAGCCACGATGACTGGCCATCCCGTCTGCTGATACCTGTAAGTCTGGGACACCGATAGTAAAATTACACAGTATCTTGTAATCTGTGCATTTGTTACATCGCGGCTTGGTCTCGTCACACTGAACTCATGAGTTTAACAATCTGCCGAGAGATGTTGCGTCACTCGCCTTGATTTTCCGGAGCTTGCAGTTTCGGCACCCGAAGCGCGACTTCCTACGTGGCATTTGGGCTGGAGTATCCGTTATCTGAAGCGGATGAGTGCGGTGTGAAGGCAGCCTCCTTTGATACCGTATCCTTGACCTATGGTGATGTTACTTCTTATAATAGGTATCAGCACAAATGCTCGGGACCTTGGCGTTTTAGGCTCGTGGGGAACTAGGTTTAGTATTCCACGCTATTCCGTTTGCCGCGTTGCGAGCGCTGTCATTGGCGAGGTTGGGCCAGCGGGTCACGCTTCGTCACAGCGAATTTGATTCAACGACAGCAGATATTGCCCAGGGTTAATGTTTCCTTGAGGGGACAAGACTGGTTTGACATTATAAATCAAGGATCGATTGCCATAGTTATACGAGATCAAGCCGTCAATATAAATAATGTGAAAGCCACCGTAAGAAAGTCCTCTCAACGAGATAGTTCCAATTAGCGACGATACACAGCTCATTGCACCTAGAGGAAGGAGAGATTCGTTTCTGGCATTTCTGTGGCCATCATGCACGTCTTTGTTACAGGTGCATCTGGCCTCATAGGTAGAGCTGTTACACAAGAGCTTATCAGATCCGGGCATTCCGTCTTGGGACTCGTCCGCTCCGATAAGTCTGCCGAGAAAGTGAAGGCCCTCGGAGCCGAGGTTTTGAAAGGGGATCTCTCGGACTTGAGTGTCTTGAAGTATGGCGCCGCCAATTCTGACGGTGTGATTCACTTGGCCTTTGTCCACGACTTTGATAATTTTGGCCAAAGCTGCCAAACGGACCGAGAGGCTATCAAGGCCATGGGTGCTGTTCTTGCCTGGTCGGACCGCCCTCTTCTCGTCACTAGCGGGACTATGCTGCTTCGCCAGGGTCAGGTTGGGACTGAAGATGATTCCTTCGACCCGAAGTCGCCTCAATTTTCTCTTCGCGGAGAGTCAGAAGAACTGGCCAAACAGCTTGCTTCCGAGGGCGTACGCACAGCGATCATGCGCCTTGCACCCGTTAATCACGGCGATGGTGACGACCACATGTTCATCTCCAACTTGATCACCGTTGCTCGTCGAACGAGAGTGGCGTCATATATCGGCGAGGGCCTCAACCACTGGCCAGCCGTTCATTACCTTGACACCGCCGTCGCGTATCGCCTCGCACTAGAAAAAGCAACTCCGGGGACCACGTACCATGTCGTCGCCGAGAGAGGGGTCGTTCTAAGGGATATAGCAGAAGTCATTGGACAGAAACTAGGCATTCCGGTAGAGTCAAGATCTTTCGAAGATTGTCAAAAGTCTTTTGGCCATTTTGCGTCCGTTATAATGTCCGACAATGTCGTGTCCAGCGCCAAGACTCAGGCAGCGCTCGGATGGACTCCAACGCAGTGCACGCTGCTCACTGACCTCGAGCACGGCAAGTACTTGTAAGTCTGCATATTGTTCATAGTCGATGAATGATCTACCTTTCACCAAGGTCGAACTCGTTGCGATACTTTTATATACCTGTTACAATGCACTCAGATTGTGTGGCCCTATTATATAGAGTTCGAAGTGGAATTATAGTCCAGCAACTGCGGTTGTTCTTCAATAACTGCAAATATAAATCTCATCTACACCTCACTTTCACGTCTACTTTGTTCCCATCAGGGATCGGCCGAGACGTTCATGGCTAAAGTTATTCGGAGTTACAATCTCGCTCTAGATCAAGATACTACAATATACATATTCACCCTACAAGCTCTAATATATATCATTTACTTAATGTAAAGTCGGTTATAGTAAATGTCTTGTAAACTAAGAAGCAAGAAGATGTTTTAGGTATTTTCCTAAACTTAATTTCTGTAATAAACATATAAGCAAAGCTACCGGAAGTAAATGTCTTATCTACCAGCTGCCTTTTCAACAAAGCCTAGCTTGCTATAGCACCGTATGTATATAATCTACTTGTTACTATACTTGGAAGTACTGTCAGCAGCAGATGGACTAGCATTCAACAAGGTTTTGACATTGATTTACTCAGGACCTTGGGCAAGCTATATCTAGAGCATGAATCCTGATTGTTGAGCCGGTGAGTGTTACAAACAGGTTTATTTAAGAATAAAAGCTTCCATATTTTACTAGTGCTCTAGTAGGTTCATAAAGGTTGTCTAAGAGGTCAAAGTCTTAACAATAACCGGAATATCTTCTAGTAGACCTGGGTTTGTCGGATTCCATCCCAATTGCTCCTTTGTCTTGGCGCTTGAAGCTATGTTATCGGCCGTGGCAAAGTCCTTGAATCCACCAAAATAGTCCTCTGCCGTCTCCAACGGGATACTGACAACCGGAATATTCAGACTTTTGCCAAGCTGAGTCGCGATATCCTTCAGTGTCACGCCTTCCTCGGCCACAGCATGAAACACAGATCCTGCCTTGGCCTTCTCTACGGCAAGCCGGTACAACTTGGCTGCGTCGTCGCGGTGGCCGGCGCACCAACGATTCTGGCCATCACCAGCGTACGCAGAGACGCCCTTCTGCATCGCAACGGGGATAAGCAACGACATGAACCCCGAAGATCCAGGACCGTGTGTTGTTGGCGGTAGGCGCACAACGCTGGCGCGCACACCCTGCTTGACGAAGTCGAGACACAATGACTCTGAAGGACCACGGGCCGAGGCTCCGGGAGTACTCATGTCAGGTGCATCAGCCTCCTTGCCAATCTTGCCGCGCGGCAGCAGCATGGTGCCTGAAGTGACTACTAGAGCGCGGTTGCCACCGGCAGCAGCCAGGGCAGAGCCCATGGCGGTGATGGCAGCTCGATCTGTGGCACAAGACCCAACAAAGTCGGCCATGTTGTGGACGAATGCCAGGTGAATGACTGCGTCACATTCAGAGGCGCCTTTCTTGAGGAGCTCCAAGTCCTCGATAGTCCCACGTAGGACCTCAACACCTTGGGCTTTCAGCTGCTCGACCCCTTTGTCATTGCGAGTCAAGCCAAGTACTTGGTGTCCTGCTGAGAGAAGTTCCTTGACAACCGCAGAGCCGACGAAGCCGGTAGAACCTGTGACAAAAATACGCATGTTGAAAGTTACGAGTAGTGAGGCCTCAATAAATGAAAAGAACGAGATGCTGTTGAGAGTTGAAGATTTGAAATAAAAAGAAACTAAATTGCGAAGTTTGAGCTCTATATATATTGCTCGCACACCGTTGGTAGTAGCCACGGATGTGACGGCAAAGTCGACGCGTAGCTGCCTCGTGGATTATTGCCATTTGAACGTTACCCACCTCAACAGATGTATTGAGTTGAAGTACATCTCGACATGTGAACTTGGAGGACATTCAAATTCAATGCAGAAATTCTGGCCAATCAGAGAGCTCAAACCCCGAGTTGAGGTAAAGCGTGGGTCAATAGCAAAACGAGTCGAGGTTTAGCGTCGCGACTGGGGGCACCCCAGAAATGCCGATCACGCCAAGGCTGATAAAGACGGTAAGGATTGAAATACCCAAACCCCCCAAACTTGTTGGAGAGGGATCTTGTGCAGCGTATCTCAATTTGACTGGACACCGAGTCCCGACAGTCAGACTTCCTACATTTACTACACTAGCACGGCCTTCGTTGTCGTTTGAGTATAATTCATGGATCCCCAAGTCTCGCTAGCAGTCCAAAAGTGCAGGCCAAAGCGCAAGTCCTCACGATTCGGCTGCCGAAACTGCAAACTAAGAAAATTAAAGGTAAATCAATCCATGGTCATCCGTCACACTTTGCTACTGAAGACTTGGGTAATGAATACTAACTTTACAGTGTGACGAGACAAGGCCATACTGCTCGAAATGTCGGACATACGGGGTCTACTGCAACTTCGGCTTCAATGTTCCCGATCTTCAACCCGTCCACCAGAAACAAACAAAGGAAGAATTAGTTAGCCTATTTGATATACCGCGCCCGCGATCCACTATCAGTAACGCTATATGGGTCGGCGATGGATCGACCTATTTTACACTAGATCTAAAGGACCAAATGCTTTTCAATCGGTTCCGATATCAAGTCATTCACTCCCTCGGTGGTTCTGAAGTGGTACACATATGGGAGAGTCACATGCTTCATTTCTGTTTTACTGTGAGTTCAAGTCGAGAAGAGACTCCATCTGCTCTTGAGATGCGCCCTGCACGAGTCTGGCTCACTCATACGTGCTCTTCAGTGTCCGTTCCTGATGCATGGAACATTGGCGATGGCAGCTGTTCATGAGCGCTTTTTTGAGACGACACCAACACATCGTCGCTCATTACGAGAATCTTATCACGCATCTCAATTCACAACCTTGTTCAGCAAACAGCTCAGCCAACCCATTAGAGAAGAACACAAGGACCCCCTCTGGGCTGCTGCTGGCGCTGTTGCTATTCTGACGTTTTCTGCCCTTAATGCGTCCTCTCCTGATGAGGCATGGCCTCTTGGGGCACCCGACTCTTCCGACCTTGGCTGGCTTCGTCTGGGGGTTGGTAAGATGAAACTGTGGCATTTAGTAAATCCGCTGCGGCCAGAAAGTGTGTACCGCATCATTTCTGAATCATTTGCACAACTACATCAATCAGTGCCAACGCGAGGCACCAATGGCGTGTCAGTCGAATTGGTACAACTGTGCGGGCTTGACGAATCGTCGACGCAAGAGAATAACCCTTTCTTCACAGCTGCGCATGGTCTCTCCCAGCTATTAGAAGTACCAAAGGGCAGAGTCTCCCTAGACAATGCTATGAAGGTATGGAGCCATATGGATAATAGATTTGTGGTCTTATTGGAAATGAAGGACCCGGTAGCGCTTTTGCTGCTTTGCCTGTGGTATACTAAAGCCAGCGAAAGCAGATGGTGGATTAGCATTCGAGCCAAACATGAGCTTCCGGCTATTTGCTCTTACTTGGAGATATACCACAAGGACAACAGTGTTATCCAAGCCCTCATTCCATCTCTATAGTATACAAAAATATTTAGCTACTTGTACATTTATCTACTATAGTAAGTGTCCTTTGCAAATCTCAGCATGTAGGTATAGTAGCAGGGAGCTGGTATATAGATAAGATGTATACATTGTATTTACATGCACGGGGAAACATGCGTACTACCACTGTGTAAGATAGTAGACAGTTGCCGCTGGCAAAATCCAGGGACTACCTGGTTGGCAAGCCGGAAATCTATGAGATCCATAGTCCCTATTGTATCAATATACCCTCGACCGAAGCCTGTAAGCGTACTACTTAGTCTTATAATGGCTCTGTTTGGGTCATTGATGTTATAAATACGCCCGCCTCAGACATATGAAAGCAACAGGTACTTGAACAGAAGACGGAATGGCCGCGCTGCGAGAATAATACTGCTAGCGCTGACGCTGGCACCCGTAAATAGGATAGTCCCGCACAAATAGTGCAGATATTTGTGGTTGCCCTCCTGATTGGCTGCGAAGCTTGCGCAGCTTCCTTAGACTTGGTCCGTGGTGCCACATCAAAGCCGCTATAACACCGCGTTAAGAGGCGATAGGTTACAAGTCATACAAAAGGTCATAGGTCTAGAACGACCCAATCTGAGGGGTCCTCATTCCAGTATTTAAAGGATGGTCTGTACCAGTGAGCAAGCATGGGCGATGGTGCCAGCAGAGGTTTTTCGACTCTTCTTGCCCCTCTAAATTCGCATACCCTTCGCTCAGCAACTCAAGTCAACATGGCGATTGATGCTCAGATTCGAGTAGAAGCTGCTACTGTTGCAGATATACCAGAGCTGATTGAGCTCGTCAATGAAGGGCTGAATCCAGAAGGAGAGTACAACATCTACCCGCATAATGCCCATGGGGCAAAGTATGCAACTGATGTATTCGAGGCTCTCCTCAAGGCGGACAATAGTCGCATCAAGCTGCTGGTTGTTCGAGACGCTGAAGGTTAGCCAGCACGCGAGCAATATCTTGATTCCCACCGTAATATTCTGTATTGGAGCTAATAGCTGACTACAGGCTATCCCATTGCAACGGGAACTATATACGTTATCGCTACGGGTGATGTTTTTACCAGTGCATGGAACAACTGGGGTATTTCTCTTCAGCGAGGTATGAAACAAGAGGTGCTGGATAGCCTCTTCGGCGCATGGACGAAGCGCCACAACAAGCTAATGAGCAACCAGCCTCGAGTGTGTAAGTCTCTCCCACAAAACAAACTCCCTTGCCATGTCCATCGCATTGCCGCTTGATTCGAAATGGGCTCCGGCTGACTATCTTTTCACTGTAAACACAGTTGTTGAAGCCTTGGTCACTCGGAATACCTGGCAAAAGCGAGGATGCGCAACTGCAATTCTCACAGAAGCGGACAAAATAGCAGATGAAATCGACGTTCCTCTTTTTTTAGATGGAGCGGTACCCGAATTCTACGAACGGCGGGGTTATAGTGCGCTCCTTGATGATTCTGGCGTAGAAGCATCGGCAGTGCCGATGCTGCGAAAAAAGAAGAGCGAGCGGGTCTGAGGTGCATTATCATAGGTAATCATTGTATAGTTGCACTGTCAAGCGGTTTGCAACAAAAAAGAAAAACAGAGACCGCAAAATGAATATGCGCAGACATGGTGAGAATACGCTTGCTATTCCAGATGAGTTTAGTGTGGCGGGTGTGTGCGGATTGTCTGTTTCTATATGCTGATCATTTCGCGATTCTCTCTTTTTTTCCCTTAGCATACGCCTTGCCTGTGTTCTTTATCAAGAAGTATGTTAAAATTCAACGTCTAAACCCCACTAGTATATATTAAGTTTCCAAAGTTGCCGCTGAGATAAAGATATATTGGCACTTCTTCCGATTGACTTATAACGTATTTAAGACTTCTTTATAACGGATGCTGTACTCGCTGTGTTCTCTTGCTACGCGAATGTTATGATGCGGATTCCCGATGATGGAGCGGATTCCCGATGATGGAGCGGATCTCCGCCACACTCTTCACGGGAGTCAAATGAATACATCTATCTCTTATCCTTAGGTTCTCCTGCTTCCATTAGTCTAAGCTCAGTCCAAAGTATATCTGTAGACTCTAGAGGGCTGGATACTCATACAGTGACGGCATTTTTGACGAGCTTGCTTATTGATCATTCTACTCTACAGTCATTCAACACCGCCCAGATGGGGCAAAACAACATAAATGATCAGACGTGATCCTGCGAGCTAGGATTTAACAACAAATTCAACGCAAAAGTCCAAAGGCTGATGGATGCATGGCATGTTCCCGATCTGGCAATTCGAATTTGTCTTGGCAAACAACGCTCTCTTCGATTTTAAGTGACGAATTTGCTCTGGACGATGAAGCTATTATCTCCCGTACCACGCTAGAAGATGCACTTAGCAATCAGACTGGTTTACCAGACCATAAATTTAGCTTCAAGCCGGAATCAGCATCTGTAAGAGATGTTATTCGCCCTGTAAGGCATCTCCCGAGAGCTGCAGAACCAGGCACACGGTATCTCTATAGTAGCTACATGTTTTCGACTGTATCACATGCTATGGAGACCATGACCTCAATGAGTCTTAGTGGTTTCATTGAACAAAACCTTTGCCAACCTTTGGGCATGACTCACACATACTGGACGCCGGCAAAAACAGTGGAAGCGAAGGCGTCGGGGACCGTCCTAGCTCGCGGATACGCATCGAGCGAAACGAATAATTCGTTTGTGGAAGAGCCAGTGCCTGACGTTCCTGCAGTTTCAGGAGCAGGAGCTATTATCAGGAACGTTGTTGACTACGCAAAATGGCTGCAGTGCATAATGACTCAGTCTCCGCCTATAAGTCCGGCTGCGCATACCACTCGTACCACACCACGGGATCTCATTTTCAGCCCCCAGTAATAATTTAGTCCTAGCACCGCATTCTTACGCCTTGGGATGATCTATTGATTATTACCGCGTGCAACGCATCGTGTGGCACAGTGGTGGTTGGACTGGATTACCAATGGGGCCTGGTAATGATGGGAAACACAAGAGGGTCAAGCCACTGCGTCCAGACAGCTGTATTTATGGGGATGCCTGATGAGCTTCTTGGGACACCTGATGATGAAAGAATTGACTGGAATGTCAAACTCCAACAACGCCTCTCCCAGCGAAGATCAGATATTGCTCGCTCCGCAGAACTCCTCCATCCCTCTTTCCCATGTCCTTCATGTTCACCTCCTCTTCCTTACCAAGCTTACGCCGGAGACTATATTTCTGTACAGGAACTGTTCCGCATCCATTTTTAAATATCGCCTAGTCCAACAGGAACATACTCATATAAGTTACCTTGGGATTCCACAAAACTTGACCAGGCTCAATAGTGGTTCTACATTTGGTAATAATGCCAAAATGCTGTAGTAGCTGTGATCCATCGCGAAGCTTCTTACAGTTTCAAAAGCGGAAATGCTGGATCCATGTCTGCAACGTGCTGAACCCGAGGGTGACTTGGCTGACGCTCGCGCCTTCCGTGCCGGCCGGTTCCTCGAGCTCTTGAGCTTTCATTCTACCTCTTTTGTTGTTCTCTTTCTTCTCTACCTTAGCTATTGTAGTTACCTATCTAGTTGTTAGTACCTATGATTGCTTAGACTGTAGATTCTAATTTAATCATAGGCTGTATTACCGCTAAGTAATGCACTTGATGTAATATTCTAATGTCACTTGAATTCAGTCATTCAATTAGTATCGAGTGCCCACAGTCTCGCGTATTTTTTCCTGATCCTTGGCCGGACTGAAAGTGGAAGGGGTCAACATCGGGTTATCTGTACCAACAGAGGCCCAATGACAGCCATCACCGCCTCGAACAGACCACTTTGCCAAGGATGCCAAACACCATGCGAGCCACTGTGGTCCACCGGAATAATAATCCACATTAGGATGACTGTGAAGTATGTTATCTTCTAGACCGCTGCTATTGCATGGAATAGATGACAAATCTAGCAATATGATAGTGTAATTACCACTCTGGAGGTTGACGAGGCGTCTAATTTATAAGCAGATACGCGGCATAAGCTTTTGGGAGTAAGTGAGTGTTCAAACCGATATAAATACATGTACTTCTGGCGGGGGGGGCCTATGTTTGTTCAATTCACACCATATATACTATTACTAGCAATTCGACTCTACAGGAAACATTATTAGCCATATCATTACGCAATATTCAAGCGACTCTTTCAAAACATGATGCTCCTTTCACTCTCATACCTCACGTTGTTTTTAAGCGGGCTTGTGTCAGTCCGTGGAGAAGGTATTATAGATTGCGAATTAGACTTTGTTCAAAATATACGTACTGACTATGTGTAGCCTTTCCTTATGAACGTCTAGACGTCAACAACAAGGTATTTGTTAATAGCTTACAACTAAAGAGTTTCACTACGTATAGAAAAGGCCCTACTAATCGTAGATCACCAGATAGGTTTGATGAATTACGTCCATGACATTGAGAATACGCGTTTCTACAGGAGTGTAATCGCACATGCTACCTTGGCTGAGCTCTTTGACATCCCTGTTGTTATGACAACATCTGGTGAAACAGGTAACACATATTATCTTGCCCTCCATTACTGTGAAAATTCGATTGTTAGCTGACAGGTTCTACGCCAGGGCCCAATGGTCCTCTTCTACAGGAAATCCGCGACATGTACCCAGATGCCCCTTTTATACTGCGCAAAGGGGAGATTGATGCGTGGGACCATCCCGACGTTAGAAAGGTGGTTGAGGCAACTCATCGTAAGCAAATGATTATAGCCGGAATTGCCACTGACGTCTGTAAGTGTCTGACTCGGCACCCCTGACCTGACGCAGCTCGACGGCTTATGTTCCATTTGCAGGTACCGCATTTCTAGCCCTCTCTCTAAGAGCAGAGGGCTATAGCGTCTGGGCCAACGTTGAAGCATCTGGTACAAACACTCCTCTGATTCAGGAAGTCACCAATGCTCAAATGCGGGACGCAGGTGTGCATCTAGTTGGAATCAACGCGCTTCTGGGTTACCTAGTCAAGGACTTTAGCAATCCCGTTCCTGGTGGGGTTCGAATCTACGACTGGATCGAGCAGTATCTTCCTGAGGGCTCGATGACGGCCCGCTTGTTTACTACAGCAAGTGGCAATAATACTTTTTAATACCGAGATTTAAAGCCGGATGTTACAACCTAACTCTTATAGTGGCAGCAATGGGTCTACAAGGTAAGGAAAACCTATAGGACAAGTAGCTGATTATAACTGACTTGGATAGCTTAGCTAGAAGGGAATCACTGGCACCCATATGAAAGAAACGGAGATGGACTATTACATTCTGTGCGCGAAAGTTTAAACAGTATCGGACACATAGAGAAGATAGAGTAGAGGAGTATTCTAACAAACAAATGAAAAGAACCTCTAGGCGGGTAACAACAGGCGGTCTACTACCTTAGTATTATCTAAAGTGCCTGTAGTAGGTGGTAGCAGCACGGTAGGTCATACTAGGTGTTTGCAGCCCATCTACAGTGCCTAGTACTACCTGCAGGGTAGATGAAGGGCTAACCTGTTAGTAGTATTGGAACGGGAGATGTGTGCGCGCTATGGTAGATATATATGCCTATCAGGCGCTATCAAAGGCAAATAATGATTGTACAACAGACACCCGAGCGTTTGACATACAGTATAGCTTATTGTAGCCAGTTACGGGACCTTTTTCAGTATTATAAATCCCTTGTCTAAAGTAACCTGGGTAACAAGTTCCCACTAGTAACATTTGGGACAGGTAGCATCTGATGAGTTTGATCTGTGCCTCTTGATAAAACTAAATTAATTCGTTACAAATTGCCAAGACATCCCGGTCTTCTGTTCGAATACCAGACTTGGGCTTAGGACACTCCGCCTGGCGGTGTCTACAGTGATTGGTCACGCCTCAGCCACAGGGGTTTTACCGCGCGGCATTATATAAGCCTCGCAACATACGGGAGTTATTATATATATATATTCAGGTCCAGAAGCTCAGCTTGAAAGTTCCTACCAAAGCGCAACGGCGACGAAATATTACAAAGTCAATCTATTTCCTCCTACCACAACTGTAACGATACTGCCTTTTGCCATGGTCAAAGTTGCTGTAGCAGGCGGCACCGGTGGCCTTGGGCGAACCATTGTGGATGCGCTCACAGACTCCGACCACGAGACCGTCGTTTTGACACGAGAGGTAGGCACAACACTTTTTCGCGTTTGTATAGCAGTGGACTTACGCTTCATGGCAACTAGCACAACATACATCACACGACTATTGCCGGAGCAACCCTGGTAGCCATCGACTACACTAATGTAGAGGCTATCGTCCGGACACTCCACGATCACCAAATCCACACAGTGATTTCATGCATCGTGATCAAAGGCTTAGAGCAATCCGAAGCTCAACTAAACCTTATTCGCGCAGCCGAAGCTGCACCGTCTGTAAAGAGGTTTACCCCCAGTGAATTCGGTACCCCCCGACTTGAAGTGTAAGTTCCGCTTTCCCAGGTCCGACGTTATTCTCTTGCTCAACAGTCGTTTGGACCAGATCGACCAAAGCAGGTGCTGCCGTCCCCACCACTTATAAAGATGCCGCGGTTGCAGAGCTCGAGAAATCTCACCTCGAGTATACTTTATTCTCTCATGGCGTGTTCATGGATTACTATGGGATGCCCAAATTCCAATCCTACTTGACACCGTGGGTATTCGCTATCGACATCGCTCACAAGGTGGCGGGTATCCCAGGGTCTGGCAATGTACCTGCTGTCTTTACATATTCTGGAGACGTAGCCAAGTTTGTCGTGGCTGCCATAGGCCTTCCCGATGGAACATGGCATAAGCATAGTACAATGATTGGTGATCGCCGAACTTTGAATGAGGTTCTTGGTACAGCTGAATCTATTCGTGGAAGCTTTGAAGTGCAATACGACACCATGGAAAAACTTCAACAGGGGCAGATAACCGAATTACCGTCCCATGTGCACTTGTATTCGCAAACTGCGAAAGAGTCACTCCAACAGCGTTTCGCTGGGTTCGGTATCGGGATGGAGACCGGGGCGTTCGACTTCAGTGTTCCAGCAAATGGCGTATTGTTAAATGATCTATTTCCAGACATTCGCGTTAAATCTGTGGAGGACATTATTGCGGAAGGCTGGGCTAAAAATGCCTAACATGCCGCTGCCCAAATAGAGTCGAAATTTTGTGCTCGCATCTTACTGGAATTCTCCGCCATATGAGTAGAATGCCTGACTATTTATTTCAAAGTAGTGCTATTAGCAGTGTTCAATATACTTTCTGTATATAGCCTTATAACTGAGTATATCAAGTAAGATAACAGACAGTATATCTTGATACTAAGCATTTCATTTTTTAGCCAGTGGACTAAGAATTGGGTCAATTAGTAAGTAAACAGCTCCTTTACAATAGGTTCTTATACACAATCTTAATAAAAGAACTGCGGTTCTGTATAATTTTATGTAAATGTGCTTTTGGCAAAGGGAGCTATTCTAAACTTAACCCTGGTGTTTAGAAAATGCAATAACTATTGCTAATCACCTTCAAACTCTTAGTTACAGGCCGGATTTACCCCTTATACCACTACTCTTTGATATAAGGGGTGGTATATTAATTTCATTGCTTATCCTTCATCGTATCCCTTAACTGAGAGCAATACAGTCCCTTATCTTCATTGGAATGTGTACTGCACCAAACTGAAAGCCAAGTGGTTGGCTTGCTTTTCAAGTTTATGACATCTATACTCCTAAGACACTAACACGAAGTTACGCCTTGTGGGGTTCGTGATCTGATCCACCGAAGCGTCGGCGGTGAAGCTACTGATTGGCCATTTGATGCCGCAGCAGAAATCGCGCAGAAATCGCGTTATAATATCCCGCGGTGCGGGATCGCGTAAGTCCAAGCCAATGGCTAGACATCTTTCATTTTGACCTACAGTCTCAGGTGGCAGAGGCAAAATTGGCCGAGCCTGTTGCCAAGGATAGGCCACTGGTTTTCCCCTTTTGCCGGCGATTCCGGTATCTATTGCGACAGAAAGGGAGTTCGTATTATAAGTTGCTAAAGGCTTTGCTGTACTTTTGGTAGTTTTTAGTTATATAAATTCCATAAAATATATAAAGAACAGGCCAACAACATGTCAGCTTCTTATATCAGCAACACACTATATCCTAGAACATTCATACATTTTGCTACATCCCAACATTCATCGATTTCAGCCCGCATCGACCATACTGTTTTCATGACTAACAAAGCTTCCTTCATAGTCCCAAACATTTCCAAAGGCCCCAGCTGACGCACTAGTGCTCTGTATATGGCCTCATCTTCGGGCGGAGACAAGCAGCCAGATATGCACATGGGCCATGCCAGTGCCCGTATACCAGGCCCTTTTGGAACCTGGCAAAGTAGGTTCGTTGCCTTTGCAACTGACCAACGAATTTCTTGATTGGAAGGCTGCCACCCCAATATGACTACGTTCAAGTAGCTCAGCGTAGCAAGCAACCATACCATTTCGTGCTTGGGCTGCTCGTTCGCATTTGCGTCAGGCCAAGAATCGACAACATGGAGTGTGGTGACATCATGCGCAATGTATTGCCGCTGACAATGACTCTCCAGAGACTGAATGCCTGCTTTAATTACATCCGATAGGACTTTACCACGAGACTCAAGTTCGCTGGCCTGCAATGAACTGCTCTTCTTTTGCGTGCGCTTCCAATCTTCCAGGGATGCTACATCACCTAGGACCTGCACAATCCAGTTTTTTAATCCAAAGAACTCGTCAAAGCACAGATAGCCGGCTTGAATTGCCTCAAAGCTCTTCTCATAAGATAAGCATTCTGGGACAATGCTTGCATGGTAACTGGCAAGTTGTGGCACATTGCCTAAAGTGACACTCGATAAAATGTCAATGTATAGAATTGTGGCTGTAAAGAATCGCAGCGCTGCTTGGTTTGTGGTCCACGGTCGCCTTAACCCAAACTCCGGAGGCGGCCATTTGTGGGTATGGGTATACAAGCTTTTCAGTGTCTTGTTCCACTCCTTTGGGTCGGGGAGAATCCTCAAGAAAACTGCAATGGCTGCATTGAGATGCAACTTCCAATTGTCCTTATTAGATGTCGCCACTTCAAAAAAAAGCATTTGAAGAATGCTCTGCATAACCACAAGCCCTTTTTTCATGTCAAAGCCTGGAGCGTTGGTGTTGATATAATTTACTTCCTTGTGCAACTCTTTGAGACCAAGCTCTATCTGGCTCTCAAATTTGTGTATCATTTGCATTGTGCATTCATCGTGGGCTTTGTCGCCATTGTTAAGAACAATAGCATAGAACGACGTCGACAAGGAAACCGCGCTATGATACACAGCCTTATTGGTGTGCAGTATTTCCAATATCCAACCTCGGCCGCCCGCGAGAATCGATGGTCGGTAATGCGGGAAGAGGTACGGGAAGACATAGTCGAGGTATATCATAAGCAGATGTAACTCTTTATCAGCCTCCCCTTGACCGATTGGCGTCTTGTTTTGCATAGGCGAACCCTGTAGCACCGAGGTACTATCGTTGCTAATTTCAGACGTGAAGGCAACGCCAAGATGGCCAAGAGAAGGATCGAAGTCTGTAAGTGTATCTGTTTTATCTATGACGTCCGTAGCAGGAGACTCCGTGTCGATATGGTCAAGATTGTTGGCCTCGGCCTGAAGTATCTCGAGGTGCATGCGTTTACGCTTCTGGGTAGCGAAACGTTTTACCTGTGCTTTTATCTCTTCCATCATGTTCGTCTGCCTCACACCACCGTCCATCCATGGTGGTTTTTCCTCTTCGTAATAACATGTTATTTGTAGTGCTTGACAAGTGTCACAGACGGGGCGGTTTTCGGCGCACTTCTTGCGTCGGACTCGGCAGGTCCAACAGCCGTCAAACGAGCGGAGTTTGCTGTACATGGGCTGCTAGAGGGATATAAAAGAAGCTGAACTGGGAGTGGACGCATTCGTTCGGGGAACAAAGGTCTTGAAATTGCTGTTATCACTTCATGTTATTGTCGAAGTGTAGTAGGCAATGGGAAACGCTTTTATATTATCCAAATACGGATTTTCATTTGCCCGGAGAGAAGTCCCTTGAAGAGCTGGATTAATAGTTATTTATGCATAAAATAAATTTAATATATAACACATTAAGCCCCACACTTTCTCTTCTTCTGTTTCCTTAACAGTATTACTTCATGTTTTTAGTGTTTAATTCCTATTATCTAAACCAGAGTTTATTTATTATTTTAATATAATGGAAAAGTCGGATTAAACAGTTAAAGGTCGTGAATTTATTTTTAGCTATTGGGCTTCGCGAGCCCTAATTTATACAAGCTATAGCGCTGACTAAAGGCTTGTTAGCTAAGCCTAGCAGACTCGTCAGCTATCCCTTTCTACTCAGGTATGTACTATGGTGTCTGTAACAATGCAGTTCGTTGTCATCTTTGTTTCGGCTTCTGGCTATATTGTATGGCCAGTCATGCTCTTTCCCCCTCAACCTCCTCCGATATCATTACCACATCAGGCACTCAACCTTTTGTCCCTTTATAAGACTGGTCTGTTGGTACACAAAGGTATTGTTGGATTGTTAGATCTACTAATAACGCCAATGTCTGGCCCATTCTGTTACTCGTTTCTTACGTGTACCCAACACCTCTCCCACGATGCCAAATGGATGCGCACTATCTGGCAAAGTTTAATATTTGCCCAATTGCATCACTGTCGCTGCCGATGCTGCGTTACCACTGCCAACTGAGTGAGATACTGCGTGAGATATATACTACCTATTATCGACATTTGCCACTTGCTGTCATAATCAGCCGAATGGGAACAGAATAGTCTGATATCTGTGTCTTGAACTAGGCCGACAAAAGTGTTGTTATGCTGTTCGAAAGCTGGTGGAAGAACTCAAAATGACCATAGGTATCTGTTAATATCTTCTTCAGCTCAGCTCGCTCGATGGTACAGACTGTCTTTCAAATAGCGGAACCCAGATCCCCGCAAAGGATGGTATTTTTCCAGACCTTGCATACTATTAATAGCTAAAGTCCCCTTATTGTATATAAGCCAGCAGTAATCCCGGTATCGGAAATAAGAAACAGATTAGTCACAACTATAAGAGGTAGCTTGGAAACTTTTGC
The DNA here is from genome assembly GCF_020647795.1 of Trichoderma atroviride. Taxonomy (NCBI): domain Eukaryota; kingdom Fungi; phylum Ascomycota; class Sordariomycetes; order Hypocreales; family Hypocreaceae; genus Trichoderma; species Trichoderma atroviride. The sequence continues at coordinate 4,047,924 of NC_089404.1, forward strand.
AGTTTATTAGTCTTGGGCAGGGAGCAGACATCAGAATGCAAGCCAGCTGTAATCCCAAAAGCGGAACTAACCAATAGATTACTCACAGCCATAGTAGGTGGCTGAAATATCCTCATGGGATTGGAAATGTTATAAACTGTTATAGTGGGGCAGCTTTCTTAAAATGAATTGTTGTTTATAAGCTGATTAGAAACCATAAGAATTAAATAACTCATAGATTAATGTCTGTGAATGTAAATTTGATGCATATTGCATATAGTGCCGAAGTAGCTAAGTAGCCTATTGAGAGGAGACAGAAAGTGGTCGGCATATCAAAACGGCAATTAGATATTGTATAGCTCTAATAACACTATGTAATATATAAAATACAATACACCTCAACTGCGTAAATTTCTATAGCACAGTTTTCATTTTATTACTCGCGGCATCTTCCAGCACGTTTACAAACGCTACATCTCCTCTATTGCACTATATAAATATCTGCTATATTATACATCAGAATGGCTCCGAGAATTGCTGTTGCTGGTGCTACTGGAGAATTGGGGATTCCTATTGTGATAGCTCTGCTAGCTGCAGGATACCATGTCACTGCCCTTACACGAGAAGGCAGTAACAACGCCTCGAAACTTCCTACGAGCTCCAATCTTTCAGTGATTGAAGTTGACTACTCTTCAGCCCAATCCCTCGCAATTGTTCTCAAAGATCACGCCGTCGTCGTCTCTACTCTTACTTCTACATCAGTTGACGACCAAGCCCCCCTTATTGATGGTGCTATCATAGCCGGGGTGGCAAGATTTATCCCATCAGAGTTTGGTAGTGATGTCACCAACTCCAAGCGGAATCAACTACCGGTATTTGAGAGCAAGGTCAATACTCATCGATATCTCGAGACTGTTGTAGCCGAGAATCCCAATTTCAGCTACACGGTGATTTGCAACGGCGCTTTCTTGGATTGGGGCCTCCATGGCTTCCTTATTAATGTCCCTAGACATACAGCTACTGTCTATAATGGCGGCGATATTCCATTCGCAGCTACTAACCTTGATACTATTGGTAAAGCTATCGTCGGGGTGATTGAGCATCTTACTGAGACGGCTAACCGTCCAGTTTACATTCAAGACGCTGTTGTTACCCAAAATTTGCTGATTAGTTACGCTAAAGAAAAAGATGGCGTGGAATGGGATATTATGCACGAGTCTACTGAAGCAATGCTTATTAACTCCTCTGCAAAAATAGCAAAAGGTATTACTGGTTGGTCAGTAATGCAGCCTTTTGTTTTCAGTTCTGTTTTTGGGGATGGATATGGTCAAGTTTTCTCAGACCATTTGGACAACAAGCTTTTGGGGTTGAAAGGTTTGACAGACGCAGAGGTTAGGGCTTTAGTTGAGAGTTTATTGTAATAAGGGTTAAGTCTTTGCATACATTAACTATCAGGCTTCGTTCTTGCGAACCTCTTCCTCCAATACAATCTTCAATTTCTCGTACAAAGGACCAAGTTTGTGCAAGATCAATACTGCGGCTTCATCATGTTTGTGGGTCAAGGGATACTGTAGAGAGCCAATGGTGCGCGCAATCTCTCCCATAACTGCGGCGGCGTCGGTGTACCCAACGCGCCTAAGACAAGTCGCAGCATCGATAGATCGTCGAGCCCCAACTTGAACAGCGAAGTATGCCAAAGAAGAACGCATTCCAGGTGGCAGTCCAACTTCAATTTTGTTAATGAGCCACTTGGTCGCAGCTTCGTTGGCAGTTGAACCAGGCGGCATATCGCCACCATTGGTAGTGCTAATGTGTTTGAGCGCACTAGGGATAGACCGTCGAATCATCTCCTCTTCACTCAGTTCCTTTACTTGTCTGAAATCAGTTCTCATGGTGTATGATTTGCCGTAGCCAAGTGAGTCAGTCTTCCACGCTGCCAAGAACTCCTTCACTGGCAGCTTTGCGAATGGATGTCCGTGAGGGTCGTGCATCTCGACCATGTCATTGGCGACACTGAGCACCACAACATAATGATCCGCCCCAATGGCGCCCCGGGCGTTGGGCTGATGTCTGAGAAGGCCCATTTCCATTGGACCGACAAAAACAGGGCCATTCTGAAGCCCAGCCTTGAGAGAACGGAGAGCATCTTGTTCATCTTTGCCAATAATTTCAGTGCAGCGCCACCCCATCGCGTCCACTGCCGCATTGAAGGATTGGAGAGGATCCCAGCCGTAGGGATCGAAAAAAACAAGAGGATCTTTTGGCAGGTTGATGACTTGCATACCAAATGCAGAGGAGGTTGCAAACTCGATGGTTGCGGTAGAAGGTGCTCTATCACCCAGCACCATGGCGAAGGAATTTGTAAAGCAATACGGGCCATTGCCCACATATGGTGTGTATTCCATGATTTGAAGATCAATAGTTCACTTTGCTGAGCTTGCGAAATTGGTGGTACAGAGTTGAAGAGTTAGGTGCGGGAATGTGTTAATGTGGTGCTTATATAGTAAAAAGCTCAGACTGAGGTTTCTCTCAAAAGCAACCATAAAAAGAGTTAGTATAATAATTTAGAGGATCTGGGAATTACTATTATTGTTTAGTCCCCCCCGGCAAGTGATACTATACTGTAACAGAAGTTTGTAAATTAACTACTTATAGGAAAGTTAAGAGATTTAGCAGGGCTTCAGCAGAAGTGGACCTGTATACCGTTCTTATATTAACGCTAACACTACTACTCCCTGTGGTAATATGTGAAAAAGAGATTGCAGACTCTTTTTGTGTTATTTACAAATTAGGAACACACTCCTTTAAACCCAATGATTGCTGTCTTATTGTAGGGATAAAGTTAGCTTCTTTTCTTATAAGAATAAACATGCTACCCAGGAGCTGCGCTTACACTTATGGAGCGCGTTACTACAGATGATTCATCAAGTTCTGCGACATGCCAGGAAGCTACATCCGGCACTACAGCTTTGTGCTGCAAGTTAGCGCACCAACCCCGCTATTACATCAACCACCTCTACAACGCGAGCACTGGTGACGCCCATGACTTTGATGCCGCTACTTTGTTTAATGACGACGCGAACCGGGTTATTAGCGTTGGTTTTGCGTAAGAATGCGAATGGTGTGGTAGAGAGCACTGTATTGGCATACTTTGTGCGTTTCAGTGACTGCATGCCATATAGAATCAGCTCCTTATTTCACGTGCTAGGTCTTACTTGCTATGTGTCAGAATAGTAAGGACGCAAGTAAAGGAATACCATCTAACTTCGCTAGGCGTTCAATCACTCTTTGAATGTTGATTAGAACTACTACTACAACTTCGTTAACCCCCTCCACTATGAATGCCGAGTCTCTGTCTATTTGCCTTGGTTGGCAAATATTACACAGTGCCACGCGTTTCTTAAGTTCCCTTGTAAATAAGTCTATTACCTCTAGACTTTTACAAATAAGGTTGTAAGTAAGGCAGCAATCAGGTAGCATATGCCGGATCTGTTAAAGAGGCTATCTGCGGGGTTGGGTAGAGGTTGGGTAGACCTATGTGGCGCCTTGTTATTTGCAGGTCTTGTATACATGCATTCATTGATGCTGGAGGCCAACCACTCCCCGCAGGATAACACAAGGGCAAATCTGTAATACTGCCTAATGATGTAATACAATAACTGCAGACAATTTGAACAGAGTATGGAAAGACTGTGTATATCTCGTCCAAGTTCTGGTTGATAACAGAAGAACCTCTTTTTATTTACCTTAGCGGCAGATCTATCGATTCTGTATCATATGAAAGCTTTGCCTGGATATTCCTGGTGACATGTACAATCAAAATCGCTTTGACTGGCCCAATGAAATAACTAACTGCTATTACCATGATATAGAGAGTATTGGCGTTTTTTGATCAATATGAGGATGGTGAAAAGGGCAAACATGAGCCTTCGACTGATACTGATGATAAAGAGATTATATAGCGGAAAGTTCCATAATAAATCTGGTTTTCTAGCTCCTGGACCTGTCAATCTTATCCTGCTATATCGGACTGTATGCTATTCTATGGCGGCCTGTTATACAGTAACGGCAATAAGGCAAATGATCAGGCTACTATTCGTAATCGTAGCAATTACCATGACGGAATTAACTACCCGTAAAGGATCAACCGTACCGAGGGACCAGGTCATAACATGTTAACCCCTCACCACCTCCTCTACTAAATCAACAAGACAGCCAATAAATCCATATCTCAGCCGCGTCGAATACCCACTTGCATGCTTGTAAATAACCCCTCACAGATAAACACGTTGACAGCCTGCAGGAGGCCTACCAACAGCCTTGATGTGTGGCTTGGGGGCCCAAGTCGATAGCCAGGCCGTTTTACCAATCAACTCTGCCGTTGGGTTAATAGGCCGTATCAACCAAGATGAGTTTGATGTATCTTCCCCTCCCCATATTTTCTCACCTCTTTTATCTCGTCTGTCGCATCTGAAAACTTGAACGCCCACGCGAATGAAGAACCGTTAGCAGTCTTTGATCAGGCATGTAACGTATTGCCTAGTATCACCTCTATTCCTCGATACCCAACCCATCATCTTATTCACTGCTATTCTGGAAATACAGTCATGGATGCAAACAAAGCAGGTCTTCTGAAGGAGGTTTTCAGCCATCTCGTTCTTCCACCTAAGCTACCGGGCAAGCCGTTTGAGAATCCCGTTCTCCTCCTTCATGAGCTGGGAAGGAGGCTGCAAAAGGCTTGTGTAACCCTCCATCCACTGGTACCTGGCAAGATTTGGAACACCTTGATATCTTCCTTGAACATCATCATACGATTGAATCAAGATTCTCTTTCTAGAGAAAGCTTGCTTGAGGCTTTTCATCTCCTCGCTAAGGGCGACAACGATAATTGGCTGGCGCTTCATGTTCTTGAGCAGAATGCTGCCCTTCTTATTCACAAAGACATCGGGTGCGTACGCTGTCCGACGTTAACCCCAGATCTTGAAGTTTTCGTAGGCTAACTGTTCATTGTTTCAGCTCACAAACAGTCATATTCGAGGCGTTTGAAGCTTCCGCACCAGCTGCCATCATTCTGCAGTCGAGTAATGCCCTCAAATGGGACTTTCCAGGTCGCGCTGCTGAGATTCGCCTTCGGGATTTCAGCGACACCACTTTCCAGGAAAACTTGTCTGATTTCCTTGAACAGTCTAGTTCTACGGCTTTTGATCGCTTCGCCGCCCGCGCTAAAAATGGAGAGAAAGCTGTTGTCGAAGTCCGAGACACCCCCAGTCCTGCTCTGATCAGCGAGATGCTCATGTCTTTGCTTGAAGGCATGGGAAATTTGACTCAGGTTCGCCGAGTTCACAAAAGAGTCAGAGATGATGTTGTCTTAGAAGATTCGGCACTTCCGTGGAGAAGATCGCCATATTGGCTGGTGCTTCGAGTTGCCGTTCAACGAATGCTCTCTTCGATATTCCATGATGACATTGGCACGGATCGCTGCCACTTCAAGTTTATCATATGCATGGTGCTAGCGCAGCTCCTGAATGACTCTGTTGGAATTTCCCATCCCGAGCAGACACTCATGCTTCAGGCTAAGCTATGTCGGCGCTTGGCAAAGCTAGAATCTGAGAAATCACAGGCATCTGCATCGCTTCGATCGGTATATGAAGGCTTTTTTGAGGCAACACATGACTTCTTTAAAAAGACTGTAACAAGCGCGGGAGATAAGGTGACGAATGCCTGGGAGGAGTATAAGAAGGGGGTTACTCGAAAGATCCCCCGTCTTCCTACCCGGATTCTCGACAACGACACCATTCTCAGATTGTCCAACAGTGGCAAGACTCTTAATTGGTTGCTGTCGCAGAAGTTAAGGACTGTGCACCGAATAACTCAAATAGACCAACTCTCACTGGGATCTGGAAGCATATCCCAAGTGAATGAGCTTGCAACGTGCTGCTCGACGCTTATTGACTACGAAGACTCAATCAAAAGACTTAGTCAAGAAGCCTCGAGTGACCAGGAGAGTAAATGTGAAAAACTGTCGGGCGCCATTCTCAATTACCTGGAACTGGCCCAGAACACGTACAATGGGGAATCACAGCTGATGAGTCGATATCTTCTTAACCTGTTTGAGCTATGGGCTGTAATGGATGAAGCTGCTACAGCGGCATGCCCAATCCTTCTCAAATATCACCCTATGCTTGTCCCACAAGCACTTGACATCCTCTGCTTTTCCACTACCGGCGAGATGGTTCGTCTTTTGGCAGTGCAGAAATATTTGGCAAAACGGGTCAAGACATGCGGCAAAAAGTATGGCACTATCTTCGACAGGCCCTCTCACGCGCACTCATTTGCTGCGGAATTTGTCCGGTCAACTAAGCCAGGAAGCAGCATGCTCGATATTGGCGCCAAAATTGATGCCGCTTCGACCTTATCTAAGACGACGAAAGTTAACCAGCTGAATACTCTCATGGCGCAGTACAACAGGCTGACCGAGGCGATCCAGAAAGGTGTCTGTACCTGCACTCGTGAGCCTGACGGCACCCTGAATATTCATGGTTGCAAGAAGTGCTGGCAAAAGCGTTCCAGAAAGCGACTCAAAATTGGGATACATGAGGACTTCCTTCCACTTCCCACACCCGTTAATAATAGAGTTCAACGTGATGCGATTCTATTTGAACTTGCCATACCGCAATACCTTATGGATTACCGTACAACGACGTGGAAACTGATTTTACTTGGGAGCCAGGCATTATCAAACAGTGAAAATGCTCCCGTAATCCATTTAACTGAAATAAAGCAGCTTGAGCCCTTCTGGGTGTCGAAGCCATCCTCAGTATTGATGCTGGCATCTCGCACCAAGTCTTTTACCCAGACGCACTATAGTGAGATGAAACTCCCCAAAAGGGAAGAAGAAATCTTGCTGCCGTTTGGACCGAATTTCTCATTCTATGACTCAGAGAACGGCATCTGGTTTGAAGATTTGCCTAGTGTGCCTTGGTATCATCACCTACTCGGATCCTGGCTTCCAAGGAGTATTTCAAATCCGTTCGAGAAGCCACCTCAGTCCACGGATAACATATGCAGCCCGAGTTCGTATGAAATTGCAGCCAACGAGGTGAATTGTCCTCCTGGCATGTCAACTCATGAGTTTTCAGCTTACCAGAGAGTGCTCTCGGGCCATCGGCAACGTTGGCTGGTGCTGCTGGTGGAGCTCGGAGCGACGAATATGAACTTTAGCAGTTGCACTACGATGAGCCTAATCAATTACATTTCACTTCAAGCTGGACCCTACTGTCAAAAGTCGGATTTCTTGCGCGAATCTCACTTCGTCTTCCAAGACTATGCCTTTTGCCAGAGAATGGACGAGCAGTTACATAAGAGACTTGAGGTTTTGGCAGCGAACTGGCGCGAGACCGCCTGCATGAGCGTTGTTATTACTCTTGGTCTCAGATTGTACACCTTATGCCCTCGAGACTTCAAACCAAAGGTTTTCAAGTTGATACAAAGGATAAGAGCAATAATCTCTACTTGGCTCACACTTCTTCGAGACGAAGTGAGATCGACAGAGGACGGAGGCGTCGTGTACAAAGCAGCCGAATATGCCTTTTGGGCTGCCCTTCTCTGCCGACAGACCTTTGCGATTTATCTACATGATCAGGGTTTTGTAAAACTGGATGAAGAGAACGCATGTCATTTTTTCCGTGCATCTATTGCGCTGTCAGAGAATCTCCTTGTGAACCTCGACCAGCTATCTCTAGATCTTAAGTATTTGTTAAAGCGGGATCTGTTAATGTCCTACTCTATGCGAGACTTGATCCAGACATGGGCTACTAGTTATAGTTCTGCTTTGACAGATGCCATTGACGAAACGTGGGTAGACGTTGGCAGCTCCAGAAAACGGATCTTTTCCACGTGGAAGTCTCTCCCATCGCCAGATAACTCATGGCTTGTCTCGCGGACCAGCGCAACAAAGACAATAGCCCCGCAAACTGTTCATTACCACCGGCTACAGGGCCATTTACTGGTAGATGGGAAGCCACTTGGAAGACTGCCTCTAGAGATGCGAGAAAATGCCTCTGTACAAGAGCTCTTTGGCCGACAGCACCTGCTCACACGACCTTCTGGGCTCGTGGGCATGGAGTATCAACTTGTGAATGATGTTCACGGCCACGAAATCCATTTTGGATCCAGGGACGGAGCTGTTCTTATCAGGGCGCTCTTCAAAGGCTCTCTTATCGAGCACGTGTCGCGTGACATCTTCAGAGAGCAAACAGGAGTGGCAGACCTGCCGTCTGGGTTGGTTGATGAATGCGTACACTGGCTCAATCTGAACACTGGAGAACTTCAGATGCGACAAAAGCCTCAGATATGGAAAGAGAAGTGGTCCAACTGGATACTCGATGTCCGCAGGAGACAGGCTATTCGGAAAAAAGCTAGATCTCGTCCCATCCTAGGAGGAAAAGCTACCGGAATGGGCAGCATCTTAATAGATCCACATTCCAAAGTCGGATCTCAGATCGCTAGCATCTTTCAAGGTTTCGAGGACGTTGATAAGCTAACGATCTACCGGCCACTAGCAGGTAGCCGATACTGGGTTGAATTAAAGCGCCTGGAAGTCAGCTTCTTTGTCAATATTCGTGGGCTGCTTCAGTCCTACCAGCTACACTCTGAGATAGATCCGATTCAAGATGCCGGGACACTTCACGGCTTGACAAGTCAACTAGTCTTGCGTAATGTCAGCAATCACAGGAAACGGAGTGTCTTGGTTCCCATTGGGGCAGTCTATTGGGAGCAGCAAGACATCCATACCTCGGTCAAGGTGAAGAACGAGGGCACGTATGCGCGCTTCCACATTAATCAAGTCCTAGGTAGGCTTGATTGTGCCTCAGAGCCCTTGCTCCTTTATCTTAAGGCATTGCTGCACGCGATGACATCGTTTCCCATCCCCGATGGGCTCACAGGACGCACCGGATCCGAAGAAGCGCGGCATTGCTTGATCGCGGCATCCAGTCAACCTTGGACGCCACTACAGTCTCCCCCACAAAGGATCTTATCCATGCTAGAGCGCCTTGGACCGAGGAGACATTACTATCCACCGGGCAGCAAGATATACCAGAAGGTGATTTGGGATCACAACCTGACCATGAATATCCAGCATGAGATTTTAGGCACACTTGTAGCCAATATACGTCAGCAATCTCAAAAGCTCGAGACTTTACAAATTTCAACTGACACAGAAACCGAGCCTCCCATCGAAGACGTCAGAGCGACAACCCATCTTCATATGCGTGGCATCATCAGACGACAGCTCTATGAGCGTGTTTCCAATAACGAAGAATCCAAGGTCTTATCATTAGCGGCTCAAGATACTACGTATAGGCCCCGAGACCGTGACTCCACGTCAAAGGGCAGCTGCAAAGTATACCGAGCCATCAAAGCCCTACAAGATCGAAACGATGGAGTTCCGAAACTTGTCAAATTAGAACATTTGTTGAGAAAGCGCGACGTGATTGGAGGGTTTCAGCACTCTTCAAATACGTTGGACGTCCAGATGATTCTGCAAAGTGAGATAGTGCCCTTATGGGGTTCTTTCGTACAGGCCTGTCGCTCGCATGGCTTATCAAATAGCTATATCACCCATTTCATGATGGCTCTACTTGCATTTGGAGAGCAATCTGATATAAATCTTATCATGTGGCTCGTAACGCAAGCCAAGCGAAGTGAGCTTGGATACTCGACTACGCCCCCTCAGCAGTCGCTGTTCATAGATTTTACTGTCTTCGAAAAGCCTCAGACACTTCAACTAAGGAAGCTCATCATATCTAAACAGATGCCATATCAAACATTCCTCACTCGTATCTGGAAAAAGCAAAGACATCATAAGGAGCCTCTTGAAGAGACTATGTATGAATCTCATGTTCTCAGTGAGGCGGATCAGATAGCAAATCTGTTGATTAACCAGTGGCCGGCTTTTCCGTCCTCTCCAGAGGAGTTCGAAGGACTGACAGATCAGTTGACTCTGCGTTTTTTTGACATTAACAAGGCATGGATGGGCTTGAAGCCAGAAATGCAGAGACTTTTGGGCAACCAAGAGTTGTCCGCTTACTTGCTGCAGCTCGACGTCAAGGTAGAGCAATTATATGAGAGTCAAGACGTGATTACTAGCGAAGCGCAAAATCGCATATGGAAGTCCACGCCTGGAGCTTTGGCACTTACCGAAGCAAAGGCCATGAAGCATCCCTATCAAGTACCACGTCTAACGGCTGGATTGATGACAAAGTCCTATGTTTCCAATCCATCGATAGTAGCAAGAATGGCAGAGAGGCAAATTGGCAAAAAGAGAGAAAGGGCTGAGCAACTTCTTGCGCCCTCGGCGGCTAGAGCTCCTCCTCCAGAAATCGCGATGCTGAGAGGAATCATCCAACCGTTTCTACACAAAGGATCAGCACGAGATCAGTATATGATGGATCTTGAAGCCTCTCTCGATGCACTTATGAAAGATCGCGTGATACGACCGTCTCTGGAGAAGGCTGCGCGTGTAAATGATGTGTCTCAGGAGATTGCTGCTGCGTGGGATGAACTTGACCAACTCATGGAGACAATTAGGTTCAGCTTGTTTCAAGATGAGGCTGACTTCGCATGGCTTCACGCCGGTAACTTGTGGCCGTGCATTTCTCGAGTGGCGCTCCTTGAGCAGCTGCGAAGCCATACGCCAATGAGCCTAGGAAAGGGCATGAAGGAGGCTTTAGTATCTTGCGGAATCGCAATTACACATCTACAACGGCTTCTTCGAATAGAGGACGCGCGCTTCTGTGGTGATAATCGCCGGCACGATGAAGAGCATATTTATGAGGGTCACACGAACTGGGCACCGATCGACAACGCGGAATGGCTCCTCTTGGAGATTGACAATGATATGTTGATCAGGGAATCACAAATAGACGTGGCTAGGGCTATTATATCTCCCTCGTCGGGAGTTAACTCGGTGCTTCAAATGAACATGGGGCAAGGTCAGTGGGCAATAGTCATATATGCCAGTGCTAGGCGAATACTAACTCCTAATATAGGCAAGACGTCTTGTATCGTGCCCATGGCAGTTTCAGTATTGGCAGATAGGAGAAACCTGTGTAGGCTCATTGTTCCCAAGGCATTGTTATTTCAGACCGCACAGATCATCCAGAGTCGTCTCGGTGGACTGGTTGGACGTATTGTTCGTCATATTCCGTTTACACGGCGGTCTCCAGTCAATACGGAAACACTTGAACGATACCAGGCACTGCACAGAAGCACATTAGAGTCGGGAGGTGTAATGCTTTGTCTTCCAGAACACATTTTATCCTTCAAGTTGAGTGGCCTGCAACGCTTGGCGGATAATCAACCCCAGACTGCCCAGCAAATGGTGGAGATCCAGCAGTGGCTGGATAAATCGTGCCGCGATATTCTTGATGAGTCAGACTTTACGCTTTCCGCAAAGACACAGCTGATATACCCCAGTGGTCCCCAGACGGCGGTCGATGGACACCCTCACCGTTGGCTTGTAGTTGAAGAGCTTCTCTCACTTGTCGAAGGCCACACTGAACGCTTGGAAAAGGAATTTCCGGACGGGGTCAAGGTGGTTCGGAGGCATGGGGGATATCCCATCATTTACTTCCTTCGGCCGGAACCAGAGGATTTCCTTAATGAACTATTGGTCAATGATGTTTGTGAGGGTAGACTCTCCATGCTCCAGCTCAAGGATGCATATGATCGATCCGCTCGAGGGGACGTTGAGGCCATCATTCGTGGCGCCAACGTCACCGAAGACATTTGGCAGAGAGCTATTATGTCTCTGACAGAAGATTCGTTTAGGTTGGGCAGTCTCCACCTCCTCCGTGGACTCATCTCTCAGCGTATAATTCTCCTATGTCTGAAGAAGCGCTGGAATGTCCAATATGGCCTCCATCCCGAGCGAGCACCTATTGCCGTGCCTTTCGAAGCTAAGGGTGTTCCCTCGCAGACGGCCGAGTACGGTCACCCAGACACTGCGATTTTGCTTACATGTCTATCTTTCTACCAGACTGGCCTAACAAAGGCTCAGATTTACAGAAGCTTAAAGCAGGTTGTCGAAGCAGATGATTCGGCGGCACAATTTGACCGCTGGATCAGCAGCTGCAACACGCTGCCACAATCTCTTCAGCATTGGAATCTCATCAACCCGGATGACGATGCGCAAGTAGCTCAGCTATGGAAGCACCTGAGAGTAGATCGTAACATTCTCAACGACTATATGAATTCTTTTGTCTTCCCGGTCCATGCCAAGCAATTCAGCATCAAGCTTCAGGCATCTGGCTGGGATATACCTTTAATGTCCAACGAGGATTCCCTTCGCAACGCTGAGCATGCACAGAATGTAACAACAGGCTTTAGTGGTACGAATGATAATAAGAGAATGCTCCCAGAGACGATTAAACAAGACGATTTACCTAGTCTTGTTCAGACCAACGCGGAGGTACTATGCTACTTGATGCAAGACCGAAACATGCGATGCATTCAAGCAACTGATTGGAACGGCCACCATCTGACAGAAGAGGAGACCTTGAGGCTTCTGCATCGGGAAAAGATACGAATCTTGATTGATGCTGGTGCTCACATTCTTGAAATGAACAATTATGACGTCGCTGGAGCTTGGCTGGACATTGATACGGATGCTAAAGGCGCCGTGTATTTTGGAAAAAACAATGACATTCTGGTCCGAGCAAAGTTTCAAAAGACTCCGATGCCGCTTCTTGCGAGTCCTTTTGCAGAAAACTTGGAGTCTTGTGTTATCTATATCGATGAAGGACATACTCGAGGTACGGATTTGAAGCTTCCGGTTCACGCCAGAGGGGCGGTGACTTTGAGTCTTGGTCAAACAAAGGATCAGACTGTTCAGGGTGGGTCTCCAATATAATCATGGTCTGAGACTTGTTTACTGACAAATACAGCGGCAATGAGACTACGCCAGCTAGGATCAACTCAATCTGTCACCTTTGTAGCCCCCCCCCCGAGGTCTATCGAAGCATACTCGACCTTCGAACTGAGCATACGAGAGGTGAACTAATCTTCGAGTCAACCCATATCGTGACTTCAGTCGACGTGGTTCGTTGGTTGCTAGAGCAGAGCTGCAAATTTAATGAGCAGATGATGCCGCTCCATATTGCACAGGGTCTCAACTTTTGCCATCGCACCAACGCGTTATGGAAGCACCCCGAGTTCCTCACCGACAAAAGTGCCTTGAAGAAACTGCTCGGCGTCATACAACTCCAGGAGCATCAAACACTCGAACAGCTTTACAGCACGAGATTTTCAGCTCCACAAACGGACAAGACCAACTTTGACTTTACACAGCTACAGAGGTTCTCTTCTGTGCTTGATAACAAGAGACATACCGCATCAAGCGAGGCGTTAACTCCTGCTGCAGCCTTTATGGAAGTTGAACAAGAACGAGAAGTTGAGTTTGAGGTCGAGCAGGTCAGAGAAAAGCAAAGTGATATGCAGTACACGCCACGCAAATTTCCTGGCCTTGCTGGTTTCATCAAGTCTTTCGTCGTTACTGGAAGATTGGAAGCTGGAGGCCCATACTTGCAAGCTTTTGAGTTTATTGGTATGACAAAAATTGGGCGCAAGTTTAAAGTCAAGAAGACGGCCTCAAGGCTTTTTGTTTCGCGGGAGTTTGCCAACACGACTGTTAACAGTAAACTTCAAACGGAACCTGATATACTTGTAAGAAACGCTCTATTTATTGCTGTTTTAGATGTACCTGACCTTGTGTGCAGCGCCCTGTGGAATGGGTCCTTTGGAGTCCTTCAACTGAGACTGCTCTTGTCATCATATCCGAAGAACTTGAATCCATCATGCCGATGCTAAGAGATCAGAAGAAGCCTTGTGTCTGGTTACTCTGTTATGCAGCACCAGTGACCAGGTCTATGCAAAGTTTCAACAGCCTTGTTTACTATACTATCCCTTCCTGGACTAACGATACCTTGTTCCCTGAATTTCTCGCCGTTGAGATTGGCATAGTAGCCGGAAGGCTCTACTTTAATTACTCGGAATACAAGTATTTGCTATTTTGGCTGGGTATTGTCTCTGATGAAGGAAGAGATGAAATAAGCAATGGCAGGACCTTCATGACTTGCGGATTTCCTTTCAAGAAAGCGCTCAATTTCTTGCAGGAATGGTTAACGTACAGGCGCCAGACGCTCGACATTCTGCATACACCGATGGGATTTGTGTGCCAACGAAGGAGTTTGTATAACAGCCATTCTTTCTTTGCTTCGAATACCTCAAATTTTCAAAACATACACCAGATTGCTCGCTTTCGAAACAGCAGTATTGATGGACAGGAGAGTGATGATAATGATAATGAGTCGGTTGGCATGGATGATGGGTTGGCTGTTTTTGAAGAGCAAATAGAAAATGAAGGAAGTACTAGTAACCAATTTGTTAATATAATACTTCCTAGATAATCTAGGATCCCTAAAATACAAGGGGTACTAAATATTAAGATTTATTTCTAATGCAATTGTATAAGTTCAAAAGACTTATAATAGCTAGTGTAATAAAAAACTATACCTAGCCCTTGGTTTAATAACTAAGTAAATAAAAATATTTTAAAAAAGAAAAATTATATTTAGCTTTATTAAATCTAATAATATATAACAAACTATGCACTAGATAGTTAGTATAAGGTAGTTTCCCAAGGGATAAATATAATAAACTATACACTAGTTAGTTAATATAAGATAAATTTCCTAAGGAATAAACCTAGTAATAATTCTAGGTTTATATTAGTAAAGTAATTAGGAAACCTAATAGGTAATATAAATAATAGTAAATAAATATTACTAAAGTATAAATAATATAAAGTATATTATAATTTTAATTTTATATTAATAATTAGTTATTTAAAATTATTTTTAAGTAAGTATAAAAAATATATATATATTTTATTATTTATAAATATTTACTTTTTATAATAACCTAAGTTACTAATATCCTAAATAGTTAGTGGCTTATAAAATTCCTAAGGGATAAACCTAGTCTATAGTTTATATTAGCAGATTAGTTAGGAGATCTATAAGTAATAGTAAATAGTAAATAATATTACTTAGAGAGTAGGCTATAAAGTGTATTATAATCTTAGTTTTATATTAATAACTAGCTATTTAAAACTATCTTTAAGTAAGTATAAAAAGTATATATATATTTTATTATTTACTAGTGTTTACTTTTCTAAAGTAAATATTTTTTATATTAGGAATTTATTTACTAGTGTTTATTTTTCTAAAGTAAATATAATTCTAATTAGCTGTATTAGTTAAAGGTTTTTTTATTATATATACCTTATAGGTTTATTTATTATAACTATAAGTTATTAGATTATAATATAATACTCCCTTTCTATTAGTTTTATCCCTAAGGCCTAGCCTGCTATTTATAAGTAAGTCTAAGCCTTTAGTTATATTAAGTAAGTAACTTTTTTTTATTATTATTATTATACCTAATTATATTAAAAAGTTAAAAGCGCTATTAAAGTTATATTTTATTATTTATTATTATTCTTAACTAAATTTTATTTATTTATTTAGTTTTAAGGTAGTGCCTTATATATAATACTTAAATAAGAAAATTTATTATATAATAATTAAAGGTATTAATAATTACACTTATTATTATAGCTTAGGTTATTTTTATAATAGTTTATAAGTTTTAATATTAAGTTATAAGTGTTTTTTTTTTTTTTTTTTTTTTTATTATTAATTTTTTAGTTAATTCTATTATTAAAGAGCTAAAGTATTTAAAGTATTAGAAAAAGCTTATAAAAGAAGCTTTAGTATAATAAACTATACACTAGATAGTTAGTATAGGGTAGATTCCTAAGGGATAAACCTAGTAAATGATTCTGGGTTTATATTAGTAAAGCAGTTAGGAAACTTAATAAGTAATATAGGCAATAGTAAATAATATTACTAGATAATAAAAGTATAAAGCATATTATAATCTTAATTCTATATTAATAACTAGCTATTTAAAACTATCTTTAAGTAAGTGTAAAAAGTATATATATATCCTATTATTTACTAATATTCACTTTTCCAAAGTAAATATCCTTTATATTAAAAATCTATTCACTAGTATTCACTTTCTTAAAGTAAATATAATCCTAATTAGCTATATTAGCTAAAGGTTTCTTTATTATATATACCCTATAGGTTTATTTATTATAACTATAAGTTATTAAATTATAATATAATACTCCCCTCTTATTAGTCTTATCCCTAAGGCCTTAGCCTATTATTTATAAGTAAGTCTAAGCCCTTAGTTATATTAAGTAAGTAACTTCCTTTTATTATTATTATTATACCTAATTATATTAAAAAGTTAAAGGCACTATTAAAGTTATATTCTATTACCTATTATTATTCTTAACTAAACTTTATTTATTTATTTAGTTTTAAAGTAGTGCCTTATATATAGTGCTTAAATAAGAAGATTTATTATATAATAGTTAAAGGTATTAATAATTACACTTATTATTATAGCTTAGGTTATTCTTATAATAATTTATAAGTTCTAATATTAAGTTATAAGTGTTTCTTTTTTTATTTTTATTTTTTATTACTAATTTTTTAATTAATTATATTATTAAGGAGCTAAAGTATTTAAAGCATTAAAAGAAGCTTGTAAAGAAGGCTTTAGTTAAGCAGCAGAAGAAGCTTAATAAAGCATTAGGTTATTTAATATAATTACATAAGCTTTATTACATTTTTTATAATTATAATATAAAGATAGTAAAGTATAAGTTAAATACTAAGGAGATAAAAAAAGCTAATTATTATAAGAAAGAAGAGCATTATACTAAACTTATAAGAGTTCAAAATAAGAAGGTATAGTATAATATCCTAACCTATACTATCATGCTTAGGTATAGGGTAGGTTCCTAATTTATAAGCTAAGGTATTAGTTTATATTAGTAAAAAGATATAAGAGATCTAATAAGTAATATAATTATATAGCTAATAAGGTTATAAATAACTAATTTAATTATTATCTAAAAGTGCTATATTAATAATTAACTATTTAAGTTTTATTTAATAAGTATAATAAATATTTTTATATAGTAAGTTATTCCCTTAGTTATTACTAGTATAAGTCTTATAATACTTAATAAAAATACACTCCTAGAGTTATATTCTTATCTTATAAGCAGGTATATACCCTGCTAAAAAAAAAAGGCTTTATTTTAATTAATTACTTCCTTTTAATATATTACTAAAGGTATATACTATAGGGATCTTATATAGTTAGTTTATAATATAATACCCCTTTTTTATTAGTCTTATCCTTAAGGCCTTAATAGTATATAAGGTTTATAAATCCTCTTCCTTAGTATAATAAGTAACTTTCTTCTTTTTGTTATAATACCTTATAGTATTTTAAAGTATTATTCTATAGTTCTAAAAAGTTTAATTAACTACTATAAAGTAGCCTTAGTAGTAATTAATACTATTAGGGTTTTTATTATATCTTATTCTTTTTATAATACTTAAGGTTTATTATATAAAATAGCACTAGGGTACTAAAAGTATTTAAAGTATACTTATAAAAGTTAGATATATAATAGAAATAGTATTTCCTTAGCAGCAGGTAAGTTTTTCTTTAGTTTTAAAATAAGTAATTTTTTTTTTTTTTCTAATTCTTCTTAGCTTAATATTTAATATCTAAGAAAAAAAAGTTAAATGCTAAAGAGCATTAGGCTAAGCAAGAATTACTTTAGTAATAATAAAAGCTAATAAAGTATTAATAATAGTTAATATTATTATCTTAGTTAATAAATAAGAGTTTTATATAATTATTATATTTTTATAAGTAATATTAATAAATAAATATATAGGGTAAGTAAATACTCCACAAGAGTACTTAATCTCTTAATAAATTAAATAATATTAAGTATATTAAGTTAAAGGCTATAGCTAATATACAGCCTAATAATAACATTAGTAAAATTAATTAAAATATTATATTAGCTAACTTAAGTTTATTAACTTTATAAAATAAAGAAACTTTTTTATTAGCTTCTAAGAGCTAAAGTATTTTATTAATTCCTATAAGTTTTCTAAATTAAAATATCTTTTCTATTTAACAAGTTACTTAATATTATTTATATTAGGGTTTTAGTATATAGCAAGTACTTCTTTAATTTTATATTCTTCTTGTAATATCCTAACCTATACTATTATACTTAGGTATAGGGTAGGTTCCTAATCTATAAGCTAAGGCATTAGTTTATATTAGCAAAAAGATATAAGAGATCTAATAAGTAATATAATTATATAGCTAATAAGGTTATAAATAACTAATCTAATTATTATCTAAAAGTGCTATATTAATAACTAACTATCTAAGATTTATTTAATAAGTGTAATAAATAGTTCTTATATAATAAGTTATTCTATAATTATTACTAGTGTAAGTCTTATAGTACCTAATAAGAATACACTCCTAGAGCTGTGTTTTTATCTTATAAGTAAGTATATATCCTACTAAAAAAGGGAATCCTATACCCTAATTAGTTATAGCCTTTTAGTATATTACTAAAGATATATACTAAAAGGATTCTTATATAATTAATTTATAATATAATACCCCTCTTTTATTAGTCTTATTCTTAAGGCTATAATAGTATATAAGGTTTATAGTTCTTTTTTCTTAGTGTAATAAGCAACTTTTTTTCTTTTTATTATAATACCTTATAGTATTTTAAAGTATTATCCTATAGTTTAGAAAAGTTTAATTAACTACTATAAGATAGCTATAGTAATAATTAATACTATTAAACTTCTTATTATGCCTTATTCTTTTTATAATACCTATGGTTTATTATATAAGATAGCGCTAGGGTATTAGAAGTGTTTAAAGTGTACTTATAAAGGTTAAATATATAATAAAAATAGTATTTTTTTAACAGCTAGTAAGTTTATAATTTTAAAATAAGTAAATTTTTCTAACTTTTTTTAGCTTAACATCTAGCGTCTAAAAAGAAAAGGTTAAATACTAAAGAGCATTAGGCTAAGTAAAAATTGCTTTAGTAATAATAAAAGCTAATAAAGTTTTAATAATAGTTAATATTATTATCTTAGTTAATAAATAAGAGTTTTATATAATTATTATATTTTTATAAATAGTATTAGTAAATAAATATATAAGGTAAATAAATACTTTATAAGAGTGCTTAATTACTTAATAAATTAGATAATATTAAGTGTATTAAGTTAAAAGTTATAGCTAATATATAACTTAATAATAATATTAATAAAATTAATTAAAATACTATATTATTTAATTTTAGTTTATTAATTCTATAGAATAAAAAAACTTTTTTATTAGCTTCTAAGAGTTAAAGTGTTTTACTAGTTCCTATAAGTTTTCTAGGTTAAAGTATCTTATTTATTTAATAAAGTACTTAGTGTTATTTATATTAGAGTTCTAGTGTATAATAAGCATGTTTTTAATTTTATATTCCTTTTTTTAATTTTTAATAATAATTTTATTTAAAATAGGTTTTCTAGTGTTTTTATTAACTTATGCTTTTTTAAGTTATAATATATAAAATACTAGAATTTAAAGTTTTATTATATTTAGTAGGTTTAACTTATAGTTTACTTTTTTAATTTATTTAAGAATTTTATAAGGTTTTATTTTTTTAATATTAAGTTTATTACTTAGCTTATTTATTTTAATATTTAGTAATTTATAGCCTTATAAATATTATAGTATATAAACTATATCTCCCTTTTAAAGAATTAGTCTTATAATTTTATTCTAGTTTATATATTTTTTTATTTTATCTTAGATAAGTTTAAGTTATTTATATATTTCTTAGTATAAATTAATTATTATTTCTACTATAAGTTAGGCTTTTTTAGAATTAGGTTTATTTTATAGTAGTTTAAATACTTCTAGTGTAAATCTATAGTTAATATAAAAAGGTATAATCCCTATGGATTCTAAGGGTGTATTATTATAGTATAATTAAGCTACTAGTAGTTTTTCTACCTAATTATCTTATATAAAGTTAATATAGTAGTATAAGTAAGTTTTAATAATCTAGTTAACGCATTTTATTTATTTATTTATTTAAGGATAATATATAGTACTTAGTTTATAGTTTATTTCTAATTTAGCTATTAGTTCTTACTAGAATTTAAAAGTAAATATTTATCCTTTATTTAATATTATTTCTTTTAGTAGTTTATATTCTATAGTAATTATTCTTATATAAATATAGGCAAGTTCTTTTACTATATATAATTTATTATATAGTATAAAGTATACTTGCTTTAATAAGCAGTAGACTAATATAAATATGCTATTATATTTAACCTTTATAAGAGGTTTAATAAATAAGGGTAAATTAGTAATATAGTTAAAAGTAACTAATTCTTATAACTGTTTTAATACTAGTAGTAGCTATAGTTTTTTATAAAGTTTATATCTTTTATCTTTTATTTATTAGTATATATTATAGTATAATATAATATATTATATAATAGGCTTAAGTCCTTTAATTTTATAGTAATTTAGGACTTAATTAATTATCTTAGTGTGATATCCTAACCTATACTATTATACTTAGGTATAGGGTAGGTTCCTAATCTATAAGCTAAGGCGTTAGTTTATATTAGCAGAGAGATATAAGAGATTTAATAAGTAATATAATTACATAGCTAATAAGGTTATAAATAACTAATCTAATTATTATTTAAAAGTGCTATATTAATAACTAACTATTTAAGATCTATTTAATAAGTGTAATAAATAATTCTTATATAGTAAGTTATTCTATAGTTATTACTAGTGTAAGTCTTATAGTACTTAATAAGAATACACTCCTAAAGCTGTGTTTTTATCTTATAAGTAAGTATATATTCTACTAAGAGAGGGAGTCCCACACCCTAATTAGTTATAGCCTTTTAGTATATTACTAAAGGTATATACTAAAAGAATTCTTATATAGTTAGTTTATAATATAATACCCCTCTTCTATTAGTCTTATCCTTAAGGCTATAATAGTACATAAGGTCTATAGTTCTTTTTCCTTAGTGCAGTAAGTAACTTCTTTTCTTTTTATTATAATACCTTATAGTATTTTAAAGTATTATCCTATAGTTTAAAAAAGTTTAACTAACTACTATAAGGTAGCTATAGTAGTAATTAATACTATTAAACTTCTTATTATACCTTGTTCTTTTTATAATACCTATAGTTTATTATATAAAATAGCGCCAGGGTATTAGAAGTATTTAAAGTATACTTATAAAGGTTAGATATTATCACGACCCAATAACACTTGGTCGCACTAGCAGGCCTTGGAAAGAATATACTATATTCTAAATAACTAACTAGAAGGAAGCAATTACTACACTATAAGTAATTACTCCTGCACTTACTAACACTATCCCAGTAATTACTATAAGTGATTACTACCATGACTGTAATTACGCATAAATAGACTAGATATATAAGTTTACTTTTTTACACTTATTTAAATAACTTAAATAGCTAGTTGTTAATATAAAATTAAGATTATAATATGCTTTACACTTTTACCATCTAGTAATATTATTTACTATTACTTATATTACTTATTAGGTTTTCTAACCACTTTGCTAATATAAACCTAGAATTATCTACTAGGTTTATCTCTTAGGAATCTACCTTATACTAACTATCTAGTGTATAGTTTGTCACATATTAATAACTCTTATTCAGACGGTTACTAGACCTTATAGGTAATATAGAAAAAAAAAAAGGATATAAATACTAACCTTTAATATCCCTAAATACAACACTAATCACAAGAGCTAAGCTTTAAGCAATCACTAGTTAAACAGCATTATTAAATTTAAAGACATATTAGCAGAGATAGCCTATAATTAGCAAAATATTTTAATAGAAGCTCTTAAATAAGAATATAAATAATATAAGTAATAAGAATAAAGCGCTAGAACTTATATAAAAAACATAAAATATATAATCTAAGACTTATATATATAATAGTAAATGGATTAATAAACTATTAATAACCTATAATAATAACTTAGTAACCTACTAGGGGTAGCTCCTTAGGTAGCACTTATTATAGTACTTATAGTAGTATTAGTTCTCCTTATAGATAATAAACTAGAACTAGGAAAAGTCCTAAAAATTAAATAACTAGAGAAGTTTAATAGAGATACTATTAAACTCTGCTAATTCCTTAATAAATTATAAACCTACTTTAAGTATTACTATTTAAAGATATTCCTAGAAGATAATTTAAATAAAAGAATCTAATACATAGGAATATATATTAAAGATATAGCAGCTAATTAGTTTAAGATACTTTTTAAAGATAAGAAGAATAATCTAGCTTAGTAAAGTAAACTTATAAAGGAAGTCTTTAAGGGTTATAAAAACCTTAAAGAATAACTAAAAAAATCCTTTAGAATTACTAATAAAGCTTAAGAAGTAAAAAAGAAACTTTAAAACCTTAAATAAAAAGGACTATATTATAAACATACTTTAACCTTTATTTAACTACTTAATAAAATTAATTAAACTAAGGAATTAAAAAAGAAAATATACTACTATAGTTTAAAGTTAAAAGTTAAAGATAAAATTTATAAAATTAACTAATAAAAAACTATATTTACTATATTTACCTAAGAAGCTATTATAATTAATAACTAATAATAGGAATAAAAGTAGGAATAAAAAGATAAGAAAAACAGCTAAACTACTAGATATTAACTATAGGCTAACTAAAGGAAAAAACAAGAAGACTTGTGATAAACTATATACTAGATAGTTAGTATAGGGTAGATTCCCAAGGGATAAACCTAGTAGATAATTCTGGGTTTATGTTAGCGGAGTAGTTAGGAAACCTGATAGGTAATATAGGTAATAGTAAATAATATTACTAGATAGTAAAAGTGCAGAGCGTGTTGTAATCTTGATTTTGTGTTAATAACTAGCTATTTAAGTTATTTAAATAAGCATAGAGAAGTAAACTTATATATCTAGTCTGGTTATATATAATTATGGTTGTGGTGGTGATTATTATAGTAATTACCGGGATAGTGTTAGTAAGTATAAGAGTAATTACTTATAGTATAGTAATTGCTTTCTTTTAGTTAGTTATTTAGAATATAGTATATTCTTTCTGGGGCCTGCTGGTGTAACTAAGTGTTATTGGGTTGTGATATAATGCTCCCTCCTTGTTGGTCTTGTCCTTAAGGCCTATAACTAGGTTGTTTTATTCCTATTAGTGCGTCTCCCTTCTTTCTTCTTTAAATTCTTATTAATGTAATATCTAATCTTTTTTCTTTAGCTTCCCTTTTAACCCTTTATTGTTATTATTTAGCAGATTTAGTTGCTATTAAGGGTTTTAATATTATACCTTATTCTTGTTATTTATCTAGGGGGCTTTATTACTAAATAGTGGAGTATTGCTTTTTAAAGTGTAGTAAATATGTAAGGGCTGGTTGCCTATGTAATAGTTAAGGAGTGGCTCTTAATTCTTATGAGTTTTTGTTTTTGTTATAATAAAGTCTTGTGCTAATTTATAGTGTCCTGTATTATTTTAGAGTTTTATTATTTAGATTTGGCTAAGGAGTTAGCTGAACTTTTGTTATTATAGCATTATAAGGCTCTTTGTAAGGCTTAGGCTAAAATAAATAAGGCTTTAGATTATCTAAAGCAGTTGTGTTATTAAAAACGGCAGCTTTGTACTAAGGGTAAGGAGATAGTGTAGTGTGGCTTAAGCTTATTGGATAAGCTTAAGAATATTAAGTGGCAAGAGTTGGAGGTTCTTTCTGTTGTGCAGAATTACTAGGGGGTGGATCTTCTTAATTCCGATTTCTTGCTTAACTCTTCTTTGTTATTCCCAGAGATTAAAGAAACTTTATTATTAGTGCGCGGGAGTTAAAGTTAGGGTTAGGGTTAGGGTTAGGGTTAGGGTTAGGGTTAGGGTTAGGGTTAGGGTTAGGGTTAGGGTTAGGGTTAGGGTTAGGGTTAGGGTTAGGAGGTGCTGGTTTCATCTATCGGAGGGAATGGATTAACCTTAGCAATACGTAACTGAAC